>NC_141877.1:525256709-525881709 GCF_056163025.1 Triticum urartu | reverse complement strand
TTGCGCGTCTACGGCTGTGGCCGGCGGCCTCCGGGGGCTAGCATGCCGCCAAATCTTGCGTAGGCGGACTCTCACAAGTCTGGAAGTGTTGAGGCGGTTTCAAACGCCTGGCACGTGTGTCCGGGGTGTGCCCCCCTCACGGACGGCACCGTCGCCGGTACCTAGAGGGTGTAAACGGATGCGTGGGGTCTACACGGAGGGGATCTTGCTGTGTGTCTGGCCCGGATGTTGCTCCAAAGTGTTCCTATGGGCTGACCTAACACAACCAGGTGGGGATGTCCACTAGTCAAAGCCCGTCCATGCAAAGTCAAAGGGCTAGATCCCGTGGTCAAACGCTACAGGGTTAGGCGGCACGGGGGCACTGGGGGTAGCAATGCCACCGGAGCGTCGCACCGGGCCCTCATACATGCGGGGTGGTGCGGTGGCATGTCCAAAGAGGCGGGACACATCTCCGGGGCGTGGCCCCCCCTCACGGAGGGCGATGACACGGTAGTAGACGTTCTGCGGTAACGATGCGGCGTCAATATTACTAAATACTCGGAGCGCGATAAAATCATGAGTTTTTTTGCATGACGTGGGCACATGTGCTATAGGAACGATGGTATTTTTTCATAATTTTTGGTGATGGAGAAGTATCCGAAAAATTCCCTCTAGGCGGATTGCCCTTCGCGCGTCTACGGCTGTGGCCGGCGGCCTCCGGGGGCTAGCATGCCGCCAAATCTAGCGTAGGAGGCCTCTCACAAGTCTGGAAGTGTTGTGGCAGTTTCAAATGCCCAGCACGTGTGTCCGGGGTGTGCCGGCACCTGGAGGGGGTAAACGGACGCGTGGGGTCTACACGGAGGGGATCTTGCTGTGGGTCTGGCCCGGATGTTGCTCCAAAGTGTTCCTATGGGATGACCTAAGACAACCGGGTGGGGATGTCCACTGGTTAAAGCCCGTCCGAGCAAAGTCAAAGGGCTAGATCCCGTGGTGAAACGCTACAGGGTTAGGCAGGACGGGGGCACTGGGGGTAGCAATGCCACCGGAGCGTCGCACCGGGCCCTCATTAATGCGGGGTGGTGTGGTGGCTTGTCCGAAGAGGCGGGACGCGTCCCCGGGGCGAGGCCCCCCCTCACGGATGGTGATGACACGGTAGTAGACGTTCTGCGGTAATGATGCGGCGTCAATATTACTAAATACTCGGAGCGAGACAAAATCATGAATTTTTTTGCACGACGTGGGCACATGTGCTATAGGAACGATGGTGTTTTTTCATAATTTTTGGTGATGGCGAAGTATCCGAAAAATTCCCTCTATGCGGATTGCCCTTCGCGCGTCTACGGCGGTGGCCGGCGGCCTCCGGGGGCTAGCATGCCGCCAAATCTTGCGTAGGCGGACTCTCACAAGTCTGGAAGTGTTGAGGCGGTTTCAAACGCCCGGCACGTGTGTCCGGGGTGTGCCCCCCTCACGGACGGCACCGCCGCCGGTACCTGGAGGGTGTAAACGGATGCGTGGGGTCTACACGGAGGGGATCTTGCTGTGTGTCTGGCCCGGATGTTGCTCCAAAGTGTTCCTATGGGCTGACCTAACACAACCAGGTGGGGATGTCCACTGGTCAAAGCCCGTCCATGCAAAGTCAAAGGGCTAGATCCCGTGGTCAAATGCTACAGGGTTAGGCGGCACGGGGGCACTGGGGGTAGCAATGCCACCGGAGCGTCGCACCAGGCCCTCCTACATGCGGGGTGGTGTGGTGGCATGTCCGAATAGGCGCGACGGGTCTCCGGGGCGAGGCCCCCCTCACGGACGGCGATGACACGGTAGTAGACGTTCTGCGGTAACGATGCGGCGTCAATATTACTAAATACTCGGAGCGCGATAAAATCATGAGTTTTTTTGCACGACGTGGGCACATGTGCTATAGGAACGGTGGTATTTTTTTCTTAATTTTTGGTGATGGAGAAGTATCCGAAAAATTGCCTCTATGCGGATTGCCCTTCGCGCGTCTACGGCTGTGGCCGGCGGCCTCCGGGGGCTTGCATGCCGCCAAATCTTGCGTAGGCGGCCTCTCACAAGTCTGGAAGTGTTGTGGCGGTTGCAAACGCTCGGCACGCGTGTCCGGGGTGTGCCCCTCCTCACGGACGGCGCCGCCACCGGCACCTGGAAGGGGGAAACGGACACGTGGGGTCTACACGGAGGGGATCTTGCTGTGGGTCTGGCCCGGATGTTGCTCCAAAGTGTTCCTATGGGCTGACCTAACACAACCGGGTGGGGAGGTCCACTGGTCAAAGCCCGTCCGTGCAAAGTCAAAGGGCTAGATCCCGTGGTCAAACGCTACAAGGTTAGGCGGGACGGGGGCACTGGGGGTAGCAATGCCACCGGAGCGTCGCACCGGGCCCTCATACATGCGGGGTGGTGTGGTGGCATGTCCAAAGAGGCGGGACGCGTCTCCGGGGCGTGGCCCCCCCTCACGGACGGCGATGACACGGTAGTAGACGTTCTGCGGTAACGATGCGGCGTCAATATTACTAAATACTCGGAGCGTGATAAAATCATGAGTTTTTTTTGCACGACGTGGGCACATGTGCTATAGGAACGGTGGTATTTTTTTCATAATTTTTGGTGACGGAGAAGTATCCGAAAAATTGCCTCTATGCGCATTGCCCTTCGCGCGTCTACGGCTGTGGCCGGCGGCCTCCGGGGGCTTGCATGCCGCCAAATGTTGCGTAGGCGGCCTCTCACAAGTCTGGAAGTGTTGGGGCGGTTTCAAACGCCCGGCACGCATGTCCGGGGTGTGCCCCCCTCGCGGACGGCACCGCCGCCGGCACCTGGAGGGGGTAAACGGACGCGTGGGGTCTACACGGAGGGGATCTTGCTGTGGGTCTGTCCCGGATGTTTCTCCAATGTGTTCCTATGGGCTCAGCTAACACAACCGGGTGGGGAGGTCCACTGGTCAAAGCCCGTCCGTGCAAAGTCAAAGGGCTATATCCCGTGGTCAAACGATACAGGGTTAGGCGGGACGGGGGCACTGGGGGGTAGCAATGCCACCGGAGCGTCGCACCGGGCCCTCATACATGCGGGGTGGTGTGGTGGCATGTCCGAAGAGGCGAGACGTGTCTCCGGGGCGAGCCCCCCCTCACGGACGGCGCTGACACGGTAGTAGACGTTCTGCGGTAACGATGCGGCATCAATATTACTAAATACTCGAAGCGAGATAAAATCATGAGTTTTTTTGCACGACGTGGGCACATGTGCTATAGGAACGATGGTGTTTTTTCATAATTTTTGGTGATGGAGAAGTATCCGAAAAATTCCCTCTACGCGGACTGCCCTTCGCGCATCTACGGCTATGGCCGGCGGCCTCCGGGGGCTAGCATGCTGCCAAATCTTGCGTAGGCGGCCTCTCACAAGTCTGGAAGTGTTGAGGCGGTTTCAAACGGCCGGCACGTGTGTCCAGGGTGTGCCCCCCTCACGGACGGCACCGCCGCCGGCACCTGGAGGGGGTAAACGGACGTGTGGGGTCTACACGGAGGGTATCTTGCTTTGGGTCTGGCCCGGATGTTGCTCCAAAGTGTTCCTATGGGCTGACCTAACACAACCGGGTGGGGATGTCCACTGGTCAAAGCCCGTCCGTGCAAAGTCAAAGGGTTAGATCTCGTGGTCAAACGCTACAGGGTTAGGCAGGACGGGGGCACTGGGGGTAGCGATGCCACCGGAGCGTCGCACAGGGCCCTCATACATGCGGGGTGGTGTGGTGGCATGTCCGAATAGGCGGGACGCGTCTCCGGGGCGAGGCCCCCCTCACGGACGGCGATGACACGGTAGTAGACGTTCTGCGGTAACGATGCGGCGTCAATATTACTAAATACTCGGAGCGTGATAAAATCATGAGTTTTTTTGCACGACGTGGGCACATGTGCTATAGGAACGGTGGTATTTTTTTCATAATTTTTGGTGATGGAGAAGTATCCGAAAAATTTCCTCTATGCGGATTGCCCTTCGCGCGTCTACGGCTGTGGCCGGCGGCCTCCGGGGGCTTGCATGCCGCCAAATCTTGCGTAGGTGGTCTCTCACAAGTCTGGAAGTGTTGTGGCGGTTGCAAACGCCCGGCACGCGTGTCCGGGGTGTGCCCCCCCTCACGGACGGCGCCGCCACCGGCACCTGGAGGGGGGAAACGGACGCATGGGGTCTACACAGAGGGGATCTTGCTGTGGGTCTGGCCCGGATGTTGCTCCAAAGTGTTCCTATGGGCTGACCTAACACAACCGGGTGAGGAGGTCCACTGGTCAAAGCCCGTCCGTGCAAAGTCAAAGGGCTAGATTCCGTTGTCAAACGCTACAGGGTTAGGCGGGACGGGGGCACTAGGGGGTAGCAATGCCACCGGAGCGTCGCACCGGGCCCTCATACATGCGGGGTGGTGTGGTGGCATGTCCAAAGAGGCGGGACGCGTCTCCGGGGCGTGGCCACCACTCACGGACGGCGATGACACGGTAGTAGACGTTCTGCGGTAACGATGCGGCGTCAATATTACTAAATACTCGGAGCGTGATAAAATCATGAGTTTTTCTGCACGACGTGGGCACATGTGCTATAGGAACGATGGTATTTTTTCATAATTTTTGGTGATGGAGAAGTATCCGAATAATTCCCTCTACGCGGATTGCCCTTCGCGCGTCTACGGCTGTGGCCGGCGGCCTCCGGGGGCTAGCATGCCGCCAAATCTTGCGTAGGCGGCCTCTCACAAGTCTGGAAGTGTTGTGGCAGTTGCAAACGCCCGGCACGCGTGTCCGGGGTGTGCCCCCCTCATGGACGGCGCCGCCGCCTGCACCTGGAGGGGGGAAACTGACACGTGGGGTCTACACGGAGGGGATCTTGCTGCGGGTCTGGCCCGGATGTTGCTCCAAAGTGTTCCTATGGGCTGACCTAACACAACTGGGTGGGGAGGTCCACTGGTCAAAGCCCGTCCGTGCAAAGTCAAAGGGCTAGATCCCGTGGTCAAACGCTATAGGGTTAGACGGGACGGGGGCACTAGGGGTAGCAATGCCACCGGAGCGTCGCACCCGGCCCTCATACATGCGGGGTGGTGTGGTGGCATGTCCGAAGAGGCGGGGCGCATCTCCGGGGCGTGGCCCCCCCTCACGGACGGCGATGACACGGTAGTAGACGTTCTGCGGTAACGATGCGGCGTCAATATTACTAAATACTCGGAGCGTGATAAAATCATGAGTTTTTTTTGCACGACGTGGGCACATGTGCTATAGGAACGGTGGTATTTTTTTCATAATTTTTGGTGATGGAGAAGTATCCGAAAAATTGCCTCTATGCGCATTGCCCTTCGCGCGTCTACGGCTGTGGCCGGCGGCCTCCGGGGGCTTGCATGCCGCCAAATCTTGCGTAGGCGGTCTCTCACAAGTCTGGAAGTGTTGAGGCGGTTTCAAACGCCCGGCACGTGTGTCCGGGGTGTGCCCCCCTCACGGACGGTACCGCCGCCGGTACCTGGAGGGTGTAAACGGATGCGTGGGGTCTACACGGAGGGGATCTTGCTGTGTGTCTGGCCCGGATGTTGCTCCTAAGTGTTCCTATGGGCTGACCTAACACAACCAGGTGGGGATGTCCACTGGTCAAAGCCCGTCCATGCAAAGTCAAAGGGCTAGATCCCGTGGTCAAACGCTACAGGGTTAGGCGCCACGGAGGCACTGGGGGTAGCAATGCCACCGGAGCGTCGCACAGGGCCCTCATACATGCGGGGTGGTGTGGTGGCATGTCCGAATAGGCGGGACGCGTCTCCGGGGCGAGGCCCCCCTCACGGACGGCGATGACACGGTGGTAGACGTTCTGCGGTAACGATGCGGCGTCAATATTACTAAATACTCAGAGCGCGATAAAATCATGAGTTTTTTTGCACGACGTGGGCACATGTGCTATAGGAACGGTGCTATTTTTTTCATAATTTTTGGTGATGGAGAAGTATCCAAAAAATGGCCTCTATGCGGATTGCCCTTCGCGCGTCTACGGCTGTGGCCGGCGGCCTCCGGGGGCTTGCATGCCGCCAAATCTTGCGTAGGCGGCCTCTCACAAGTCTGGAAGTGTTGTGGCGGTTGCAAACGCTCGGCACGCGTGTCCGGGGTGTGCCCCTCCTCACGGACGGCGCCGCCACCGGCACCTGGAAGGGGGAAACAGACACGTGGGGTCTACACGGAGGGGATCTTGCTGTGGGTCTGGCCCGGATGTTGCTCCAAAGTGTTCCTATGGGCTGACCTAACACAACCGGGTGGGGAGGTCCACTGGTCAAAGCCCGTCCGTGCAAAGTCAAAGGGCTAGATCCCGTGGTCAAACGCTACAAGGTTAGGCAGGACGGGGGCACTGGGGGTAGCAATGCCACCGGAGCGTCGCACCGGGCCCTCATACATGCGGGGTGGTGTGGTGGCATGTCCAAAGAGGCGGGACGCGTCTCCGGGGCGTGGCCCCCCCTCACGGACGGCGATGACACGGTAGTAGACGTTCTGCGGTAACGATGCGGCGTCAATATTACTAAATACCCGGAGCATGATAAAATCATGAGTTTTTTTGCACGACGTGGGCACATGTGCTATAGGAACGATGGTATTTTTTCATAATTTTTGGTGATCGAGAAGTATCCGAAAAATTCCCTCTACGCGGATTGCCCTTCGCGCGTCTACGGCTGTGGCCGGCGGCCTCCGGGGGCTAGCATGCCGCCAAATCTAGCGTAGGCGGCCTCTCACAAGTCTGGAAGTGTTGTGGCAGTTTCAAATGCCCGGCACGTGTGTCCGGGGTGTGCCGGCACCTGGAGGGGGTAAACGGACGCGTGGGGTCTACACGGAGGGGATCTTGCTCTGGGTCTGGCCCGGATGTTGCTCCAAAGTGTTCCTATGGGCTGACCTAACACAACCGGGTGGGGATGTCCACTGGATAAAGCCCGTCCGTGCAAAGTCAAAGGGCTAGATCCCGTGGTCAAACGCTACAGGGTTAGGCGGGACGGGGGCACTGGGGGTAGCAATGCCACCGGAGCGTCGCACCGGGCCCTCATTAATGCGGGGTGGTGTGGTGGCATGTCCGAAGAGGCGGGACGCGTCCCCGGGGCGAGGCCCCCCCTCACGGATGGCGATGACACGGTAGTAGACGTTCTGCGGTAACGATGCGGCGTCAATATTACTAAATACTCGGAGCGCGATAAAATCATTAGTTTTTTTGCACGACGTGAGCACATGTGCTATAGGAACGATGGTATTTTTTCATTATTTTTGGTGATGGAGAAGTATCCGAAAAATTCCCATTACGCGGATTGCCCTTCGCGCGTCTACGGCTGTGGCCGACGGCCTCCGGGGGCTAGCATGCCGCCAAATCTTGCGTAGGCGGCCTCTCACAAGTCTGGAAGTGTTGTGGCAGTTGCAAACGCCCGGCACGAGTGTCCGGGGTGTGGCCCCCTCATGGACGGCGCCGCCGCTGGCACCTGGAGGGGGGAAACTGACGCGTGGGGTCTACACGGAGGGGACCTTGCTGTGGGTCTGGCCCGGATGTTGCTCCAAAGTGTTCCTATGGGCTGACCTAACACAACCGTGTGGGGAGGTCCACTGGTCAAAGCCCGTCCGTGCAAAGTCAAAGGGCTAGATCCCGTGGTCAAACGCTATAGGGTTAGACGGGACGGGGGCACTAGGGGTAGCAATGCCACCGGAGCGTCGCACCCGGCCCTCATACATGCGGGGTGGTGTGGTGGCATGTCCGAAGAGGCGGGACGCATCTCCGGGGCGTGGCCCCCCCTCACGGACGGCGATGACACGGTAGTAGACGTTCTGCGGTAACGATGCGGCGTCAATATTACTAAATACTCGGAGCGTGATAAAATCATGAGTTTTTTTTGCACGACGTGGGCACATGTGCTATAGGAACGGTGGTATTTTTTTCATAATTTTTGGTGATGGAGAAGTATCCGAAAAATTGCCTCTATGCGCATTGCCCTTCGCGCGTCTACGGCTGTGGCCGGCGGCCTCCGGGGGCTTGCATGCCGCCAAATCTTGCGTAGGCGGCCTCTCACAAGTCTGGAAGTGTTGGGGCGGTTTCAAACGCCCGGCACGCATGTCCGGGGTGTGCCCCCCTCGCGGACGGCACCGCCGCCGGCACCTGGAGGGGGTAAACGGACGCGTGGGGTCTACACGGAGGGGATCTTGCTGTGGGTCTGTCCCGGATGTTTCTCCAAAGTGTTCCTATGGGCTCAGCTAACACAACCGGGTGGGGAGGTCCACTGGTCAAAGCCCGTCCGTGCAAAGTCAAAGGGCTATATCCCGTGGTCAAACGATACAGGGTTAGGCGGGACGGGGGCACTGGGGGGTAGCAATGCCACTGGAGCGTCGCACCGGGCCCTCATACATGCGGGGTGGTGTGGTGGCATGTCCGAAGAGGCGAGACGTGTCTCCGGGGCGAGCCCCCCCTCACGGACGGCGCTGACACGGTAGTAGACGTTCTACGGTAACGATGCGGCGTCAATATTACTAAATACTCGGAGCGAGATAAAATCATGAGTTTTTTTGCACAACGTGGGCACATGTGCTATAGGAACGATGGTGTTTTTTCATAATTTTTGGTGATGGAGAAGTATCCGAAAAATTCCCTCTACGCGGATTGCCCTTCGCGCATCTACGGCTATGGCCGGCGGCCTCCGAGGGCTAGCATGCCGCCAAATCTTGCGTAGGCGGCCTCTCACAAGTCTGGAAGTGTTGAGGCGGTTTCAAACGCCCGGCACGTGTGTCCGGGGTGTGCCCCCCTCACGGACGGCACCGCCGCCGGCACCTGGAGGGGGTAAACGGACGTGTGGGGTCTACACGGAGGGTATCTTGCTTTGGGTCTGGCCCGGATGTTGCTCCAAAGTGTTCCTATGGGCTGACCTAACACAACCGGGTGGGGATGTCCACTGGTCAAAGCCCGTCCGTGCAAAGTCAAAGGGTTAGATCTCGTGGTCAAACGCTACAGGGTTAGGCAGGACGGGGGCACTGGGGGTAGCAATGCCACCGGAGCATCGCACAGGGCCCTCATACATGCGGGGTGGTGTGGTGGCATGTCCGAATAGGCGGGACGCGTCTCCGGGGCGAGGCCCCCCTCACGGATGGCGATGACACGGTAGTAGACGTTCTGCGGTAACGATGCGGCGTCAATATTACTAAATACTCGGAGCGCGATAAAATCATAAGTTTTTTTTTGCACGACGTGGGCACATGTGCTATAGGAACGGTGGTATTTTTTTCATAATTTTTGGTGATGGAGAAGTATCCGAAAAATTTCCTCTATGCGGATTGCCCTTCGCGCGTCTACGGCTGTGGCCGGCGGCCTCCGGGGGCTTGCATGCCGCCAAATCTTGCGTAGGCGGTCTCTCACAAGTCTGGAAGTGTTGTGGCGGTTGCAAACGCCCGGCACGCGTGTCCGGGGTGTGCCCCCCCTCACGGACGGCGCCGCCACCGGCACCTGGAGGGGGGAAACGGACGCATGGGGTCTACACGGAGGGGATCTTGCTGTGGGTCTGGCCCGGATGTTGCTCCAAAGTGTTCCTATGGGCTGACCTAACACAACCGGGTGAGGAGGTCCACTGGTCAAAGCCCGTCCGTGCAAAGTCAAAGGGCTAGATTCCGTTGTCAAACGCTACAGGGTTAGGCGGGACGGGGGCACTGGGGGTAGCAATGCCACCGGAGCGTCGCACCGGGCCCTCATACATGCGGGGTGGTGTGGTGGCATGTCCAAAGAGGCGGGACGCGTCTCCGGGGCGTGGCCCCCACTCTAGGACGGCGATGACACGGTAGTAGACGTTCTGCGGTAACGATGCGGCGTCAATATTACTAAATACTCGGAGCGTGATAAAATCATGAGTTTTTCTACACGACGTGGGACATGTGCTATAGGAACGATGGTATTTTTTCATAATTTTTGGTGATGGAGAAGTATCCGAATAATTCCCTCTACGCGGATTGCCCTTCGCGCGTCTACGGCTGTGGCCGGCGGCCTCCGGGGGCTAGCATGCCGCCAAATCTTGCGTAGGCGGCCTCTCACAAGTCTGGAAGTGTTGTGGCAGTTGCAAACGCCCGGCACGCGTGTCCGGGGTGTGCCCCTCATGGACGGCGCCGCCGCCGGCACCTGGAGGGGGGAAACTGACACGTGGGGTCTACACGGAGGGGATCTTGCTGTGGGTCTGGCCCGGATGTTGCTCCAAAGTGTTCCTATGGGCTGACCTAACACAACCGGGTGGGGAGGTCCACTGGTCAAAGCCCGTCCGTGCAAAGTCAAAGGGCTAGATCCCGTGGTCAAACGCTATAGGGTTAGACGGGACGGGGGCACTAGGGGTAGCAATGCCACCGGAGCGTCGCACCCGGCCCTCATACATGCGGGGTGGTGTGGTGGCATGTCCGAAGAGGCGGGACGCATCTCCGGGGCGTGGCCCCCCCTCACGGACGGCGATGACACGGTAGTAGACGTTCTGCGGTAACGATGCGGCGTCAATATTACTAAATACTCGGAGCGTGATAAAATCATGAGTTTTTTTTTGCACGACGTGGGCACATGTGCTATAGGAACGGGGGTATTTTTTTCATAATTTTTGGTGATGGAGAAGTATCCGAAAAATTGCCTCTATGCGCATTGCCCTTCGCGCGTCTACGGCTGTGGCCGGCGGCCTCCGGGGGCTTGCATGCCGCCAAATCTTGCGTAGGCGGTCTCTCACAAGTCTGGAAGTGTTGAGGCGGTTTCAAACGCCCGGCACGTGTGTCCGGGGTGTACCCCCCTCACGGACGGTACCGCCGCCGGTACCTGGAGGGTGTAAACGGATGCGTGGGGTCTACACGGAGGGGATCTTGCTGTGTGTCTGGCCCGGATGTTGCTCCAAAGTGTTCCTATGGGCTGACCTAACACAACCAGGTGGGGATGTCCACTGGTCAAAGCCCGTCCATGCAAAGTCAAAGGGCTAGATCCCGTGGTCAAACGCTACAGGGTTAGGCGGCACGGGGGCACTGGGGGTAGCAATGCCACCGGAGCGTCGCACCAGGCCCTCCTACATGCGGGGTGGTGTGGTGGCATGTCCGAATAGGCGCGACGGGTCTCCGGGGCGAGGCCCCCCTCACGGACGGCGATGACACGGTAGTAGACGTTCTGCGGTAACGATGCGGCGTCAATATTACTAAATACTCGGAGCGCGATAAAATCATGAGTTTTTTTGCACGACGTGGGCACATGTGCTATAGGAACGGTGGTATTTTTTTCATAATTTTTGGTGATGGAGAAGTATCCGAAAAATTGCCTCTATGCGGATTGCCCTTCGCGCGTCTACGGCTGTGGCCGGCGGCCTCCGGGGGCTTGCATGCCGCCAAATCTTGCGTAGGCGGCCTCTCACAAGTCTGGAAGTGTTGTGGCAGTTGCAAACGCTCGGCACGCGTGTCCGGGGTGTGCCCCTCCTCACGGACGGCGCCGCCACCGGCACCTGGAAGGGGGAAACGGACACGTGGGGTCTACACGGAGGGGATCTTGCTGTGGGTCTGGCCCGGATGTTGCTCCAAAGTGTTCCTATGGGCTGACCTAACACAACCGGGTGGGGAGGTCCACTGGTCAAAGCCCGTCCGTGCAAAGTCAAAGGGCTAGATCCCGTGGTCAAACGCTACAAGGTTAGGCGGGACGGGGGCACTGGGGGTAGCAATGCCACCGGAGCGTCGCACCGGGCCCTCATACATGCGGGGTGGTGTGGTGGCATGTCCAAAGAGGCGGGACGCGTCTCCGGGGCGTGCCCCCCCCTCACGGACGGCGATGACACGGTAGTAGACGTTCTGCGGTAACGATGCGGCGTCAATATTACTAAATACCCGGAGCGCGATAAAATCATGAGTTTTTTTGCACGACGTGGGCACATGTGCTATAGGAACGATGGTATTTTTTCATAATTTTTGGTGATGGAGAAGTATCCGAAAAATTCCCTCTACGCGGATTGCCCTTCGCGCGTCTACGGCTGTGGCCGGCGGCCTCCGGGGGCTAGCATGCCGCCAAATCTAGCGTAGGCGGCCTCTCACAAGTCTAGAAGTGTTGTGGCAGTTTCAAATGCCCGGCACGTGTGTCCGGGGTGTGCCGGCACCTGGAGGGGGTAAACGGACGCGTGGGGTCTACACGGAGGGGATCTTGCTCTGGGTCTGGCCCGGATGTTGCTCCAAAGTGTTCCTATGGGCTGACCTAACACAACCGGGTGGGGATGTCCACTGGTTAAAGCCCGTCCGTGCAAAGTCAAAGGGCTAGATCCCGTGGTCAAACGCTACAGGGTTAGGCGGGACGGGGGCACTGGGGGTAGCAATGCCACCGGAGCGTCGCACCGGGCCCTCATTAATGCGGGGTGGTGTGGTGGCATGTCCGAAGAGGCGGGACGCGTCCCCGGGGCGAGGCCCCCCCTCACGGATGGCGATGACACGGTAGTAGACGTTGTGCGGTAACGATGCGGCGTCAATATTACTAAATACTCGGAGCGCGATAAAATCATGAGTTTTTTTGCACGACGTGAGCACATGTGCTATAGGAACGATGGTATTTTTTCATTATTTTTGGTGATGGAGAAGTATCCGAAAAATTCCCATTACGCGGATTGCCCTTCGCGCGTCTACGGCTGTGGCCGACGGCCTCCGGGGGCTAGCATGCCGCCAAATCTTGCGTAGGCGGCCTCTCACAAGTCTGGAAGTGTTGTGGCAGTTGCAAACGCCCGGCACGAGTGTCCGGGGTGTGCCCCCCTCATGGACGGCGCCGCCGCCGGCACCTGGAGGGGGGAAACTGACGCGTGGGGTCTACACGGAGGGGACCTTGATGTGGGTCTGGCCCGGATGTTGCTCCAAAGTGTTCCTATGGGCTGACCTAACACAACCGGGTGGGGAGGTCCACTGGTCAAAGCCCGTCCGTGCAAAGTCAAAGGGCTATATCCCGTGGTCAAACGATACAGGGTTAGGCGGGACGGGGGCACTGGGGGTAGCAATGCCACCGGAGCGTCGCACCGGGCCCTCATACATGCGGGGTGGTGTGGTGGCATGTCCGAAGAGGCGAGACGTGTCTCCGGGGCGAGCCCCCCCTCACGGACGGCGCTGACACGGTAGTAGACGTTCTGCGGTAACGATGCGGCGTCAATATTACTAAATACTCGGAGCGAGATAAAATCATGAGTTTTTTTGCACGACGTGGGCACATGTGCTATAGGAACGATGGTGTTTTTTCATAATTTTTGGTAATGGAGAAGTATTCGAAAAATTCCCTCTACGCGGATTGCCCTTCGCGCGTCTACGGCTGTGGCCGGCGGCCTCCGGGGGCTAGCATGCCGCCAAATCTAGTGTAGGCGGCCTCTCACAAGTCTAGAAGAGTTGTGGTAGTTTCAAATGCCCGGCACGTGTGTCCGGGGTGTGCCGGCACCTGGAGAGGGGGGAAACTGACGCGTGGGGTCTACACGGAGGGGACCTTGCTGTGGGTCTAGCCCGGATGTTGCTCCAAAGTGTTCCTATGGGCTGACCTAACACAACCGGGTGGGGAGGTCCACTGGTCAAAGCCCGTCCGTGCAAAGTCAAAGGGCTAGATCCCGTGGTCAAACGCTATAGGGTTAGACGGGACGGGGGCACTAGGGGTAGCAATGCCACCGGAGCGTCGCACCCGGCCCTCATACATGCGGGGTGGTGTGGTGGCATGTCCGAAGAGGCGGGACGCATCTCCGGGCCGTGGCCCCCCCTCGCGGACGGCGATGACATGGTAGTAGACGTTCTGCGGTAACGATGCGGCGTCAATATTACTAAATACTCGGAGCGTGATAAAATCATGAGTTTTTTTTGCACGACGTGGGCACATGTGCTATAGGAACGGTGGTATTTTTTTCATAATTTTTGGTGATGGAGAAGTATCCGAAAAATTGCCTCTATGCGCATTGCCCTTCGCGCGTCTACGGCTGTGGCCGGCGGCCTCCGGGGGCTTGGATGCCGCCAAATCTTGCGTAGGCGGCCTCTCACAAGTCTGGAAGTGTTGGGGCGGTTTCAAACGCCCGGCACGGATGTCCGGGGTGTGCCCCCCTCGCGGACGGCACCGCCGCCGGCACCTGGAGGGGGTAAACGGACGCGTGGGGTCTACACGGAGGGGATCTTGCTGTGGGTCTATCCCGGATGTTTCTCCAAAGTGTTCCTATGGGCTCAGCTAACACAACCGGGTGGGGAGGTCCACTGGTCAAAGCCCGTCCGTGCAAAGTCAAAGGGCTATATCCCGTGGTCAAACGATACAGGGTTAGGCGGGACGGGGGCACTGGGGGGTAGCAATGCCACCGGAGCGTCGCACCGGGCCCTCATACATGCGGGGTGGTGTGGTGGCATGTCCGAAGAGGCGAGACGTGTCTCCGGGGCGAGCCCCCCCTCACGGACGGCGCTGACACGGTAGTAGACGTTCTGCGGTAATGATGCGGCGTCAATATTACTAAATACTCGGAGCGAGATAAAATCATGAGTTTTTTTGCACGACGTGGGCACATGTGCTATAGGAACGATGGTGTTTTTTCATAATTTTTGGTGATGGAGAAGTATCCGAAAAATTCCCTCTACGCGGATTGCCCTTCGCGCATCTACGGCTATGGCCGGCGGCCTCCGGGGGCTAGCATGCCGCCAAATCTTGCGTAGGCGGCCTCTCACAAGTCTGGAAGTGTTGAGGCGGTTTCAAACGCCCGGCACGTGTGTCCGGGGTGTGCCCCCCTCACGGACGGCACCGCCGCCGGCACCTGGAGGGGGTAAACGGACGTGTGGGGTCTACACGGAGGGTATCTTGCTTTGGGTCTGGCCCGGATGTTGCTCGAAAGTGTTCCTATGGGCTGACCTAACACAACTGGGTGGGGATGTCCACTGGTCAAAGCCCGTCCGTGCAAAGTCAAAGGGTTAGATCTCGTGGTCAAACGCTACAGGGTTAGGCAGGACGGGGGCACTGGGGGTAGCAATGCCACCGGAGCGTCGCACAGGGCCCTCATACATGCGGGGTGGTGTGGTGGCATGTCCGAAGAGGCGGGACGCGTCTCCGGGGCGTGGCCCCCACTCACGGACGGCGATGACACGGTAGTAGACGTTCTGCGGTAACGATGCGGCGTCAATATTACTAAATACTCGGAGCGTGATAAAATCATGAGTTTTTCTGCACGACGTGGGCACATGTGCTATAGGAACGATGGTATTTTTTCATAATTTTTGGTGATGGAGAAGTATCCGAATAATTCCCTCTACGCGGATTGCCCTTCGCGCGTCTACGGCTGTGGCCGGCGGCCTCCGGGGGCTAGCATGCCGCCAAATCTTGCGTAGGCGGCCTCTCACAAGTCTGGAAGTGTTGTGGCAGTTGCAAACGCCCGGCACGCGTGTCCGGGGTGTGCCCCCCTCATGGACGGCGCCGCCGCCGGCACCTGGAGGGGGGAAACGGACGCGTGGGGTCTACACGGAGGGGATCTTGCTGTGGGTCTGGCCCGGATGTTGCTCCAAAGTGTTCCTATGGGCTGACCTAACACAACCGGGTGAGGAGGTCCACTGGTCAAAGCCCGTCCGTGCAAAGTCAAAGGGCTAGATCCCGTGGTCAAACGCTATAGGGTTAGACGGGACGGGGGCACTAGGGGTAGCAATGCCACCGGAGCGTCGCACCCGGCCCTCATACATGCGGGGTGGTGTGGTGGCATGTCCGAAGAGGCGGGACACATCTCCGGGGCGTGGCCCCCCCTCACGGACGGCGATGACACGGTAGTAGACGTTCTGCGGTAACGATGCGGCGTCAATATTACTAAATACTCGGAGCGGGATAAAATCATGAGTTTTTTTGCACGACGTGGGCACATGTGCTATAGGAACGGTGGTATTTTTTTCATAATTTTTGGTGATGGAGAAGTATCCGAAAAATTGCCTCTATGCGGATTGCCCTTCGCGCGTCTACGGCTGTGGCCGGCGGCCTCCGGGGGCTTGCATGCCGCCAAATCTTGCGTAGGCGGCCTCTCACAAGTCTGGAAGTGTTGTGGCGGTTGCAAACGCTCGGCACGCGTGTCCGGGGTGTGCCCCTCCTCACGGACGGCGCCGCCACCGGTACCTGGAAGGGGGAAACGGACACGTGGGGTCTACACGGAGGGGATCTTGCTGTGGGTCTGGCCCGGATGTTGCTCCAAAGTGTTCCTATGGGCTGACCTAACACAACCGGGTGGGGAGGTCCACTGGTCAAAGCCCGTCCGTGCAAAGTCAAAGGGCTAGATCCCGTGGTCAAACGCTACAAGGTTAGGCGGGACGGGGGCACTGGGGGTAGCAATGCCACCGGAGCGTCGCACCGGGCCCTCATACATGCGGGGTGGTGTGGTGGCATGTCCAAAGAGGCGGGACGCGTCTCCGGGGCGTGCCCCCCCCTCACGGACGGCGATGACACGGTAGTAGACGTTCTGCGGTAACGATGCGGCGTCAATATTACTAAATACCCGGAGCGCGATAAAATCATGAGTTTTTTTGCACGACGTGGGCACATGTGCTATAGGAACGATGGTATTTTTTCATAATTTTTGGTGATGGAGAAGTATCCGAAAAATTCCCTCTACGCGGATTGCCCTTCGCGCGTCTACGGCTGTGGCCGGCGGCCTCCGGGGGCTAGCATGCCGCCAAATCTAGCGTAGGCGGCCTCTCACAAGTCTAGAAGTGTTGTGGCAGTTTCAAATGCCCGGCACGTGTGTCCGGGGTGTGCCGGCACCTGGAGGGGGTAAACGGACGCGTGGGGTCTACACGGAGGGGATCTTGCTCTGGGTCTGGCCCGGATGTTGCTCCAAAGTGTTCCTATGGGCTGACCTAACACAACCGGGTGGGGATGTCCACTGGTTAAAGCCCGTCCGTGCAAAGTCAAAGGGCTAGATCCCGTGGTCAAACGCTACAGGGTTAGGCGGGACGGGGGCACTGGGGGTAGCAATGCCACCGGAGCGTCGCACCGGGCCCTCATTAATGCGGGGTGGTGTGGTGGCATGTCCGAAGAGGCGGGACGCGTCCCCGGGGCGAGGCCCCCCCTCACGGATGGCGATGACACGGTAGTAGACGTTGTGCGGTAACGATGCGGCGTCAATATTACTAAATACTCGGAGCGCGATAAAATCATGAGTTTTTTTGCACGACGTGAGCACATGTGCTATAGGAACGATGGTATTTTTTCATTATTTTTGGTGATGGAGAAGTATCCGAAAAATTCCCATTACGCGGATTGCCCTTCGCGCGTCTACGGCTGTGGCCGACGGCCTCCGGGGGCTAGCATGCCGCCAAATCTTGCGTAGGCGGCCTCTCACAAGTCTGGAAGTGTTGTGGCAGTTGCAAACGCCCGGCACGAGTGTCCGGGGTGTGCCCCCCTCATGGACGGCGCCGCCGCCGGCACCTGGAGGGGGGAAACTGACGCGTGGGGTCTACACGGAGGGGACCTTGATGTGGGTCTGGCCCGGATGTTGCTCCAAAGTGTTCCTATGGGCTGACCTAACACAACCGGGTGGGGAGGTCCACTGGTCAAAGCCCGTCCGTGCAAAGTCAAAGGGCTATATCCCGTGGTCAAACGATACAGGGTTAGGCGGGACGGGGGCACTGGGGGGTAGCAATGCCACCGGAGCGTCGCACCGGGCCCTCATACATGCGGGGTGGTGTGGTGGCATGTCCGAAGAGGCGAGACGTGTCTCCGGGGCGAGCCCCCCCTCACGGACGGCGCTGACACGGTAGTAGACGTTCTGCGGTAACGATGCGGCGTCAATATTACTAAATACTCGGAGCGAGATAAAATCATGAGTTTTTTTGCACGACGTGGGCACATGTGCTATAGGAACGATGGTGTTTTTTCATAATTTTTGGTAATGGAGAAGTATTCGAAAAATTCCCTCTACGCGGATTGCCCTTCGCGCGTCTACGGCTGTGGCCGGCGGCCTCCGGGGGCTAGCATGCCGCCAAATCTAGTGTAGGCGGCCTCTCACAAGTCTAGAAGAGTTGTGGTAGTTTCAAATGCCCGGCACGTGTGTCCGGGGTGTGCCGGCACCTGGAGAGGGGGGAAACTGACGCGTGGGGTCTACACGGAGGGGACCTTGCTGTGGGTCTAGCCCGGATGTTGCTCCAAAGTGTTCCTATGGGCTGACCTAACACAACCGGGTGGGGAGGTCCACTGGTCAAAGCCCGTCCGTGCAAAGTCAAAGGGCTAGATCCCGTGGTCAAACGCTATAGGGTTAGACGGGACGGGGGCACTAGGGGTAGCAATGCCACCGGAGCGTCGCACCCGGCCCTCATACATGCGGGGTGGTGTGGTGGCATGTCCGAAGAGGCGGGACGCATCTCCGGGCCGTGGCCCCCCCTCACGGACGGCGATGACATGGTAGTAGACGTTCTGCGGTAACGATGCGGCGTCAATATTACTAAATACTCGGAGCGTGATAAAATCATGAGTTTTTTTTGCACGACGTGGGCACATGTGCTATAGGAACGGTGGTATTTTTTTCATAATTTTTGGTGATGGAGAAGTATCCGAAAAATTGCCTCTATGCGCATTGCCCTTCGCGCGTCTACGGCTGTGGCCGGCGGCCTCCGGGGGCTTGGATGCCGCCAAATCTTGCGTAGGCGGCCTCTCACAAGTCTGGAAGTGTTGGGGCGGTTTCAAACGCCCGGCACGGATGTCCGGGGTGTGCCCCCCTCGCGGACGGCACCGCCGCCGGCACCTGGAGGGGGGAAACTGACGCGTGGGGTCTACACGGAGGGGACCTTGATGTGGGTCTGGCCCGGATGTTGCTCCAAAGTGTTCCTATGGGCTGACCTAACACAACCGGGTGGGGAGGTCCACTGGTCAAAGCCCGTCCGTGCAAAGTCAAAGGGCTATATCCCGTGGTCAAACGATACAGGGTTAGGCGGGACGGGGGCACTGGGGGGTAGCAATGCCACCGGAGCGTCGCACCGGGCCCTCATACATGCGGGGTGGTGTGGTGGCATGTCCGAAGAGGCGAGACGTGTCTCCGGGGCGAGCCCCCCCTCACGGACGGCGCTGACACGGTAGTAGACGTTCTGCGGTAACGATGCGGCGTCAATATTACTAAATACTCGGAGCGAGATAAAATCATGAGTTTTTTTGCACGACGTGGGCACATGTGCTATAGGAACGATGGTGTTTTTTCATAATTTTTGGTGATGGAGAAGTATCCGAAAAATTCCCTCTACGCGGATTGCCCTTCGCGCATCTACGGCTATGGCCGGCGGCCTCCGGGGGCTAGCATGCCGCCAAATCTTGCGTAGGCGGCCTCTCACAAGTCTGGAAGTGTTGAGGCGGTTTCAAACGCCCGGCACGTGTGTCCGGGGTGTGCCCCCCTCACGGACGGCACCGCCGCCGGCACCTGGAGGGGGTAAACGGACGTGTGGGGTCTACACGGAGGGTATCTTGCTTTGGGTCTGGCCCGGATGTTGCTCCAAAGTGTTCCTATGGGCTGACCTAACACAACCGGGTGGGGATGTCCACTGGTCAAAGCCCGTCCGTGCAAAGTCAAAGGGTTAGATCTCGTGGTCAAACGCTACAGGGTTAGGCAGGACGGGGGCACTGGGGGTAGCAATGCCACCGGAGCGTCGCACAGGGCCCTCATACATGCGGGGTGGTGTGGTGGCATGTCCGAAGAGGCGGGACGCGTCTCCGGGGCGTGGCCCCCACTCACGGACGGCGATGACACGGTAGTAGACGTTCTGCGGTAACGATGCGGCGTCAATATTACTAAATACTCGGAGCGTGATAAAATCATGAGTTTTTCTGCACGACGTGGGCACATGTGCTATAGGAACGATGGTATTTTTTCATAATTTTTGGTGATGGAGAAGTATCCGAATAATTCCCTCTACGCGGATTGCCCTTCGCGCGTCTACGGCTGTGGCCGGCGGCCTCCGGGGGCTAGCATGCCGCCAAATCTTGCGTAGGCGGCCTCTCACAAGTCTGGAAGTGTTGTGGCAGTTGCAAACGCCCGGCACGCGTGTCCGGGGTGTGCCCCCCTCATGGACGGCGCCGCCGCCGGCACCTGGAGGGGGGAAACGGACGCGTGGGGTCTACACGGAGGGGATCTTGCTGTGGGTCTGGCCCGGATGTTGCTCCAAAGTGTTCCTATGGGCTGACCTAACACAACCGGGTGAGGAGGTCCACTGGTCAAAGCCCGTCCGTGCAAAGTCAAAGGGCTAGATCCCGTGGTCAAACGCTATAGGGTTAGACGGGACGGGGGCACTAGGGGTAGCAATGCCACCGGAGCGTCGCACCCGGCCCTCATACATGCGGGGTGGTGTGGTGGCATGTCCGAAGAGGCGGGACACATCTCCGGGGCGTGGCCCCCCCTCACGGACGGCGATGACACGGTAGTAGACGTTCTGCGGTAACGATGCGGCGTCAATATTACTAAATACTCGGAGCGTGATAAAATCATGAGTTTTTTTGCACGACGTGGGCACATGTGCTATAGGAACGGTGATATTTTTTTCATAATTTTTGGTGATGGAGAAGTATCCAAAAAATTGCCTCTATGCGCATTGCCCTTCGCGCGTCTACGGCTGTGGCCGGCGGCCTCCGGGGGCTTGCATGCCGCCAAATCTTGCGTAGGCGGCCTCTCACAAGTCTGGAAGTGTTGTGGCGGTTGCAAACGCTCGGCACGCGTGTCCGGGGTGTGCCCCTCCTCACGGACGGCGCCGCCACCGGCACCTGGAAGGGGGAAACGGACACGTGGGGTCTACACGGAGGGGATCTTGCTGTGGGTCTGGCCCGGATGTTGCTCCAAAGTGTTCCTATGGGCTGACCTAACACAACCGGGTGGGGAGGTCCACTGGTCAAAGCCCGTCCGTGCAAAGTCAAAGGGCTAGATCCCGTGGTCAAACGCTACAAGGGTAGGCGGGACGGGGGCACTGGGGTAGCAATGCCACCGGAGCGTCGCACCGGGCCCTCATACATGCGGGGTGGTGTGGTGGCATGTCCAAAGAGGCGGGACGCGTCTCCGGGGCGTGCCCCCCCCTCACGGACGGCGATGACATGGTAGTAGACGTTCTGCGGTAACGATGCGGCGTCAATATTACTAAATACCCAGAGCACGATAAAATCATGAGTTTTTTTGCACGACGTGGGCACATGTGCTATAGGAACGATGGTATTTTTTCATAATTTTTGGTGATGGAGAAGTATCCGAAAAATTCCCTCTACGCGGATTGCCCTTCGCGCGTCTACGGCTGTGGCCGGCGGCCTCCGGGGGCTAGCATGCCGCCAAATCTAGCGTAGGCGGCCTCTCACAAGTCTGGAAGTGTTGTGGCAGTTTCAAATGCCCGGCACGTGTGTCCGGGGTGTGCCGGCACCTGGAGGGGGTAAACGGACGCGTGGGGTCTACACGGAGGGGATCTTGCTCTGGGTCTGGCCCGGATGTTGCTCCAATGTGTTCCTATGGGCTGACCTAACACAACCGGGTGGGGATGTCCACTGGTTAAAGCCCGTCCGTGCAAAGTCAAAGGGCTAGATCCCGTGGTCAAACGCTACAGGGTTAGGCGGGACGGGGGCACTGGGGGTGGCAATGCCACCGGAGCGTCGCACCGGGCCCTCATTAATGCGGGGTGGTGTGGTGGCATGTCCGAAGAGGCGGGACGCGTCCCCGGGGCGAGGCCCCCCCTCACGGATGGCGATGACACGGTAGTAGACGTTCTGCGGTAACGATGCGGCGTCAATATTACTAAATACTCGGAGCGCGATAAAATCATGAGTTTTTTTGCACGACGTGAGCACATGTGCTATAGGAACGATGGTATTTTTTCATTATTTTTGGTGATGGAGAAGTATCCGAAAAATTCCCATTACGCGGATTGCCCTTCGCGCGTCTACGGCTGTGGCCGGCGGCCTCCGGGGGCTAGCATGCCGCCAAATCTTGCGTAGGCGGCCTCTCACAAGTCTGGAAGTGTTGTGGCAGTTGCAAACGCCCGGCACGAGTGTCCGGGGTGTGCCCCCCTCATGGACGGCGCCGCCGCCGGCACCTGGAGGGGGGAAACTGACGCGTGGGGTCTACACGGAGGGGACCTTGATGTGGGTCTGGCCCGGATGTTGCTCCAAAGTGTTCCTATGGGCTGACCTAACACAACCGGGTGGGGAGGTCCACTGGTCAAAGCCCGTCCGTGCAAAGTCAAAGGGCTAGATCCCGTGGTCAAACGCTATAGGGTTAGACGGGACGGGGGCACTAGGGGTAGCAATGCCACCGGAGCGTCGCACCCGGCCCTCATACATGCGGGGTGGTGTGGTGGGATGTCCGAAGAGGCGGGACGCATCTCCGGGGCGTGGCCCCCCCTCACGGACGGCGATGACACGGTAGTAGACGTTCTGCGGTAACGATGCGGCGTCAATATTACTAAATACTCGGAGCGTGATAAAATCATGAGTTTTTTTTGCACGACGTGGGCACATGTGCTATAGGAACGGTGGTATTTTTTTCATAATTTTTGGTGATGGAGAAGTATCCGAAAAATTGCCTCTATGCGCATTGCCCTTCGCGCGTCTACGGCTGTGGCCAGCGGCCTCCGGGGGCTTGCATGCCGCCAAATCTTGCGTAGGCGGCCTCTCACAAGTCTGGAAGTGTTGGGGCGGTTTCAAACGCCCGGCACGCATGTCCGGGGTGTGCCCCCCTCGCGGACGGCACCGCCGCCGGCACCTGGAGGGGGTAAACGGACGCGTGGGGTCTACACGGAGGGGATCTTGCTGTGGGTCTGTCCCGGATGTTTCTCCAAAGTGTTCCTATGGGCTCAGCTAACACAACCGGGTGGGGAGGTCCACTGGTCAAAGCCCGTCCGTGCAAAGTCAAAGGGCTATATCCCGTGGTCAAACGATACAGGGTTAGGCGGGACGGGGGCACTGGGGGGTAGCAATGCCACCGGAGCGTCGCACCGGGCCCTCATACATGCGGGGTGGTGTGGGGGCATGTCCGAAGAGGCGAGACGTGTCTCCGGGGCGAGCCCCCCCTCACGGACGGCGCTGACACGGTAGTAGACGTTCTGCGGTAACGATGCGGCGTCAATATTACTAAATACTCGGAGCGAGATAAAATCATGAGTTTTTTTGCACGACGTGGGCACATGTGCTATAGGAACGATGGTGTTTTTTCATAATTTTTGGTGATGGAGAAGTATCCGAAAAATTCCCTCTACGCGGATTGCCCTTCGCGCATCTACGGCTATGGCCGGCGGCCTCCGGGGGCTAGCATGCCGCCAAATCTTGCGTAGGCGGCCTCTCACAAGTCTGGAAGTGTTGAGGCGGTTTCAAACGCCCGGCACGTGTGTCCGGGGTGTGCCCCCCTCACGGACGGCACCGCCGCCGGCACCTGGAGGCGGTAAACGGACGTGTGGGGTCTACACGGAGGGTATCTTGCTTTGGGTCTAGCTCGGATGTTGCTCCAAAGGGTTCCTATGGGCTGACCTAACACAACCGGGTGGGGATGTCCACTGGTCAAAGCCCGTCCGTGCAAAGTCAAAGGGTTAGATCTCGTGGTGAAACGCTACAGGGTTAGGCAGGACGGGGGCACTGGGGGTAGCAATGCCACCGGAGCGTCGCACAGGGCCCTCATACATGCGGGGTGGTGTGGTGCCATGTCCAAAGAGGCGGGACGCGTCTCCGGGGTGAGGCCCCCCTCACGGACGGCGATGACACGGTAGTAGACGTTCTGCGGTAACGATGCGGCGTCAATATTACTAAATACTCGGAGCGCGATAAAATCATAAGTTTTTTTTTTGCACGACGTGGGCACATGTGCTATAGGAACGGTGGTATTTTTTCATAATTTTTGGTGATGGAGAAGTATCCGAAAAATTGCCTCTATGCGGATTGCCCTTCGCGCGTCTACGGCTGTGGCCGGCGTCCTCCGGGGGCTTGCATGCCGCCAAATCTTGCATAGGCGGTCTCTCACAAGTCTGGAAGTGTTGTGGCGGTTGCAAACGCCCGGCACGCGTGTCCGGGGTGTGCCCCCCCTCACGGACGGCGCCGCCACCGGCACCTGGAGGGGGGAAACGGACGCGCGGGGTCTACACGGAGGGGATCTTGCTGTGGGTCTGGCCCGGATGTTTCTCCAAAGTGTTCCTATGGGCTGACCTAACACAACCGGGTGAGGAGGTCCACTGGTCAAAGCCCGTCCGTGCACAGTCAAAGGGCTAGATTCCGTTGTCAAACGCTACAGGGTTAGGCGGGACGGGGGGACTGGGGGGTAGCAATGCCACCGGAGAGTCGCATCGGGCCCTCATACATGCGGGGTGGTGTGGTGGCATGTCCAAAGAGGCGGGACGCGTCTCCGGGGCGTGGCCCCCACTCACGGACGGCGATGACACGGTAGTAGACGTTCTGCGGTAACGATGCGGCGTCAATATTACTAAATACTCGGAGCGTGATAAAATCATGAGTTTTTCTGCACGACGCGGGCACATGTGCTATAGGAACGATGGTATTTTTTCATAATTTTTGGTGATGGAGAAGTATCCGAATAATTCCCTCTACGCGGATTGCCCTTCGCGCGTCTACGGCTTTGGCCGGCGGCCTCCGGGGGCTAGCATGCCGCCAAATCTTGCGTAGGCGGCCTCTCACCAGTCTGGAAGTGTTGTGGCAGTTGCAAACGCCCGGCACGCGTGTCCGAGCTGTGCCCCCCTCATGGACGGCGCCGCCGCCGGCACCTGGAGGGGGCAAACTGACACCTGGGGTCTACACGGAGGGGATCTTGCTGTGGGTCTGGCCCGGATGTTGCTCCAAAGTGTTCCTATGGGCTGACCTAACACAACCGGGTGGGGAGGTCCACTGGTCAAAGCCTGTCCGTGCAAAGTCAAAGGGCTAGATCCCGTGGTCAAACGCTACAAGGTTAGGCGGGACGGGGGCACTGGGGGTAGCAATGCCACCGGAGCGTCGCACCCGGCCCTCATACATGCGGGGTGGTGTGGTGGCATGTCCGAAGAGGCGGGACGCGTCTCCGGGGCGTGGCCCCCCCTCACGGACGGCGATGACACGGTAGTAGACGTTCTGCGGTAACGATGCGGCGTCAATATTACTAAATACTCGGAGCGCGATAAAATCATGAGTTTTTATGCACGACGTGGGCGCATGTGCTATAGGAACGATGGTATTTTTTCATAATTTTTGGTGATGGAGAAGTATCCGAAAAATTCCCTCTACGCGGATTGCCCTTCGCGCGTCTACGGCTGTGGCCGGCGGCCTCCGGGGGCTAGCATGCTGCCAAATCTTGCGTAGGCGGCCTCTCACAAGTCTGGAAGAGTTGTAGCAGTTGCAAACGCCCGGCACGCGTGTCCGGGGTGTGCCTCCCTCATGGACGGTGCCGCCGCCGGCACCTGGAGGGGGCAAACTGACACGTGGGGTCTACACGGAGGGGATCTTGCTGTGGGTCTGGCCCGGATGTTGCTCCAAAGTGTTCCTATGGGCTTACCTAACACAACCGGGTGGGTAGGTCCACTGGTCAAAGCCCGTCCGTGCAAAGTCAAAGGGCTAGATCCCGTGGTCAAACGCTACAGGGTTAGGCGGGACGGGGGCACTGGGGGTAGCAATGCCACCGGAGCGTCGCACCCGGCCCTCATACATGCGGGGTGGTGTGGTGGCATGTCCGAAGAGGCGGGACGCGTCTCCGGGGCGTGGCCCCCCCTCACGGACGGCGATGACACGGTAGTAGACGTTCTGCGGTAACGATGCGGCGTCAATATTACTAAATACTCGGAGCGCGATAAAATCATGAGTTTTTATGCACGACGTGGGCGCATGTGCTATAGGAACGATGGTATTTTTTCATAATTTTTGGTGATGGAGAAGTATCCGAAAAATTCCCTCTACGCGGATTGCCCTTCGCGCGTCTACGGCTGTGGCCGGCGGCCTCCGGGGGCTAGCATGCTGCCAAATCTTGCGTAGGCGGCCTCTCACAAGTCTGGAAGTGTTGTAGCAGTTGCAAACGCCCGGCACGCGTGTCCGGGGTGTGCCTCCCTCATGGACGGTGCCGCCGCCGGCACCTGGAGGGGGCAAACTGACACGTGGGGTCTACACGGAGGGGATCTTGCTGTGGGTCTGGCCCGGATGTTGCTCCAAAGTGTTCCTATGGGCTGACCTAACACAACCGGGTGGGTAGGTCCACTGGTCAAAGCCCGTCCGTGCAAAGTCAAAGGGCTAGATCCCGTGGTCAAACGCTACAGGGTTAGGCGGGACGGGGGCACTGGGGGTAGCAATGCCACCGGAGCGTCGCACCCGGCCCTCATACATGCGGGGTGGTGTGGTGGCATGTCCGAAGAGGCGGGACTCGTCTCCGGGGCATGGCCCCCCCTCACGGACGGTGATGACACGGTAGTAGACGTTCTGCGGTAACGATGCGGCGTCAATATTACTAAATACTCAGAGCGCGATAAAATCATGAGTTTTTTTGCACGATGTGGGCACATGTGCTATAGGAACGATGGTATTTTTTCATAATTTTTGGTGATGGAGAAGTATCCGAATAATTCCCTCTACGCGGATTGCCCTTCGCGCGTCTACGGCTGTGGCCGGCGGCCTCCGGGGGCTAGCATGCCGCCAAATCTTGCGTAGGCGGCCTCTCACAAGTCTGGAAGTGTTGTGGCAGTTGCAAACGCCCGGCACGCGTGTCCGGGGTGTGCCCCCCTCATGGACGGCGCCGCCGCCGGCACCTGGAGGGGGGAAACTGACACGTGGGGTCTACACGGAGGGGATCTTGCTGTGGGTCTGGCCCGGATGTTGCTCCAAAGTGTTCCTATGGGCTGACCTAACACAACCGGGTGGGGAGGTCCACTGGTCAAAGCCCGTCCGTGCAAAGTCAAAGGGCTACATCCCGTGGTCAAACGCTACAAGGTTAGGCGGGACGGGGGCACTGGGGGTAGCAATGCCACCGGAGCGTCGCACCCGGCCCTCATACATGCGGGGTGGTGTGGTGGCCTGTCCGAAGAGGCGGGACGCGTCTCCGGGGCGTGGCCCCCCCTCACGGACGGCGATGACACGGTAGTAGACGTTCTGCGGTAACGATGCGGCGTCAATATTACTAAATACTCGGAGCGCGATAAAATCATGAGTTTTTATGCACGACGTGGGCGCATGTGCTATAGGAACGATGGTATTTTTTCATAATTTTTGGTGATGGAGAAGTATCCGAAAAATTCCCTCTACGCGGATTGCCCTTCGCGCGTCTACGGCTGTGGCCGGCGGCCTCCGGGGGCTAGCATGCTGCCAAATCTTGCGTAGGCGGCCTCTCACAAGTCTGGAAGTGTTGTAGCAGTTGCAAACGCCCGGCACGCGTGTCCGGGGTGTGCCTCCCTCATGGACGGTGCCGCCGCCGGCACCTGGAGGGGGCAAACTGACACGTGGGGTCTACACGGAGGGGATCTTGCTGTGGGTCTGGCCCGGATGTTGCTCCAAAGTGTTCCTATGGGCTGACCTAACACAACCGGGTGGGTAGGTCCACTGGTCAAAGCCCGTCCGTGCAAAGTCAAAGGGCTAGATCCCGTGGTCAAACGCTACAGGGTTAGGCGGGACGGGGGCACTGGGGGTAGCAATGCCACCGGAGCGTCGCACCCGGCCCTCATACATGCGGGGTGGTGTGGTGGCATGTCCGAAGAGGCGGGACTCGTCTCCGGGGCATGGCCCCCCCTCACGGACGGTGATGACACGGTAGTAGACGTTCTGCGGTAACGATGCGGCGTCAATATTACTAAATACTCAGAGCGCGATAAAATCATGAGTTTTTTTGCACGATGTGGGCACATGTGCTATAGGAACGATGGTATTTTTTCATAATTTTTGGTGATGGAGAAGTATCCGAATAATTCCCTCTACGCGGATTGCCCTTCGCGCGTCTACGGCTGTGGCCGGCGGCCTCCGGGGGCTAGCATGCCGCCAAATCTTGCGTAGGCGGCCTCTCACAAGTCTGGAAGTGTTGTGGCAGTTGCAAACGCCCGGCACGCGTGTCCGGGGTGTGCCCCCCTCATGGACGGTGCCGCCGCCGGCACCTGGAGGAGGAAACTAACGCGTGGGGTCTACACGGAGGGGATCTTGCTGTGGGTCTGGCCCGGATGTTGCTCCAAAGTGTTCCTATGGGCTGACCTAACACAACCGGGTGGGTAGGTCCACTGGTCAAAGCCCGTCCGTGCAAAGTCAAAGGGCTAGATCCCGTGGTCAAACGCTACAGGGTTAGGCGGGACGGGGGCACTGGGGGTAGCAATGCCACCGGAGCGTCGCACCCGGCCCTCATACATGCGGGGTGGTGTGGTGGCATGTCCGAAGAGGCGGGACGCGTCTCCGGGGCGTGGCCCCCCCTCACGGACGGCGATGACACGGTAGTAGACGTTCTGCGGTAACGATGCGGCATCAATATTACTAAATACTCGGAGCGCGATAAAATCATGAGTTTTTATGCACGACGTGGCCGCATGTGCTATAGGAACGATGGTATTTTTTCATAATTTTCGGTGATGGAGAAGTATCCGAAAAATTCCCTGTACGCGGATTGCCCTTCGCGCGTCTACGGCTGTGGCCGGCGGCCTCCGGGGGCTAGCATGCTGCCAAATCTTGCGTAGGCGGCCTCTCACAAGTCTGGAAGTGTTGTAGCAGTTGCAAACGCCCGGCACGCGTGTCCGGGGTGTGCCTCCCTCATGGACGGTGCCGCCGCCGGCACCTGGAGGGGGCAAACTGACACGTGGGGTCTACACGGAGGGGATCTTGCTGTGGGTCTGGCCCGGATGTTGCTCCAAAGTGTTCCTATGGGCTGACCTAACACAACCGGGTGGGTAGGTCCACTGGTCAAAGCCCGTCCGTGCAAAGTCAAAGGGCTAGATCCCGTGGTCAAAACCTACAGGGTTAGGCGGGACGGGGGCACTGGGGGTAGCAATGCCACCGGAGCGTCGCACCCGGCCCTCATACATGCGGGGTGGTGTGGTGGCATGTCCGAAGAGGCGGGACTCGTCTCCGGGGCATGGCCCCCCCTCACGGACGGTGATGACACGGTAGTAGACGTTCTGCGGTAACGATGCGGCGTCAATATTACTAAATACTCAGAGCGCGATAAAATCATGAGTTTTTTTGCACGATGTGGGCACATGTGCTATAGGAACGATGGTATTTTTTCATAATTTTTGCTGATGGAGAAGTATCCGAATAATTCCCTCTACGCGGATTGCCCTTCGCGCGTCTACGGCTGTGGCCGGCGGCCTCCGGGGGCTAGCATGCCGCCAAATCTTGCGTAGGCAGCCTCTCACAAGTTTGGAAGTGTTGTGGCAGTTGCAAACGCCCGGCACGCGTGTCCGGGGTGTGCCCCCCTCATGGACGGCGCCGCCGCCGGCACCTGGAGGGGGGAAACTGACACATGGGGTCTACACGGAGGGGATCTTGCTGTGGGTCTGGCCCGGATGTTGCTCCAAAGTGTTCCTATGGGCTGACCTAACACAACCGGGTGGGGAGGTCCACTGGTCAAAGCCCGTCCGTGCAAAGTCAAAGGGCTAGATCCCGTGGTCAAACGCTACAAGGTTAGGCGGGACGGGGGCACTGGGGGTAGCAATGCCACCGGAGCGTCGCACCCGGCCCTCATACATGCGGGGTGGTGTGGTGGCCTGTCCGAAGAGGCGGGACGCGTCTCCGGGGCGTGGCCCCCCCTCACGGACGGCGATGACACGGTAGTAGACGTTCTGCGGTAACGATGCGGCGTCAATATTACTAAATACTCGGAGCGCGATAAAATCATGAGTTTTTATGCACGACGTGGGCGCATGTGCTATAGGAACGATGGTATTTTTTCATAATTTTTGGTGATGGAGAAGTATCCGAAAAATTCCCTCTACGCGGATTGCCCTTCACGCGTCTACGGCTGTGGCCGGCGGCCTCCGGGGGCTAGCATGCTGCCAAATCTTGCGTAGGCGGCCTCTCACAAGTCTGGAAGTGTTGTAGCAGTTGCAAACGCCCGGCACGCGTGTCCGGGGTGTGCCTCCCTCATGGACGGTGCCGCCGCCGGCACCTGGAGGGGGCAAACTGACACGTGGGGTCTACACGGAGGGGATCTTGCTGTGGGTCTGGCCCGGATGTTGCTCCAAAGTGTTCCTATGGGCTGACCTAACACAACCGGGTGGGTAGGTCCACTGGTCAAAGCCCGTCCGTGCAAAGTCAAAGGGCTAGATCCCGTGGTCAAACGCTACAGGGTTAGGCGGGACGGGGGCACTGGGGGTAGCAATGCCACCGGAGCGTCGCACCCGGCCCTCATACATGCGGGGTGGTGTGGTGGCATGTCCGAAGAGGCGGGACTCGTCTCCGGGGCATGGCCCCCCCTCACGGACGGTGATGACACGGTAGTAGACGTTCTGCGGTAACGATGCGGCGTCAATATTACTAAATACTCAGAGCGCGATAAAATCATGAGTTTTTTTGCACGATGTGGGCACATGTGCTATAGGAACGATGGTATTTTTTCATAATTTTTGGTGATGGAGAAGTATCCGAATAATTCCCTCTACGCGGATTGCCCTTCGCGCGTCTACGGCTGTGGCCGGCGGCCTCCGGGGGCTAGCATGCCGCCAAATCTTGCGTAGGCGGCCTCTCACAAGTCTGGAAGTGTTGTGGCAGTTGCAAACGCCCGGCACGCATGTCCGGGGTGTGCCCCCCTCATGGACGGCGCCGCCGCCGGCACCTGGAGGGGGGAAACTGACACGTGGGGTCTACACGGAGGGGATCTTGCTGTGGGTCTGGCCCGGATGTTGCTCCAAAGTGTTCCTATGGGCTGACCTAACACAACCGGGTGGGGAGGTCCACTGGTCAAAGCCCGTCCGTGCAAAGTCAAAGGGCTAGATCCCGTGGTCAAACGCTACAAGGTTAGGCGGGACGGGGGCACTAGGGGTAGCAATGCCACCGGAGCGTCGCACCCGGCCCTCATACATGCGGGGTGGTGTGGTGGCATGTCCGAAGAGGCGGGACGCGTCTCCGGGGCATGGCCCCCCCTCACGGACGGCGATGACACGGTAGTAGACGTTCTGCGATAACGATGCGGCGTCAGTATTACTAAATACTCGGAGCGCGATAAAATCATGAGTTTTTATGCACGACGTGGGCGCATGTGCTATAGGAACGATGGTATTTTTTCATAATTTTTGGTGATGGAGAAGTATCCGAAAAATTCCCTCTACGCGGATTGCCCTTCGCGCGTCTACGGCTGTGGCCGGCGGCCTCCGGGGGCTAGCATGCTGCCAAATCTTGCGTAGGCGGCCTCTCACAAGTCTGGAAGTGTTGTAGCAGTTGCAAACGCCCGGCACGCGTGTCCGGGGTGTGCCTCCCTCATGGACGGTGCCGCCGCCGGCACCTGGAGGGGGCAAACTGACACGTGGGGTCTACACGGAGGGTATCTTGCTGTGGGTCTGGCCCGGATGTTGCTCCAAAGTGTTCCTATGGGCTGACCTAACACAACCGGGTGGGTAGGTCCACTGGTCAAAGCCCGTCCGTGCAAAGTCAAAGGGCTAGATCCCGTGGTCAAACGCTACAGGGTTAGGCGGGACGGGGGCACTGGGGGTAGCAATGCCACCGGAGCGTCGCACCCGGCCCTCATACATGCGGGGTGGTGTGGTGGCATGTCCGAAGAGGCGGGACGCGTCTCCGGGGCGTGGCCCCCCCTCACGGACGGCGATGACACGGTAGTAGACGTTCTGCGGTAACGATGCGTCGTCAATATTACTAAATACTCAGAGCGCGATAAAATCATGAGTTTTTATGCACGACGTGGGCGCATGTGCTATAGGAACGATGGTATTTTCTCATAATTTTTGGTGATGGAGAAGTATCCGAAAAATTCCCTCTACGCGGATTGCCCTTCGCGCGTCTACGGCTGTGGCCGGCGGCCTCCGGGGGCTAGCATGCTGCCAAATCTTGCGTAGGCGGCCTCTCACAAGTCTGGAAGTGTTGTAGCAGTTGCAAACGCCCGGCACGCGTGTCCGGGGTGTGCCTCCCTCATGGACGGTGCCGCCGCCGGCACCTGGAGGGGGCAAACTGACACGTGGGGTCTACACGGAGGGGATCTTGCTGTGGGTCTGGCCCGGATGTTGCTCCAAAGTGTTCCTATGGGCTGACCTAACACAACCGGGTGGGTAGGTCCACTGGTCAAAGCCCGTCCGTGCAAAGTCAAAGGGCTAGATCCCGTGGTCAAACGCTACAGGGTTAGGCGGGACGGGGGCACTGGGGGTAGCAATGCCACCGGAGCGTCGCACCCGGCCCTCATACATGCGGGGTGGTGTGGTGGCATGTCCGGAGAGGCGGGACTCGTCTCCGGGGCATGGCCCCCCCTCACGGACGGTGATGACACGGTAGTAGACGTTCTGCGGTAACGATGCGGCGTCAATATTACTAAATACTCAGAGCACGATAAAATCATGAGTTTTTTTGCACGATGTGGGCACATGTGCTATAGGAACGATGGTATTTTTTCATAATTTTTGGTGATGGAGAAGTATCCGAAAAATTCCCTCTACGCGGATTGCCCTTCGCGCGTCTACGGCTGTGGCCGGCGGCCTCCGGGGGCTAGGATGCCGCCAAATATTGTGTAGGCGGCCTCTCACAAGTCTGGAAGTGTTGTGGCAGTTGCAAACGCCCGGCACGCGTGTCCGGGGTGTGCCCCCCTCATGGACGGCGCCGCCGCCGGCACCTGGAGGGGGAAACTAACACGTGGGGTCTACACGGAGGGGATCTTGCTGTGGGTCTGGCCCGGATGTTGCTCCAAAGTGTTCCTATGGGCTGACCTAACACAACCGAGTGGGGAGGTCCACTGGTCAAAGCCCGTCCGTGCAAAGTCAAAGGGCTAGATCCCGTGGTCAAACACTACAGGGTTAGGCGGGACGGGGGCACTGGGGGTAGCAATGCCACCGGAGCGTCGCACCCGACCCTCATACATGTGGGGTGGTGTGGTGGCATGTCCGAAGAGGCGGGACGCGTCTCCGGGGCGTGGCCCCCCTCACGGACGGCGATGACACGGTAGTAGACGTTCTGCGGTAACGATGCGGCGTCAATATTACTAAATACTCGGAGCGCGATAAAATCATGAGTTTTTTTGCACGACGTGGGCACATGTGCCATAGGAACGATGGTATTTTTTCATAATTTTTGGTGATGGAGTAGTATCCGAAAAATTCCCTCTACGCGGATTGCCCTTCGCGCGTCTACGGCTGTGGCCGGCGGCCTCCGGGGGCTAGCATGCCGCCAAATCTTTCGTAGGCGGCCTCTCACAAGTCTGGATGTGTTGTGGCAGTTGCAAACACCCGGCACGCGTGTCCGGGGTGTGCCCCCCTCATGGACGGCGTCGCCGCCGGCACCTGGAGGGGGGAAACTGACACGTGGGGTCTACACGGAGGGGATCTTGCTGTGGGTCTGGCCCGGATGTTGCTCCAAAGTGTTCCTATGGGCTGACCTAACACAACCGGGTGGGGAGGTCCACTGGTCAAAGCCCGTCCGTGCAAAGTCAAAGGGCTAGATCCCGTGGTCAAACACTACAGGGTTAGGCGGGACGGGGGCACTGGGGGTAGCAATGCCACCGGAGCGTCGCACCCGACCCTCATACATGCGGGGTGGTGTGGTGGCATGTCCGAAGAGGCGGGACTCGTCTCCGGGGCGTGGCCCCCCCTCACGGACGACGATGACACGGTAGTAGACGTTCTGCGCTAACGATGCGGCGTCAATATTACTAAATACTCGGAGCGCGATAAAATCATTAGCTTTTTTGCACGACGTGGGCACATGTGCTATAGGAACGATGGTATTTTTTCATAATTTTTGGTGATGGAGTAGTATCCGAAAAATTCCGTCTACGCGGATTGCCCTTCGCGCGTCTACGGCTGTGGCCGGCGGCCTCCGGGGGCTAGCATGCCGCCAAATCTTTCGTAGGCGGCCTCTCACAAGTCTGGAAGTGTTGTGGCAGTTGCAAACACCCGGCACGCGTGTCCGGGGTGTGCCCCCCTCATGGACGGCGTCGCCGCTGGCACCTGGAGGGGGTAACTGACACGTGGGGTCTACACGGAGGGGATCTTGCTGTGGGTCTGGCCCGGATGTTGCTCCAAAGTGTTCCTATGGGCTGACCTAACACAACCGGGTGGGGAGGTCCACTGGTCAAAGCCCGTCCGTGCAAAGTCAAAGGGCTAGATCCCGTGGTCAAACGCTACAGGGTTAGGCGGGACGGGGGCACTGGGGGTAGCAATGCCACCGGAGCGTCGCACTCGGCCCTCATACATGCGGGGTGGTGTGGTGGCATGTCCGAAGAGGCGGCACGCGTCTCCGGGGCGTGGCCCCCCCTCATGGACGGCGATGACACGGTAGTAGACGTTCTGCGGTAACGATGCGGCGTCGATATTACTAAATACTCGGAGCGCGATAAAATCATGAGTTTTTTTGCACGACGTGGGCACATGTGCTATAGGAACGATGGTATTTTTTCATAATTTTTGGTGATGGAGTAGTATCCGAAAAATTGCCTCTACGCGGATTGCCCTTCGCGCGTCTACGGCTGTGGCCGGCGGCCTCCGGGGGCTAGCATGCCGCCAAATCTTGTGTAGGCGGCCTCTCACAAGTCTGGAAGTGTTGTGGCAGTTGCAAACGCCCGGCACACGTGTCCGGGGTGTGCCCCCTTCATGGATGGCGCCGCCGCCGGCACCTGGAGGGGGGAAACTGACTACACGGAGGGGATCTTGCTGTGGGTCTGGCCTGGATGTTGCTCCAAAGTGTTCCTATGGGCTGACCTAACACAACCGGGTGGGGAGGTCCACTGGTCAAAGCCCGTCCGATCAAAGTCAAAGGGCTAGATCCCGTGGTCAAACGCTACAGGGTTAGGCGGGACGGGGGCACTGGGGGTAGCAATGCCACCGGAGCGTCGCACCCGGCCCTCATACATGCCGGGTGGTGTGGTGGCATGTCCGAAGAGGCGGGACTCGTCTCCGGGGCGTGGCCCCCCCTCACGGACGGCGATGACACGGTAGTAGACGTTCTGCGGTAACGATGCGGCGTCAATATTACTAAATACTCGGAGCGCGATAAAATCATGAGTTTTTTTGCACGACGTGGGCACATGTGCTATAGGAACGATGGTATTTTTTCATAATTTTTGGTGATGGAGAAGTATCCGAAAAATTCCCTCTACGCGGATTGCCCTTCGCGCGTCTACGGCTGTGGCCGGCGGCCTCCGGGGGCTAGCATGCCGCCAAATCTTGCTTAGGCAGCCTCTCATAAGTCTGGAAGTGTTGTGGCAGTTGCAAACGCCCGGCACGCGTGTCCGGGGTGTGCCCCCCTCATGGACGGCGCCGCCGCCGGAACCTGGAGGGGGGAAACTGACGCGTGAGGTCTACACGGAGGGGATCTTGCTGTGGGTCTGGCCCGGATGTTGCTCCAAAGTGTTCCTATGGGCTGATCTAACACAACCGGGTGGGGAGGTCCACTGGTCAAAGCCCGTCCGTGCAAAGTCAAAGGGCTAGATCCCGTGGTCAAACGCTACAGGGTTAGGCGGGACGGGGGCACTGGGGGTAGCAATGCCACCGGAGCGTCGCACCCGGCCCTCATACATGCGGGGTGGTGTGGTGGCATGTCCGAAGAGGCGGGATGCGTCTCCGGGGCGTGGCCCCCCCTCACGGACGGTGATGACACGGTAGTAGACGTTCTGCGGTAACAATGCGGCGTCAATATTACTAAATACTCGGAGCGCGATAAAATCATGAGTTTTTTTGCACGACGTGGGCACATGTGCTATAGGAACGATGGTATTTTTTCATAATTTTTGGTGATGGTGTAGTATCCAAAAAATTCCCTCTACGCGGATTGCCCTTCGCGCGTCTACGGCTGTGGCCGGTGGCCTCCGGGGGCTAGCATGCCGCCAAATCTTGCGTAGGCGGCCTCTCACAAGTCTGGAAGTGTTGTGGCAGTTGCAAACGCCCGGCACGCGTGTCCGGGGTGTGCCCCCCTCATGGACGGCGCCGCCGCCGGCACCTGGAGGTGGGAAACTGACACGTGGGGTCTACACAGAGGGGATCTTGCTGTGGGTCTGGCCCGAATGTTGCTCCAAAGTGTTCCTATGGGCTGACCTAACACAACCGGGTGGGGAGGTCCACTGGTCAAAGCCCGTCCGTGCAAAATCAAAGGGCTAGATCCCGTGGTCAAACGCTACAGGATTAGGCGAGACGGGGGCACTGGGGGTAGCAATGCCACCGGAGCTTCGCACCCGGCCCTCATACATGCGGGGTGGTGTGGTGGCATGTCCGAAGAGGCGGGACTCGTCTCCGGGGCGTGGCCCCCCTCACGGACGGCGATGACACGGTAGTAGACGTTCTGCGGTAACGATGCGGTGTCAATATTACTAAATACTCGGAGCGCGATAAAATCATGAGTTTTCTTGCACGATGTGGGGACATGTGCTGTAGGAACGATGGTATTTTTTCATAATTTTTGGTGATGGAGAAGTATCCGAAAAATTCCCTCTACGCGGATTGCGCTTCGCGCGTCTACGGCTGTGGCCGGCGGCCTCCGGGGGCTAGCATGCCGCCAAATCTTGCGTAGGCGGCCTCTCACAAGTCTGGAAGTGTTGTGGCAGTTGCAAACGCCCGGCACGCGTGTCCGGGGTGTGCCCCCCTCATGGACGGCGGCGCCGCCGGCACCTGGAGGGGGGAAACTGACGCGTGGGGTCTACACGGAGGGGATCTTGCTGTGGGTCTGGCCCGGATGTTGCTCCAAAGTGTTCCTATGGGCTGACCTAACACAACCGGGTGGGGAGGTCCACTGGTCAAAGCCCGTCCGTGCAAAGTCAAAGGGCTAGATCCCGTGGTCAAACGCTACAGGGTTAGGCGGGACGGGGGCACTAGGGGTAGCAATGCCACCGGAGCGTCGCACCCGGCCCTCATACATGTGGGGTGGTGTGGTGGCATGTCCGAAGAGGCGGGACGCGTCTCCGGGGCGTGGCCCCCCCTCACGGACGGCGATGACACGGTAGTAGATGTTCTGCGGTAACGATGCGGCGTCAATATTACTAAATACTCGGAGCGCGATAAAATCACGAGTTTTTTTGCACGACGTGGGCACATGTGCTATAGGAACGATGGTATTTTTTCATAATTTTTGGTGATGGAGAAGTATCCGAATAATTCCCTCTACGCGGATTGCCCTTCGCGCGTCTACGGCTGTGGCCGGCGGCCTCCGGGGGCTAGCATGCCGCCAAATCTTGCGTAGGCGGCCTCTCACAAGTCTGGAAGTGTTGTGGCAGTTGCAAACGCCCGGCACGCGTGTCCGGGGTGTGCCCCCCTCATGGACGGCGCCGCCGCCGGCACCTGGAGGGGGGAAACTGACACGTGGGGTCTACACGGAGGGGATCTTGCTGTGGGTCTGGCCCGGATGTTGCTCCAAAGTGTTCCTATGGGCTGACCTAACACAACCGGGTGGGGAGGTCCACTGGTCAAAGCCCGTCCGTGCAAAGTCAAAGGGCTACATCCCGTGGTCAAACGCTACAAGGTTAGGCGGGACGGGGGCACTGGGGGTAGCAATGCCACCGGAGCGTCGCACCCGGCCCTCATACATGCGGGGTGGTGTGGTGGCCTGTCCGAAGAGGCGGGACGCGTCTCCGGGGCGTGGCCCCCCCTCACGGACGGCGATGACACGGTAGTAGACGTTCTGCGGTAACGATGCGGCGTCAATATTACTAAATACTCGGAGCGCGATAAAATCATGAGTTTTTATGCACGACGTGGGCGCATGTGCTATAGGAACGATGGTATTTTTTCATAATTTTTGGTGATGGAGAAGTATCCGAAAAATTCCCTCTACGCGGATTGCGCTTCGCGCGTCTACGGCTGTGGCCGGCGGCCTCCGGGGGCTAGCATGCCGCCAAATCTTGCGTAGGCGGCCTCTCACAAGTCTGGAAGTGTTGTGGCAGTTGCAAACGCCCGGCACGCGTGTCCGGGGTGTGCCCCCCTCATGGACGGCGGCGCCGCCGGCACCTGGAGGGGGGAAACTGACGCGTGGGGTCTACACGGAGGGGATCTTGCTGTGGGTCTGGCCCGGATGTTGCTCCAAAGTGTTCCTATGGGCTGACCTAACACAACCGGGTGGGGAGGTCCACTGGTCAAAGCCCGTCCGTGCAAAGTCAAAGGGCTAGATCCCGTGGTCAAACGCTACAGGGTTAGGCGGGACGGGGGCACTAGGGGTAGCAATGCCACCGGAGCGTCGCACCCGGCCCTCATACATGTGGGGTGGTGTGGTGGCATGTCCGAAGAGGCGGGACGCGTCTCCGGGGCGTGGCCCCCCCTCACGGACGGCGATGACACGGTAGTAGATGTTCTGCGGTAACGATGCGGCGTCAATATTACTAAATACTCGGAGCGCGATAAAATCACGAGTTTTTTTGCACGACGTGGGCACATGTGCTATAGGAACGATGGTATTTTTTCATAATTTTTGGTGATGGAGTAGTTTCCGAAAAATTCCCTCTACGCGGATTGCCCTTCGCGCGTCTACGGCTGTGGCCGGCGGCCTCCGGGGGCTAGCATGCCGCCAAATCTTGCGTAGGCGGCCTCTCACAAGTCTGGAAGTGTTGTGGCAGTTGCAAACGCCCGGCACGCGTGTCCGGGGTGTGCCGCCCTCATGGACGGCGCCGCCGCCGGCACCTGGAGGGGGGAAACTGACACGTGGGGTCTACCCGGAGGGGATCTTGCTGTGGGTCTGGCCCGGATGTTGCTCCAAAGTGTTCCTATGGGCTGACCTAACACAACCGGGTCGGGAGGTCCACTAGTCAAAGCCCGTCCATGCAAAGTCAAAGGGCTAGATCCCGTGGTCAAACGCTACAGGGTTAGGCGGGACGGGGGCACTGGGGGTAGCAATGCCACCGGAGCGTCGCACCCGGCCCTCATACATGCGGGGTGGTGTGGTGGCATGTCCGAAGAGGCGGGACTCGTCTCCGGGGCGTGGCCCCCCCCCCTCACGGACGGCGATGACACGGTAGTAGATGTTCTGCGGTAATGATGCGGCGTCAATATTACTAAATACTCGGAGCGCGATAAAATCATGAGTTTATTTGCACGACATGGGCACATGTGCTATAGGAACGATGGTATTTTTTCATAATTTTTGGTGATGGAGAAGTATCCGAAAAATTCCCTCTACGCGGATTACCCTTCGCGCGTCTACGGCTGTGGCCGGCGGCCTCCGGGGGCTAGCATGCCGCCAAATCTTGCGTAGGCGGCCTCTCACAAGTCTGGAAGTGTTGTGGCAGTTGCAAACGCCCGGCACGCGTGTCCGGGGTGTGCCCCCCTCATGGACGGCGCCGCCGCCGGCACCTGGAGGGGGGAAACTGACGCGTGGGGTCTACACGGAGGGGATCTTGCTGTGGGTCTGGCCCGGATGTTGCTCCAAAGTGTTCCTATGGGCTGACCTAACACAACCGGGTGGGGAGGTCCACTGGTCAAAGCCCGTCCGTGCAAAGTCAAAGGGCTAGATTCCGTTGTCAAACGTTACAAGGTTAGGCGGGACGGAGGCACTGGGGGTAGCAATGGCACCGGAGCGTCGCACCCGGCCCTCATACATTCGGGGTGGTGTGGTGGCATGTCCGAAGAGGTGGGACGCGTCTCCGGGGCGTGGCCCCCCCTCACGGCCGGCGATGACATGGTAGTAGACGTTCTGCGGTAACGATGCGGCGTCAATATTACTAAATACTCGAAGCGCGATAAAATCATGAGTTTTTTTGCACGACGTGGGCACATGTGCTATAGGAACGATGGTATTTTTTCATAATTTTTGGTGATGGAGAAGTATCCCAAAAATTCCCTCTACGCGGATTGCCCTTCGCGCGTCTACGGCTGTGGCCGGCGGCCTCTGGGGCTAGCATGCGGCCAAATCTTGCGTAGGCGGCCTCTCACAAGTCTGGAAGTGTTGTAGCAGTTGCAAACGCCCGGCACGCATGTCCGGGGTGTGCCTCCCTCATGGATGGCGCCGCCGCCGGCACTTGGAGGGGGGAAACTGACACATGGGGTCTACACGGAGGGGATCTTGCTGTGGGTCTGGCCCGGATGTTGCTCCAAAGTGTTCCTATGGGCTGACCTAACACAACCGGGTGGGGAGGTCCACTGGTCAAAGCCCGTCCGTGCAAAGTCAAAGGGCTAGATCCCGTGGTCAAACGCTACAGGGTTAGGCGGGACGGGGGCACTGGGGGTAGCAATGCCACCGGAGCATCGCACCCGGCCCTCATACATGCGGGGTGGTGTGGTGGCATGTCCGAAGAGGCGGGACTCGTCTCCGGGGCGTGGCCCCCCCTCACGGACGGCGATGACACGGTAGTAGACGTTCTGCGGTAACGATGCAGCGTCAATATTACAAAATACTCGGAGCGCGATAAAATCATGAGTTTTTTTGCACGACGTGGGCACATGTGCTATAGGAACGATGGTATTTTTTCATAATTTTTTGTGATGGAGAAGTATCCGAAAAATTCCCTCTACGCGGATTGCCCTTCGCGCGTCTACGGCTGTGGCCGGCGGCCTCCGGGGGCTAGCATGCCGCCAAATCTTGCGTAGGCGGCCTCTCACAAGTCTGGAAGTGTTGTGGCAGTTGCAAACGCCCGGCATGCGTGTCCGGGGTGTGCCCCCCTCACGGACGGCGCCGCCGCCGGCACCTGGAGGGGGGAAACTGACGCGTGGGGTCTACACGGAGGGGATCTTACTGTGGGTCTGGCCCGGATGTTGCTCCAAAGTGTTCCTATGGGCTGACCTAACACAACCGGGTGGGGAGGTCCACTGGTCAAAGCCCGTTCGTGCAAAGTCAAAGGGCTAGATCCCGTGGTCAAACGCTACAAGGTTAGGCGGGACGGGGGCACTGGGGGTAGCAATGCCACCGGAGCGTCGCACCCGGCCCTCATACATGCGGGGTGGTGTGGTGGCATGTCCGAAGAGGCGGGACGCATCTCCGGGGCATGGCCCCCCCTCATGGACGGCGATGACGCGGTAGTAGACGTTCTGCGGTAACGATGCAGCGTCAATATTACAAAATACTCGGAGCGCGATAAAATCATGAGTTTTTTTGCACGACGTGGGAACATGTGCTATAGGAACGATGGTATTTTTTCATAATTTTTGGTGATGGAGAAGTATCCGAAAAATTCCTTCTAGGCGGATTGCCCTTCGCGCGTCTACGGCTGTGGCCGGCGGCCTCCTAGGGCTAGCATGCCGCCAAATCTTGCGTAGGCAGCCTCTCACAAGTCTGGAAGTGTTGTGGCAGTTGCAAACGCCCGGCACGCGTGTCCGGGGTGTGCCCCCCTCATGGACGGCGCCGCCGCCGGAACCTGGAGGGGGGAAACTGACGCGTGGGGTCTACACGGAGGGGATCTTGCTGTGGGTCTGGCCCGGATGTTGCTCCAAAGTGTTCCTATGGGCTGACCTAACACAACCGGGTGGGGAGGTCCACTGGTCAAAGCCCGTCCGTGCAAAGTCAAAGGGCTAGATCCCGTGGTCAAATGCTACAGGGTTAGGCGGGACGGGGGCACTGGGGTAGCAATGCCACCGGAGCGTCGCACCCGGCCCTCATACATGCGGGGTGGTGTGGTGGCATGTCCGAAGAGGCGGGACACGTCTCCGGGGCGTGGTCCCCCCTCACGGACGGTGATGACACGGTAGTAGACGTTCTGCGGTAACGATGCGGTGTCAATATTACTAAATACTCGGAGCGCGATAAAATCATGAGTTTTTTTGCACGACGTGGGCACATGTGCTATAGGAACGATGGTATTTTTTCATAATTTTTGGTGATGGAGAAGTATCCGAAAAATTCCCTCTACGCGGATTGCCCTTCGCGCGTCTACGGCTGTGGCCGGCGGCCTCCGGGGGCTAGCATGCCGCCAAATCTAGCGTAGGCGGCCTCTCACAAGTCTGGAAGTGTTGTGGCAGTTTCAAATGCCCGGCACGTGTGTCCGGGGTGTGCCGGCACCTGGAGGGGGTAAACGGACGCGTGGGGTCTACACGGAGGGGATCTTGCTGTGGGTCTGGCCCGGATGTTGCTCCAAAGTGTTCCTATGGGCTGACCTAAGACAACCGGGTGGGGATGTCCACTGGTTAAAGCCCGTCCGAGCAAAGTCAAAGGGCTAGATCCCGTGGTCAAACGCTACAGGTTTAGGCGGGACGGGGGCACTGGGGGTAGCAATGCCACCGGAGCATCGCACCGGGCCCTCATTAATGCGGGGTGGTGTGGTGGCATGTCCGAAGAGGCGGGACGCATCCCCGGGGCGAGGCCCCCCCTCACGGATGGCGATGACACGGTAGTAGACGTTCTGCGGTAACGATGCGGTGTCAATATTACTAAATACTCGGAGCGAGACAAAATCATGAGTTTTTTTGCACGACGTGGGCACATGTGCTATAGGAACGATGGTGTTTTTTCATAATTTTTGGTGATGGAGAAGTATCCGAAAAATTCCCTCTATGCGGATTGCCCTTCGCGCGTCTACGGCTGTAGCCGGCGGCCTCCGGGGGCTAGCATGCCGCCAAATCTTGCGTAGGCGGACTCTCACAAGTCTGGAAGTGTTGAGGCGGTTTCAAACGCCCGGCACGTGTGTCCGGGGTGTGCCCCCCTCACGGACGGCACCGCCGCCGGTACCTAGAGGGTGTAAACGGACGCGTGGGGTCTACACGGAGGGGATCTTGCTGTGTGTCTGGCCCGGATGTTGCTCCAAAGTGTTCCTATGGGCTGACCTAACACAACCAGGTGGGGATGTCCACTGGTCAAAGCCCGTCCATGCAAAGTCAAAGGGCTAGATCCCGTGGTCAAACGCTACAGGGTTAGGCGGGACGGGGGCACTGGGGGTAGCAATGCCACCGGAGCGTCGCACCAGGCCCTCCTACATGCGGGGTGGTGTGGTGGCATGTCCGAATAGGCGGGACGGGTCTCCGGGGCGAGGCCCCCCTCACGGACGGCGATGACACGGTAGTAGACGTTCTGCGGTAACAATGCGGCGTCAATATTACTAAATACTCGGAGCGCGATAAAATCATGAGTTTTTTTGCACGACGTGGGCACATGTGCTATAGGAACGGTGGTATTTTTTTCATAATTTTTGGTGATGGAGAAGTATCCGAAAAATTGCCCCTATGCGGATTGCCCTTCGCGCGTCTACGGCTGTGGCCGGCGGCCTCCGGGGGCTTGCATGCCGCCAAATCTTGTGTAGGCGGCCTCTCACAAGTCTGGAAGTGTTGTGGCGGTTGCAAACGCCCGGCACGCGTGTCCGGGGTGTGCCCCTCCTCACGGACGGGGCCGCCACCGGCACCTGGAAGGGGGAAACGGACACGTGGGGTCTACACGGAGGGGATCTTGCTGTGGGTCTGGCCCGGATGTTGCTCCAAAGTGTTCCTATGGGCTGACCTAACACAACCGGGTGGGGAGGTCCACTGGTCAAAGCCCGTCCGTGCAAAGTCAAAGGGGTAGATCCCGTGGTCAAACGCTACAGGGTTAGGCGGGATGGGGGCACTGGGGTAGCAATGCCACCGGAGCGTCGCACCCGGCCCTCATACATGCGGGGTGGTGTGGTGGCATGTCCGAAGAGGTGGGACGCATCTCCGGGGCGTGGCCCCCCCTCACGGACGGTGATGACACGGTAGTAGACGTTCTGCGGTAACGATGCGGCATCAATATTACTAAATACTCGGAGCGCGATAAAATCATGAGTTTTTTTGCACGACGTGGGCACATGTGCTATAGGAACGATGGTATTTTTTCATAATTTTTGGTGATGGAGTAGTATCCGAAAAATTCCCTCTACGCGGATTGCCCTTCACGCGTCTACGGCTGTGGCCGGCGGCCTCCGGGGGCTAGCATGCCGCCAAATCTTGCGTAGGCGGCCTCTCACAAGTCTGGAAGTGTTGTGGCAGTTGCAAACGCCCGGCACGCGTGTCCGGGGTGTGCCCCCCTCATGGACGGCGCCGCCGCCGGCACCTGGAGGGGGGAAACTGACACGTGGGGTCTACACAGAGGGGATCTTGCTGTGGGTCTGGCCCGGATGTTGCTCCAAAGTGTTCCTATGGGCTGACCTAACACAACCGGGTGGGGAGGTCCACTGGTCAAAGCCCGTCCGTGCAAAGTCAAAGGGCTAGATCCCGTGGTCAAACGCTACAGGGTTAGGCGGGACGGGGGCGCTGGGGGTAGCCATGCAAAGTCAAAGGGCTAGATCCCGTGGTCAAACGCTACAGGGTTAGGCGGGACGGGGGCACTGGGGGGTAGCAATGCCACCGGAGCGTCGCACCCGGCCCTCATACATGCGGGGTGGTGTGGTGGCATGTCCGAAGAGGCGGGACTCGTCTCCGGGGCGTGGCCCCCCCTCATGGACGGCGATGACACGGTAGTAGACGTTCTGCGGTAACGATGCGGTGTCAATATTACTAAATACTCAGAGCGCGATAAAATCATGAGTTTTTTTGCACGACGTGGGCACATGTGCTATAGGAACGATGGTATTTTTCCATAATTTTTGGTGATGGAGAAGTATCCGAAAAATTCCCTCTACGCGGATTGCGCTTCGCGCGTCTACGGCTGTGGCCGGCGGCCTCCTAGGGCTAGCATGCCGCCAAATCTTGCGTAGGCAGCCTCTCACAAGTCTGGAAGTGTTGTGGCAGTTGCAAACGCCCGGCACGCGTGTCCGGGGTGTGCCCCCCTCATGGACGGCGCCGCCGCCGGAACCTGGAGGGGGGAAACTGACGCGTGGGGTCTACACGGAGGGGATCTTGCTGTGGGTCTGGCCCGGATGTTGCTCCAAAGTGTTCCTATGGGCTGACCTAACACAACCGGGTGGGGAGGTCCACTGGTCAAAGCCCGTCCGTGCAAAGTCAAAGGGCTAGATCCCGTGGTCAAATGCTACAGGGTTAGGCGGGACGGGGGCACTGGGGTAGCAATGCCACCGGAGCGTCGCACCCGGCCCTCATACATGCGGGGTGGTGTGGTGGCATGTCCGAAGAGGCGGGACACGTCTCCGGGGCGTGGTCCCCCCTCACGGACGGTGATGACACGGTAGTAGACGTTCTGCGGTAACGATGCGGTGTCAATATTACTAAATACTCGGAGCGCGATAAAATCATGAGTTTTTTTGCACGACGTGGGCACATGTGCTATAGGAACGATGGTATTTTTTCATAATTTTTGGTGATGGAGAAGTATCCGAAAAATTCCCTCTACGCGGATTGCCCTTCGCGCGTCTACGGCTGTGGCCGGCGGCCTCCGGGGGCTAGCATGCCGCCAAATCTAGCGTAGGCGGCCTCTCACAAGTCTGGAAGTGTTGTGGCAGTTTCAAATGCCCGGCACGTGTGTCCGGGGTGTGCCGGCACCTGGAGGGGGTAAACGGACGCGTGGGGTCTACACGGAGGGGATCTTGCTGTGGGTCTGGCCCGGATGTTGCTCCAAAGTGTTCCTATGGGCTGACCTAAGACAACCGGGTGGGGATGTCCACTGGTTAAAGCCCGTCCGAGCAAAGTCAAAGGGCTAGATCCCGTGGTCAAACGCTACAGGTTTAGGCGGGACGGGGGCACTGGGGGTAGCAATGCCACCGGAGCGTCGCACCGGGCCCTCATTAATGCGGGGTGGTGTGGTGGCATGTCCGAAGAGGCGGGACGCATCCCCGGGGCGAGGCCCCCCCTCACGGATGGCGATGACACGGTAGTAGACGTTCTGCGGTAACGATGCGGTGTCAATATTACTAAATACTCGGAGCGAGACAAAATCATGAGTTTTTTTGCACGACGTGGGCACATGTGCTATAGGAACGATGGTGTTTTTTCATAATTTTTGGTGATGGAGAAGTATCCGAAAAATTCCCTCTATGCGGATTGCCCTTCGCGCGTCTACGGCTGTAGCCGGCGGCCTCCGGGGGCTAGCATGCCGCCAAATCTTGCGTAGGCGGACTCTCACAAGTCTGGAAGTGTTGAGGCGGTTTCAAACGCCCGGCACGTGTGTCCGGGGTGTGCCCCCCTCACGGACGGCACCGCCGCCGGTACCTAGAGGGTGTAAACGGACGCGTGGGGTCTACACGGAGGGGATCTTGCTGTGTGTCTGGCCCGGATGTTGCTCCAAAGTGTTCCTATGGGCTGACCTAACACAACCAGGTGGGGATGTCCACTGGTCAAAGCCCGTCCATGCAAAGTCAAAGGGCTAGATCCCGTGGTCAAACGCTACAGGGTTAGGCGGGACGGGGGCACTGGGGGTAGCAATGCCACCGGAGCGTCGCACCAGGCCCTCCTACATGCGGGGTGGTGTGGTGGCATGTCCGAATAGGCGGGACGGGTCTCCGGGGCGAGGCCCCCCTCACGGACGGCGATGACACGGTAGTAGACGTTCTGCGGTAACAATGCGGCGTCAATATTACTAAATACTCGGAGCGCGATAAAATCATGAGTTTTTTTGCACGACGTGGGCACATGTGCTATAGGAACGGTGGTATTTTTTTCATAATTTTTGGTGATGGAGAAGTATCCGAAAAATTGCCCCTATGCGGATTGCCCTTCGCGCGTCTACGGCTGTGGCCGGCGGCCTCCGGGGGCTTGCATGCCGCCAAATCTTGTGTAGGCGGCCTCTCACAAGTCTGGAAGTGTTGTGGCGGTTGCAAACGCCCGGCACGCGTGTCCGGGGTGTGCCCCTCCTCACGGACGGGGCCGCCACCGGCACCTGGAAGGGGGAAACGGACACGTGGGGTCTACACGGAGGGGATCTTGCTGTGGGTCTGGCCCGGATGTTGCTCCAAAGTGTTCCTATGGGCTGACCTAACACAACCGGGTGGGGAGGTCCACTGGTCAAAGCCCGTCCGTGCAAAGTCAAAGGGGTAGATCCCGTGGTCAAACGCTACAGGGTTAGGCGGGATGGGGGCACTGGGGTAGCAATGCCACCGGAGCGTCGCACCCGGCCCTCATACATGCGGGGTGGTGTGGTGGCATGTCCGAAGAGGTGGGACGCATCTCCGGGGCGTGGCCCCCCCTCACGGACGGTGATGACACGGTAGTAGACGTTCTGCGGTAACGATGCGGCATCAATATTACTAAATACTCGGAGCGCGATAAAATCATGAGTTTTTTTGCACGACGTGGGCACATGTGCTATAGGAACGATGGTATTTTTTCATAATTTTTGGTGATGGAGTAGTATCCGAAAAATTCCCTCTACGCGGATTGCCCTTCACGCGTCTACGGCTGTGGCCGGCGGCCTCCGGGGGCTAGCATGCCGCCAAATCTTGCGTAGGCGGCCTCTCACAAGTCTGGAAGTGTTGTGGCAGTTGCAAACGCCCGGCACGCGTGTCCGGGGTGTGCCCCCCTCATGGACGGCGCCGCCGCCGGCACCTGGAGGGGGGAAACTGACACGTGGGGTCTACACAGAGGGGATCTTGCTGTGGGTCTGGCCCGGATGTTGCTCCAAAGTGTTCCTATGGGCTGACCTAACACAACCGGGTGGGGAGGTCCACTGGTCAAAGCCCGTCCGTGCAAAGTCAAAGGGCTAGATCCCGTGGTCAAACGCTACAGGGTTAGGCGGGACGGGGGCGCTGGGGGTAGCCATGCAAAGTCAAAGGGCTAGATCCCGTGGTCAAACGCTACAGGGTTAGGCGGGACGGGGGCACTGGGGGGTAGCAATGCCACCGGAGCGTCGCACCCGGCCCTCATACATGCGGGGTGGTGTGGTGGCATGTCCGAAGAGGCGGGACTCGTCTCCGGGGCGTGGCCCCCCCTCATGGACGGCGATGACACGGTAGTAGACGTTCTGCGGTAACGATGCGGTGTCAATATTACTAAATACTCAGAGCGCGATAAAATCATGAGTTTTTTTGCACGACGTGGGCACATGTGCTATAGGAACGATGGTATTTTTCCATAATTTTTGGTGATGGAGAAGTATCCGAAAAATTCCCTCTACGCGGATTGCGCTTCGCGCGTCTACGGCTGTGGCCGGCGGCCTCCGGGGGCTAGCATGCCGCCAAATCTTGCGTAAGCGGCCTCTCACAAGTCTGGAAGTGTTGTGGCAGTTGCAAACGCCCGGCACGCGTGTCCGGGGTGTGCCCCCTCATGGACGGCGCCGCCGCCGGCACCTGGAGGGGTGAAACTGACGCGTGGGGCCTACACGGAGGGGATCTTGCTGTTGGTCTGGCCCGGATGTTGCTCCAAAGTGTTCCTATGGGCTGACCTAACACAACCGGGTGGGGAGGTCCACTGGTCAAAGCCCGTCCGTGCAAAGTCAAAGGGCTAGATCCCGTGGTCAAACGCTACACGGTTAGGCGGGACGGGGGCACTGGGGGTAGCAATGCCACCGGAGCGTCGCACCCGGCCCTCATACATGCGGGGTGGTGTGGTGGCATGTCCGAAGAGGCAGGACGCGTCTCCGGGGCGTGGCCCCCCCTCACGGACGGCGATGACACGGTAGTAGATGTTCTGCGGTAACGATGCGGCGTCAATATTACTAAATACTCGGAGCGCGATAAAATCACGAGTTTTTTTGCACGACGTGGGCACATGTGCTATAGGAACGGTGGTATTTTTTTCATAATTTTTGGTGATGGAGAAGTATCCGAAAAATTGCCCCTATGCGGATTGCCCTTCGCGCGTCTACGGCTGTGGCCGGCGGCCTCCGGGGGCTTGCATGCCGCCAAATCTTGTGTAGGCGGCCTCTCACAAGTCTGGAAGTGTTGTGGCGGTTGCAAACGCCCGGCACGCGTGTCCGGGGTGTGCCCCTCCTCACGGACGGGGACGCCACCGGCACCTGGAAGGGGGAAACGGACACGTGGGGTCTACACGGAGGGGATCTTGCTGTGGGTCTGGCCCGGATGTTGCTCCAAAGTGTTCCTATGGGCTGACCTAACACAACCGGGTGGGGAGGTCCACTGGTCAAAGCCCGTCCGTGCAAAGTCAAAGGGGTAGATCCCGTGGTCAAACGCTACAGGGTTAGGCGGGACGGGGGCACTGGGGGTAGCAATGCCACCGGAGCATCGCACCCGGCCCTCATACATGCGGGGTGGTGTGGTGGCATGTCCGAAGAGGTGGGACGCATCTCCGGGGCGTGGCCCCCCCTCACGGACGGTGATGACACGGTAGTAGACGTTCTGCGGTAACGATGCGGCGTCAATATTACTAAATACTCGGAGCGCGATAAAATCATGAGTTTTTTTGCACGACGTGGGCACATGTGCTATAGGAACGATGGTATTTTTTCATAATTTTTGGTGATGGAGTAGTATCCGAAAAATTCCCTCTACGCGGATTGCCCTTCGCGCGTCTACGGCTGTGGCCGGCGGCCTCCGGGGGCTAGCATGCCGCCAAATCTTGCGTAGGCGGCCTCTCACAAGTCTGGAACTGTTGTGGCAGTTGCAAACGCCCGGCACGCGTGTCCGGGGTGTGCCCCCCTCATGGACGGCGCCGCCGCCGGCACCTGGAGGGGGGAAACTGACACGTGGGGTCTACACAGAGGGGATCTTGCTGTGGGTCTGGCCCGGATGTTGCTCCAAAGTGTTCCTATGGGCTGACCTAACACAACCGGGTGGGGAGGTCCACTGGTCAAAGCCCGTCCGTGCAAAGTCAAAGGGCTAGATCCCGTGGTCAAACGCTACAGGGTTAGGCGGGACGGGGGCACTGGGGGTAGCCATGCAAAGTCAAAGGGCTAGATCCCGTGGTCAAACGCTACAGGGTTAGGCGGGACGGGGGCACTGGGGGGTAGCAATGCCACCGGAGCGTCGCACCCGGCCCTCATACATGCGGGGTGGTGTGGTGGCATGTCCGAAGAGGCGGGACTCGTCTCCGGGGCGTGGCCCCCCCTCATGGACGGCGATGACACGGTAGTAGACGTTCTGCGGTAACGATGCGGTGTCAATATTACTAAATACTCAGAGCGCGATAAAATCATGAGTTTTTTTGCACGACGTGGGCACATGTGCTATAGGAACGATGGTATTTTTCCATAATTTTTGGTGATGGAGGAGTATCCGAAAAATTCCCTCTACGCGGATTGCGCTTCGCGCGTCTACGGCTGTGGCCGGCGGCCTCCGGGGGCTAGCATGCCGCCAAATCTTGCGTAGGCGGCCTCTCACAAGTCTGGAAGTGTTGTGGCAGTTGCAAACGCCCGGCACGCGTGTCCGGGGTGTGCCCCCTCATGGACGGCGCCGCCGCCGGCACCTGGAGGGGTGAAACTGACGCGTGGGGCCTACACGGAGGGGATCTTGCTGTTGGTCTGGCCCGGATGTTGCTCCAAAGTGTTCCTATGGGCTGACCTAACACAACCGGGTGGGGAGGTCCACTGGTCAAAGCCCGTCCGTGCAAAGTCAAAGGGCTAGATCCCGTGGTCAAACGCTACACGGTTAGGCGGGACGGGGGCACTGGGGGTAGCAATGCCACCGGAGCGTCGCACCCGGCCCTCATACATGCGGGGTGGTGTGGTGGCATGTCCGAAGAGGCAGGACGCGTCTCCGGGGCGTGGCCCCCCCTCACGGACGGCGATGACACGGTAGTAGATGTTCTGCGGTAACGATGCGGCGTCAATATTACTAAATACTCGGAGCGCGATAAAATCACGAGTTTTTTTGCACGACGTGGGCACATGTGCTATAGGAACGATGGTATTTTTTCATAATTTTTGGTGATGGAGTAGTTTCCTAAAAATTCCATCTACGCGGATTGCCCTTCGCGCGTCTACGGCTGTGGCCGGCGGCCTCCCGGGTCTAGCATGCCGCCAAATCTTGCGTAGGCGGCCTCTCACAAGTCTGGAAGTGTTGTGGCAGTTGCAAACGCCCAGCACGCGTGTCCGGGGTGTGCCCCCCTCATGGATGGCGCCGCCGCCGGCACCTGGAGGGGGGAAACTGACACGTGGGGTCTACACGGAGGGGATCTTGCTGTGGGTCTGGCCCGGATGTTGCTCCAAAGTGTTCCTATGGGCTGAACTAACACAACCGGGTGGGGAGGTCCACTGGTCAAAGCCCGTCCGTGCAAAGTCAAAGGGGTAGATCCCGTGGTCAAACGCTACAGGGTTAGGTGGGACGGGGGCACTGGGGGTAGCAATGCCACCGGAGCGTCGCACCCGGCCCTCATACATGCGGGGTGGTGTGGTGGCATGTCCGAAGAGGTGGGACGCATCTCCGGGGCGTGGCCCCCCCTCACGGACGGTGATGACACGGTAGTAGACGTTCTGCGGTAACGATGCGGCGTCAATATTACTAAATAGTCGGAGCGCGATAAAATCATGAGTTTTTTTGCACGACGTGGGCACATGTGCTATAGGAACGATGGTATTTTTTCATAATTTTTGGTGATGGAGTAGTATCCGAAAAATTCCCTCTACGCGGATTGCCCTTCGCGCGTCTACGGCTGTGGCCGGCGGCCTCCGGGGGCTAGCATGCCGCCAAATCTTGCGTAGGCGGCCTCTCACAAGTCTGGAAGTGTTGTGGCAGTTGCAAACGCCCGGCACGCGTGTCCGGGGTGTGCCCCCCTCATGGACGGCGCCGCCGCCGGCACCTGGAGGGGGGAAACTGACACGTGGGGTCTACACAGAGGGGATCTTGCTGTGGGTCTGGCCCGGATGTTGCTCCAAAGTGTTCCTATGGGCTGACCTAACACAACCGGGTGGGGAGGTCCACTGGTCAAAGCCCGTCCGTGCAAAGTCAAAGGGGTAGATCCCGTGGTCAAACGCTACAGGGTTAGGCGGGACGGGGGCACTTGGGGTAGCAATGCCACCGGAGCGTCGCACCCGGCCCTCATACATGCGGGGTGGTGTGGTGGCATGTCCGAAGAGGTGGGACGCATCTCCGGGGCGTGGCCCCCCCTCACGGACGGTGATGACACGGTAGTAGACGTTCTGCGGTAACGATGCGGCGTCAATATTACTAAATACTCAGAGCGCGATAAAATCATGAGTTTTTTTGCACGACGTGGGCACATGTGCTATAGGAACGATGGTATTTTTTCATAATTTTTGGTGATGGAGTAGTATCCGAAAAATTCCCTCTACGCGGATTGCCCTTCGCGCGTCTACGGCTGTGGCCGGCGGCCTCCGGGGGCTAGCATGCCGCCAAATCTTGCGTAGGCGGCCTCTCACAAGTCTGGAAGTGTTGTGGCAGTTGCAAACGCCCGGCACGCGTGTCCGGGGTGTGCCCCCCTCATGGACGGCGCCGCCGCCGGCACCTGGAGGGGGGAAACTGACACGTGGGGTCTACACAGAGGGGATCTTGCTGTGGGTCTGGCCCGGATGTTGCTCCGAAGTGTTCCTATGGGCTGACCTAACACAACCGGGTGGGGAGGTCCACTGGTCAAAGCCCGTCCGTGCAAAGTCAAAGGGGTAGATCCCGTGGTCAAACGCTACAGGGTTAGGCGGGACGGGGGCACTTGGGGTAGCAATGCCACCGGAGCGTCGCACCCGGCCCTCATACATGCGGGGTGGTGTGGTGGCATGTCCGAAGAGGTGGGACGCATCTCCGGGGCGTGGCCCCCCCTCACGGACGGTGATGACACGGTAGTAGACGTTCTGCGGTAACGATGCGGCGTCAATATTACTAAATACTCAGAGCGCGATAAAATCATGAGTTTTTTTGCACGACGTGGGCACATGTGCTATAGGAACGATGGTATTTTTTCATAATTTTTGGTGATGGAGTAGTATCCGAAAAATTCCCTCTACGCGGATTGCCCTTCGCGCGTCTACGGCTGTGGCCGGCGGCCTCCGGGGGCTAGCATGCCGCCAAATCTTGCGTAGGCGGCCTCTCACAAGTCTGGAAGTGTTGTGGCAGTTGCAAACGCCCGGCACGCGTGTCCGGGGTGTGCCCCCTCATGGACGGCGCCGCCGCCGGCACCTGGAGGGGTGAAACTGACGCGTGGGGCCTACACGGAGGGGATCTTGCTGTTGGTCTGGCCCGGATGTTGCTCCAAAGTGTTCCTATGGGCTGACCTAACACAACCGGGTGGGGAGGTCCACTGGTCAAAGCCCGTCCGTGCAAAGTCAAAGGGCTAGATCCCGTGGTCAAACGCTACACGGTTAGGCGGGACGGGGGCACTGGGGGTAGCAATGCCACCGGAGCGTCGCACCCGGCCCTCATACATGCGGGGTGGTGTGGTGGCATGTCCGAAGAGGCAGGACGCGTCTCCGGGGCGTGGCCCCCCCTCACGGACGGCGATGACACGGTAGTAGATGTTCTGCGGTAACGATGCGGCGTCAATATTACTAAATACTCGGAGCGCGATAAAATCACGAGTTTTTTTGCACGACGTGGGCACATGTGCTATAGGAACGATGGTATTTTTTCATAATTTTTGGTGATGGAGTAGTTTCCTAAAAATTCCATCTACGCGGATTGCCCTTCGCGCGTCTACGGCTGTGGCCGGCGGCCTCCCGGGGCTAGCATGCCGCCAAATCTTGCGTAGGCGGCCTCTCACAAGTCTGGAAGTGTTGTGGCAGTTGCAAACGCCCGGCACGCGTGTCCGGGGTGTGCCCCCCTCATGGATGGCGCCGCCGCCGGCACCTGGAGGGGGGAAACTGACACGTGGGGTCTACACGGAGGGGATCTTGCTGTGGGTCTGGCCCGGATGTTGCTCCAAAGTGTTCCTATGGGCTGACCTAACACAACCGGGTGGGGAGGTCCACTGGTCAAAGCCCGTCCGTGCAAAGTCAAAGGGGTAGATCCCGTGGTCAAACGCTACAGGGTTAGGTGGGATGGGGGCACTGGGGGTAGCAATGCCACCGGAGCGTCGCACCCGGCCCTCATACATGCGGGGTGGTGTGGTGGCATGTCCGAAGAGGTGGGACGCATCTCCGGGGCGTGGCCCCCCCTCACGGACGGTGATGACACGGTAGTAGACGTTCTGCGGTAACGATGCGGCGTCAATATTACTAAATAGTCGGAGCGCGATAAAATCATGAGTTTTTTTGCACGACGTGGACACATGTGCTATAGGAACGATGGTATTTTTCCATAATTTTTGGTGATGGAGAAGTATCCGAAAAATTCCCTCTACGTGGATTGCGCTTCGCGCGTCTACGGCTGTGGCCGGCGGCCTCCGGGGGCTAGCATGCCGCCAAATCTTGCGTAAGCGGCCTCTCACAAGTCTGGAAGTGTTGTGGCAGTTGCAAACGCCCGGCACGCGTGTCCGGGGTGTGCCCCCTCATGGACGGCGCCGCCGCCGGCACCTGGAGGGGTGAAACTGACGCGTGGGGCCTACACGGAGGGGATCTTGCTGTTGGTCTGGCCCGGATGTTGCTCCAAAGTGTTCCTATGGGCTGACCTAACACAACCGGGTGGGGAGGTCCACTGGTCAAAGCCCGTCCGTGCAAAGTCAAAGGGGTAGATCCCGTGGTCAAACGCTACACGGTTAGGCGGGACGGGGGCACTTGGGGTAGCAATGCCACCGGAGCGTCGCACCGGGCCCTCATACATGCGGGGTGGTGTGGTGGCATGTCCGAAGAGGCGGGACGCGTCTCCGGGGCGTGGCCCCCCCTCACGGACGGTGATGACACGGTAGTAGACGTTCTGCGGTAACGATGCGGCGTCAATATTACTAAATACTCAGAGCGCGATAAAATCACGAGTTTTTTTGCACGACGTGGGCACATGTGCTATAGGAACGATGGTATTTTTTCATAATTTTTGGTGATGGAGTAGTATCCGAAAAATTCCCTCTACGCGGATTGCCCTTCGCGCGTCTACGGCTGTGGCCGGCGGCCTCCGGGGGCTAGCATGCCGCCAAATCTTGCGTAGGCGGCCTCTCACAAGTCTGGAAGTGTTGTGGCAGTTGCAAACGCCCGGCACGCGTGTCCGGGGTGTGCCCCCCTCATGGACGGCGCCGCCGCCGGCACCTGGAGGGGGGAAACTGACACGTGGGGTCTACACAGAGGGGATCTTGCTGTGGGTCTGGCCCGGATGTTGCTCCGAAGTGTTCCTATGGGCTGACCTAACACAACCGGGTGGGGAGGTCCACTGGTCAAAGCCCGTCCGTGCAAAGTCAAAGGGGTAGATCCCGTGGTCAAACGCTACAGGGTTAGGCGGGACGGGGGCACTTGGGGTAGCAATGCCACCGGAGCGTCGCACCCGGCCCTCATACATGCGGGGTGGTGTGGTGGCATGTCCGAAGAGGTGGGACGCATCTCCGGGGCGTGGCCCCCCCTCACGGACGGTGATGACACGGTAGTAGACGTTCTGCGGTAACGATGCGGCGTCAATATTACTAAATACTCAGAGCGCGATAAAATCATGAGTTTTTTTGCACGACGTGGGCACATGTGCTATAGGAACGATGGTATTTTTTCATAATTTTTGGTGATGGAGTAGTATCCGAAAAATTCCCTCTACGCGGATTGCCCTTCGCGCGTCTACGGCTGTGGCCGGCGGCCTCCGGGGGCTAGCATGCCGCCAAATCTTGCGTAGGCGGCCTCTCACAAGTCTGGAAGTGTTGTGGCAGTTGCAAACGCCCGGCACGCGTGTCCGGGGTGTGCCCCCCTCATGGACGGCGCCGCCGCCGGCACCTGGAGGGGGGAAACTGACCCGTGGGGTCTACACAGAGGGGATCTTGCTGTGGGTCTGGCCCGGATGTTGCTCCAAAGTGTTCCTATGGGCTGACCTAACACAACCGGGTGGGGAGGTCCACTGGTCAAAGCCCGTCCGTGCAAAGTCAAAGGGGTAGATCCCGTGGTCAAACGCTACAGGGTTAGGCGGGACGGGGGCACTTGGGGTAGCAATGCCACCGGAGCGTCGCACCCGGCCCTCATACATGCGGGGTGGTGTGGTGGCATGTCCGAAGAGGTGGGACGCATCTCCGGGGCGTGGCCCCCCCTCACGGACGGTGATGACACGGTAGTAGACGTTCTGCGGTAACGATGCGGCGTCAATATTACTAAATACTCAGAGCGCGATAAAATCATGAGTTTTTTTGCACGACGTGGGCACATGTGCTATAGGAACGATGGTATTTTTTCATAATTTTTGGTGATGGAGTAGTATCCGAAAAATTCCCTCTACGCGGATTGCCCTTCGCGCGTCTACGGCTGTGGCCGGCGGCCTCCGGGGGCTAGCATGCCGCCAAATCTTGCGTAGGCGGCCTCTCACAAGTCTGGAAGTGTTGTGGCAGTTGCAAACGCCCGGCACGCGTGTCCGGGGTGTGCCCCCCTCATGGACGGCGCCGCCGCCGGCACCTGGAGGGGGGAAACTGACACGTGGGGTCTACACAGAGGGGATCTTGCTGTGGGTCTGGCCCGGATGTTGCTCCAAAGTGTTCCTATGGGCTGACCTAACACAACCGGGTGGGGAGGTCCACTGGTCAAAGCCCGTCCGTGCAAAGTCAAAGGGCTAGATCCCGTGGTCAAACGCTACAAGGTTAGGCGGGACGGGGGCACTGGGGGTAGCAATGCCACCGGAGCGTCGCACCCGGCCCTCATACATGCGGGGTGGTGTGGTGGCATGTCCGAAGAGGCGGGACTCGTCTCCGGGGCGTGGCCCCCCCTCATGGACGGCGATGACACGGTAGTAGACGTTCTGCGGTAACGATGCGGCGTCAATATTACTAAATACTCAGAGCGCGATAAAATCATGAGTTTTTTTGCACGACGTGGACACATGTGCTATAGGAACGATGGTATTTTTCCATAATTTTTGGTGATGGAGAAGTATCCGAAAAATTCCCTCTACGTGGATTGCGCTTCGCGCGTCTACGGCTGTGGCCGGCGGCCTCCGGGGGCTAGCATGCCGCCAAATCTTGCGTAAGCGGCCTCTCACAAGTCTGGAAGTGTTGTGGCAGTTGCAAACGCCCGGCACGCGTGTCCGGGGTGTGCCCCCTCATGGACGGCGCCGCCGCCGGCACCTGGAGGGGTGAAACTGACGCGTGGGGCCTACACGGAGGGGATCTTGCTGTTGGTCTGGCCCGGATGTTGCTCCAAAGTGTTCCTATGGGCTGACCTAACACAACCGGGTGGGGAGGTCCACTGGTCAAAGCCCGTCCGTGCAAAGTCAAAGGGCTAGATCCCGTGGTCAAACGCTACACGGTTAGGCGGGACGGGGGCACTGGGGGCAGCAATGCCACCGGAGCGTCGCACCCGGCCCTCATACATGCGGGGTGGTGTGGTGGCATGTCCGAAGAGGCGGGACGCGTCTCCGGGGAGTGGCCCCCCCTCATGGACGGCGATGACACGGTAGTAGATGTTCTGCGGTAACGATGCGGCGTCAATATTACTAAATACTCGGAGCGCGATAAAATCACGAGTTTTTTTGCACGACGTGGGCACATGTGCTATAGGAACGATGGTATTTTTTCATAATTTTTGGTGATGGAGTAGTTTCCTAAAAATTCCCTCTACGCGGATTGCCCTTCGCGCGTCTACGGCTGTGGCCGGCGGCCTCCGGGGGCTAGCATGCCGCCAAATCTTGCGTAGGCGGCCTCTCACAAGTCTGGAAGTGTTGTGGCAGTTGCAAACCCCAGCACGCGTGTCCGAGGTGTGCCCCCCTCATGGATGGCGCCGCCGCCGGCACCTGGAGGGGGGAAACTGACACGTGGGGTCTACACGGAGGGGATCTTGCTGTGGGTCTGGCCCGGATGTTGCTCCAAAGTGTTCCTATGGGCTGACCTAACACAACCGGGTGGGGAGGTCCACTGGTCAAAGCCCGTCCGTGCAAAGTCAAAGGGCTAGATCCCGTGGTCAAACGCTACAGGGTTAGGCGGGACGGGGGCACTAGGGGTAGCAATGCCATCGGAGCGTCGCACCCGGCCCTCATACATGCGGGGTGGTGTGGTGGCATGTTCGAAGAGGCGGGACTCGTCTCCGGGGCGTGGCCCCCCCCCTCACGGACGGCGATGACACGGTAGTAGACGTTCTGCGGTAACGATGCGGCGTCAATATTACTAAATACTCGGAGCGCGATAAAATCATGATTTTTTTTGCACGTCGTGGGCACAGGTGCTATAGGAACGATGGTATTTTTTCATAATTTTTGGTGATGGAGAAGTATCCGAAAAATTCCCTCTACGCGGATTGCCCTTCGCGCGTCTACGGCTGTGGCCGGTGGCCTCCGGGGGCTAGCATGCCGCCAAATCTTGCGTAGGCGGCCTCTCACAAGTCTGGAAGTGTTGTGGCAGTTGCAAATGCCCGGCACGCGTGTCCGGGGTGTGCCCCCCTCATGGACGGCGCCGCCGCCGGCACCTGGAGGGGGGAAACTGACGCGTGGGGTCTACACGGAGGGGATCTTGCTGTGGGTCTGGCCCGGATGTTGCTCCAAAGTGTTCCTATGGGCTGACCTAACACAACCGGGTGGGGAGGTCCACTGGTCAAAGCCCGTCCGTGCAAACTCAAAGGGCTAGATCCCGTGGTCAAACGCTACAGGGTTAGGCGGGACGGGGGCACTGGGGGTAGCAATGCCACCGGAGCGTCGCACAGGGCCCTCATACATGCGGGGTGGTGTGGTGGCATGTCCGAATAGGCGGGACGCGTCTCCGGGGCGAGGCCCCCCTCACGGACGGCGATGACACGGTAGTAGACGTTCTGCGGTAACGATGCGGCGTCAATATTACTAAATACTCGGAGCGCGATAAAATCATAAGTTTTTTTTGCACGACGTGGGCACATGTGCTATAGGAACGGTGGTATTTTTTTCATAATTTTTGGTGATGGAGAAGTATCCGAAAAATTGCCTCTATGCGGATTGCCCTTCGCGCGTCTACGGCTGTGGCCGGCGGCCTCCGGGGGCTTGCATGCCGCCAAATCTTGCGTAGGCGGTCTCTCAGAAGTCTGGAAGTGTTGTGGCGGTTGCAAACGCCCGGCACGCGTGTCCGGGGTGTGCCCCCCCTCACGGACGGCGCCGCCACCGGCACCTGGAGGGGGGAAACGTACGCGTGTGGTCTACACGGAGGGGATCTTGCTGTGGGTCTGGCCCGGATGTTGCTACAAAGTGTTCCTATGGGCTGACCTAACACAACCGGGTGGGGAGGTCCACTGGTCAAAGCCCGTCCGTGCAAAGTCAAAGGGCTAGATCCCGTGGTCAAACGCTACAAGGTTAGGCGGGACGGGGGCACTGGGGTAGCAATGCCACCGGAGCGTCGCACCGGGCCCTCATACATGCGGGGTGGTGTGGTGGCATGTCCAAAGAGGCGGGACGCGTCTCCGGGGCGTGGCCCCCCCTCACGGACGGTGATGACACGGTAGTAGACGTTCTGCGGTAACGATGCGGCGTCAATATTACTAAATACTCAGAGCGCGATAAAATCATGAGTTTTTTTGCACGACGTGGGCACATGTGCTATAGGAACGATGGTATTTTTTCATAATTTTTGGTGATGGAGTAGTATCCGAAAAATTCCCTCTACGCGGATTGCCCTTCGCGCGTCTACGGCTGTGGCCGGCGGCCTCCGGGGGCTAGCATGCCGCCAAATCTTGCGTAGGCGGCCTCTCACAAGTCTGGAAGTGTTGTGGCAGTTGCAAACGCCCGGCACGCGTGTCCGGGGTGTGCCCCCCTCATGGACGGCGCCGCCGCCGGCACCTGGAGGGGGGAAACTGACCCGTGGGGTCTACACAGAGGGGATCTTGCTGTGGGTCTGGCCCGGATGTTGCTCCAAAGTGTTCCTATGGGCTGACCTAACACAACCGGGTGGGGAGGTCCACTGGTCAAAGCCCGTCCGTGCAAAGTCAAAGGGGTAGATCCCGTGGTCAAACGCTACAGGGTTAGGCGGGACGGGGGCACTTGGGGTAGCAATGCCACCGGAGCGTCGCACCCGGCCCTCATACATGCGGGGTGGTGTGGTGGCATGTCCGAAGAGGTGGGACGCATCTCCGGGGCGTGGCCCCCCCTCACGGACGGTGATGACACGGTAGTAGACGTTCTGCGGTAACGATGCGGCGTCAATATTACTAAATACTCAGAGCGCGATAAAATCATGAGTTTTTTTGCACGACGTGGGCACATGTGCTATAGGAACGATGGTATTTTTTCATAATTTTTGGTGATGGAGTAGTATCCGAAAAATTCCCTCTACGCGGATTGCCCTTCGCGCGTCTACGGCTGTGGCCGGCGGCCTCCGGGGGCTAGCATGCCGCCAAATCTTGCGTAGGCGGCCTCTCACAAGTCTGGAAGTGTTGTGGCAGTTGCAAACGCCCGGCACGCGTGTCCGGGGTGTGCCCCCCTCATGGACGGCGCCGCCGCCGGCACCTGGAGGGGGGAAACTGACACGTGGGGTCTACACAGAGGGGATCTTGCTGTGGGTCTGGCCCGGATGTTGCTCCAAAGTGTTCCTATGGGCTGACCTAACACAACCGGGTGGGGAGGTCCACTGGTCAAAGCCCGTCCGTGCAAAGTCAAAGGGCTAGATCCCGTGGTCAAACGCTACAAGGTTAGGCGGGACGGGGGCACTGGGGGTAGCAATGCCACCGGAGCGTCGCACCCGGCCCTCATACATGCGGGGTGGTGTGGTGGCATGTCCGAAGAGGCGGGACTCGTCTCCGGGGCGTGGCCCCCCCTCATGGACGGCGATGACACGGTAGTAGACGTTCTGCGGTAACGATGCGGCGTCAATATTACTAAATACTCAGAGCGCGATAAAATCATGAGTTTTTTTGCACGACGTGGACACATGTGCTATAGGAACGATGGTATTTTTCCATAATTTTTGGTGATGGAGAAGTATCCGAAAAATTCCCTCTACGTGGATTGCGCTTCGCGCGTCTACGGCTGTGGCCGGCGGCCTCCGGGGGCTAGCATGCCGCCAAATCTTGCGTAAGCGGCCTCTCACAAGTCTGGAAGTGTTGTGGCAGTTGCAAACGCCCGGCACGCGTGTCCGGGGTGTGCCCCCTCATGGACGGCGCCGCCGCCGGCACCTGGAGGGGTGAAACTGACGCGTGGGGCCTACACGGAGGGGATCTTGCTGTTGGTCTGGCCCGGATGTTGCTCCAAAGTGTTCCTATGGGCTGACCTAACACAACCGGGTGGGGAGGTCCACTGGTCAAAGCCCGTCCGTGCAAAGTCAAAGGGCTAGATCCCGTGGTCAAACGCTACACGGTTAGGCGGGACGGGGGCACTGGGGGCAGCAATGCCACCGGAGCGTCGCACCCGGCCCTCATACATGCGGGGTGGTGTGGTGGCATGTCCGAAGAGGCGGGACGCGTCTCCGGGGAGTGGCCCCCCCTCATGGACGGCGATGACACGGTAGTAGATGTTCTGCGGTAACGATGCGGCGTCAATATTACTAAATACTCGGAGCGCGATAAAATCACGAGTTTTTTTGCACGACGTGGGCACATGTGCTATAGGAACGATGGTATTTTTTCATAATTTTTGGTGATGGAGTAGTTTCCTAAAAATTCCCTCTACGCGGATTGCCCTTCGCGCGTCTACGGCTGTGGCCGGCGGCCTCCGGGGGCTAGCATGCCGCCAAATCTTGCGTAGGCGGCCTCTCACAAGTCTGGAAGTGTTGTGGCAGTTGCAAACCCCAGCACGCGTGTCCGAGGTGTGCCCCCCTCATGGATGGCGCCGCCGCCGGCACCTGGAGGGGGGAAACTGACACGTGGGGTCTACACGGAGGGGATCTTGCTGTGGGTCTGGCCCGGATGTTGCTCCAAAGTGTTCCTATGGGCTGACCTAACACAACCGGGTGGGGAGGTCCACTGGTCAAAGCCCGTCCGTGCAAAGTCAAAGGGCTAGATCCCGTGGTCAAACGCTACAGGGTTAGGCGGGACGGGGGCACTAGGGGTAGCAATGCCATCGGAGCGTCGCACCCGGCCCTCATACATGCGGGGTGGTGTGGTGGCATGTTCGAAGAGGCGGGACTCGTCTCCGGGGCGTGGCCCCCCCCCTCACGGACGGCGATGACACGGTAGTAGACGTTCTGCGGTAACGATGCGGCGTCAATATTACTAAATACTCGGAGCGCGATAAAATCATGATTTTTTTTGCACGTCGTGGGCACAGGTGCTATAGGAACGATGGTATTTTTTCATAATTTTTGGTGATGGAGAAGTATCCGAAAAATTCCCTCTACGCGGATTGCCCTTCGCGCGTCTACGGCTGTGGCCGGTGGCCTCCGGGGGCTAGCATGCCGCCAAATCTTGCGTAGGCGGCCTCTCACAAGTCTGGAAGTGTTGTGGCAGTTGCAAATGCCCGGCACGCGTGTCCGGGGTGTGCCCCCCTCATGGACGGCGCCGCCGCCGGCACCTGGAGGGGGGAAACTGACGCGTGGGGTCTACACGGAGGGGATCTTGCTGTGGGTCTGGCCCGGATGTTGCTCCAAAGTGTTCCTATGGGCTGACCTAACACAACCGGGTGGGGAGGTCCACTGGTCAAAGCCCGTCCGTGCAAACTCAAAGGGCTAGATCCCGTGGTCAAACGCTACAGGGTTAGGCGGGACGGGGGCACTGGGGGTAGCAATGCCACCGGAGCGTCGCACAGGGCCCTCATACATGCGGGGTGGTGTGGTGGCATGTCCGAATAGGCGGGACGCGTCTCCGGGGCGAGGCCCCCCTCACGGACGGCGATGACACGGTAGTAGACGTTCTGCGGTAACGATGCGGCGTCAATATTACTAAATACTCGGAGCGCGATAAAATCATAAGTTTTTTTTGCACGACGTGGGCACATGTGCTATAGGAACGGTGGTATTTTTTTCATAATTTTTGGTGATGGAGAAGTATCCGAAAAATTGCCTCTATGCGGATTGCCCTTCGCGCGTCTACGGCTGTGGCCGGCGGCCTCCGGGGGCTTGCATGCCGCCAAATCTTGCGTAGGCGGTCTCTCAGAAGTCTGGAAGTGTTGTGGCGGTTGCAAACGCCCGGCACGCGTGTCCGGGGTGTGCCCCCCCTCACGGACGGCGCCGCCACCGGCACCTGGAGGGGGGAAACGTACGCGTGTGGTCTACACGGAGGGGATCTTGCTGTGGGTCTGGCCCGGATGTTGCTACAAAGTGTTCCTATGGGCTGACCTAACACAACCGGGTGGGGAGGTCCACTGGTCAAAGCCCGTCCGTGCAAAGTCAAAGGGCTAGATCCCGTGGTCAAACGCTACAAGGTTAGGCGGGACGGGGGCACTGGGGTAGCAATGCCACCGGAGCGTCGCACCGGGCCCTCATACATGCGGGGTGGTGTGGTGGCATGTCCAAAGAGGCGGGACGCGTCTCCGGGGCGTGGCCCCCCCTCACGGACGGCGATGACACGGTACTAGATGTTCTGCGGTAACGATGCGGCGTCAATATTACTAAATACTCGGAGCGTGATAAAATCATTAGTTTTTCTGCACGACGTGGGCACATGTGCTATAGGAACGATGGTATTTTTTCATAATTTTTGGTAATGGAGAAGTATCCGAATAATTCCCTCTACGCGGATTGCGCTTCGCGCGTCTACGACTGTGGCCGGCGGCCTCCGGGGGCTAGCATGCCGCCAAATCTTGCGTAGGCGGCCTCTCACAAGTCTGGAAGTGTTGTGGCAGTTGCAAACGCCCGGCACGCGTGTCCGGGGTGTGCCCCCCTCATGGACGGCGCCGCCGCCGGCACCTGGAGGGGTGAAACTGACCCGTGGGGCCTACACGGAGGGGATCTTGCTGTGGGTCTGGCCCGGATGTTGCTCCAAAGTGTTCCTATGGGCTGACCTAACACAACCGGGTGGGGAGGTCCACTGGTCAAAGCCCGTCCGTGCAAAGTCAAAGGGCTAGATCCTGTGGTCAAACGCTACACGGTTAGGCGGGACGGGGGCACTGGGGGTAGCAATGCCACCGGAGCGTCGCACCCGGCCCTCATACATGCGGGGTGGTGTGGTGGCATGTCCGAAGAGGCGGGGCGCGTCTCCGGGGCGTGGCCCCCCCTCACGGACGGCGATGACACGGTAGTAGACGTTCTGCGGTAACGATGCGGCGTCAATATTACTAAATACTCGGAGCGCGATAAAATCACGAGTTTTTTTGCATGACGTGGGCACATGTGCTATAGGAACGATGGTATTTTTTCATAATTTTTGGTGATGGAGTAGTTTCCTAAAAATTCCCTCTACGCGGATTGCCCTTCGCGCGTCTACGGCTGTGGCCGGCGGCCTCCGGGGGCTAGCATGCCGCCAAATCTTGCGTAGGCGGCCTCTCACAAGTCTGGAAGTGTTGTGGCAGTTGCAAACGCCCGGCACGCGTGTCCGGGGTGTGCCCCCTCATGGACGGCGCCGCCGCCGGCACCTGGAGGGGTGAAACTGACGCATGGGGTCTACACAGAGGGGATCTTGCTGTGGGTCTGGCCCGGATGTTGCTCCAAAGTGTTCCTATGGGCTGACCTAACACAACCGGGTGGGGAGGTCCACTGGTCAAAGCCCGTCCGTGCAAAGTCAAAGGGCTAGATCCCGTGGTCAAACGCTACACGATTAGGCGGGACGGGGGCACTGGGGGTAGCAATGCCACCGGAGCGTCGCACCCGGCCCTCATACATGCGGGGTGGTGTGGTGGCATGTCCGAAGAGGCGGGACGCGTCTCCGGGGAGTGGCCCCCCCTCATGGACGGGGATGACACGGTAGTAGATGTTCTGCGGTAACGATGCGGCGTCAATATTACTAAATACTCGGAGCGCGATAAAATCACGAGTTTTTTTGCACGACGTGGGCACATGTGCTATAGGAACGATGGTATTTTTTCATAATTTTTGGTGATGGAGTAGTTTCCTAAAAATTCCCTCTACGCGGATTGCCCTTCGCGCGTCTACGGCTGTGGCCGGCGGCCTCCGGGGGCTAGCATGCTGCCAAATCTTGCGTAGGCGGCCTCTCACAAGTCTGGAAGTGTTGTGGCTGTTGCAAATGCCCGGCACGCGTGTCCGGGTTGTGCCCACCTCATGGACGGCGCCGCTGCCGGCTCCTGGAGGGGGGAAACTGACACGTGGGGTCTACACGGAGGGGATCTTACTGTGGGTCTGGCCCGGATGTTGCTCCAAAGTGTTCCTATGGGCTGACCTAACACAACCAGGTGGGGAGGTCCACTGGTCAAAGCCCGTCCGTGCAAAGTCAAAGGTCTAGATCCCGTGGTCAAACGCTACAGGGTTAGGCGGGACGGGGGCACTAGGGGTAGCAATGCCACCGGAGCGTCGCACCCGGCCCTCATACATGCGGGGTGGTGTGGTGGCATGTCCGAAGAGGCGGGACTCGTCTCCGGGGCGTGGCCCCCCCTCATGGACGGCGATGACACGGTAGTAGACGTTCTGCGGTAACGATGCGGCGTCAATATTACTAAATACTCGGAGCACGATAAAATCATGAGCTTTTTTGCAGGACATGGGCACATGTGCTATAGGAACGATGGTATTTTTTCATAATTTTTGGTGATGGAGAAGTATCCGAAAAATTCCCTCTACGCGGATTGCCCTTCGCGCGTCTACGGCTGTGGCCGGCGGCCTCCGGGGGCTAGCATGCCGCCAAATCTTGCGTAGGCGGCCTCTCACAAGTCTGGAAGTGTTGTGGCAGTTGCAAACGCCCGGCACGCGTGTCCGGGGTGTGCCCCCCTCATGGACGGCGCCGCCGCCGGCACCTGGAGGGGGGAAACTTACGCGTGGGGTCTACACGGAGGGGATCTTGCTGTGGGTCTGGCCCGGATGTTGCTCCAAAGTGTTCCTATGGGCTGACCTAACACAACCGGGTGGGGAGGTCCACTGGTCAAAGCCCGTCCGTGCAAAGTCAAAGGGCCAGATCCCGTGGTCAAACGCTACACGGTTAGGCGGGACGGGGGCACTGGGGGTAGCAATGCCACCGGAGCGTCGCACCCGGCCCTCATACATGCGGGGTGGTGTGGTGGCATGTCCGAAGAGGCGGGGCGCGTCTCCGGGGCGTGGCCCCCCCTCACGGACGGCGATGACACGGTAGTAGACGTTCTGCGGTAACGATGCGGCGTCAATATTACTAAATACTCGGAGCGCGATAAAATCACGAGTTTTTTTGCATGACGTGGGCACATGTGCTATAGGAACGATGGTATTTTTTCATAATTTTTGGTGATGGAGTAGTTTCCTAAAAATTCCCTCTACGCGGATTGCCCTTCGCGCGTCTACGGCTGTGGCCGGCGGCCTCCGGGGGCTAGCATGCCGCCAAATCTTGCGTAGGCGGCCTCTCACAAGTCTGGAAGTGTTGTGGCAGTTGCAAACGCCCGGCACGCGTGTCCGGGGTGTGCCCCCTCATGGACGGCGCCGCCGCCGGCACCTGGAGGGGTGAAACTGACGCGTGGGGCCTACACGGAGGGGATCTTGCTGTTGGTCTGGCCCGGATGTTGCTCCAAAGTGTTCCTATGGGCTGACCTAACACAACCGGGTGGGGAGGTCCACTGGTCAAAGCCCGTCCGTGCAAAGTCAAAGGGCTAGATCCCGTGGTCAAACGCTACACGGTTAGGCGGGACGGGGGCACTGGGGGTAGCAATTCCACCGGAGCGTCGCACCCGGCCCTCATACATGCGGGGTGGTGTGGTGGCATGTCCGAAGAGGCGGGACGCGTCTCCGGGGAGTGGCCCCCCCTCATGGACGGGGATGACACGGTAGTAGATGTTCTGCGGTAACGATGCGGCGTCAATATTACTAAATACTCGGAGCGCGATAAAATCACGAGTTTTTTTGCACGACGTGGGCACATGTGCTATAGGAACGATGGTATTTTTTCATAATTTTTGGTGATGGAGTAGTTTCCTAAAAATTCCCTCTACGCGGATTGCCCTTCGCGCGTCTACGGCTGTGGCCGGCGGCCTCCGGGGACTAGCATGCCGCCAAATCTTGCGTAGGCGGCCTCTCACAAGTCTGGAAGTGTTGTGGCTGTTGCAAATGCCCGGCACGCGTGTCCGGGTTGTGCCCCCCTCATGGACGGCGCCGCTGCCGGCTCCTGGAGGGGGGAAACTGACACGTGGGGTCTACACGGAGGGGATCTTACTGTGGGTCTGGCCCGGATGTTGCTCCAAAGTGTTCCTATGGGCTGACCTAACACAACCAGGTGGGGAGGTCCACTGGTCAAAGCCCGTCCGTGCAAAGTCAAAGGTCTAGATCCCGTGGTCAAACGCTACAGGGTTAGGCGGGACGGGGGCACTAGGGGTAGCAATGCCACCGGAGCGTCGCACCCGGCCCTCATACATGCGGGGTGGTGTGGTGGCATGTCCGAAGAGGCGGGACTCGTCTCCGGGGCGTGGCCCCCCCTCATGGACGGCGATGACACGGTAGTAGACGTTCTGCGGTAACGATGCGGCGTCAATATTACTAAATACTCGGAGCACGATAAAATCATGAGTTTTTTTGCAGGACATGGGCACATGTGCTATAGGAACGATGGTATTTTTTCATAATTTTTGGTGATGGAGAAGTATCCGAAAAATTCCCTCTACGCGGATTGCCCTTCGCGCGTCTACGGCTGTGGCCGGCGGCCTCCGGGGGCTAGCATGCCGCCAAATCTTGCGTAGGCGGCCTCTCACAAGTCTGGAAGTGTTGTGGCAGTTGCAAACGCCCGGCACGCGTGTCCGGGGTGTGCCCCCCTCATGGACGGCGCCGCCGCCGGCACCTGGAGGGGGGAAACTGACGCGTGGGGTCTACACGGAGGGGATCTTGCTGTGGGTCTGGCCCGGATGTTGCTCCAAAGTGTTCCTATGGGCTGACCTAACACAACCGGGTGGGAAGGTCCACTGGTCAAAGCCCGTCCGTGCAAACTCAAAGGGCTAGATCCCGTGGTCAAACGCTACAGGGTTAGGCGGGACGGGGGCACTGGGGGTAGCAATGCCACCGGAGCGTCGCACAGGGCCCTCATACATGCGGGGTGGTGTGGTGGCATGTCCGAATAGGCGGGACGCGTCTCCGGGGCGAGGCCCCCCTCACGGACGGCGATGACACGGTAGTAGACGTTCTGCGGTAACGATGCGGCGTCAATATTACTAAATACTCGGAGCGCGATAAAATCATAAGTTTTTTTTGCACGACGTGGGCACATGTGCTATAGGAACGGTGGTATTTTTTTCATAATTTTTGGTGATGGAGAAGTATCCGAAAAATTGCCTCTATGCGGATTGCCCTTCGCGCGTCTACGGCTGTGGCCGGCGGCCTCCGGGGGCTAGCATGCCGCCAAATCTTGCGTAAGCGGCCTCTCACAAGTCTGGAAGTGTTGTGGCAGTTGCAAACGCCCGGCACGCGTGTCCGGGGTGTGCCCCCTCATGGACGGCGCCGCCGCCGGCACCTGGAGGGGTGAAACTGACGCGTGGGGCCTACACGGAGGGGATCTTGCTGTTGGTCTGGCCCGGATGTTGCTCCAAAGTGTTCCTATGGGCTGACCTAACACAACCGGGTGGGGAGGTCCACTGGTCAAAGCCCGTCCGTGCAAAGTCAAAGGGCTAGATCCCGTGGTCAAACGCTACACGGTTAGGCGGGACGGGGGCACTGGGGGTAGCAATGCCACCGGAGCGTCGCACCCGGCCCTCATACATGCGGGGTGGTGTGGTGGCATGTCCGAAGAGGCAGGACGCGTCTCCGGGGCGTGGCCCCCCCTCACGGACGGCGATGACACGGTAGTAGATGTTCTGCGGTAACGATGCGGCGTCAATATTACTAAATACTCGGAGCGCGATAAAATCACGAGTTTTTTTGCACGACGTGGGCACATGTGCTATAGGAACGATGGTATTTTTTCATAATTTTTGGTGATGGAGTAGTTTCCTAAAAATTCCCTCTACGCGGATTGCCCTTCGCGCGTCTACGGCTGTGGCCGGCGGCCTCCGGGGGCTAGCATGCCGCCAAATCTTGCGTAGGCGGCCTCTCACAAGTCTGGAAGTGTTGTGGCAGTTGCAAACGCCCAGCACGCGTGTCCGGGGTGTGCCCCCCTCATGGATGGCGCCGCCGCCGGCACCTGGAGGGGGGAAACTGACACGTGGGGTCTACACGGAGGGGATCTTGCTGTGGGTCTGGCCCGGATGTTGCTCCAAAGTGTTCCTATGGGCTGACCTAACACAACCGGGTGGGGAGGTCCACTGGTCAAAGCCCGTCCGTGCAAAGTCAAAGGGGTAGATCCCATGGTCAAACGCTACAGGGTTAGGCGGGACGGGGGCACTGGGGGTAGCAATGCCACCGGAGCGTCGCACCCGGCCCTCATACATGCGGGGTGGTGTGGTGGCATGTCCGAAGAGGTGGGACGCATCTCCGGGGCATGGCCCCCCCTCACGGACGGTGATGACACGGTAGTAGACGTTCTGCGGTAACGATGCGGCGTCAATATTACTAAATACTCGGAGCGCGATAAAATCATGTGTTTTTTTGCACGACGTGGGCACATGTGCTATAGGAACGATGGTATTTTTTCATAATTTTTGGTGATGGAGTAGTATCCGAAAAATTCCCTCTACGCGGATTGCCCTTCGCGCGTCTACGGCTGTGGCCGGCGGCCTCCGGGGGCTAGCATGCCGCCAAATCTTGCGTAGGCGGCCTCTCACAAGTCTGGAAGTGTTGTGGCAGTTGCAAACGCCCGGCACGCGTGTCCGGGGTGTGCCCCCCTCATGGACGGCGCCGCCGCCGGCACCTGGAGGGGGGAAACTGACGCGTGGGGTCTACACGGAGGGGATCTTGCTGTGGGTCTGGCCCGGATGTTGCTCCAAAGTGTTCCTATGGGCTGACCTAACACAACCGGGTGGGGAGGTCCACTGGTCAAAGCCCGTCCGTGCAAACTCAAAGGGCTAGATCCCGTGGTCAAACGCTACAGGGTTAGGCGGGACGGGGGCACTGGGGGTAGCAATGCCACCGGAGCGTCGCACAGGGCCCTCATACATGCGGGGTGGTGTGGTGGCATGTCCGAATAGGCGGGACGCGTCTCCGGGGCGAGGCCCCCCTCACGGACGGCGATGACACGGTAGTAGACGTTCTGCGGTAACGATGCGGCGTCAATATTACTAAATACTCGGAGCGCGATAAAATCATAAGTTTTTTTTGCACGACGTGGGCACATGTGCTATAGGAACGGTGGTATTTTTTTCATAATTTTTGGTGATGGAGAAGTATCCGAAAAATTGCCTCTATGCGGATTGCCCTTCGCGCGTCTACGGCTGTGGCCGGCGGCCTCCGGGGGCTAGCATGCCGCCAAATCTTGCGTAAGCGGCCTCTCACAAGTCTGGAAGTGTTGTGGCAGTTGCAAACGCCCGGCACGCGTGTCCGGGGTGTGCCCCCTCATGGACGGCGCCGCCGCCGGCACCTGGAGGGGTGAAACTGACGCGTGGGGCCTACACGGAGGGGATCTTGCTGTTGGTCTGGCCCGGATGTTGCTCCAAAGTGTTCCTATGGGCTGACCTAACACAACCGGGTGGGGAGGTCCACTGGTCAAAGCCCGTCCGTGCAAAGTCAAAGGGCTAGATCCCGTGGTCAAACGCTACACGGTTAGGCGGGACGGGGGCACTGGGGGTAGCAATGCCACCGGAGCGTCGCACCCGGCCCTCATACATGCGGGGTGGTGTGGTGGCATGTCCGAAGAGGCAGGACGCGTCTCCGGGGCGTGGCCCCCCCTCACGGACGGCGATGACACGGTAGTAGATGTTCTGCGGTAACGATGCGGCGTCAATATTACTAAATACTCGGAGCGCGATAAAATCACGAGTTTTTTTGCACGACGTGGGCACATGTGCTATAGGAACGATGGTATTTTTTCATAATTTTTGGTGATGGAGTAGTTTCCTAAAAATTCCCTCTACGCGGATTGCCCTTCGCGCGTCTACGGCTGTGGCCGGCGGCCTCCGGGGGCTAGCATGCCGCCAAATCTTGCGTAGGCGGCCTCTCACAAGTCTGGAAGTGTTGTGGCAGTTGCAAACGCCCAGCACGCGTGTCCGGGGTGTGCCCCCCTCATGGATGGCGCCGCCGCCGGCACCTGGAGGGGGGAAACTGACACGTGGGGTCTACACGGAGGGGATCTTGCTGTGGGTCTGGCCCGGATGTTGCTCCAAAGTGTTCCTATGGGCTGACCTAACACAACCGGGTGGGGAGGTCCACTGGTCAAAGCCCGTCCGTGCAAAGTCAAAGGGGTAGATCCCATGGTCAAACGCTACAGGGTTAGGCGGGACGGGGGCACTGGGGGTAGCAATGCCACCGGAGCGTCGCACCCGGCCCTCATACATGCGGGGTGGTGTGGTGGCATGTCCGAAGAGGTGGGACGCATCTCCGGGGCATGGCCCCCCCTCACGGACGGTGATGACACGGTAGTAGACGTTCTGCGGTAACGATGCGGCGTCAATATTACTAAATACTCGGAGCGCGATAAAATCATGTGTTTTTTTGCACGACGTGGGCACATGTGCTATAGGAACGATGGTATTTTTTCATAATTTTTGGTGATGGAGTAGTATCCGAAAAATTCCCTCTACGCGGATTGCCCTTCGCGCGTCTACGGCTGTGGCCGGCGGCCTCCGGGGGCTAGCATGCCGCCAAATCTTGCGTAGGCGGCCTCTCACAAGTCTGGAAGTGTTGTGGCAGTTGCAAACGCCCGGCACGCGTGTCCGGGGTGTGCCCCCCTCATGGACGGCGCCGCCGCCGGCACCTGGAGGGGGGAAACTGACGCATGGGGTCTACACGGAGGGGATCTTGCTGTGGGTCTGGCCCGGATGTTGCTCCAAAGTGTTCCTATGGGCTGACCTAACACAACCGGGTGGGGAGGTCCACTGGTCAAAGCCCGTCCGTGCAAACTCAAAGGGCTAGATCCCGTGGTCAAACGCTACAGGGTTAGGCGGGACGGGGGCACTGGGGGTAGCAATGCCACCGGAGCGTCGCACAGGGCCCTCATACATGCGGGGTGGTGTGGTGGCATGTCCGAATAGGCGGGACGCGTCTCCGGGGCGAGGCCCCCCTCACGGACGGCGATGACACGGTAGTAGACGTTCTGCGGTAACGATGCGGCGTCAATATTACTAAATACTCGGAGCGCGATAAAATCATAAGTTTTTTTTGCACGACGTGGGCACATGTGCTATAGGAACGGTGGTATTTTTTTCATAATTTTTGGTGATGGAGAAGTATCCGAAAAATTGCCTCTATGCGGATTGCCCTTCGCGCGTCTACGGCTGTGGCCGGCGGCCTCCGGGGGCTAGCATGCCGCCAAATCTTGCGTAAGCGGCCTCTCACAAGTCTGGAAGTGTTGTGGCAGTTGCAAACGCCCGGCACGCGTGTCCGGGGTGTGCCCCCTCATGGACGGCGCCGCCGCCGGCACCTGGAGGGGTGAAACTGACGCGTGGGGCCTACACGGAGGGGATCTTGCTGTTGGTCTGGCCCGGATGTTGCTCCAAAGTGTTCCTATGGGCTGACCTAACACAACCGGGTGGGGAGGTCCACTGGTCAAAGCCCGTCCGTGCAAAGTCAAAGGGCTAGATCCCGTGGTCAAACGCTACACGGTTAGGCGGGACGGGGGCACTGGGGGTAGCAATGCCACCGGAGCGTCGCACCCGGCCCTCATACATGCGGGGTGGTGTGGTGGCATGTCCGAAGAGGCAGGACGCGTCTCCAGGGCGTGGCCCCCCCTCACGGACGGCGATGACACGGTAGTAGATGTTCTGCGGTAACGATGCGGCGTCAATATTACTAAATACTCGGAGCGCGATAAAATCACGAGTTTTTTTGCACGACGTGGGCACATGTGCTATAGGAACGATGGTATTTTTTCATAATTTTTGGTGATGGAGTAGTATCCGAAAAATTCCCTCTACGCGGATTGCCCTTCGCGCGTCTACGGCTGTGGCCGGCGGCCTCCGGGGGCTAGCATGCCGCCAAATCTTGCGTAGGCGGCCTCTCACAAGTCTGGAAGTGTTGTGGCAGTTGCAAACGCCCAGCACGTGTGTCCGGGGTGTGCCCCCCTCATGGATGGCGCCACCGCCGGCACCTGGAGGGGGGAAACTGACACGTGGGGTCTACACGGAGGGGATCTTGCTGTGGGTCTGGCCCGGATGTTGCTCCAAAGTGTTCCTATGGGCTGACCTAACACAACCGGGTGGGGAGGTCCACTGGTCAAAGCCCGTCCGTGCAAAGTCAAAGGGGTAGATCCCGTGGTCAAACGCTACAGGGTTAGGCGGGACGGGGGCACTGGGGGTAGCAATGCCACCGGAGCGTCGCACCCGGCCCTCATACATGCGGGGTGGTGTGGTGGCATGTCCGAAGAGGTGGGACGCATCTCCGGGGCGTGGCCCCCCCTCACGGACGGTGATGACACGGTAGTAGACGTTCTGCGGTAACGATGCGGCGTCAATATTACTAAATACTCGGAGCGCGATAAAATCATGAGTTTTTTTGCACGACGTGGGCACATGTGCTATAGGAACGATGGTATTTTTTCATAATTTTTGGTGATGGAGTAGTATCCGAAAAATTCCCTCTACGCGGATTGCCCTTCGCGCGTCTACGGCTGTGGCCGGCGGCCTCCGGGGGCTAGCATGCCGCCAAATCTTGCGTAGGCGGCCTCTCACAAGTCTGGAAGTGTTGTGGCAGTTGCAAACGCCCGGCACGCGTGTCCGGGGTGTGCCCCCCTCATGGACGGCGCCGCCGCCGGCACCTGGAGGGGGGAAACTGACACGTGGGGTCTACACAGAGGGGATCTTGCTGTGGGTCTGGCCCGGATGTTGCTCCAAAGTGTTCCTATGGGCTGACCTAACACAACCGGGTGGGGAGGTCCACTGGTCAAAGCCCGTCCGTGCAAAGTCAAAGGGGTAGATCCCGTGGTCAAACGCTACAGGGTTAGGCGTGACGGGGGCACTGGGGGTAGCAATGCCACCGGAGCGTCGCACCCGGCCCTCATACATGCGGGGTGGTGTGGTGGCATGTCCGAAGAGGTGGGACGCATCTCCGGGGCGTGGCCCCCCCTCACGGACGGTGATGACACGGTAGTAGACGTTCTGCGGTAACGATGCGGCGTCAATATTACTAAATACTTGGAGCGCGATAAAATCATGAGTTTTTTTGCACGACGTGGGCACATGTGCTATAGGAACGATGGTATTTTTTCATAATTTTTGGTGATGGAGTAGTATCCGAAAAATTCCCTCTACGCGGATTGCCCTTCGCGCGTCTACGGCTGTGGCCGGCGGCCTCCGGGGGCTAGCATGCCGCCAAATCTTGCGTAGGCGGCCTCTCACAAGTCTGGAAGTGTTGTGGCAGTTGCAAACGCCCGGCACGCGTGTCCGGGGTGTGCCCCCCTCATGGACGGCGCCGCCGCCGGCACCTGGAGGGGGGAAACTGACACGTGGGGTCTACACAGAGGGGATCTTGCTGTGGGTCTGGCCCGGATGTTGCTCCAAAGTGTTCCTATGGGCTGACCTAACACAACCGGGTGGGGAGGTCCACTGGTCAAAGCCCGTCCGTGCAAAGTCAAAGGGCTAGATCCCGTGGTCAAACGCTACAGGGTTAGGCGGGACGGGGGCACTGGGGGTAGCAATGCCACCGGAGCGTCGCACCCGGCCCTCATACATGCGGGGTGGTGTGGTGGCATGTCCGAAGAGGCGGGACTCGTCTCCGGGGCGTGGCCCCCCCTCATGGACGGCGATGACACGGTAGTAGACGTTCTGCGGTAACGATGCGGCGTCAATATTACTAAATACTCAGAGCGCGATAAAATCATGAGTTTTTTTGCACGACGTGGGCACATGTGCTATAGGAACGATGGTATTTTTTCATAATTTTTGGTGATGGAGTAGTATCCGAAAAATTCCCTCTACGCGGATTGCCCTTCGCGCGTCTACGGCTGTGGCCGGCGGCCTCCGGGGGCTAGCATGCCGCCAAATCTTGCGTAGGCGGCCTCTCACAAGTCTGGAAGTGTTGTGGCAGTTGCAAACGCCCAGCACGTGTGTCCGGGGTGTGCCCCCCTCATGGATGGCGCCACCGCCGGCACCTGGAGGGGGGAAACTGACACGTGGGGTCTACACGGAGGGGATCTTGCTGTGGGTCTGGCCCGGATGTTGCTCCAAAGTGTTCCTATGGGCTGACCTAACACAACCGGGTGGGGAGGTCCACTGGTCAAAGCCCGTCCGTGCAAAGTCAAAGGGGTAGATCCCGTGGTCAAACGCTACAGGGTTAGGCGGGACGGGGGCACTGGGGGTAGCAATGCCACCGGAGCGTCGCACCCGGCCCTCATACATGCGGGGTGGTGTGGTGGCATGTCCGAAGAGGTGGGACGCATCTCCGGGGCGTGGCCCCCCCTCACGGACGGTGATGACACGGTAGTAGACGTTCTGCGGTAACGATGCGGCGTCAATATTACTAAATACTCGGAGCGCGATAAAATCATGAGTTTTTTTGCACGACGTGGGCACATGTGCTATAGGAACGATGGTATTTTTTCATAATTTTTGGTGATGGAGTAGTATCCGAAAAATTCCCTCTACGCGGATTGCCCTTCGCGCGTCTACGGCTGTGGCCGGCGGCCTCCGGGGGCTAGCATGCCGCCAAATCTTGCGTAGGCGGCCTCTCACAAGTCTGGAAGTGTTGTGGCAGTTGCAAACGCCCGGCACGCGTGTCCGGGGTGTGCCCCCCTCATGGACGGCGCCGCCGCCGGCACCTGGAGGGGGGAAACTGACACGTGGGGTCTACACAGAGGGGATCTTGCTGTGGGTCTGGCCCGGATGTTGCTCCAAAGTGTTCCTATGGGCTGACCTAACACAACCGGGTGGGGAGGTCCACTGGTCAAAGCCCGTCCGTGCAAAGTCAAAGGGGTAGATCCCGTGGTCAAACGCTACAGGGTTAGGCGTGACGGGGGCACTGGGGGTAGCAATGCCACCGGAGCGTCGCACCCGGCCCTCATACATGCGGGGTGGTGTGGTGGCATGTCCGAAGAGGTGGGACGCATCTCCGGGGCGTGGCCCCCCCTCACGGACGGTGATGACACGGTAGTAGACGTTCTGCGGTAACGATGCGGCGTCAATATTACTAAATACTCGGAGCGCGATAAAATCATGAGTTTTTTTGCACGACGTGGGCACATGTGCTATAGGAACGATGGTATTTTTTCATAATTTTTGGTGATGGAGTAGTATCCGAAAAATTCCCTCTACGCGGATTGCCCTTCGCGCGTCTACGGCTGTGGCCGGCGGCCTCCGGGGGCTAGCATGCCGCCAAATCTTGCGTAGGCGGCCTCTCACAAGTCTGGAAGTGTTGTGGCAGTTGCAAACGCCCGGCACGCGTGTCCGGGGTGTGCCCCCCTCATGGACGGCGCCGCCGCCGGCACCTGGAGGGGGGAAACTGACACGTGGGGTCTACACAGAGGGGATCTTGCTGTGGGTCTGGCCCGGATGTTGCTCCAAAGTGTTCCTATGGGCTGACCTAACACAACCGGGTGGGGAGGTCCACTGGTCAAAGCCCGTCCGTGCAAAGTCAAAGGGCTAGATCCCGTGGTCAAACGCTACAGGGTTAGGCGGGACGGGGGCACTGGGGGTAGCAATGCCACCGGAGCGTCGCACCCGGCCCTCATACATGCGGGGTGGTGTGGTGGCATGTCCAAAGAGGCGGGACTCGTCTCCGGGGCGTGGCCCCCCCTCATGGACGGCGATGACACGGTAGTAGACGTTCTGCGGTAACGATGCGGCGTCAATATTACTAAATACTCAGAGCGCGATAAAATCATGAGTTTTTTTGCACGACGTGGGCACATGTGCTATAGGAACGATGGTATTTTTCCATAATTTTTGGTGATGGAGAAGTATCCGAAAAATTCCCTCTACGTGGATTGCGCTTCGCGCGTCTACGGCTGTGGCCGGCGGCCTCCGGGGGCTAGCATGCCGCCAAATCTTGCGTAAGCGGCCTCTCACAAGTCTGGAAGTGTTGTGGCAGTTGCAAACGCCCGGCACGCGTGTCCGGGGTGTGCCCCCTCATGGACGGCGCCGCCGCCGGCACCTGGAGGGGTGAAACTGACGCGTGGGGCCTACACGGAGGGGATCTTGCTGTTGGTCTGGCCCGGATGTTGCTCCAAAGTGTTCCTATGGGCTGACCTAACACAACCGGGTGGGGAGGTCCACTGGTCAGAGCCCGTCCGTGCAAAGTCAAAGGGCTAGATCCCGTGGTCAAACGCTACACGGTTAGGCGGGACGGGGGCACTGGGGGTAGCAATGCCACCGGAGCGTCGCACCCGGCCCTCATACATGCGGGGTGGTGTGGTGGCATGTCCGAAGAGGCGGGACGCGTCTCCGGGGAGTGGCCCCCCCTCATGGACGGCGATGACACGGTAGTAGATGTTCTGCGGTAACGATGCGGCGTCAATATTACTAAATACTCGGAGCGCGATAAAATCACGAGTTTTTTTGCACGACGTGGGCACATGTGCTATAGGAACGATGGTATTTTTTCATAATTTTTGGTGATGGAGTAGTTTCCTAAAAATTCCCTCTACGCGGATTGCCCTTCGCGCGTCTACGGCTGTGGCCGGCGGCCTCCGGGGGCTAGCATGCCGCCAAATCTTGCGTAGGCGGCCTCTCACAAGTCTGGAAGTGTTGTGGCAGTTGCAAACCCCAGCACGCGTGTCCGGGGTGTGCCCCCCTCATGGATGGCGCCGCCGCCGGCACCTGGAGGGGGGAAACTGACACGTGGGGTCTACACGGAGGGGATCTTGCTGTGGGTCTGGCCCGGATGTTGCTCCAAAGTGTTCCTATGGGCTGACCTAACACAACCGGGTGGGGAGGTCCACTGGTCAAAGCCCGTCCGTGCAAAGTCAAAGGGCTAGATCCCGTGGTCAAACGCTACAGGGTTAGGCGGGACGGGGGCACTAGGGGTAGCAATGCCATCGGAGCGTCGCACCCGGCCCTCATACATGCGGGGTGGTGTGGTGGCATGTTCGAAGAGGCGGGACTCGTCTCCGGGGCGTGGCCCCCCCCTCACGGACGGCGATGACACGGTAGTAGACGTTCTGCGGTAACGATGCGGCGTCAATATTACTAAATACTCGGAGCGCGATAAAATCATGATTTTTTTTGCACGTCGTGGGCACAGGTGCTATAGGAACGATGGTATTTTTTCATAATTTTTGGTGATGGAGAAGTATCCGAAAAATTCCCTCTACGCGGATTGCCCTTCGCGCGTCTACGGCTGTGGCCGGCGGCCTCCGGGGGCTAGCATGCCGCCAAATCTTGCGTAGGCGGCCTCTCACAAGTCTGGAAGTGTTGTGGCAGTTGCAAATGCCCGGCACGCGTGTCCGGGGTGTGCCCCCCTCATGGACGGCGCCGCCGCCGGCACCTGGAGGGGGGAAACTGACGCGTGGGGTCTACACGGAGGGGATCTTGCTGTGGGTCTGGCCCGGATGTTGCTCCAAAGTGTTCCTATGGGCTGACCTAACACAACCGGGTGGGGAGGTCCACTGGTCAAAGCCCGTCCGTGCAAACTCAAAGGGCTAGATCCCGTGGTCAAACGCTACAGGGTTAGGCGGGACGGGGGCACTGGGGGTAGCAATGCCACCGGAGCGTCGCACAGGGCCCTCATACATGCGGGGTGGTGTGGTGGCATGTCCGAATAGGCGGGACGCGTCTCCGGGGCGAGGCCCCCCTCACGGACGGCGATGACACGGTAGTAGACGTTCTGCGGTAACGATGCGGCGTCAATATTACTAAATACTCGGAGCGCGATAAAATCATAAGTTTTTTTTGCACGACGTGGGCACATGTGCTATAGGAACGGTGGTATTTTTTTCATAATTTTTGGTGATGTTGAAGTATCTGAAAAATTGCCTCTATGCGGATTGCCCTTCGCGCGTCTACGGCTGTGGCCGGCGGCCTCCGGGGGCTTGCATGCCGCCAAATCTTGCGTAGGCGGTCTCTCAGAAGTCTGGAAGTGTTGTGGCGGTTGCAAACGCCCGGCACGCGTGTCCGGGGTGTGCCCCCCCTCACGGACGGCGCCGCCACCGGCACCTGGAGGGGGGAAACGTACGCGTGTGGTCTACACGGAGGGGATCTTGCTGTGGGTCTGGCCCGGATGTTGCTACAAAGTGTTCCTATGGGCTGACCTAACACAACCGGGTGGGGAGGTCCACTGGTCAAAGCCCGTCCGTGCAAAGTCAAAGGGCTAGATCCCGTGGTCAAACGCTACAAGGTTAGGCGGGACGGGGGCACTGGGGTAGCAATGCCACCGGAGCGTCGCACCGGGCCCTCATACATGCGGGGTGGTGTGGTGGCATGTCCAAAGAGGCGGGACGCGTCTCCGGGGCGTGGCCCCCCCTTACGGACGGCGATGACACGGTACTAGACGTTCTGCGGTAACGATGCGACGTCAATATTACTAAATACTCGGAGCGTGATAAAATCATTAGTTTTTCTGCACGACGTGGGCACATGTGCTATAGGAACGATGGTATTTTTTCATAATTTTTGGTAATGGAGAAGTATCCGAATAATTCCCTCTACGCGGATTGCGCTTCGCGCGTCTACGACTGTGGCCGGCGGCCTCCGGGGGCTAGCATGCCGCCAAATCTTGCGTAGGCGGCCTCTCACAAGTCTGGAGGTGTTGTGGCAGTTGCAAACGCCCGGCACGCGTGTCCGGGGTGTGCCCCCCTCATGGACGGCGCCGCCGCCGGCACCTGGAGGGGTGAAACTGACGCGTGGGGCCTACACGGAGGGGATCTTGCTGTGGGTCTGGCCCGGATGTTGCTCCAAAGTGTTCCTATGGGCTGACCTAACACAACCGGGTGGGGAGGTCCACTGGTCAAAGCCCGTCCGTGCAAAGTCAAAGGGCTAGATCCTGTGGTCAAACGCTACACGGTTAGGCGGGACGGGGGCACTGGGTGTAGCAATGCCACCGGAGCGTCGCACCCGGCCCTCATACATGCGGGGTGGTGTGGTGGCATGTCCGAAGAGGCGGGGCGCGTCTCCGGGGCGTGGCCCCCCCTCACGGACGGCGATGACACGGTAGTAGACGTTCTGCGGTAACGATGCGGCGTCAATATTACTAAATACTCGGAGCGCGATAAAATCACGAGTTTTTTTGCATGACGTGGGCACATGTGCTATAGGAACGATGGTATTTTTTCATAATTTTTGGTGATGGAGTAGTTTCCTAAAAATTCCCTCTACGCGGATTGCCCTTCGCGCGTCTACGGCTGTGGCCGGCGGCCTCCGGGGGCTAGCATGCCGCCAAATCTTGCGTAGGCGGCCTCTCACAAGTCTGGAAGTGTTGTGGCAGTTGCAAACGCCCGGCACGCGTGTCCGGGGTGTGCCCCCTCATGGACGGCGCCGCCGCCGGCACCTGGAGGGGTGAAACTGACGCGTGGGGCCTACACGGAGGGGATCTTGCTGTTGGTCTGGCCCGGATGTTGCTCCAAAGTGTTCCTATGGGCTGACCTAACACAACCGGGTGGGGAGGTCCACTGGTCAAAGCCCGTCCGTGCAAAGTCAAAGGGCTAGATCCCGTGGTCAAACGCTACACGGTTAGGCGGGACGGGGGCACTGGGGGTAGCAATGCCACCGGAGCGTCGCACCCGGCCCTCATACATGCGGGGTGGTGTGGTGGCATGTCCGAAGAGGCGGGACGCGTCTCCGGGGAGTGGCCCCCCCTCATGGACGGGGATGACACGGTAGTAGATGTTCTGCGGTAACGATGCGGCGTCAATATTACTAAATACTCGGAGCGCGATAAAATCACGAGTTTTTTTGCATGACGTGGGCACATGTGCTATAGGAACGATGGTATTTTTTCATAATTTTTGGTGATGGAGTAGTTTCCTAAAAATTCCCTCTACGCGGATTGCCCTTCGCGCGTCTACGGCTGTGGCCGGCGGCCTCCGGGGGCTAGCATGCCGCCAAATCTTGCGTAGGCGGCCTCTCACAAGTCTGGAAGTGTTGTGGCTGTTGCAAATGCCCGGCACGCGTGTCAGGGTTGTGCCCCCCTCATGGACGGCGCCGCTGCCGGCTCCTGGAGGGGGGAAACTGACACGTGGGGTCTACACGGAGGGGATCTTACTGTGGGTCTGGCCCGGATGTTGCTCCAAAGTGTTCCTATGGGCTGACCTAACACAACCAGGTGGGGAGGTCCACTGGTCAAAGCCCGTCCGTGCAAAGTCAAAGGTCTAGATCCCGTGGTCAAACGCTACAGGGTTAGGCGGGAAGGGGGCACTAGGGGTAGCAATGCCACCGGAGCGTCGCACCCGGCCCTCATACATGCGGGGTGGTGTGGTGGCATGTCCGAAGAGGCGGGACTCGTCTCCGGGGCGTGGCCCCCCCCTCACGGACGGCGATGACACGGTAGTAGACGTTCTGCGGTAACGATGCGGCGTCAATATTACTAAATACTCGGAGCACGATAAAATCATGAGTTTTTTTGCACGACATGGGCACATGTGCTATAGGAACGATGGTATTTTTTCATAATTTTTGGTGATGGAGAAGTATCCGAAAAATTCCCTCTACGCGGATTGCCCTTCGCGCGTCTACGGCTGTGGCCGGCGGCCTCCGGGGGCTAGCATGCCGCCAAATCTTGCGTAGGCGGCCTCTCACAAGTCTGGAAGTGTTGTGGCAGTTGCAAACGCCCGGCACGCGTGTCCGGGGTGTGCCCCCCTCATGGACGGCGCCGCCGCAGGCACCTGGAGGGGGGAAACTGACGCGTGGGGTCTACACGGAGGGGATCTTGCTGTGGGTCTGGCCCGGATGTTGCTCCAAAGTGTTCCTATGGGCTGACCTAACACAACCGGGTGGGGAGGTCCACTGGTCAAAGCCCGTCCGTGCAAACTCAAAGGGCTAGATCCCGTGGTCAAACGCTACAGGGTTAGGCGGGACGGGGGCACTGGGGGTAGCAATGCCACCGGAGCGTCGCACAGGGCCCTCATACATGCGGGGTGGTGTGGTGGCATGTCCGAATAGGCGGGACGCGTCTCCGGGGCGAGGCCCCCCTCACGGACGGCGATGACACGGTAGTAGACGTTCTGCGGTAACGATGCGGCGTCAATATTACTAAATAATCGGAGCGCGATAAAATCATAAGTTTTTTTTGCACGACGTGGGCACATGTGCTATAGGAACGGTGGTATTTTTTTCATAATTTTTGGTGATGGAGAAGTATCCGAAAAATTGCCTCTATGCGGATTGCCCTTCGCGCGTCTACGGCTGTGGCCGGCGGCCTCCTGGGGCTTGCATGCCGCCAAATCTTGCGTAGGCGGTCTCTCAGAAGTCTGGAAGTGTTGTGGCGGTTGCAAACGCCCGGCACGCGTGTCCGGGGTGTGCCCCCCCTCACGGACGGCGCCGCCACCGGCACCTGGAGGGGGGAAACGTACGCGTGTGGTCTACACGGAGGGGATCTTGCTGTGGGTCTGGCCCGGATGTTGCTACAAAGTGTTCCTATGGGCTGACCTAACACAACCGGGTGGGGAGGTCCACTGGTCAAAGCCCGTCCGTGCAAAGTCAAAGGGCTAGATTCCGTTGTCAAACGCTACAAGGTTAGGCGGGACGGGGGCACTGGGGTAGCAATGCCACCGGAGCGTCGCACCGGGCCCTCATACATGCGGGGTGGTGTGGTGGCATGTCCAAAGAGGCGGGACGCGTCTCCGGGGCGTGGCCCCCCCTCACGGACGGCGATGACACGGTACTAGACGTTCTGCGGTAACGATGCGGCGTCAATATTACTAAATACTCGGAGCGTGATAAAATCATTAGTTTTTCTGCACGACGTGGGCACATGTGCTATAGGAACGATGGTATTTTTTCATAATTTTTGGTAATGGAGAAGTATCCGAATAATTCCCTCTACGCGGATTGCGCTTCGCGCGTCTACGACTGTGGCCGGCGGCCTCCGGGGGCTAGCATGCCGCCAAATCTTGCGTAGGCGGCCTCTCACAAGTCTGGAAGTGTTGTGGCAGTTGCAAACGCCCGGCACGCGTGTCCGGGGTGTGCCCCCCTCATGGACGGCGCCGCCGCCGGCACCTGGAGGGGTGAAACTGACGCGTGGGGCCTACACGGAGGGGATCTTGCTGTGGGTCTGGCCCGGATGTTGCTCCAAAGTGTTCCTATGGGCTGACCTAACACAACCGGGTGGGGAGGTCCACTGGTCAAAGCCCGTCCGTGCAAAGTCAAAGGGCTAGATCCTGTGGTCAAACGCTACACGGTTAGGCGGGACGGGGGCACTGGGGGTAGCAATGCCACCGGAGCGTCGCACCCGGCCCTCATACATGCGGGGTGGTGTGGTGGCATGTCCGAAGAGGCGGGGCGCGTCTCCGGGGCGTGGCCCCCCCTCACGGACGGCGATGACACGGTAGTAGACGTTCTGCGGTAACGATGCGGCGTCAATATTACTAAATACTCGGAGCGCGATAAAATCACGAGTTTTTTTGCATGACGTGGGCACATGTGCTATAGGAACGATGGTATTTTTTCATAATTTTTGGTGATGGAGTAGTTTCCTAAAAATTCCCTCTACGCGGATTGCCCTTCGCGCGTCTACGGCTGTGGCCGGCGGCCTCCGGGGGCTAGCATGCCGCCAAATCTTGCGTAGGCGGCCTCTCACAAGTCTGGAAGTGTTGTGGCAGTTGCAAACGCCCGGCACGCGTGTCCGGGGTGTGCCCCCCTCATGGACGGCGCCGCCGCCGGCACCTGGAGGGGGGAAACTGACACGTGGGGTCTACACGGAGGGGATCTTGCTGTGGGTCTGGCCCGGATGTTGCTCCAAAGTGTTCCTATGGGCTGACCTAACACAACCGGGCGGGGAGGTCCACTGGTCAAAGCCCGTCCGTGCAAAGTCAAAGGGCTAGATCCCGTGGTCAAACGCTACAGGGTTAGGCGGGACGGGGGCACTAGGGGTAGCAATGCCACCGGAGCGTCGCACCCGGCCCTCATACATGCGGGGTGGTGTGGTGGCATGTTCGAAGAGGCGGGACTCGTCTCCGGGGCGTGGGCCCCCCCTCACGGACGGCGATGACACGGTAGTAGACGTTCTGCGGTAACGATGCGGCGTCAATATTACTAAATACTCGGAGCGCGATAAAATCATGAGTTTTTTGCACGACGTGGGCACATGTGCTATAGGAACGATGGTATTTTTTCATAATTTTTGGTGATGTAGAAGTATCCGAAAAATTCCCTCTACGCGGATTGCCCTTCGCGCGTCTACGGCTATGGCCGGCGGCCTCCGGGGGCTAGCATGCGGCCAAATCTTGCGTAGGCAGCGTCTCACAAGTCTGGAAGTGTTGTAGCAGTTGCAAACGCCCGGCACGCGTGTCCGGGGTGTGCCTCCCTCATGGACGGCGCCGCCGCCGGTACTTGGAGGGGGGAAACTGACACGTGGGGTCTACACGGAGGGGATCTTGCTGTGGGTCTAGCCCGGATGTTGCTCCAAAGTGTTCCTATGGGCTGACCTAACACAACCGGGTGGGGAGGTCCACTGGTCAAAGCCCGTCCGTGCAAAGTCAAAGGGCTAGATCCCGTGGTCAAACGCTACAGGGTTAGGCGGGACGGGGGCACTGGGGGTAGCAATGCCACCGGAGCGTCGCACCCGGCCCTCATACATGCGGGGTGGTGTGGTGGCATGTCCGAAGAGGCGGGACGCGTCTCCGGTGTGTGGCCCCCCCTCACGGCCGGCGATGACATGGTAGTAGACGTTCTGCGGTAACGATGCGGCGTCAATATTACTAAATACTCGGAGCGCGATAAAATCATGAGTTTTTTGCACGACGTGGGCACATGTGCTATAGGAACGATGGTATTTTTTCATAATTTTTGGTGATGTAGAAGTATCCGAAAAATTCCCTCTACGCGGATTGCCCTTCGCGCGTCTACGGCTGTGGCCGGCGGCCTCCGGGGGCTAGCATGCGGCCAAATCTTGCGTAGGCGGCGTCTCACAAGTCTGGAAGTGTTGTAGCAGTTGCAAACGCCCGGCACGCGTGTCCGGGGTGTGCCTCCCTCATGGACGGCGCCGCCGCCGGTACTTGGAGGGGGGAAACTGACACATGGGGTCTACACGGAGGGGATCTTGCTGTGGGTCTGGCCCGGATGTTGCTCCAAAGTGTTCCTATGGGCTGACCTAACACAACCGGGTGGGGAGGTCCACTGGTCAAAGCCCGTCCGTGCAAAGTCAAAGGGCTAGATCCCGTGGTCAAACGCTACAGGGTTAGGCGGGACGGGGGCACTGGGGGTAGCAATGCCACCGGAGCGTCGCACCCGGCCCTCATACATGCGGGGTGGTGTGGTGGCATGTCCGAAGAGGCGGGACTCGTCTCCGGGGCGTGGCCCCCCCTCACGGACGGCAATGACACGGTAGTAGACGTTCTGCGGTAACGATGCGGCGTCAATATTACTAAATACTCGGAGCGCGATAAAATCATGAGTTTTTTTGCACGACGTGGGCACATGTGCTATAGGAATGATGGTATTTTTTCATAATTCTTTGTGATGGAGAAGTATCCGAAAAATTCCCTCTACGCGGATTGCCGTTCGCGCGTCTACGGCTGTGGCCGGCGGCCTCCGGGGGCTAGCATGCCGCCAAATCTTGCGTAGGCGGCCTCTCACAAGTCTGGAAGTGTCGAGGCGGTTTCAAACGCCCGGCACGCGTGTCCGGGGTGTGCCCCCCTCACGGACGGCGCCGCCGCCGGCACCTGGAGGGGGGAAACTGACGCGTGGGGTCTACACGGAGGGGATCTTACTGTGGGTCTGGCCCGGATGTTGCTCCAAAGTGTTCCTATGGGTTGACCTAACACAACCGGGTGGGGAGGTCCACTGGTCAAAGCCCATCCGTGCAAACTCAAAGGGCTAGATCCCGTGGTCAAACGCTACAGGGTTAGGCGGGACGGGGGCACTGGGGGTAGCAATGCCACCGGAGCATCGCACCCGGCCCTCATACATGCGGGGTGGTGTGGTGGCATGTCCGTAGAGGCGGGACGCATCTCCGGGGCGTGGGCCCCCCTCACGGACGGCGATGACACGGTAGTAGACGTTCTGCGGTAACGATGCGGCGTCAATATTACTAAATACTCGGAGCGCGATAAAATCATGAGTTTTTTTGCACGACGTGGGCACATGTGCTATAGGAACGATGGTATTTTTTCATAATTTTTGGTGATGGAGAAGTATCCGAAAAATTCCCTCTACGCGGATTGCCCTTCGCACGTCTACGGCTGTGGCCGGCGGCCTCCGGGGGCTAGCATGCCGCCAAATCTTGCGTAGGCAGCCTCTCACAAGTCTGGAAGTGTTGTGGCAGTTGCAAACGCCCGGCACGCGTGTCCGGGGTGTGCCCCCCTCATGGACGGCGCCGCCGCCGGAACCTGGAGGGGGGAAACTGACGCGTGGGGTCTACACGGAGGGGATCTTGCTGTGGGTCTGGCCCGGATGTTGCTCCAAAGTGTTCCTATGGGCTGACCTAACACAACCGGGTGGGGAGGTCCACTGGTCAAAGCCCGTCCGTGCAAAGTCAAAGGGCTAGATCCCGTGGTCAAACGCTACAGGGTTAGGCGGGACGGGGGCACTGGGGGTAGCAATGCCACCGGAGCGTCGCACCCGGCCCTCATACATGTGGGGTGGTGTGGTGGCATGTCCGAAGAGGCGGGACGCGTCTCCGGGGCGTGGCCCCCCCTCACGGACGGTGATGACACGGTAGTAGACGTTCTGCGGTAACGATGCGGCGTCAATATTACTAAATACTCGGAGCGCGATAAAATCATGAGTTTTTTTGCACGACGTGGGCACATGTGCTATAGGAACGATGGTATTTTTTCATAATTTTTGGTGATGGAGTAGTATCCGAAAAATTCCCTCTACGCGGATTGCCCTTCGCGCGTCTACGGCTGTGGCCGGCGGCCTCCGGGGGCTAGCATGCCGCCAAATCTTGCGTAGGCGGCCTCTCACAAGTCTGGAAGTGTTGTGGCAGTTCTAAACGCCCGGCACGCGTGTCCGGGGTGTGCCCCCCTCATGGACGGCGCCGCCGCAGGCACCTGGAGGGGGGAAACTGACACGTGGGGTCTACACAGAGGGGCTCTTGCTGTGGGTCTGGCCCGGATGTTGCTCCAAAGTGTTCCTATGGGTTGACCTAACACAACCGGGTGGGGAGGTCCACTGGTCAAAGCCCGTCCGTGCAAAGTCAAAGGGCTAGATCCCGTGGTCAAACGCTACAGGGTTAGGCGGGACGGGGGCACTGGGGGTAGCAATGCCACCGGAGCATCGCACCCGGCCCTCATACATGCGGGGTGGTGTGGTGGCATGTCCGAAGAGGCGAGACTCGTCTCCGGGGCGTGGCCCCCCCTCACGGACGGCGATGACACGGTAGTAGACGTTCTGCGGTAACGATGCAGTGTCAATATTACTAAATACTCGGAGCGCGATAAAATCATGAGTTTTTTTGCACGACGTGGGCACATGTGCTATAGGAACGATGGTATTTTTTCATAATTTTTGGTGATGGAGAAGTATCCGAAAAATTCCCTCTACGCGGATTGCGCTTCGCGCGTCTACGGCTGTGGCCGGCGGCCTCCGGGGGCTAGCATGCCGCCAAATCTTGCGTAGGCGGCCTCTCACAAGTCTGGAAGTGTTGTGGCAGTTGCAAACGCCCGGCACGCGTGTCCGGGGTGTGCCCCCCTCATGGACGGCGCCGCCGCCGGCACCTTGAGGGGGGAAACTGACGCGTGGGGTCTACACGGAGGGGATCTTGCTGTGGGTCTGGCCCGGATGTTGCTCCAAAGTGTTCCTATGGGCTGACCTAACACAACCGGGTGGGGAGGTCCACTGGTCAAAGCCCGTCCGTGCAAAGTCAAAGGGCTAGATCCCGTGGTCAAACGCTACAGGGTTAGGTGGGACGGGGGCACTAGGGGTAGCAATGCCACCGGAGCATCGCACCCGGCCCTCATACATGCGGGGTGGTGTGGTGGCATGTCCGAAGAGGCGGGACGTGTCTCCGGGGCGTGGCCCCCCCTCACGGACGGCGATGACACGGTAGTAGATGTTCTGCGGTAACGATGCGGCGTCAATAGTACTAAATACTCGGAGCGCGATAAAATCACGAGTTTTTTTGCACGACGTGGGCACATGTGCTATAGGAACGATGGTATTTTTTCATAATTTTTGGTGATGGAGTAGTTTCCGAAAAATTCCCTCTACGCGCATTGCCCTTCGCGCATCTACGGCTGTGGCCGGCGGCCTCCGGGGGCTAGCATGCCGCCAAATCTTGCGTAGGCGGCCTCTCACAAGTCTGGAAGTGTTGTGGCTGTTGCAAATGCCCGGCACGCGTGTCCGGGTTGTGCCCCCCTCATGGACGGCGCCGCCGCCGGCTCCTGGAGGGGGGAAACTGACACGTGGGGTCTACACAGAGGGGATCTTACTGTGGGTCTGGCCCGGATGTTGCTCCAAAGTGTTCCTATGGGCTGACCTAACACAACCAGGTGGGGAGGTCCACTGGTCAAAGCCCGTCCGTGCAAAGTCAAAGGTCTAGATCCCGTGGTCAAACGCTACAGGGTTAGGCGGGACGGGGGCACTAGGGGTAGCAATGCCACCGGAGCGTCGCACCCGGCCCTCATACATGCGGGGTGGTGTGGTGGCATGTCCGAAGAGGCGGGACTCGTCTCCGCGCGTGGCCCCCCCCTCACGGACGGCGATGACACGGTAGTAGACGTTCTGCGGTAACGATGCGGCGTCAATATTACTAAATACTCGGAGCACGATAAAATCATGAGTTTTTTTGCACGACATGGGCACATGTGCTATAGGAACGATGGTATTTTTTCATAATTTTTGGTGATGGAGAAGTATCCGAAAAATTCCCTCTACGCGGATTGCCCTTCGCGCGTCTACGGCTGTGGCCGGCGGCCTCCGGGGGCTAGCATGCCGCCAAATCTTGCGTAGGCGGCCTCTCACAAGTCTGGAAGTGTTGTGGCAGTTGCAAATGCCCGGCACGCGTGTCCGGGGTGTGCCCCCCTCATGGACGGCGCCGCCGCCGGCACCTGGAGGGGGGAAACTGACGCGTGGGGTCTACACAGAGGGGATCTTGCTGTGGGTCTGGCCCGGATGTTGCTCCAAAGTGTTCCTATGGGCTGACCTAACACAACCGGGTGGGGAGGTCCACTGGTCAAAGCCCGTCCGTGCAAAGTCAAAGGGCTAGATCCCGTGGTCAAACGCTACAGGGTTAGGCGGGACGGGGGCACTGGGGGTAGCAATGCCACCGGAGCGTCGCACAGGGCCCTCATACATGCGGGGTGGTGTGGTGGCATGTCCGAATAGGCGGGACACGTCTCCGGGGCGAGGCCCCCCTCACGGACGGCGATGACACGGTAGTAGACGTTCTGCGGTAACGATGCGGCATCAATATTACTAAATACTTGGACCGCGATAAAATCATAAGTTTTTTTTGCACGACGTGGGCACATGTGCTATAGGAACGGTGGTATTTTTTTCATAATTTTTGGTGATGGAGAAGTATCCGAAAAATTGCCTCTATGCAGATTGCCCTTCGCGCGTCTACGGCTGTGGCCGGCGGCCTCCGGTGGCTTGCATGCCGCCAAATCTTGCGTAGGCGGTCTCTCACAAGTCTGGAAGTGCTGTGGCGGTTGCAAACGCCCGGCACGCGTGTCCGGGGTGTGCCCCCCCTCACGGACGGCGCCGCCACCGGCTGCTGGAGGGGGGAAACGGACGCGTGGGGTCTACACGGAGGGGATCTTGCTGTGGGTCTGGCACGGATGTTGCTCCAAAGTGTTCCTATGGGCTGACCTAACACAACCGGGTGGGGAGGTCCAATGGTCAAAGCCCGTCCGTGCAAAGTCAAAGGGCTAGATTCCGTTGTCAAACGCTACAAGGTTAGGAGGGACGGGGGCACTGGGGGTAGCAATGCCACCGGAGCGTCGCACCGGGCCCTCATACATGCGGGGTGGTGTGGTGGCATGTCCAAAGAGGCGGGACGCGTCTCCGGGGCGTGGCCCCCCCTCACGGACGGCGATGACACGGTACTAGACGTTCTGCGGTAACGATGCGGCGTCAATATTACTAAATACTCGGAGCGTGCTAAAATCATGAGTTTTTCTGCACGACGTGGGCACATGTGCTATAGGAACGATGGTATTTTTTCATAATTTTTGGTGATGGAGAAGTATCCAAATAATTCCCTCTACGCGGATTGCCCTTCGCGCGTCTACGGCTGTGGCCGGCGGCCTCCGGGGGCTAGCATGCCGCCAAATCTTGCGTAGGCGGCCTCTCACAAGTCTGGAAGTGTTGTGGCAGTTGCAAACGCCCGGCACGCGTGTCCGGGGTGTGCCCCCCTCATGGACGGCGCCGCCGCCGGCACCTGGAGGGGGGAAACTGACACGTGGGGTCTACACGGTGGGGATCTTGCTGTGGGTCTGGCCCGGATGTTGCTGCAAAGTGTTCCTATGGGCTGACCTAACACAACTGGGTGGGGAGGTCCACTGGTCAAAGCCCGTCCGTGCAAAGTCAAAGGGCTAGATCCCGTGGTCAAACGCTACAAGGTTAGGCGGGACGGGGGCACTGGGGGTAGCAATGCCACCGGAGCGTCGCACCCGGCCCTCATACATGCGGGGTGGTGTGGTGGCATGTCCGAAGAGGCGGGACGCGTCTCCGGGGCGTGGCCCCCCCTCACGGCCGGCGATGACATGGTAGTAGACGTTCTGCGGTAACGATGCGGCGTCAATATTACTAAATACTCGGAGCGCGATAAAATCATGAGTTTTTTTGCACGACGTGGGCACATGTGCTATAGGAACGATGGTATTTTTTCATAATTTTTGGTGATGGAGAAGTATCCGAAAAATTCCCTCTACGCGGATTGCCCTTCGCGCGTCTACGGCTGTGGCCGGCGGCCTCCGGGGGCTAGCATGCTGCCAAATCTTGCGTAGGAGGCCTCTCACAAGTCTGGAAGTGTTGTGGAAGTTGCAAACGCCAGGCACGCGTGTCCGGGGAGTGCCCCCCTCACGGACGGGGCCGCCGGCACCTGGAGGGGGGAAACTGACGCGTGGGGTCTACACGGAGGGGATCTTACTGTGGGTCTGGCCCGGATGTTGCTCCAAAGTGTTCCTATGGGCTGACCTAACACAACCGGGTGGGGAGGTCCACTGGTCAAAGCCCGTCCGTGCAAAGTCAAAGGGCTAGATCCCGTGGTCAAACGCTGCAGGGTTAGGCGGGACGGGGGCACTGGGGGTAGCAATGCCACCGGAGCGTCGCACCCGGCCCTCATACATGCGGGGTGGTGTGGTGGCATGTCCGAAGAGGCGGGACGCATCTCCGGGGCGTGGCCCCCCCTCACGGACGGCGATGACACGGTAGTAGACGTTTTGCGGTAACGATGCGTCGTCAATATTACTAAATACTCGGAGCGTGATAAAATCATGAGTTTTTTTGCACGACGTGGTCACATGTGCTATAGGAACGATGGTATTTTTTCATAATTTTTGGTGATGGAGTAGTATCCGAAAAATTCCCTCTACGCGGATTGCCCTTCGCGCGTCTACGGCTGTGGCCGGCGGCCTCCGGGGGCTAGCATGCCACCAAATCTTGCGTAGGCGGCCTCTCACAAGTCTGGAAGTGTTGTGGCAGTTGCAAACGCCCGGCACGCGTGTCCGGGGTGTGCCCCCGTCACGGACGGCGCCGCCGCCGGCACCTGGAGGGGGGAAACTGACACGTGGGGTCTACACGGAGGGGATCTTGCTGTGGGTCTGGCCCGGATGTTGCTCCAAAGTGTTCCTATGGGCTAACCTAACACAACCGGGTCGGGAGGTCCACTGGTCAAAGCCCGTCTGTGCAAAGTCAAAGGGCTAGATCCCGTGGTCAAACGCTACAGGGTTAGGCGGGACGGGGGCACTGGGGGGTAGCAATGCCACGGGAGCGTCGCACCGGGCCCTCATACATGCGGGGTGGTGTGGTGGCATGTCCGAAGAGGCGGGACTCGTCTCCGGGGCGTGGCCCCCCCTCACGGACGGCGATGACACGGTAGTAGACGTTCTGCGGTAACGATGCGGCGTCAATATTACTAAATACTCGGAGCGCGATAAAATCATGAGTTTTTTTTGGATGACGTGGGCACATGTGCTATAGGAACGATGGTATTTTTTCATAATTTTTGGTGATGGAGAAGTATCCAAAAAATTCCCTCTACGCGGATTGCCCTTCGCGCGTCTACGGCTGTGGCCAGCGGCCTCCGGAGGCTAGCATGCCGCCAAATCTTGCGTAGGCGGCCTCTCACAAGTCTGGAAGTGTTGTGGCAGTTGCAAACGCCCGGCACGCGTGTCTGGGGTGTGCCCCCCTCACGGACGGCGCCGCCGCCGGCACCTGGAGGGGAGAAACTGACGCGTGGGGTCTACACGGAGGGGATCTTACTGTGGGTCTGGCCCGGATGTTGCTCCAAAGTGTTCCTATGGGCTGACCTAACACAACCGGGTGGGGAGGTCCACTGGTCAAAGCCCGTCCGTGCAAAGTCAAAGGGCTAGATCCCGTGGTCAAACGCTACAAGGTTAGGCGGGACGGGGGCACTGGGGGTAGCAATGCCACCGGAGCGTCGCACCCGGCCCTCATACATGCGGGGTGGTGTGGTGGCATGTCCGAAGAGGCGGGACGCATCTCCGGGGCGTGGCCCCCCCTCACGGACGGCGATGACACGGTAGTAGACGTTCTGCGGTAACGATGCGGCGTCAATATTACTAAATACTCGGAGCGCGATAAAATCATGAGTTTTTTTGCACGACGTGGTCACATGTGCTATAGGAACGATGGTATTTTTTCATAATTTTTGGTGATGGAGTAGTATCCGAAAAATTCCCTCTACGTGGATTGCCCTTCGCGCGTCTACGGCTGTGGCCGGCGGCCTCCGGGGGCTAGCATGCCACCAAATCTTGCGTAGGCGGCCTCTCACAAGTCTGGAAGTGTTGTGGCAGTTGCAAACGCCCGGCACGCGTGTCCGGGGTGTGCCCCCGTCATGGACGGCGCCGTCGCCGGCACCTGGAGGGGGGAAACTGACACGTGGGGTCTACACGGAGGGGATCTTACTGTGGGTCTGGCCCGGATGTTGCTCCAAAGTGTTCCTATGGGCTGACCTAACACAACCGGGTGGGGAGGTCCACTGGTCAAAGCCCGTCCGTGCAAAGTCAAAGGGCTAGATCCCGTGGTCAAACGCTACAGGGTTAGGCGGGACGGGGGCACGGGGGTGGGGGTAGCAATGCCACCGGGGCGTCGCACCGGGCCCTCATACATGCGGGGTGGTGTGGTGGCATGTCCGAAGAGGCGGGACGCATCTCCGGGGCGTGGCCCCCCCTCACGGACGGCGATGACACGGTAGTACACGTTCTGCGGTAATGATGCAGCGTCAATATTACTAAATACTCGGAGCGCGATAAAATCATGAGTTCTTTTGCACGACGTGGGCACATGTGCTATAGGAACGATGGTATTTTTTTCATAATTTTTGGTGATGGAGAAGTATCCGAAAAATTCCCTCTATCCGGATTGCCCTTCGCGCGTCTACGGCTGTGGCTGGCAGCCTCTGGGAGCTAGCATGCCGCCAAATCTTGCGTAGGCGGCCTCTCACAAGTCTGGAAGTGTTGTGGCGGTTTGCAAACGCCCGGCACGCGTGTCCGGGTTGTGCCCCCCCTCACGGACGGCGCCGCCACCGGCACCTGGAGGGGGGAAACGGACGCGTGGGTCTACACGGAGGGGATCTTGCTATGGGTCTGGCCCGGATATTGCTCCAAGGTGTTCCTATGGGCTGACCTAACACAACCGGGTGGGGAGGTCCACTGGTCAAAGCCCGTCCGTGCAAAGTCAAAGGGCTAGATCCCTTGGTCAAACGCTACAGGGTTAGGCGGGACGGGGGCACTGGGGGGTAGCAATGCCGCCGGAGCGTCGCACCGGGCCCTCCTACATCCGGGGTGGTGTGGTGGCATGTCCGAAGAGGCGGGACGCGTCTCTGGGGCATGGTACCCCCTCACGGATGGCGATGACACGGTAGTAGATGTTCTGCGGTAACGATGCGGCGTCAATATTACTAAATACTCGGAGCGCGATAAAATCATGAGTTTTTTTGCACGACGTGGGCACATGTGCTATAGGAACAATGGTATTTTTTCATAATTTTTGGTGATGGAGAAGTATCCGAAAAATTCCCTCTATGCGGATTGCCCTTCGCGCGTCTACGGCTGTGGCCGGCGGTCTCCAGGGGCTAGCATGCCGCCAAATCTTGCGTAGACGGCCTCTCACAAATCTGGAACTGTTGTGGCGGTTGCAAACGCCCGGCACGTGTGTCCGGGGTGTGCCCTCCCTCACGGACGGCACCGCCGCCGACACCTGGAGGGGGGAAACGGACGCGTGGGGTCTACATAGAGGGGATCTTGCTGTGGGTCTGGCCCAGATGTTTCTCCAAAGTGTTCCTATGGGCTGACCTAACACAACCGGGTGGGGAGGTCCACTGGTCAAAGCCCGTCCGTGCAAAGTCAAAGGGCTAGATCGCATGGTCAAACGCTACATGGTTAGGCGGGACGGGGGCACATGGGGGTAGCAATGCCACTGGAGCGTCGCACCGGGCCCTCATACATGCGGGGTGGTGTGGTGGCATGTCTGAATAGGCGGGACGCGTCTCCGGGGCGTGGCCCCCCCTCACGGACGGCGAAGACACGGTAGTAGACGTTCTGCGGTAACGATGGGGCGTCAATATTACTGAATACTCGGAGCGCGATAAAATCATGAGTTTTTTTTGCACGATGTGGGCACATGTGCTACAGGGACGATGGTATTGTTTCATAATTTTTGGTGATGGAGAAGTATCCGAAAATTTCCTCTACGCGGATTGCCCTTCGCGCGTCTACGGCTGTGGCAGGCGGCCTTCGGGGGCTAGCATGCCGCCAAATCTTGCGTAGGCTGCCTCTCACAAGTCTGGAAGTGTTGTGGCGGTTGCAAACGCCCGGCACGCGTGTCCGGGGTGTGCCCCCCCTCACTGACGGCGTCGTCGCCGGCACCTGGAGGGGGGAAACGGACGCGTGGGGTCTACACGGAGGGGATCTTGCTGTGGGTCTGGCCCAGATGTTGCTCCAAAGTGTTCCTATGGGCTGACCTAACACAACCGGTTGGGGAGGTCCACTAGTCAAAGCCCGTCCGTGCAAAGTCAAAGGGCTAGATCCCGTGGTCAAACGCTACAGGGTTAGGCGGGACGGGGGCACTGTGGGTGTAGCAATGCCACCGGGGCATCGCACCAGGCCCTCATACATGCGGGGTGGTGTGGTGGCATGTCCGAAGAGGCGGGACGCATCTCCGGGGCGTGGCCCCCCCTCACGGACGGCGATGACACGGTAGTAGACGTTTTGCGGTAACGATGCGTCGTCAATATTACTAAATACTCGGAGCGTGATAAAATCATGAGTTTTTTTGCACGACGTGGTCACATGTGCTATAGGAACGATGGTATTTTTTCATAATTTTTGGTGATGGAGTAGTATCCGAAAAATTCCCTCTACGCGGATTGCCCTTCGCGCGTCTACGGCTGTGGCCGACGGCCTCCGGGGGCTAGCATGCCACCAAATCTTGCGTAGGCGGCCTCTCACAAGTCTGGAAGTGTTGTGGCAGTTGCAAACGCCCGGCACGCGTGTCCGGGGTGTGCCCCCGTCACGGACGGCGCCGCCGCCGGCACCTGGAGGGGGGAAACTGACACGTGGGGTCTACACGGAGGGGATCTTGCTGTGGGTCTGGCCCGGATGTTGCTCCAAAGTGTTCCTATGGGCTAACCTAACACAACCGGGTCGGGAGGTCCACTGGTCAAAGCCCGTCCGTGCAAAGTCAAAGGGCTAGATCCCGTGGTCAAACGCTACAGGGTTAGGCGGGACGGGGGCACTGGGGGGTAGCAATGCCACGGGAGCGTCGCACCGGGCCCTCATACATGCGGGGTGGTGTGGTGGCATGTCCGAAGAGGCGGGACTCGTCTCCGGGGCGTGGCCCCCCCTCACGGACGGCGATGACACGGTAGTAGACGTTCTGCGGTAACGATGCGGCGTCAATATTACTAAATACTCGGAGCGCGATAAAATCATGAGTTTTTTTTTGGATGACGTGGGCACATGTGCTATAGGAACGATGGTATTTTTTCATAATTTTTGGTGATGGAGAAGTATCCAAAAAATTCCCTCTACGCGGATTGCCCTTCGCGCGTCTACGGCTGTGGCCAGCGGCCTCCGGAGGCTAGCATGCCGCCAAATCTTGCGTAGGCGGCCTCTCACAAGTCTGGAAGTGTTGTGGCAGTTGCAAACGCCCGGCACGCGTGTCTGGGGTGTGCCCCCCTCACGGACGGCGCCGCCGCCGGCACCTGGAGGGGAGAAACTGACGCGTGGGGTCTACACGGAGGGGATCTTACTGTGGGTCTGGCCCGGATGTTGCTCCAAAGTGTTCCTATGGGCTGACCTAACACAACCGGGTGGGGAGGTCCACTGGTCAAAGCCCGTCCGTGCAAAGTCAAAGGGCTAGATCCCGTGGTCAAACGCTACAAGGTTAGGCGGGACGGGGGCACTGGGGGTAGCAATGCCACCGGAGCGTCGCACCCGGCCCTCATACATGCGGGGTGGTGTGGTGGCATGTCCGAAGAGGCGGGACGCATCTCCGGGGCGTGGCCCCCCCTCACGGACGGCGATGACACGGTAGTAGACGTTCTGCGGTAACGATGCGGCGTCAATATTACTAAATACTCGGAGCGCGATAAAATCATGAGTTTTTTTGCACGACGTGGTCACATGTGCTATAGGAACGATGGTATTTTTTCATAATTTTTGGTGATGGAGTAGTATCCGAAAAATTCCCTCTACGTGGATTGCCCTTCGCGCGTCTACGGCTGTGGCCGGCGGCCTCCGGGGGCTAGCATGCCACCAAATCTTGCGTAGGCGGCCTCTCACAAGTCTGGAAGTGTTGTGGCAGTTGCAAACGCCCGGCACGCGTGTCCGGGGTGTGCCCCCGTCATGGACGGCGCCGTCGCCGGCACCTGGAGGGGGGAAACTGACACGTGGGGTCTACACGGAGGGGATCTTACTGTGGGTCTGGCCCGGATGTTGCTCCAAAGTGTTCCTATGGGCTGACCTAACACAACCGGGTGGGGAGGTCCACTGGTCAAAGCCCGTCCGTGCAAAGTCAAAGGGCTAGATCCCGTGGTCAAACGCTACAGGGTTAGGCGGGACGGGGGCACGGGGGTGGGGGTAGCAATGCCACCGGGGCGTCGCACCGGGCCCTCATACATGCGGGGTGGTGTGGTGGCATGTCCGAAGAGGCGGGACGCATCTCCGGGGCGTGGCCCCCCCTCACGGACGGCGATGACACGGTAGTACACGTTCTGCGGTAATGATGCAGCGTCAATATTACTAAATACTCGGAGCGCGATAAAATCATGAGTTCTTTTGCATGACGTGGGCACATGTGCTATAGGAACGATGGTATTTTTTTCATAATTTTTGGTGATGGAGAAGTATCCGAAAAATTCCCTCTATCCGGATTGCCCTTCGCGCGTCTACGGCTGTGGCTGGCAGCCTCTGGGAGCTAGCATGCCGCCAAATCTTGCGTAGGCGGCCTCTCACAAGTCTGGAAGTGTTGTGGCGGTTTGCAAACGCCCGGCACGCGTGTCCGGGTTGTGCCCCCCCTCACGGACGGCGCCGCCACCGGCACCTGGAGGGGGGAAACGGACGCGTGGGTCTACACGGAGGGGATCTTGCTATGGGTCTGGCCCGGATATTGCTCCAAGGTGTTCCTATGGGCTGACCTAACACAACCGGGTGGGGAGGTCCACTGGTCAAAGCCCGTCCGTGCAAAGTCAAAGGGCTAGATCCCTTGGTCAAACGCTACAGGGTTAGGCGGGACGGGGGCACTGGGGGGTAGCAATGCCGCCGGAGCGTCGCACCGGGCCCTCCTACATCCGGGGTGGTGTGGTGGCATGTCCGAAGAGGCGGGACGCGTCTCTGGGGCATGGTACCCCCTCACGGATGGCGATGACACGGTAGTAGATGTTCTGCGGTAACGATGCGGCGTCAATATTACTAAATACTCGGAGCGCGATAAAATCATGAGTTTTTTTGCACGACGTGGGCACATGTGCTATAGGAACAATGGTATTTTTTCATAATTTTTGGTGATGGAGAAGTATCCGAAAAATTCCCTCTATGCGGATTGCCCTTCGCGCGTCTACGGCTGTGGCCGGCGGTCTCCAGGGGCTAGCATGCCGCCAAATCTTGCGTAGACGGCCTCTCACAAATCTGGAACTGTTGTGGCGGTTGCAAACGCCCGGCACGTGTGTCCGGGGTGTGCCCTCCCTCACGGACGGCACCGCCGCCGACACCTGGAGGGGGGAAACGGACGCGTGGGGTCTACATAGAGGGGATCTTGCTGTGGGTCTGGCCCAGATGTTTCTCCAAAGTGTTCCTATGGGCTGACCTAACACAACCGGGTGGGGAGGTCCACTGGTCAAAGCCCGTCCGTGCAAAGTCAAAGGGCTAGATCGCATGGTCAAACGCTACATGGTTAGGCGGGACGGGGGCACATGGGGGTAGCAATGCCACTGGAGCGTCGCACCGGGCCCTCATACATGCGGGGTGGTGTGGTGGCATGTCCGAATAGGCGGGACGCGTCTCCGGGGCGTGGCCCCCCCTCACGGACGGCGAAGACACGGTAGTAGACGTTCTGTGGTAACGATGCGGCGTCAATATTACTGAATACTCGGAGCGCGATAAAATCATGAGTTTTTTTTGCACGATGTGGGCACATGTGCTACAGGGACGATGGTATTGTTTCATAATTTTTGGTGATGGAGAAGTATCCGAAAATTTCCTCTACGCGGATTGCCCTTCGCGCGTCTACGGCTGTGGCAGGCGGCCTTCGGGGGCTAGCATGCCGCCAAATCTTGCGTAGGCTGCCTCTCACAAGTCTGGAAGTGTTGTGGCGGTTGCAAACGCCCGGCACGCGTGTCCGGGGTGTGCCCCCCCTCACTGACGGCGTCGTCGCCGGCACCTGGAGGGGGGAAACGGACGCGTGGGGTCTACACGGAGGGGATCTTGCTGTGGGTCTGGCCCAGATGTTGCTCCAAAGTGTTCCTATGGGCTGACCTAACACAACCGGTTGGGGAGGTCCACTAGTCAAAGCCCGTCCGTGCAAAGTCAAAGGGCTAGATCCCGTGGTCAAACGCTACAGGGTTAGGCGGGACGGGGGCACTGTGGGTGTAGCAATGCCACCGGGGCATCGCACCAGGCCCTCATACATGCGGGGTGGTGTGGTGGCATGTCCGAAGAGGCGGGACGCGTCTCCAGGGCGTGCCCCCCCCTCACGGACGACGATGACACGGTAGTAGACGTTCTGCGGTAACGATGCGGCGTCAATATTACTAAATACTCGAAGCGCGATAAAATCATGAGTTTTTTTTCACGACATGGGCACATGTGCTATACGAACCATGGTATTTTTTCATAATTTTTGGTGATGGAGAAGTATCCAAAAAATTGCCTCTACGCGGATTGCCCTTCGCGCATCTACGCCTATGGCCGGCGGCCTCCGGGGGCTAGCATGCCGCCAAATCTCGCGTAGGCGGCCACTCACAAGTCTGGAAGTGTTGTGGCGGTTGCAAACGCCCAGCACGCGTGTCCGGGGTGTGCCTCCCCTCACGGACGGCGCCGTCGCCGGCACCTGAAGGGGGGAAACGGACGCGTGGGGTCTACACGGAGGGGATCTTGCTTTGGGTCTGGCCCGGATGTTGCTCCAAAGTGTTCCTATGGGCTGACCTAACACAACCGGGTGGGGAGGTCCACTGGTCAAAGCCCGTCCGTGCAAAGTCAATGGGCTAGATCCCGTGGTCAAACGCTACAGGGTTAGGCGGGACGGGGGCACTGGGGGGTAGCAATGCCACGGGAGCGTCGCACCGGGCCCTCATACATACGGGGTGGTGTGGTGGCATGTCCGAAGAGGCGGGACGCGTCTCCGGGGCGTGGCCCCCCCTCACGGACGGCGATGACACGGTAGTAGACATTCTGCGGTAACGATGCGGCGTCAATATTACTAAATACTCGGAGCACGATAAAATCATGAGTTTTTTTTTCACGACGTGGGCACATCTGCTATAGGAACCATGGTATTTTTTCATAATTTTTGGTGATGGAGAAGTATCCAAAAAATTGCCTCTACGCGGATTGCCCTTCGCGCATCTACGCCTATGGCCGGCGGCCTCCGGGGGCTAGCATGCCGCCAAATCTTGCGTAGGCGGCCTCTCACAAGTCTGGAAGTGTTGTGGCGGTTGCAAACGCCCGGCTCGCGTGTCCGGGGTGTGCCCCCCTCACGGACGGCGCCGCCGCCGGCACCTGGAGGGGGGAAACGGACGCGTGGGGTCTACACGGAGGGGATCTTGCTGTGGGTCTGGCCCGGATGTTGCTCCAAAGTGTTCCTATGGGCTGACCTAACACAACCGGGTGGGGAGGTCCACTGGTCCAAGCCCGTCCGTGCAAAGTCAAAGGGCTAGATCCCATGGTCAAACGCTACAGGGTTAGGCGGGACGGGGGCACTGGGGGTAGCAATGCCACAGGAGCGTCGCACCGGGCCCTCACACATGCGGGGTGGTGTGGTGGCATGTCCGAAGAGGCGGGACGCGTCTCCGGGGTGTGGCACCCCCTCACGGACGGTGATGACACGGTAGTAGACGTTCTGCGGTAACGATGCGGCGTCAATATTACTAAATACTCGAAGCACGATAAAATCATGAGTTTTTTTGCACGACATGGGCACATGTGCTATAGGAACGATGGTATTTTTTCATAATTTTTGGTGATGGAGAAGTATCCGAAAAATTCCCTCTACGCGGATTGCCCTTCGCGCGTCTATGGCTGTGGCCGGCGGTCGGCGGGGGCTAGCATGCCGCCAAATCTTGCGTAGGCGGCCTCTCACAAGTCTGGAAGTGTTGTGGCGGTTGCAAACGCGCGGCACGCGTGTACGGGGTGTGCCCTCCCTCACGGACGGCACCACCGCCAACACCTGGAGGGGGGAAACGGACGCGTGGGGTCTACACGGAGGGGATCTTGCTGTGGGTCTGGCCCGGATGTTGCTCCAAAGTGTTCCTATGGGCTGACCTAACACAACCGGGTGGGGAGGTCCACTGGTCAAAGCCCGTCCGTGCAAAGTCAAAGGGCTAGATCGCGTGGTCAAACGCTACATGGTTAGGCGGGGCGGGGGCACGGGGGGGGGGGGGGGGTAGCAATGCCACCGGGGTGTCGCACCGGGCCCTCATACATGCGGGGTGGTGTGGTGGCATGTCCGAAGAGGCGGGACGCATCTCCGGGGCGTGGCCCCCCCTCACAGACGGCGATGACACGGTAGTACACGTTCTGCGGTAACGATGCGACGTCAATATTACTAAATACTCGGAGCGCGATAAAATCATGAGTTCTTTTGCACGACGTGGGCACATGTGCTATAGGAACAATGGTATTTTTTCATAATTTTTGGTGATGGAGAAGTATCCGAAAAATTCCCTCTATGCGGATTGCCCTTCGCGCGTCTACGGCTGTGGCCGGCGGTCTCCAGGGGCTAGCATGCCGCCAAATCTTGCATAGACGGCCCCTCACAAGTCTGGAAGTGTTGTGGCGGTTGCAAACGCCCGGCACGCGTGTACGGGGTGTGCCCTCCCTCACGGACGGCACCGCCGCCGACAACTGGAGGGGGGAAACGGACGCGTGGGGTCTACACGGAGGGGATCTTGCTGTGGGTCTGGCCCGGATGTTGCTCCAAAGTGTTCCTATGGGCTAACCTAACACAACCGGGTGGGGAGGTCCACTGGTCAAAGCCCGTCCGTGCAAAGTCAAAGGGCTAGATCGCGTGGTCAAACGCTACATGGTTAGGCGGGGCGGGGGCACGGGGGGGGGGGGGGGGGGGGGGGGGTAGCAATGCCACCGGGGCGTCGCACCGGGCCCTCATACATGCGGGGTTGCGTGGTGGCATGTCCGAAGAGGCGGGACGCATCTCCGGGGCGTGGCCCCCCCTCACGGACGGCGATGACACGGTAGTACACGTTCTGCGGTAACGATGCGGCGTCAATATTACTGAATACTCAGAGCGCGATAAAATCATGAGTTCTTTTGCACGACGTGGGCACATGTGCTATAGGAATGATGGTATTTTTTTCATAATTTTTGGTGATGGAGAAGTATCCGAAAAATTCCCTCTACGCGGATTGCCCATTGCGCATCTACGCCTATGGCCGGCGGCCTCCGGGGGCTAGCATGCCGCCAAATCTTGCGTAGGCGGCCTCTCACAAGTCTGGAAGTGTTGTGGCGGTTGCAAACGCCCGGCACGCGTGTCCGGGGTGTGCCCCCCTCACGGACGGCGCCGCCGCCGGCACCTGGAGGAGGGAAACGGACGCGTGGGGTCTACACGGAGGGGATCTTGCTGTGGGTCTGGCCCGGATGTTGCTCCAAAGTGTTCCTATGGGCTGACCTAACAAAACCGGGTGGGTAGGTCTACTGGTCAAAGCCCGTCCGTGCAAAGTCAAAGGGCTAGATCCCATGGTCAAACGCTACAGGGTTAGGCGGGACGGGGGCACTGGGGGTAGCAATGCCACAGGAGCGTCGCACCGGGCCCTCATACATGCGGGGTGGTGTGGTGGCATGTCCGAAGAGGCGGGACGCGTCTCCGGGGCATGGTACCCCCTCACGGACGGCGATGACACGGTAGTAGACGTTCTGCGGTAACGATGCGGCGTCAATATTACTAAATACTCGAAGCACGATAAAATCATGAGTTTTTTTGCACGACATGGGCACATGTGCTATAGGAACGATGGTATTTTTTCATAATTTTTGGTGATGGAGAAGTATCCGAAAAATTCCCTCTACGCGGATTGCCCTTCGCACGTCTATGGCTGTGGCCGGCGGTCTGCGGGGGCTAGCATGCCGCCAAATCTTGCGTAGGCGGCCTCTCACAAGTCTGGAAGTGTTGTGGCGGTTGCAAACGCCCGGCACGCGTGTACGGGGTGTGCCCTCCCTCACGGACGGCACCACCGCCAACACCTGGAGGGGGGAAACGGACGCGTGGGGTCTACACGGAGGGGATCTTGCTGTGGGTCTGGCCCGGATGTTGCTCCAAAGTGTTCCTATGGGCTGACCTAACACAACCGGGTGGGGAGGTCCACTGGTCAAAGCCCATCCGTGCAAAGTCAAAGGGCTAGATCGCGTGGTCAAACGCTACAGGGTTAGGCGGGGCGGGGGCACGGGGGGGGGGGGGGGGGGGGGGGGAAGCAATGCCACCGGGGCGTCGCACCGGGCCCTCATACATGCGGGGTTGTGTGGTGGCATGTCCGAAGAGGCGGGACGCATCTCCGGGGCGTTGCCCCCCCTCACGGACGGCGATGACACGGTAGTAGCCGTTCTGCGGTAACGATCCGGCGTCAATATTACTAAATACTCGGAGCGCGATAAAATCATGAGTTTTTTTTTGCACGACGTGGGCACATGTGCTATAGGAACGATGGTATTTTTTCATAATTTTTGGTGATGGAGAAGTATCCGAAAAATTCCCTCTACGCGGATTGCCCTTCGGGCGTCTACGGCTGTGGCCGACGGCCTCCGGGGGCTTGCATGCCGCGAAATCTTGCGTAGGCGGCCTCTCACAAGTCTGGAAGTGCTGTGGCGGTTGCAAACGCCCGGCACGCGTGTCCGTGGTGTGCCCCCCGTCACGGACGGCGCCGCCGCCGGCACCTGGAGGGGGGAAACGGACGCGTGGGGTCTACACGGAGGGGATCTTGCTGTGGGTCTAGCCTGGATGTTGCTCCAAAGTGTTCCTATGGGCTGACCTAACACAACCGGGTGGGGAGGTCCACTGGTCAAAGCCCGTCCGTGCAAAGTCAAAAAGCTAGATCCCGTGGTCAAACGCTACAGGGTTAGGCGGGACGGGGGCACTAGCGGGGTAGCAATGCCACCGGAGCGTCGAACTGGGCCCTCATACATGCGGGGTGGTGTGGTGGCATGTCCGAAGAGGCGGGACGCGTCTCCGGGGCGTGGCCCCCCCTAACGGACGGCGATGACACGGTAGTAGACGTTCCGCGGTAACGATGCGGCGTCAATATTACTAAATACTCGGAGCGCGATAAAATCATGAGTTTTTTTGCACGACGTGGGCACATGTGCTATAGGAACGATGGTATTTTTTCATAATTTTTGGTGATGGACAAGTATCCGAAAAATTCCCTCTACGCGGATTGCCCTTCGGGCGTCTACGGCTGTGGCCGGCGGCCTCCGGGGGCTAGCATGCCGCCAAATCTTGCGTAGGCGGCCTCTTATAAGTCTGGAAGTGTTGTGGCGGTTGCAAACGCCCGGCACGCGTGTCCGGGGTGTGCCCCCCCTCACGGACGGCGCCGCCGCCGGCACCTGGAGGGGGGAAACGGACGCGTGGGGTCTACACGGAGGGGATCTTGCTGTGGGTCTGGCCCGGATGTTGCTCCAAAGTGTTCCTATGGGCTGACCTAACACAACCGGGTGGGGAGGTCCACTGGTCAAAGCCCGTCCGTGCAAAGTCAAAGGGCTAGATCCCGTGGTCAAACGCTACAGGGTTAGGCGGGACGGGGGCACTGGGGGTAGCAATACCACCGGAGCGTCGCACTGGGCCCTCATACATGCGGGGTGGTGTGGTGGCATGTACGAAGAGGCAGGACGCATCTCCGGGGCGTGGCCCCCCCTCACGGACGGCGATGACACGGTAGTAGACGTTCTGCGGTAACAATGCGGCGTCAATATTACTAAACACTCGGAGCGCGATAAAATCATGAGTTTTTTTGCACGACGTGGGCACATGTGCTATAGGAATGACGGTATTTTTTCATAATTTTTGGTGATGGAGAAGTATCCGAAAAATTCCGTCTACAGGGATTGCCCTTCGGGCGTCTACGGCTGTGGCCGGCGGCCTCCGGGGGCTAGCATGCCGCCAAATCTTGCGTAGGCGGCCTCTCACAAGTCTGGAAGTGTTGTGGCAGTTGCAAACGCCCGGCACGCGTGTCCGGGGTGTGCCCCCCTCACGGACGGCGCCGCCGCCGGCACCTGGAGGTGGGAAACGGACGCGTGGGGTCTACACGGAGGGGATCTTGCTGTGGGTCTGGCCCGGATTTTGCTCCAAAGTGTTCCTATGGGCTGACCTAACACAACCGGATGGGGAGGTCCACTGGTCAAAGCCCGTCCGTGCAAAGTCAAAGGGCTAGATCCCGTGGTCAAAGGCTACAGGGTTAGGCGGGACGGGCGCACTGGGGGTAGCAATGCCACCGGAGCGTCGCACCGGGCCCTCATACATGCGGGGTGGTGTGGTGGCATGTCCGAAGAGCGCGGGATGCGTCTCCGGGGCGTGGCCCCCCCTCACGGACGGCGATGACACGGTAGTAGACGTTCTGCGGTAACGATGCGGCGTCAATATTACTAAATACTCGGAGTGCGATAAAATCATGAGTTTTTTTGCACCACGTGGGCACATGTGCTATAGGAACGATGGTATTTTTTCATAATTTTTGGTGATGGAGAAGTATCCGAAAAATTCCCTCTACGCGGATTGCCCTTCGGGCGTCTACGGCTGTGGCCGGCGGCCTCCGGGGGCTAGCATGCCGCCAAATCTTGCGTAGGCGGCCTCTCACAGGTCTGGAAGTGTTGTGGCGGTTGCAAACGCCCGACACGCGTGTCCGGGGTGTGCCCCCCCTCACGGACGGCGCCGCCGCCAGCACCTGGAGGGGGGAAACGGACGCGTGGGGTCTACACGGAGGGGATCTTGCTGTGGGTCTGGCCCGGATGTTGCTCCAAAGTGTTCCTATGGGCTGACCTAACACAACCAGGTGGGGAGGTCCACTGGTCAAAGCCCGTCCGTGCAAAGTCAAAGGGCTAGATCCCGTGGTCAAACGCTACAGGGTTAGGCGGGACGGGGGCACTAGGGGTAGCAATGCCACCGGAGCGTCGCACCGGGCCCTCATACATGCGGGGTGGTGTGGTGGCATGTCCGAAGAGGCGGGATGCATCTCCGGGGCGTGCCCCCCCCTCACGGACGGCAATGACACGGTAGTAGCCGTTCTGCGGTAACGATCCGGCGTCAATATTACTAAATACTCGGAGCGCGATAAAATCATGAGTTTTTTTTTGCACGACGTGGGCACATGTGCTATAGGAACGATGGTATTTTTTCATTATTTTTGGTGATGGAGAAGTATCCGAAAAATTCCCTCTACGCGGATTGCCCTTCGGGCGTCTACGGCTGTGGCCGGCGGCCTCCGGGGGCTAGCATGCCGCCAAATCTTGCGTAGGCGGCCTCTCACAAGTCTGGAACTGTTGTGGCGGTTGCAAACGCCCGTCACGCGTGTCCGGGGTGTGCCCCCCGTCACGGACGGCGCCGCCGCCGGCACCTGGAGGGGGGAAACGGACGCGTGGGGTCTACACGGAGGGGATCTTGCTGTGGGTCTGGCCCGGATGTTGCTCCAAAGTGTTCCTATGGGCTGACCTAACACAACCGGGTGGGGAGGTCCACTGGTCAAAGCCCGTCCGTGCAAAGTCAAAGGGCTAGATCCCGTGGTCAAACGCTACAGGGTTAGGCGGGACGGGGGCACTGGGGGGAGCAATGCCACCGGAGCGTCGAACCGGGCCCTCATACATGCGAGGTGGTGTGGTGGCATGTCCGAAGAGGCGGGACGCCTCTCCGGGGCATGGCCCCCCCTCACGGACGGCGATGACACGGTAGTAGACGTTCTGCGGTAACGATGTGGCGTCAATATTACTAAACACTCGGAGCGCGATAAAATCATGAGTGTTTTTGCACGACGTGGGCACATGTGCTATAGGAACGATGGTATTTTTTCATAATTTTTGGTGATGGAGAAGTATCCGAAAAATTCCCTCTACGCGGATTGCCTTTCGGGCGTCTACGGCTGTGGCTGGCGGCCTCCGGGGGCTAGCATGCCGCCAAATCTTGCGTAGGCGGCCCCTCACAAGTCTGGAAGTGTTGTGGCAGTTGCAAACGCCCGGCACGCGTGTCCGGGGTGTGCCCCCCCTCACAGACGGCGCCGCCGCCGGCACCTGGAGGTGGGAAACGGACGCGTGGGGTCTACACGGAGGGGATCTTGCTGTGGGTCTGGCCCGGATGTTGCTCCAAAGTGTTCCTATGGGCTGACCTAACACAACCAGGTGGGGAGGTCCACTGGTCAAAGCCCGTCCGTGCAAAGTCAAAAAGCTAGATCCCGTGGTCAAACGCTACAGGGTTAGGCGGGACGGGGGCACTAGCGGGGTAGCAATGCCACCGGAGCGTCGAACCGGGCCCTCATACATGCGGGGTGGTGTGGTGGCATGTCCGAAGAGGCGGGACGCGTCTCCGGGGCGTGGCCCCCCCTCACGGACGGCGATGACACGGTAGTAGACGTTCCGCGGTAACGATGCGGCGTCAATATTACTAAATACTCGGAGCGCGATAAAATCATGAGTTTTTTTGCACGACGTGGGCACATGTGCTATAGGAACGATGGTATTTTTTCATAATTTTTGGTGATGGACAAGTATCCGAAAAATTCCCTCTACGCGGATTGCCCTTCGGGCGTCTACGGCTGTGGCCGGCGGCCTCCGGGGGCTAGCATGCCGCCAAATCTTGCGTAGGCGGCCTCTTATAAGTCTGGAAGTGTTGTGGCGGTTGCAAACGCCCGGCACGCGTGTTCGGGGTGTGCCCCCCCTCACGGACGGCGCCGCCGCCGGCACCTGGAGGGGGGAAACGGACGCGTGGGGTCTACACGGAGGGGATCTTGCTGTGGGTCTGGCCCGGATGTTGCTCCAAAGTGTTCCTATGGGCTGACCTAACACAACCGGGTGGGGAGGTCCACTGGTCAAAGCCCGTCCGTGCAAAGTCAAAGGGCTAGATCCCGTGGTCAAACGCTACAGGGTTAGGCGGGACGGGGGCACTGGGGGTAGCAATACCACCGGAGCGTCGCACTGGGCCCTCATACATGCGGGGTGGTGTGGTGGCATGTACGAAGAGGCAGGACGCGTCTCCGGGGCGTGGCCCCCCCTCACGGACGGCGATGACACGGTAGTAGACGTTCTGCGGTAACAATGCGGCGTCAATATTACTAAACACTCGGAGCGCGATAAAATCATGAGTTTTTTTGCACGACGTGGGCACATGTGCTATAGGAATGACGGTATTTTTTCATAATTTTTGGTGATGGAGAAGTATCCGAAAAATTCCGTCTACAGGGATTGCCCTTCGGGCGTCTACGGCTGTGGCCGGCGGCCTCCGGGGGCTAGCATGCCGCCAAATCTTGCGTAGGCGGCCTCTCACAAGTCTGGAAGTGTTGTGGCAGTTGCAAACGCCCGGCACGCGTGTCCGGGGTGTGCCCCCCTCACGGACGGCGCCGCCGCCGGCACCTGGAGGTGGGAAACGGACGCGTGGGGTCTACACGGAGGGGATCTTGCTGTGGGTCTGGCCCGGATTTTGCTCCAAAGTGTTCCTATGGGCTGACCTAACACAACCAGGTGGGGAGGTCCACTGGTCAAAGCCCGTCCGTGCAAAGTCAAAGGGCTAGATCCCGTGGTCAAACGCTACAGGGTTAGGCGGGACGGGGGCACTAGGGGTAGCAATGCCACCGGAGCGTCGCACCGGGCCCTCATACATGCGGGGTGGTGTGGTGGCATGTCCGAAGAGGCGGGATGCATCTCCGGGGCGTGCCCCCCCCTCACGGACGGCAATGACACGGTAGTAGCCGTTCTGCGGTAACGATCCGGCGTCAATATTACTAAATACTCGGAGCACGATAAAATCATGAGTTTTTTTTTGCACGACGTGGGCACATGTGCTATAGGAACGATGGTATTTTTTCATTATTTTTGGTGATGGAGAAGTATCCGAAAAATTCCCTCTACGCGGATTGCCCTTCGGGCGTCTACGGCTGTGGCCGGCGGCCTCCGGGGGCTAGCATGCCGCCAAATCTTGCGTAGGCGGCCTCTCACAAGTCTGGAACTGTTGTGGCGGTTGCAAACGCCCGTCACGCGTGTCCGGGGTGTGCCCCCCGTCACGGACGGCGCCGCCGCCGGCACCTGGAGGGGGGAAACGGACGCGTGGGGTCTACACGGAGGGGATCTTGCTGTGGGTCTGGCCCGGATGTTGCTCCAAAGTGTTCCTATGGGCTGACCTAACACAACCGGGTGGGGAGGTCCACTGGTCAAAGCCCGTCCGTGCAAAGTCAAAGGGCTAGATCCCGTGGTCAAACGCTACAGGGTTAGGCGGGACGGGGGCACTGGGGGGAGCAATGCCACCGGAGCGTCGAACCGGGCCCTCATACATGCGAGGTGGTGTGGTGGCATGTCCGAAGAGGCGGGACGCCTCTCCGGGGCATGGCCCCCCCTCACGGACGGCGATGACACGGTAGTAGACGTTCTGCGGTAACGATGTGGCGTCAATATTACTAAACACTCGGAGCGCGATAAAATCATGAGTGTTTTTGCACGACGTGGGCACATGTGCTATAGGAACGATGGTATTTTTTCATAATTTTTGGTGATGGAGAAGTATCCGAAAAATTCCCTCTACGCGGATTGCCTTTCGGGCGTCTACGGCTGTGGCTGGCGGCCTCCGGGGGCTAGCATGCCGCCAAATCTTGCGTAGGCGGCCCCTCACAAGTCTGGAAGTGTTGTGGCAGTTGCAAACGCCCGGCACGCGTGTCCGGGGTGTGCCCCCCCTCACAGACGGCGCCGCCGCCGGCACCTGGAGGTGGGAAACGGACGCGTGGGGTCTACACGGAGGGGATCTTGCTGTGGGTCTGGCCCGGATGTTGCTCCAAAGTGTTCCTATGGGCTGACCTAACACAACCAGGTGGGGAGGTCCACTGGTCAAAGCCCGTCCGTGCAAAGTCAAAAAGCTAGATCCCGTGGTCAAACGCTACAGGGTTAGGCGGGACGGGGGCACTAGCGGGGTAGCAATGCCACCGGAGCGTCGAACCGGGCCCTCATACATGCGGGGTGGTGTGGTGGCATGTCCGAAGAGGCGGGACGCGTCTCCGGGGCGTGGCCCCCCCTCACGGACGGCGATGACACGGTAGTAGACGTTCCGCGGTAACGATGCGGCGTCAATATTACTAAATACTCGGAGCGCGATAAAATCATGAGTTTTTTTGCACGACGTGGGCACATGTGCTATAGGAACGATGGTATTTTTTCATAATTTTTGGTGATGGACAAGTATCCGAAAAATTCCCTCTACGCGGATTGCCCTTCGGGCGTCTACGGCTGTGGCCGGCGGCCTCCGGGGGCTAGCATGCCGCCAAATCTTGCGTAGGCGGCCTCTTATAAGTCTGGAAGTGTTGTGGCGGTTGCAAACGCCCGGCACGCGTGTTCGGGGTGTGCCCCCCCTCACGGACGGCGCCGCCGCCGGCACCTGGAGGGGGGAAACGGACGCGTGGGGTCTACACGGAGGGGATCTTGCTGTGGGTCTGGCCCGGATGTTGCTCCAAAGTGTTCCTATGGGCTGACCTAACACAACCGGGTGGGGAGGTCCACTGGTCAAAGCCCGTCCGTGCAAAGTCAAAAAGCTAGATCCCGTGGTCAAACGCTACAGGGTTAGGCGGGACGGGGGCACTAGCGGGGTAGCAATGCCACCGGAGCGTCGAACCGGGCCCTCATACATGCGGGGTGGTGTGGTGGCATGTCCGAAGAGGCGGGACGCGTCTCCGGGGCGTGGCCCCCCCTCACGGACGGCGATGACACGGTAGTAGACGTTCCGCGGTAACGATGCGGCGTCAATATTACTAAATACTCGGAGCGCGATAAAATCATGAGTTTTTTTGCACGACGTGGGCACATGTGCTATAGGAACGATGGTATTTTTTCATAATTTTTGGTGATGGACAAGTATCCGAAAAATTCCCTCTACGCGGATTGCCCTTCGGGCGTCTACGGCTGTGGCCGGCGGCCTCCGGGGGCTAGCATGCCGCCAAATCTTGCGTAGGCGGCCTCTTATAAGTCTGGAAGTGTTGTGGCGGTTGCAAACGCCCGGCACGCGTGTTCGGGGTGTGCCCCCCCTCACGGACGGCGCCGCCGCCGGCACCTGGAGGGGGGAAACGGACGCGTGGGGTCTACACGGAGGGGATCTTGCTGTGGGTCTGGCCCGGATGTTGCTCCAAAGTGTTCCTATGGGCTGACCTAACACAACCGGGTGGGGAGGTCCACTGGTCAAAGCCCGTCCGTGCAAAGTCAAAGGGCTAGATCCCGTGGTCAAACGCTACAGGGTTAGGCGGGACGGGGGCACTGGGGGTAGCAATACCACCGGAGCGTCGCACTGGGCCCTCATACATGCGGGGTGGTGTGGTGGCATGTACGAAGAGGCAGGACGCGTCTCCGGGGCGTGGCCCCCCCTCACGGACGGCGATGACACGGTAGTAGACGTTCTGCGGTAACAATGCGGCGTCAATATTACTAAACACTCGGAGCGCGATAAAATCATGAGTTTTTTTGCACGACGTGGGCACATGTGCTATAGGAATGACGGTATTTTTTCATAATTTTTGGTGATGGAGAAGTATCCGAAAAATTCCGTCTACAGGGATTGCCCTTCGGGCGTCTACGGCTGTGGCCGGCGGCCTCCGGGGGCTAGCATGCCGCCAAATCTTGCGTAGGCGGCCTCTCACAAGTCTGGAAGTGTTGTGGCAGTTGCAAACGCCCGGCACGCGTGTCCGGGGTGTGCCCCCCTCACGGACGGCGCCGCCGCCGGCACCTGGAGGTGGGAAACGGACGCGTGGGGTCTACACGGAGGGGATCTTGCTGTGGGTCTGGCCCGGATTTTGCTCCAAAGTGTTCCTATGGGCTGACCTAACACAACCAGGTGGGGAGGTCCACTGGTCAAAGCCCGTCCGTGCAAAGTCAAAGGGCTAGATCCCGTGGTCAAACGCTACAGGGTTAGGCGGGACGGGGGCACTAGGGGTAGCAATGCCACCGGAGCGTCGCACCGGGCCCTCATACATGCGGGGTGGTGTGGTGGCATGTCCGAAGAGGCGGGATGCATCTCCGGGGCGTGCCCCCCCCTCACGGACGGCAATGACACGGTAGTAGCCGTTCTGCGGTAACGATCCGGCGTCAATATTACTAAATACTCGGAGCACGATAAAATCATGAGTTTTTTTTTGCACGACGTGGGCACATGTGCTATAGGAACGATGGTATTTTTTCATTATTTTTGGTGATGGAGAAGTATCCGAAAAATTCCCTCTACGCGGATTGCCCTTCGGGCGTCTACGGCTGTGGCCGGCGGCCTCCGGGGGCTAGCATGCCGCCAAATCTTGCGTAGGCGGCCTCTCACAAGTCTGGAACTGTTGTGGCGGTTGCAAACGCCCGTCACGCGTGTCCGGGGTGTGCCCCCCGTCACGGACGGCGCCGCCGCCGGCACCTGGAGGGGGGAAACGGACGCGTGGGGTCTACACGGAGGGGATCTTGCTGTGGGTCTGGCCCGGATGTTGCTCCAAAGTGTTCCTATGGGCTGACCTAACACAACCGGGTGGGGAGGTCCACTGGTCAAAGCCCGTCCGTGCAAAGTCAAAGGGCTAGATCCCGTGGTCAAACGCTACAGGGTTAGGCGGGACGGGGGCACTGGGGGGAGCAATGCCACCGGAGCGTCGAACCGGGCCCTCATACATGCGAGGTGGTGTGGTGGCATGTCCGAAGAGGCGGGACGCCTCTCCGGGGCATGGCCCCCCCTCACGGACGGCGATGACACGGTAGTAGACGTTCTGCGGTAACGATGTGGCGTCAATATTACTAAACACTCGGAGCGCGATAAAATCATGAGTGTTTTTGCACGACGTGGGCACATGTGCTATAGGAACGATGGTATTTTTTCATAATTTTTGGTGATGGAGAAGTATCCGAAAAATTCCCTCTACGCGGATTGCCTTTCGGGCGTCTACGGCTGTGGCTGGCGGCCTCCGGGGGCTAGCATGCCGCCAAATCTTGCGTAGGCGGCCCCTCACAAGTCTGGAAGTGTTGTGGCAGTTGCAAACGCCCGGCACGCGTGTCCGGGGTGTGCCCCCCCTCACAGACGGCGCCGCCGCCGGCACCTGGAGGTGGGAAACGGACGCGTGGGGTCTACACGGAGGGGATCTTGCTGTGGGTCTGGCCCGGATGTTGCTCCAAAGTGTTCCTATGGGCTGACCTAACACAACCAGGTGGGGAGGTCCACTGGTCAAAGCCCGTCCGTGCAAAGTCAAAAAGCTAGATCCCGTGGTCAAACGCTACAGGGTTAGGCGGGACGGGGGCACTAGCGGGGTAGCAATGCCACCGGAGCGTCGAACCGGGCCCTCATACATGCGGGGTGGTGTGGTGGCATGTCCGAAGAGGCGGGACGCGTCTCCGGGGCGTGGCCCCCCCTCACGGACGGCGATGACACGGTAGTAGACGTTCCGCGGTAACGATGCGGCGTCAATATTACTAAATACTCGGAGCGCGATAAAATCATGAGTTTTTTTGCACGACGTGGGCACATGTGCTATAGGAACGATGGTATTTTTTCATAATTTTTGGTGATGGACAAGTATCCGAAAAATTCCCTCTACGCGGATTGCCCTTCGGGCGTCTACGGCTGTGGCCGGCGGCCTCCGGGGGCTAGCATGCCGCCAAATCTTGCGTAGGCGGCCTCTTATAAGTCTGGAAGTGTTGTGGCGGTTGCAAACGCCCGGCACGCGTGTTCGGGGTGTGCCCCCCCTCACGGACGGCGCCGCCGCCGGCACCTGGAGGGGGGAAACGGACGCGTGGGGTCTACACGGAGGGGATCTTGCTGTGGGTCTGGCCCGGATGTTGCTCCAAAGTGTTCCTATGGGCTGACCTAACACAACCGGGTGGGGAGGTCCACTGGTCAAAGCCCGTCCGTGCAAAGTCAAAGGGCTAGATCCCGTGGTCAAACGCTACAGGGTTAGGCGGGACGGGGGCACTGGGGGTAGCAATACCACCGGAGCGTCGCACTGGGCCCTCATACATGCGGGGTGGTGTGGTGGCATGTACGAAGAGGCAGGACGCGTCTCCGGGGCGTGGCCCCCCCTCACGGACGGCGATGACACGGTAGTAGACGTTCTGCGGTAACAATGCGGCGTCAATATTACTAAACACTCGGAGCGCGATAAAATCATGAGTTTTTTTGCACGACGTGGGCACATGTGCTATAGGAATGACGGTATTTTTTCATAATTTTTGGTGATGGAGAAGTATCCGAAAAATTCCGTCTACAGGGATTGCCCTTCGGGCGTCTACGGCTGTGGCCGGCGGCCTCCGGGGGCTAGCATGCCGCCAAATCTTGCGTAGGCGGCCTCTCACAAGTCTGGAAGTGTTGTGGCAGTTGCAAACGCCCGGCACGCGTGTCCGGGGTGTGCCCCCCTCACGGACGGCGCCGCCGCCGGCACCTGGAGGTGGGAAACGGACGCGTGGGGTCTACACGGAGGGGATCTTGCTGTGGGTCTGGCCCGGATTTTGCTCCAAAGTGTTCCTATGGGCTGACCTAACACAACCAGGTGGGGAGGTCCACTGGTCAAAGCCCGTCCGTGCAAAGTCAAAGGGCTAGATCCCGTGGTCAAACGCTACAGGGTTAGGCGGGACGGGGGCACTAGGGGTAGCAATGCCACCGGAGCGTCGCACCGGGCCCTCATACATGCGGGGTGGTGTGGTGGCATGTCCGAAGAGGCGGGATGCATCTCCGGGGCGTGCCCCCCCCTCACGGACGGCAATGACACGGTAGTAGCCGTTCTGCGGTAACGATCCGGCGTCAATATTACTAAATACTCGGAGCACGATAAAATCATGAGTTTTTTTTTGCACGACGTGGGCACATGTGCTATAGGAACGATGGTATTTTTTCATTATTTTTGGTGATGGAGAAGTATCCGAAAAATTCCCTCTACGCGGATTGCCCTTCGGGCGTCTACGGCTGTGGCCGGCGGCCTCCGGGGGCTAGCATGCCGCCAAATCTTGCGTAGGCGGCCTCTCACAAGTCTGGAACTGTTGTGGCGGTTGCAAACGCCCGTCACGCGTGTCCGGGGTGTGCCCCCCGTCACGGACGGCGCCGCCGCCGGCACCTGGAGGGGGGAAACGGACGCGTGGGGTCTACACGGAGGGGATCTTGCTGTGGGTCTGGCCCGGATGTTGCTCCAAAGTGTTCCTATGGGCTGACCTAACACAACCGGGTGGGGAGGTCCACTGGTCAAAGCCCGTCCGTGCAAAGTCAAAGGGCTAGATCCCGTGGTCAAACGCTACAGGGTTAGGCGGGACGGGGGTACTGGGGGGAGCAATGCCACCGGAGCGTCGAACCGGGCCCTCATACATGCGAGGTGGTGTGGTGGCATGTCCGAAGAGGCGGGACGCCTCTCCGGGGCATGGCCCCCCCTCACGGACGGCGATGACACGGTAGTAGACGTTCTGCGGTAACGATGTGGCGTCAATATTACTAAATACTCGGAGCGCGATAAAATCATGAGTGTTTTTGCACGACGTGGGCACATGTGCTATAGGAACGATGGTATTTTTTCATAATTTTTGGTGATGGAGAAGTATCCGAAAAATTCCCTCTACGCGGATTGCCTTTCGGGCGTCTACGGCTGTGGCTGGCGGCCTCCGGGGGCTAGCATGCCGCCAAATCTTGCGTAGGCGGCCCCTCACAAGTCTGGAAGTGTTGTGGCAGTTGCAAACGCCCGGCACGCGTGTCCGGGGTGTGCCCCCCCTCACAGACGGCGCCGCCGCCGGCACCTGGAGGTGGGAAACGGACGCGTGGGGTCTACACGGAGGGGATCTTGCTGTGGGTCTGGCCCGGATGTTGCTCCAAAGTGTTCCTATGGGCTAACCTAACACAACCGGGTGGGGAGGTCCACTGGTCAAAGCCCGTCCGTGCAAAGTCAAAGGGCTAGATCGCGTGGTCAAACGCTACATGGTTAGGCGGGGCGGGGGCACGGGGGGGGGGGGGGGGGTAGCAATGCCACCGGGGCGTCGCACCGGGCCCTCATACATGCGGGGTTGCGTGGTGGCATGTCCGAAGAGGCGGGACGCATCTCCGGGGCGTGGCCCCCCCCTCACGGACGGCGATGACACGGTAGTACATGTTCTGCGGTAACGATGCGGCGTCAATATTACTGAATACTCAGAGCGCGATAAAATCATGAGTTCTTTTGCACGACGTGGGCACATGTGCTATAGGAATGATGGTATTTTTTTCATAATTTTTGGTGATGGAGAAGTATCCGAAAAATTCCCTCTACGCGGATTGCCCATTGCGCATCTACGCCTATGGCCGGCGGCCTCCGGGGGCTAGCATGCCGCCAAATCTTGCGTAGGCGGCCTCTCACAAGTCTGGAAGTGTTGTGGCGGTTGCAAACGCCCGGCACGCGTGTCCGGGGTGTGCCCCCCTCACGGACGGCGCCGCCGCCGGCACCTGGAGGAGGGAAACGGACGCGTGGGGTCTACACGGAGGGGATCTTGCTGTGGGTCTGGCCCGGATGTTGCTCCAAAGTGTTCCTATGGGCTGACCTAACAAAACCGGGTGGGTAGGTCTACTGGTCAAAGCCCGTCCGTGCAAAGTCAAAGGGCTAGATCCCATGGTCAAACGCTACAGGGTTAGGCGGGACGGGGGCACTGGGGGTAGCAATGCCACAGGAGCGTCGCACCGGGCCCTCATACATGCGGGGTGGTGTGGTGGCATGTCCGAAGAGGCGGGACGCGTCTCCGGGGCATGGTACCCCCTCACGGACGGCGATGACACGGTAGTAGACGTTCTGCGGTAACGATGCGGCGTCAATATTACTAAATACTCGAAGCACGATAAAATCATGAGTTTTTTTGCACGACATGGGCACATGTGCTATAGGAACGATGGTATTTTTTCATAATTTTTGGTGATGGAGAAGTATCCGAAAAATTCCCTCTACGCGGATTGCCCTTCGCACGTCTATGGCTGTGGCCGGCGGTCTGCGGGGGCTAGCATGCCGCCAAATCTTGCGTAGGCGGCCTCTCACAAGTCTGGAAGTGTTGTGGCGGTTGCAAACGCCCGGCACGCGTGTACGGGGTGTGCCCTCCCTCACGGACGGCACCACCGCCAACACCTGGAGGGGGGAAACGGACGCGTGGGGTCTACACGGAGGGGATCTTGCTGTGGGTCTGGCCCGGATGTTGCTCCAAAGTGTTCCTATGGGCTGACCTAACACAACCGGGTGGGGAGGTCCACTGGTCAAAGCCCATCCGTGCAAAGTCAAAGGGCTAGATCGCGTGGTCAAACGCTACAGGGTTAGGCGGGGCGGGGGCACGGGGGGGGGGGGGGGGGGGGGGGAAGCAATGCCACCGGGGCGTCGCACCGGGCCCTCATACATGCGTGGTTGTGTGGTGGCATGTCCGAAGAGGCGGGACGCATCTCCGGGGCGTTGCCCCCCCTCACGGACGGCGATGACACGGTAGTAGCCGTTCTGCGGTAACGATCCGGCGTCAATATTACTAAATACTCGGAGCGCGATAAAATCATGAGTTTTTTTTTGCACGACGTGGGCACATGTGCTATAGGAACGATGGTATTTTTTCATAATTTTTGGTGATGGAGAAGTATCCGAAAAATTCCCTCTACGCGGATTGCCCTTCGGGCGTCTACGGCTGTGGCCGACGGCCTCCGGGGGCTTGCATGCCGCGAAATCTTGCGTAGGCGGCCTCTCACAAGTCTGGAAGTGCTGTGGCGGTTGCAAACGCCCGGCACGCGTGTCCGTGGTGTGCCCCCCGTCACGGACGGCGCCGCCGCCGGCACCTGGAGGGGGGAAACGGACGCGTGGGGTCTACACGGAGGGGATCTTGCTGTGGGTCTAGCCTGGATGTTGCTCCAAAGTGTTCCTATGGGCTGACCTAACACAACCGGGTGGGGAGGTCCACTGGTCAAAGCCCGTCCGTGCAAAGTCAAAAAGCTAGATCCCGTGGTCAAACGCTACAGGGTTAGGCGGGACGGGGGCACTAGCGGGGTAGCAATGCCACCGGAGCGTCGAACCGGGCCCTCATACATGCGGGGTGGTGTGGTGGCATGTCCGAAGAGGCGGGACGCGTCTCCGGGGCGTGGCCCCCCCTAACGGACGGCGATGACACGGTAGTAGACGTTCCGCGGTAACGATGCGGCGTCAATATTACTAAATACTCGGAGCGCGATAAAATCATGAGTTTTTTTGCACGACGTGGGCACATGTGCTATAGGAACGATGGTATTTTTTCATAATTTTTGGTGATGGACAAGTATCCGAAAAATTCCCTCTACGCGGATTGCCCTTCGGGCGTCTACGGCTGTGGCCGGCGGCCTCCGGGGGCTAGCATGCCGCCAAATCTTGCGTAGGCGGCCTCTTATAAGTCTGGAAGTGTTGTGGCGGTTGCAAACGCCCGGCACGCGTGTCCGGGGTGTGCCCCCCCTCACGGACGGCGCCGCCGCCGGCACCTGGAGGGGGGAAACGGACGCGTGGGGTCTACACGGAGGGGATCTTGCTGTGGGTCTGGCCCGGATGTTGCTCCAAAGTGTTCCTATGGGCTGACCTAACACAACCGGGTGGGGAGGTCCACTGGTCAAAGCCCGTCCGTGCAAAGTCAAAGGGCTAGATCCCGTGGTCAAACGCTACAGGGTTAGGCGGGACGGGGGCACTGGGGGTAGCAATACCACCGGAGCGTCGCACTGGGCCCTCATACATGCGGGGTGGTGTGGTGGCATGTACGAAGAGGCAGGACGCGTCTCCGGGGCGTGGCCCCCCCTCACGGACGGCGATGACACGGTAGTAGACGTTCTGCGGTAACAATGCGGCGTCAATATTACTAAACACTCGGAGCGCGATAAAATCATGAGTTTTTTTGCACGACGTGGGCACATGTGCTATAGGAATGACGGTATTTTTTCATAATTTTTGGTGATGGAGAAGTATCCGAAAAATTCCGTCTACAGGGATTGCCCTTCGGGCGTCTACGGCTGTGGCCGGCGGCCTCCGGGGGCTAGCATGCCGCCAAATCTTGCGTAGGCGGCCTCTCACAAGTCTGGAAGTGTTGTGGCAGTTGCAAACGCCCGGCACGCGTGTCCGGGGTGTGCCCCCCTCACGGACGGCGCCGCCGCCGGCACCTGGAGGTGGGAAACGGACGCGTGGGGTCTACACGGAGGGGATCTTGCTGTGGGTCTGGCCCGGATTTTGCTCCAAAGTGTTCCTATGGGCTGACCTAACACAACCGGATGGGGAGGTCCACTGGTCAAAGCCCGTCCGTGCAAAGTCAAAGGGCTAGATCCCGTGGTCAAAGGCTACAGGGTTAGGCGGGACGGGGGCACTGGGGGTAGCAATGCCACCGGAGCGTCGCACCGGGCCCTCATACATGCGGGGTGGTGTGGTGGCATGTCCGAAGAGCGCGGGATGCGTCTCCGGGGCGTGGCCCCCCCTCACGGACGGCGATGACACGGTAGTAGACGTTCTGCGGTAACGATGCGGCGTCAATATTACTAAATACTCGGAGTGCGATAAAATCATGAGTTTTTTTGCACCACGTGGGCACATGTGCTATAGGAACGATGGTATTTTTTCATAATTTTTGGTGATGGAGAAGTATCCGAAAAATTCCCTCTACGCGGATTGCCCTTCGGGCGTCTACGGCTGTGGCCGGCGGCCTCCGGGGGCTAGCATGCCGCCAAATCTTGCGTAGGCGGCCTCTCACAGGTCTGGAAGTGTTGTGGCGGTTGCAAACGCCCGACACGCGTGTCCGGGGTGTGCCCCCCCTCACGGACGGCGCCGCCGCCAGCACCTGGAGGGGGGAAACGGACGCGTGGGGTCTACACGGAGGGGATCTTGCTGTGGGTCTGGCCCGGATGTTGCTCCAAAGTGTTCCTATGGGCTGACCTAACACAACCAGGTGGGGAGGTCCACTGGTCAAAGCCCGTCCGTGCAAAGTCAAAGGGCTAGATCCCGTGGTCAAACGCTACAGGGTTAGGCGGGACGGGGGCACTAGGGGTAGCAATGCCACCGGAGCGTCGCACCGGGCCCTCATACATGCGGGGTGGTGTGGTGGCATGTCCGAAGAGGCGGGATGCATCTCCGGGGCGTGCCCCCCCCTCACGGACGGCAATGACACGGTAGTAGCCGTTCTGCGGTAACGATCCGGCGTCAATATTACTAAATACTCGGAGCGCGATAAAATCATGAGTTTTTTTTTGCACGACGTGGGCACATGTGCTATAGGAACGATGGTATTTTTTCATTATTTTTGGTGATGGAGAAGTATCCGAAAAATTCCCTCTACGCGGATTGCCCTTCGGGCGTCTACGGCTGTGGCCGGCGGCCTCCGGGGGCTAGCATGCCGCCAAATCTTGCGTAGGCGGCCTCTCACAAGTCTGGAACTGTTGTGGCGGTTGCAAACGCCCGTCACGCGTGTCCGGGGTGTGCCCCCCGTCACGGACGGCGCCGCCGCCGGCACCTGGAGGGGGGAAACGGACGCGTGGGGTCTACACGGAGGGGATCTTGCTGTGGGTCTGGCCCGGATGTTGCTCCAAAGTGTTCCTATGGGCTGACCTAACACAACCGGGTGGGGAGGTCCACTGGTCAAAGCCCGTCCGTGCAAAGTCAAAGGGCTAGATCCCGTGGTCAAACGCTACAGGGTTAGGCGGGACGGGGGCACTGGGGGGAGCAATGCCACCGGAGCGTCGAACCGGGCCCTCATACATGCGAGGTGGTGTGGTGGCATGTCCGAAGAGGCGGGACGCCTCTCCGGGGCATGGCCCCCCCTCACGGACGGCGATGACACGGTAGTAGACGTTCTGCGGTAACGATGTGGCGTCAATATTACTAAACACTCGGAGCGCGATAAAATCATGAGTGTTTTTGCACGACGTGGGCACATGTGCTATAGGAACGATGGTATTTTTTCATAATTTTTGGTGATGGAGAAGTATCCGAAAAATTCCCTCTACGCGGATTGCCTTTCGGGCGTCTACGGCTGTGGCTGGCGGCCTCCGGGGGCTAGCATGCCGCCAAATCTTGCGTAGGCGGCCCCTCACAAGTCTGGAAGTGTTGTGGCAGTTGCAAACGCCCGGCACGCGTGTCCGGGGTGTGCCCCCCCTCACAGACGGCGCCGCCGCCGGCACCTGGAGGTGGGAAACGGACGCGTGGGGTCTACACGGAGGGGATCTTGCTGTGGGTCTGGCCCGGATGTTGCTCCAAAGTGTTCCTATGGGCTGACCTAACACAACCAGGTGGGGAGGTCCACTGGTCAAAGCCCGTCCGTGCAAAGTCAAAAAGCTAGATCCCGTGGTCAAACGCTACAGGGTTAGGCGGGACGGGGGCACTAGCGGGGTAGCAATGCCACCGGAGCGTCGAACCGGGCCCTCATACATGCGGGGTGGTGTGGTGGCATGTCCGAAGAGGCGGGACGCGTCTCCGGGGCGTGGCCCCCCCTCACGGACGGCGATGACACGGTAGTAGACGTTCCGCGGTAACGATGCGGCGTCAATATTACTAAATACTCGGAGCGCGATAAAATCATGAGTTTTTTTGCACGACGTGGGCACATGTGCTATAGGAACGATGGTATTTTTTCATAATTTTTGGTGATGGACAAGTATCCGAAAAATTCCCTCTACGCGGATTGCCCTTCGGGCGTCTACGGCTGTGGCCGGCGGCCTCCGGGGGCTAGCATGCCGCCAAATCTTGCGTAGGCGGCCTCTTATAAGTCTGGAAGTGTTGTGGCGGTTGCAAACGCCCGGCACGCGTGTCCGGGGTGTGCCCCCCCTCACGGACGGCGCCGCCGCCGGCACCTGGAGGGGGGAAACGGACGCGTGGGGTCTACACGGAGGGGATCTTGCTGTGGGTCTGGCCCGGATGTTGCTCCAAAGTGTTCCTATGGGCTGACCTAACACAACCGGGTGGGGAGGTCCACTGGTCAAAGCCCGTCCGTGCAAAGTCAAAGGGCTAGATCCCGTGGTCAAACGCTACAGGGTTAGGCGGGACGGGGGCACTGGGGGTAGCAATACCACCGGAGCGTCGCACTGGGCCCTCATACATGCGGGGTGGTGTGGTGGCATGTACGAAGAGGCAGGACGCGTCTCCGGGGCGTGGCCCCCCCTCACGGACGGCGATGACACGGTAGTAGACGTTCTGCGGTAACAATGCGGCGTCAATATTACTAAACACTCGGAGCGCGATAAAATCATGAGTTTTTTTGCACGACGTGGGCACATGTGCTATAGGAATGACGGTATTTTTTCATAATTTTTGGTGATGGAGAAGTATCCGAAAAATTCCGTCTACAGGGATTGCCCTTCGGGCGTCTACGGCTGTGGCCGGCGGCCTCCGGGGGCTAGCATGCCGCCAAATCTTGCGTAGGCGGCCTCTCACAAGTCTGGAAGTGTTGTGGCAGTTGCAAACGCCCGGCACGCGTGTCCGGGGTGTGCCCCCCTCACGGACGGCGCCGCCGCCGGCACCTGGAGGTGGGAAACGGACGCGTGGGGTCTACACGGAGGGGATCTTGCTGTGGGTCTGGCCCGGATTTTGCTCCAAAGTGTTCCTATGGGCTGACCTAACACAACCAGGTGGGGAGGTCCACTGGTCAAAGCCCGTCCGTGCAAAGTCAAAGGGCTAGATCCCGTGGTCAAACGCTACAGGGTTAGGCGGGACGGGGGCACTAGGGGTAGCAATGCCACCGGAGCGTCGCACCGGGCCCTCATACATGCGGGGTGGTGTGGTGGCATGTCCGAAGAGGCGGGATGCATCTCCGGGGCGTGCCCCCCCCTCACGGACGGCAATGACACGGTAGTAGCCGTTCTGCGGTAACGATCCGGCGTCAATATTACTAAATACTCGGAGCGCGATAAAATCATGAGTTTTTTTTTGCACGACGTGGGCACATGTGCTATAGGCACGCGTGTCCGGGGTGTGCCCCCCCTCACGGACGGCGCCGCCGCCGGCACCTCGAGGGGGGAAACGGACGCGTGGGGTCTACACGGAGGGGTTCTTGCTGTGGGTCTGGCCCGGATGTTGCTCCAAAGTGTTCCTCTGGGCTGACCTAACACAACCGGGTGGGGAGGTCCACTGGTCAAAGCCCGTCCGTGCAAAGTCAAAGGGCTAGATCCCGTGGTCAAACGCTACAGGGTTAGGCGGGACGGGGGCACTAGGGGGGGGGGTAGCAATGCCACTGGAGCGTCGCACCGGGCCCTAATACATACGGGGTGGTGTGGTGGCATGTCCGAAGAGGCGGGATGCGTCTCCGGGGCGTGGCCCCCCCTCACGGACGGCGATGACACGGTAGTAGACGTTCTGCGGTAACGATGCAGCGTCAATACTACTACATACTCGGAGCGCGATAAAATCATGAGTTTTTTTCCCGACGTGCGCACATGTGCTATAGGAATAATGGTATTTTTTCATAATTTTTGGTGATGGAGAAGTATCCGAAAAATTCCCTCTACGCGGATTGCCCTTCGCGTGTCTACGGCTGTGGCCGGCGGCCTCCGGGGGCTAGCATGCCGCCAAATCTTGCGTAGGCGGCCTCTCACACGTCTGGAAGTGTTGTGGCGGTTGCAAACGCCCGACACACGTGTCCGGGGTGTGCCCCCCCCTTACGGACGGCGCCGCCGCCGGCACCTGGAGGGGGGAAACGGAAGCGTGGGGTCTACACGGAGGGGATCTTGCTATGGGTCTGGCCCGGATGTTGCTCCAAAGTGTTCCTATGGGCTGACCTAACACAACCGGGTGGGGAGGTCCACTGGTCAAAGCCCGTCCGTGCAATGTCAAAGGGCTAGATCCCGTGGTCAAACGCTACAGGGTTAGGCGGGACGGGGGCACTGGGGGTAGCAATACCACCGGAGCGTCGCACCGGGCCCTCATACATGCGGGGTGGTGTGGTGGCATGTACGAAGAGGCGGGACGCGTCTCCGGGGCGTGGCCCCCCCTCACGGACGGCGATGACACGGTAGTAGACGTTCTGCGGTAACGATGCGGCGTCAATATTACTAAACACTCGGAGCGCGATAAAATCATGAGTTTTTTTGCACGACGTGGGCACATGTGCTATAGGAATGATGGTATTTTTTCATAATTTTTGGAGATGGAGAAGTATCCGAAAAATTCCGTCTACACGGATTGCCCTTCAGTCGTCTACGGCTGTGGCCGGCGGCCTCCAGGGGCTAGCATGCCGCCAAATCTTGCGTAGGCGGCCTCTCAAAAGTCTGGAAGTGTTGTGGCGGTTGCAAACGCCCGACACGCGTGTCCGGGGTGTGCCCCCCTCACGGACGGCGCCGCCGCCGGCACCTGGAGGGGGGAAACGGACGCGTGGGGTCTACACGGAGGGGATCTTGCTGTGGGTCTGGCCCGGATGTTGCTCCAAAGTGTTCCTATGCGGTGACCTAACACAACCGGGTGGGGAGGTCGACTGGTTAAAGCCCGTCCGTGCAAAGTCAAGGGGCTAGATCCCGTGGTCAAACGCTACAGGGTTAGGCGGGACGGGGGCACTGGGGGTAGCAATGCCACCGGAGCGTCGCACCGGGCCCTCATACATGCGGGGTGGTGTGGTGGCATCTCCGAAGAGGCGGGACGCGTCTCCGGGGCGTGGCCCCCCTCACGGACGGCGATGACACGGTAGTAGACGTTCTGCGGTAACGATGCGGCGTCAATATTACTAAATACTCGGAGCACGATAAAATCATGAGTTTTTTTGCACGACGTGGGCACATGTTCTATAGGAATGATGGTATTTTTTCATAATTTTGGGTGATGGAGAAGTATCCGAAAAATTCCCTCTACGCGGATTGCCCTTCGGGCGTCTATGGCTGTGGCCGGCAGCCTCCGGGGGCTAGCATGCCGCCAAATCTTGCGTAGGCGGCCTCTCACAAGTCTGGAAGTGTTGTGGCGGTTGCAAACGCCCGGCACGCGTGTCCGGGGTGTGCCCCCCCTCACGGACGGCGCCGCCGCCGGCACCTGGAGGGGGGAAACGGACGCGTGGGGTCTACACGGAGGGGATCTTGCTGAGGGTCTGGCCCAGATGTTGCTCCAAAGTGTTCCTATGGGCTGACCTAACACAACCGGGTGGGGAGGTCCATTGGTCAAAGCCCGTCCGTGCAAAGTCAAAGGGCTAGATCCCGTGGTCAAAAGCTACAGGGTTAGGCGGGACGGGGGCACTGGGGTAGCAATGCCACCGGAGCGTCGCACCGGGCCCTCATACATGCGGGGTGGTGTGGTGGCATGTCCGAAGAGGCGGGACGCGTCTCCGGGGCGTGGCCCCCCCTCACTGACGGCGATGACACGGTAGTAGACGTTCTGCGGTAACGATGCGGCGTCAATATTACTAAATACTCGGAGCACGATAAAATCATGAGTTTTTTTGCACGACGTGGGCACATGTGCTATAGGAATGATGGTATTTTTTTCATAATTTTTGGTGATGGAGAAGTATCCGAAAAATTCCCTCTACGCGAATTGCCCTTCGCGCGTCTACGGCTGTGGCCGGCGGCCTCCGGGGGCTAGCGTGCCGCCAAATCTTGCGTAGGCGGCCTCTCACAAGTCTGGAAGTGTTGTGGCGGTTGCAAACGCCCGACACCCGTGTCCGGGGTGTGCCCCCCCTCACGGACGGCGCCGCCGCCGGCACCTGGAGGGGGGAAACGGACGCGTGGGGTCTACACGGAGGGGATCTTGCTGAGGGTCTGGCCCGGATGTTGCTCCAAAGGGTTCCTATGGGCTGACCTAACACAACCGGGTGGGGAGGTCCATTGGTCAAAGCCCGTCCGTGCAAAGTCAAAGGGCTAGATCCCGTGGTCAAACGCTACAGGGTTAGGCGGGACGGGGGCACTGGGGTAGCAATGCCACCGGAGCGTCGCACCGGGCCCTCATACATGCGGGGTGGTGTGGTGGCATGTCCGAAGAGGCGGGACGCGTCTCCGGGGCGTGCCCCCCCCCTCACGGACGGCGATGACACGGTAGTAGACGTTCTGCGGTAACGATGCGGCGTCAATATTACTAAATACTCGGAGCGCGATAAAATCATGAGTTTTTTTGCACGACGTGGGCACATGTTCTATAGGAATGATGGTATTTTTTCATAATTTTTGGTGATGGAGAAGTATCCGAAAAATTCCCTCTACGCGGATTGCCCTTCGGGCGTCTACGGCTGTGGCCGGCAGCCTTCGGGGGCTAGCATGCCGCCAAATCGTGCGTAGGCGGCCTCTCACAAGTCTGGAAGTGTTGTGGCGGTTGCAAACGCCCGGCACGCGTGTCCGGGGTGTGCCCCCCTCACGGACGGCGCCACCGCCGGCACCTGGAGGTGGGAAACGGACGCGTGGGGTCTACACGGAGGGGATCTTGCTGTGGGTCTGGCCCGGATGTTGCTCCAAAGTGTTCCTATGGGCTGACCTAACACAACCGGGTGGGGAGGTCCACTGGTCAAAGCCCGTCCGTGCAAAGTCAAAGGGCTAGATCCCGTGGTCAAACGCTATAGGGTTAGGCGGGACGGGGGCACTGGGGGTAGAAATGCCACCGGAGCGTCGCACCGGGCCCTTATACATGCGGGGTGGTGTGGTGGCATGTCCGAAGAGGCGGGACGCGTCTCCGGGGCGTGGCCCCCCCGTCACGGACGGCGATGACACGGTAGTAGACATTCTGCGGTAACGATGCGGCGTCAACATTACTAAATACTCGGAGCGCGATAAAATCATGAGTTTTTTTGCACGACGTGGGCACATGTGCTATAGGAACGATGGTATTTTTTCATAATTTTTGGTGATGGAGAAGTATCCGAAAAATTCCCTCTACGCGGATTGCCCTTCGGGCGTCTACGGCTGTGGCCGGCAGCCTTCGGGGGCTAGCATGCCGCCAAATCTTGCGTAGGCAGCCTCTCACAAGTCTGGAAGTGTTGTGGCGGGTGCAAACGCCCGGCACGCGTGTCCGGGGTGTGCCCCCCTCACGGACGGCGCCGCCGCCGGCACCTAGAGGTGGGAAACGGACGCGTGGGGTCTACACGGAGGGGATCTTGCTATGGGTCTGGCCCGGATGTTGCTCCAAAGTGTTCCTATGGGCTGACCTAACACAACCGGGTGGGGTGGTCCACTGGTCAAAGCCCGTCCGTGCAAAGTCAAAGGGCTAGATCCCGTGGTCAAATGCTACAGGGTTAGGCGGGACGGGGGCACTGGGGTAGAAATGCCACCGGAGCATCGCACCGGGCCCTTATACATGCGGGGTGGCGGGGTGTCATGTCCGAAGAGGCGGGACGCGTCTCCGGGCATGGCCCCCCCTCACGGACGGCGATGACATGGGAGTAGACGTTCTGCGGTAACGATGCAGCGTCAATATTACTAAATACTCGGAGCGCGATAAAATCATGAGTTTTTTGCACGACGTGGGCACATGTGCTACAGGAACGATGGTATTTTTTCATAAATTTTGGTGATGGAGAAGTATCCGAAAAATTCCCTCTACGCGGATTGCCCTTCGGGCGTCTACGGCTGTGGCCGGCAGCCTTCGGGGGCTAGCATGCCGCCAAATCTTGCGTAGGCAACCTCTCACAAGTCTGGAAGTGTTGTGGCGGTTGCAAACGCCCGGCACGCGTGTCCGGGGTGTGCCCCCCCTCACGGACGGCGCCGCCGCCGGCACCTAGAGGTGGGAAACGGACGCGTAGGGTCTACACGGAGGGGATCTTGCTATGGGTCTGGCCCGGATGTTGCTTCAAAGTGTTCCTATGGGCTGACCTAACACAACCGGGTGGGGTGGTCCACTGGTCAAAGCCCGTCCGTGCAAAGTCAAAGGGCTAGATCCCGTGGTCAAATGCTACAGGGTTAGGCGGGACGGGGGCACTGGGGTAGAAATGCCACCGGAGCATCGCACCGGGCCCTTATACATGCGGGGTGGTGGGGTGTCATGTCCGAAGAGGCGGGACGCGTCTCCGGGCATGGCCCACCCCTCACGAACGGCGATGACATGGGAGTAGACGTTCTGCGGTAACGATGCAGCGTCAATATTACTAAATACTCGGAGCGCGATAAAATCATGAGTTTTTTGCATGACGTGGGCACATGTGCTACAGGAACGATGGTATTTTTTCATAAATTTTGGTGATGGAGAAGTATCCGAAAAATTCCCTCTACGCGGATTGCCCTTCGGGCGTCTACGGCTGTGGCCGGCGGCCTCCGGGGGCTAGCATGCCGCCAAATCTTGCGTAGCCGGCCTCTCACAAGTCTGGAAGTGTTGTGGCGGTTGCAAACGACCGGCACGCGTGTCCGGGGTGTGCCCCCCCTCACGGACGGCGCCGCCGCCGGCACCTGGAGGTGGGAAACGGACGCGTGGGGTCTACACGGAGGGGATCTTGCTGTGGGTCTGGCCCGGATGTTGCTCCAAAGTGTTCCTATGGGCTGACCTAACACAGCCGGGTGGGGAGGTCCACTGGTCAAAAACCGTCCGTGCAATGTCAAAGGACTAGGCGGGACAAACGCTACAGGGTTAGGCGGGACGGGGGCACTGGGGTAGCAATGCAAAGTCAAAGGGCTAGATCCCGTGGTCAAACGCTACAGGGTTAGGCGGGACGGGGTCACTGGGGGGTAGCAATGCCACCGGAGCGTCGCACCGGGCCCTCATACATGCGGGGTGGTGTGGTGGCATGTCCGAAGAGGCGGGACGCGTCTCCGGGGCGTGGCCCCCCCTCACGGACAGTGATGACACGGTAGTAGACGTTCTGCGGTAACGATGCGGCGTCAATATTACTAAATACTCGGAGCGCGATAAAATCATGAGTTTTTTTGCACGACGTGGGCACATGTGCTATAGGAACGATGGTATTTTTTCATAATTTTTGGTGATGGAGAAGTATCCGAAAAATTCCCTCTACGCGGATTGCCCTTCGGGCGTCTACGCCTGTGGCCGGCAGCCTTCGGGGGCTAGCATGCCGCCAAATCTTGCGTAGGCAGACTCTCACAAGTCTGGAAGTGTTGTGGCGGTTGCAAACGCCCGGCACGCGTGTCCGGGGTGTGCCCCCCCTCACGGACGGCGCCACCGCCGGCACCTGGAGGTGGGAAACGGACGCGTGGGGTCTACACGGAGGGGATCTTGCTGTGGGTCTGGCCCGGATGTTGCTCCAAAGTGTTCCTATGGGCTGACCTAACACAACCGGGTGGGGAGGTCCACTGGTCAAAGCCCGTCCGTGCAAAGTCAAAGGGCTAGATCCCGTGGTCAAACGCTATAGGGTTAGGCGGGACGGGGGCACTGGGGGTAGAAATGCCACCGGAGCGTCGCACCGGGCCCTTATACATGCGGGGTGGTGTGGTGGCATGTCCGAAGAGGCGGGACGCGTCTCCGGGGCGTGGCCCCCCCCCTCACGGACGGCGATGACACGGTAGTAGACATTCTGCGGTAACGATGCGGCGTCAACATTACTAAATACTCGGAGCGCGATAAAATCATGAGTTTTTTTGCACGACGTGGGCACATGTGCTATAGGAACGATGGTATTTTTTCATAATTTTTGGTGATGGAGAAGTATCCGAAAAATTCCCTCTACGCGGATTGCCCTTCGGGCGTCTACGGCTGTGGCCGGCAGCCTTCGGGGGCTAGCATGCCGCCAAATCTTGCGTAGGCAGCCTCTCACAAGTCTGGAAGTGTTGTGGCGGTTGCAAACGCCCGGCACGCGTGTCCGGGGTGTGCCCCCCCTCACGGACGGCGCCGCCGCCGGCACCTAGAGGTGGGAAACGGACGCGTGGGGTCTACACGGAGGGGATCTTGCTATGGGTCTGGCCCGGATGTTGCTCCAAAGTGTTCCTATGGGCTGACCTAACACAACCGGGTGGGGTGGTCCACTGGTCAAAGCCCGTCCGTGCAAAGTCAAAGGGCTAGATCCCGTGGTCAAATGCTACAGGGTTAGGCGGGACGGGGGCACTGGGGTAGAAATGCCACCGGAGCATCGCACCGGGCCCTTATACATGCGGGATGGTGGGGTGTCATGTCCGAAGAGGCGGGACGCGTCTCCGGGCATGGCCCCCCCTCACGGACGGCGATGACATGGGAGTAGACGTTCTGCGGTAACGATGCAGCGTCAATATTACTAAATACTCGGAGCGCGATAAAATCATGAGTTTTTTGCACGACGTGGGCACATGTGCTACAGGAACGACGGTATTTTTTCATAAATTTTGGTGATGGAGAAGTATCCGAAAAATTCCCTCTACGCGGATTGCCCTTCGGGCGTCTACGGCTGTGCCCGGCGGCCTCCGGGGGCTAGCATGCCGCCAAATCTTGCGTAGCCGGCCTCTCACAAGTCTGGAAGTGTTGTGGCGGTTGCAAACGCCCGGCACGCGTGTCCGGGGTGTGCCCCCCCTCACGGACGGCGCCGCCGCCGGCACCTGGAGGTGGGAAACGGACGCGTGGGGTCTACACGGAGGGGATCTTGCTGTGGGTCTGGCCCGGATGTTGCTCCAAAGTGTTCCTATGGGCTGACCTAACACAGCCGGGTGGGGAGGTCCACTGGTCAAAGACCGTCCGTGCAATGTCAAAGGGCTAGGCGGGACAAACGCTACAGGGTTAGGCGGGACGGGGGCACTGGGGGTAGCAATGCCACCGGAGCGTCACACCGGGCCCTCATACATGCGGGGTGGTGTGGTGGCATGTCCGAAGAGGCGGGACGCGTCTCCGGGGCGTGGCCCCCCCTCACGGACGGCGATGACACGGTAGTAGACGTTCTGCGGTAACGATGCGGCGGCAATATTACTAAATACTCGGAGCGCGATAAAATCATGAGTTTTTTTGCACGACGTGGGCACATGTGCTATAGGAATGATGGTATTTTTTCATAATTTTTGGTGATGGAGAAGTATCCGAAAAATTCCCTCTACGCGGATTGCCCTTCGCGCGTCTACGGCTGTGGCCGGCGGCCTCCGGGGGCTAGCATGCCGCCAAGTCTTGCGTAGGCGGCCTCTCACTAGTCTGGAAGTGTTGTGGCGGTTGCAAACGCACGACACGTGTTTCCGGGGTGTGCCCCCCTCACGAACGGCGCCGCCGCCGGCACCTGGAGGGGGTAAACGGACGCGTGGGGTCTACACGGAGGGGATCTTGCTGTGGGTCTGGCCCGGATGTTGCTCCAAAGTGTTCCTATGGGCTGACCTAACACAACCGGGTGGGGAGGTCCACTGGTCAAAGCCCGTCCGTGCAAAGTCAAAGGGCTAGATCCCGTGGTCAAACGCTACAGGGTTAGGCGGGACGGGGGCACTGGGGGTAGCAATGCAAAGTCAAAGGGCTAGATCCCGTGGTCAAACGCTACAGGGTTAGGCGGGACGGGGTCACTGGGGGGTAGCAATGCCACCGGAGCGTCGCACCGGGCCCTCATACATGCGGGGTGGTGTGGTGGCATGTCCGAAGAGGCGGGACGCGTCTCCGGGGCGTGGCCCCCCCTCACGGACGGTGATGACACGGTAGTAGACGTTCTGCGGTAACGATGCGGCATCAATATTACTAAATACTCGGAGCGCGATAAAATCATGAGTTTTTTTGCACGACATGGGCACATGTGCTATAGGAACGATGGTATTTTTTCATAATTTTTGGTGATGGAGAAGTATCCGAAAAATTCCCTCTACGCGGATTGCCCTTCGGGCGTCTACGCCTGTGGCCGGCAGCCTTCGGGGGCTAGCATGCCGCCAAATCTTGCGTAGGCAGACTCTCACAAGTCTGGAAGTGTTGTGGCGGTTGCAAACGCCCGGCACGCGTGTCCGGGGTGTGCCCCCCCTCACGGACGGCGCCACCGCCGGCACCTGGAGGTGGGAAACGGACGCGTGGGGTCTACACGGAGGGGATCTTGCTGTGGGTCTGGCCCGGATGTTGCTCCAAAGTGTTCCTATGGGCTGACCTAACACAACCGGGTGGGGAGGTCCACTGGTCAAAGCCCGTCCGTGCAAAGTCAAAGGGCTAGATCCCGTGGTCAAACGCTATAGGGTTAGGCGGGACGGGGGCACTGGGGGTAGAAATGCCACCGGAGCGTCGCACCGGGCCCTTATACATGCGGGGTGGTGTGGTGGCATGTCCGAAGAGGCGGGACGCGTCTCCGGGGCGTGGCCCCCCCCCTCACGGACGGCGATGACACGGTAGTAGACATTCTGCGGTAACGATGCGGCGTCAACATTACTAAATACTCGGAGCGCGATAAAATCATGAGTTTTTTTGCACGACGTGGGCACATGTGCTATAGGAACGATGGTATTTTTTCATAATTTTTGGTGATGGAGAAGTATCCGAAAAATTCCCTCTACGCGGATTGCCCTTCGGGCGTCTACGGCTGTGGCCGGCAGCCTTCGGGGGCTAGCATGCCGCCAAATCTTGCGTAGGCAGCCTCTCACAAGTCTGGAAGTGTTGTGGCGGTTGCAAACGCCCGGCACGCGTGTCCGGGGTGTGCCCCCCCTCACGGACGGCGCCGCCGCCGGCACCTAGAGGTGGGAAACGGACGCGTGGGGTCTACACGGAGGGGATCTTGCTATGGGTCTGGCCCGGATGTTGCTCCAAAGTGTTCCTATGGGCTGACCTAACACAACCGGGTGGGGTGGTCCACTGGTCAAAGCCCGTCCGTGCAAAGTCAAAGGGCTAGATCCCGTGGTCAAATGCTACAGGGTTAGGCGGGACGGGGGCACTGGGGTAGAAATGCCACCGGAGCATCGCACCGGGCCCTTATACATGCGGGATGGTGGGGTGTCATGTCCGAAGAGGCGGGACGCGTCTCCGGGCATGGCCCCCCCTCACGGACGGCGATGACATGGGAGTAGACGTTCTGCGGTAACGATGCAGCGTCAATATTACTAAATACTCGGAGCGCGATAAAATCATGAGATTTTTGCACGACGTGGGCACATGTGCTACAGGAACGACGGTATTTTTTCATAAATTTTGGTGATGGAGAAGTATCCGAAAAATTCCCTCTACGCGGATTGCCCTTCGGGCGTCTACGGCTGTGGCCGGCGGCCTCCGGGGGCTAGCATGCCGCCAAATCTTGCGTAGCCGGCCTCTCACAAGTCTGGAAGTGTTGTGGCGGTTGCAAACGCCCGGCACGCGTGTCCGGGGTGTGCCCCCCCTCACGGACGGCGCCGCCGCCGGCACCTGGAGGTGGGAAACGGACGCGTGGGGTCTACACGGAGGGGATCTTGCTGTGGGTCTGGCCCGGATGTTGCTCCAAAGTGTTCCTATGGGCTGACCTAACACAACCGGGTGGGGAGGTCCACTGGTCAAAGCCCGTCCGTGCAATATCAAAGGGCTAGGCGGGACAAACGCTACAGGGTTAGGAGGGACGGGGGCACTGGGGGTAGCAATGCCACCGGAGCGTCACACCGGGCCCTCATACATGCGGGGTGGTGTGGTGGCATGTCCGAAGAGGCGGGACGCGTCTCCGGGGCGTGGCCCCCCCTCACGGACGGCGATGACACGGTAGTAGACGTTCTGCGGTAACGATGCGGCGGCAATATTACTAAATACTCGGAGCGCGATAAAATCATGAGTTTTTTTGCACGACGTGGGCACATGTGCTATAGGAATGATGGTATTTTTTCATAATTTTTGGTGATGGAGAAGTATCCGAAAAATTCCCTCTACGCGGATGGCCCTTCGCGCGTCTACGGCTGTGGCGGGCGGCCTCCGGGGGCTAGCATGCCGCCAAATCTTGCGTAGGCGGCCTCTCACAAGTCTGGAAGTGTTGTGGCAGTTGCAAACGCCCGACACGCGTGTCCGGGGTGTGCCCCCCTCACGGACGGCGCCGCCGCCGGCACCTGGAGGGGGGAAACGGACGCGTGGGGTCTACACGGAGGGGATCTTGCTGTGGGTCTGGCCCGGATGTTGCTCCAAAGTGTTCCTATGGGCTGACCTAACACAACCGGGTGGGGAGGTCCACTGGTCAAAGCCCGTCCGTGCAACGTCAAAGGGCTAGATCCCGTGGTCAAACGCTACAGGGTTAGGCGGGACGGGGGCACTGGGGGTAGCAATGCAAAGTCAAAGGGCTAGATCCCGTGGTCAAACGCTACAGGGTTAGGCGGGACGGGGGCACTAGGGGTAGCAATGCCACCGGAGCGTCGCACCGGGCCCTCATACATGCGGGGTGGTGTGGTGGCATGTCCGAAGAGGCGGGACGCGTCTCCGGGGCGTGCCCCCCCCCCCTCACGGACGGCGATGACACGGTAGTAGACGTTCTGCGGTAACGATGCGGCGTCAATATTACTAAATACTCGGAGCGCGATAAAATCATGAGTTTTTTTGCACGACGTGGGCACATGTTCTATAGGAACGATGGTATTTTTTCATAATTTTTGGTGATGGAGAAGTATCCGAAAAATTCCCTCTACGCGGATTGCCCTTCGGGCGTCTACGGCTGTGGCCGGCAGCCTTCGGGGGCTAGCATGCCGCCAAATCTTGCGTAGGCGGCCTCTCACAAGTCTGGAAGTGTTGTGGCGGTTGCAAACGCCCGGCACGCGTGTCCGGGGTGTGCCCCCCCTCACGGACGGCGCCACCGCCGGCACCTGGAGGTGGGAAACGGACGCGTGGGGTCTACACGGAGGGGATCTTGCTGTGGGTCTGGCCCGGATGTTGCTCCAAAGTGTTCCTATGGGCTGACCTAACACAACCGGGTGGGGAGGTCCACTGGTCAAAGCCCGTCCGTGCAAAGTCAAAGGGCTAGATCCCGTGGTCAAACGCTATAGGGTTAGGCGGGACGGGGGCACTGGGGGTAGAAATGCCACCGGAGCGTCGCACCGGGCCCTTATACATGCGGGGTGGTGTGGTGGCATGTCCGAAGAGGCGGGACGCGTCTCCGGGGCGTGGCCCCCCCTCACTGACGGCGATGACACGGTAGTAGACGTTCTGCGGTAACGATGCGGCGTCAATATTACTAAGTACTCGGAGCACGATAAAATCATGAGTTTTTTTGCACGACGTGGGCACATGTGCTATAGGAACGATGGTATTTTTTCATAATTTTTGGTGATGGAGAAGTATCCGAAAAATTCCCTCTACGCGGATTGCCCTTCGGGCGTCTACGGCTGTGGCCGGCAGCCTTCGGGGGCTAGCATGCTGCCAAATCTTGCGTAGGCAGCCTCTCACAAGTCTGGAAGTGTTGTGGCGGTTGCAAACGCCCGGCACGCGTGTCCGGGGTGTGCCCCCCCTCACGGACGGCGCCGCCGCCGGCACCTAGAGGTGGGAAACGGACGCGTGGGGTCTACACGGAGGGGATCTTGCTATGGGTCTGGCCCGGATGTTGCTCCAAAGTGTTCCTATGGGCTGACCTAACACAACCGGGTGGGGTGGTCCACTGGTCAAAGCCCGTCCGTGCAAAGTCAAAGGGCTAGATCCCGTGGTCAAACGCTACAGGGTTAGGCGGGACGGGGGCACTGGGGTAGAAATGCCACCGGAGCATCGCACCGGGCCCTTATACATGCGGGGTGGTGGGGTGTCATGTCCGAAGAGGCGGGACGCTTCTTCGGGCATGGCCCCCCCTCACGGACGGCGATGACATGGGAGTAGACGTTCTGCGGTAACGATGCAGCGTCAATATTACTAAATACTCGGAGCGCGATAAAATCATGAGTTTTTTACACGACGTGGGCACATGTGCTACAGGAACGATGGTATTTTTTCATAAATTTTGGTGATGGAGAAGTATCCGAAAAATTCCCTCTACGCGGATTGCCCTTCGGGCGTCTACGGCTGTGGCCGGCAGCCTTCGGGGGCTAGCATGCCGCCAAATCTTGCGTAGGCGGCCTCTCACAAGTCTGGAAGTGTTGTGGCGGTTGCAAACGCCCGGCACGCGTGTCCGGGGTGTGCCCCCCCTCACGGACGGCGCCACCGCCGGCACCTGGAGGTGGGAAACGGACGCGTGGGGTCTACACGGAGGGGATCTTGCTGTGGGTCTGGCCCGGATGTTGCTCCAAAGTGTTCCTATGGGCTGACCTAACACAACCGGGTGGGGAGGTCCACTGGTCAAAGCCCGTCCGTGCAAAGTCAAAGGGCTAGATCCCGTGGTCAAACGCTATAGGGTTAGGCGGGACGGGGGCACTGGGGGTAGAAATGCCACCGGAGCATCGCACCGGGCCCTTATACATGCGGGGTGGTGTGGTGGCATGTCCGAAGAGGCGGGACGCGTCTCCGGGGCGTGGCCCCCCCCTCACGGACGGCGATGACACGGTAGTAGACGTTCTGCGGTAACGATGCGGCGTCAACATTACTAAATACTCGGAGCGCGATAAAATCATGAGTTTTTTTGCACGACGTGGGCACATGTGCTATAGGAACGATGGTATTTTTTCATAATTTTTGGTGATGGAGAAGTATCCGAAAAATTCCCTCTACGCGGATTGCCCTTCGGGCGTCTACGGCTGTGGCCGGCAGCCTTCGGGGGCTAGCATGCCGCCAAATCTTGCGTAGGCAGCCTCTCACAAGTCTGGAAGTGTTGTGGCGGTTGCAAACGCCCGGCACGCGTGTCCGGGGTGTGCCCCCCCTCACGAACGGCGCCGCCGCCGGCACCTAGAGGTGGGAAACGGACGCGTGGGGTCTACACGGAGGGGATCTTGCTATGGGTCTGGCCCGGATGTTGCTCCAAAGTGTTCCTATGGGCTGACCTAACACAACCGGGTGGGGTGGTCCACTGGTCAAAGCCCGTCCGTGCAAAGTCAAAGGGCTAGATCCCGTGGTCAAACGCTACAGGGTTAGGCGGGACGGGGGCACTGGGGTAGAAATGCCACCGGAGCATCGCACCGGGCCCTTATACATGCGGGGTGGTGGGGTGTCATGTCCGAAGAGGCGGGACGCGTCTCCGGGCATGGCCCCCCATCACGGACGGCGATGACATGGGAGTAGACGTTCTGCGGTAACGATGCAGCGTCAATATTACTAAATACTCGGAGCTCGATAAAATCATGAGTTTTTTGCACGACGTGGGCACATGTGCTACAGGAACGATGGTATTTTTTCATAAATTTTGGTGATGGAGAAGTATCCGAAAAATTCCCTCTACGCGGATTGCCCTTCGGGCGTCTACGGCTGTGGCCGGCGGCCTCCGGGGGCTAGCATGCCGCCAAATCTTGCGTAGCCGGCCTCTCACAAGTCTGGAAGTGTTGTGGCGGTTGCAAACGCCCGGCACACGTGTCCGGGGTGTGCCCCCCCTCACGGACGGCGCCGCCGCCGGCACCTGGAGGTGGGAAACGGACGCGTGGGGTCTACACGGAGGGGATCTTGCTGTGGGTCTGGCCCGGATGTTGCTCCAAAGTGTTCCTATGGGCTGACCTAACACAGCCGGGTGGGGAGGTCCACTGGTCAAAGACCGTCCGTGCAATGTCAAAGGGCTAGGCGGGACAAACGCTACAGGGTTAGGCGGGACGGGGGCACTGGGGGTAGCAATGCCACCGGAGCGTCACACCGGGCCCTCATACATGCGGGGTGGTGTGGTGGCATGTCCGAAGAGGCGGGACGCGTCTCCGGGGCGTGGCCCCCCTCAGGGACGGCGATGACACGGTAGTAGACGTTCTGCGGTAACGATGTGGCGGCAATATTACTAAATACTCGGAGCGCGATAAAATCATGAGTTTTTTTGCACGACGTGGGCACATGTGCTATAGGAATGATGGTATTTTTTCATAATTTTTGGTGATGGAGAAGTATCCGAAAAATTCCCTCTACGCGGATTGCCCTTCGCGCGTCTACGGCTGTGGCCGGCGGCCTCCGGGGGCTAGCATGTCGCCAAGTCTTGCGTAGGCGGCCTCTCACAAGTCTGGAAGTGTTGTGGCGGTTGCAAACGCACGACACGCGTTTCCGGGGTGTGCCCCCCTCACGGACGGCGCCGCCGCCTGCACCTGGAGGGGGTAAACGGACGCGTGGGGTCTACACGGAGGGGATCTTGCTGTGGGTCTGGCCCGGATGTTGCTCCAAAGTGTTCCTATGGGCTGACCTAACACAACCGGGTGGGGAGGTCCACTGGTCAAAGCCCGTCCGTGCAAAGTCAAAGGGCTAGATCCCGTGGTCAAACGCTACAGGGTTAGGCGGGACGGGGGCACTGGGGTAGCAATGCAAAGTCAAAGGGCTAGATCCCGTGGTCAAACGCTACAGGGTTAGGCGGGACGGGGTCACTGGGGGGTAGCAATGCCACCGGAGCGTCGCACCGGGCCCTCATACATGCGGGGTGGTGTGGTGGCATGTCCGAAGAGGCGGGACGCGTCTCCGGGGCGTGCCCCCCCCCCTCACGGACGGCGATGACACGGTAGTAGACGTTCTGCGGTAACGATGCGGCGTCAATATTACTAAATACTCGGAGCGCGATAAAATCATGAGTTTTTTTGCACGACGTGGGCACATGTTCTATAGGAACGATGGTATTTTTTCATAATTTTTGGTGATGGAGAAGTATCCGAAAAATTCCCTCTACGCGGATTGCCCTTCGGGCGTCTACGGCTGTGGCCGGCAGCCTTCGGGGGCTAGCATGCCGCCAAATCTTGCGTAGGCGGCCTCTCACAAGTCTGGAAGTGTTGTGGCGGTTGCAAACGCCCGGCACGCGTGTCCGGGGTGTGCCCCCCCTCACGGACGGCGCCACCGCCGGCACCTGGAGGTGGGAAACGGACGCGTGGGGTCTACACGGAGGGGATCTTGCTGTGGGTCTGGCCCGGATGTTGCTCCAAAGTGTTCCTATGGGCTGACCTAACACAACCGGGTGGGGAGGTCCACTGGTCAAAGCCCGTCCGTGCAAAGTCAAAGGGCTAGATCCCGTGGTCAAACGCTATAGGGTTAGGCGGGACGGGGGCACTGGGGGTAGAAATGCCACCGGAGCGTCGCACCGGGCCCTTATACATGCGGGGTGGTGTGGTGGCATGTCCGAAGAGGCGGGACGCGTCTCCGGGGCGTGGCCCCCCCTCACTGACGGCGATGACACGGTAGTAGACGTTCTGCGGTAATGATGCGGCGTCAATATTACTAAGTACTCGGAGCACGATAAAATCATGAGTTTTTTTGCACGACGTGGGCACATGTGCTATAGGAACGATGGTATTTTTTCATAATTTTTGGTGATGGAGAAGTATCCGAAAAATTCCCTCTACGCGGATTGCCCTTCGGGCGTCTACGGCTGTGGCCGGCAGCCTTCGGGGGCTAGCATGCCGCCAAATCTTGCGTAGGCAGCCTCTCACAAGTCTGGAAGTGTTGTGGCGGTTGCAAACGCCCGGCACGCGTGTCCGGGGTGTGCCCCCCCTCACGGACGGCGCCGCCGCCGGCACCTAGAGGTGGGAAACGGACGCGTGGGGTCTACACGGAGGGGATCTTGCTATGGGTCTGGCCCGGATGTTGCTCCAAAGTGTTCCTATGGGCTGACCTAACACAACCGGGTGGGGTGGTCCACTGGTCAAAGCCCGTCCGTGCAAAGTCAAAGGGCTAGATCCCGTGGTCAAACGCTACAGGGTTAGGCGGGACGGGGGCACTGGGGTAGAAATGCCACCGGAGCATCGCACCGGGCCCTTATACATGCGGGGTGGTGGGGTGTCATGTCCGAAGAGGCGGGACGCTTCTTCGGGCATGGCCCCCCCTCACGGACGGCGATGACATGGGAGTAGACGTTCTGCGGTAACGATGCAGCGTCAATATTACTAAATACTCGGAGCGCGATAAAATCATGAGTTTTTTACACGACGTGGGCACATGTGCTACAGGAACGATGGTATTTTTTCATAAATTTTGGTGATGGAGAAGTATCCGAAAAATTCCCTCTACGCGGATTGCCCTTCGGGCGTCTACGGCTGTGGCCGGCAGCCTTCGGGGGCTAGCATGCCGCCAAATCTTGCGTAGGCGGCCTCTCACAAGTCTGGAAGTGTTGTGGCGGTTGCAAACGCCCGGCACGCGTGTCCGGGGTGTGCCCCCCCTCACGGACGGCGCCACCGCCGGCACCTGGAGGTGGGAAACGGACGCGTGGGGTCTACACGGAGGGGATCTTGCTGTGGGTCTGGCCCGGATGTTGCTCCAAAGTGTTCCTATGGGCTGACCTAACACAACCGGGTGGGGAGGTCCACTGGTCAAAGCCCGTCCGTGCAAAGTCAAAGGGCTAGATCCCGTGGTCAAACGCTATAGGGTTAGGCGGGACGGGGGCACTGGGGGTAGAAATGCCACCGGAGCATCGCACCGGGCCCTTATACATGCGGGGTGGTGTGGTGGCATGTCCGAAGAGGCGGGACGCGTCTCCGGGGCGTGGCCCCCCCCTCACGGACGGCGATGACACGGTAGTAGACGTTCTGCGGTAACGATGCGGCGTCAACATTACTAAATACTCGGAGCGCGATAAAATCATGAGTTTTTTTGCACGACGTGGGCACATGTGCTATAGGAACGATGGTATTTTTTCATAATTTTTGGTGATGGAGAAGTATCCGAAAAATTCCCTCTACGCGGATTGCCCTTCGGGCGTCTACGGCTGTGGCCGGCAGCCTTCGGGGGCTAGCATGCCGCCAAATCTTGCGTAGGCAGCCTCTCACAAGGCTGGAAGTGTTGTGGCGGTTGCAAACGCCCGGCACGCGTGTCCGGGGTGTGCCCCCCCTCACGGACGGCGCCGCCGCCGGCACCTAGAGGTGGGAAACGGACGCGTGGGGTCTACACGGAGGGGATCTTGCTATGGGTCTGGCCCGGATGTTGCTCCAAAGTGTTCCTATGGGCTGACCTAACACAACCGGGTGGGGTGGTCCACTGGTCAAAGCCCGTCCGTGCAAAGTCAAAGGGCTAGATCCCGTGGTCAAACGCTACAGGGTTAGGCGGGACGGGGGCACTGGGGTAGAAATGCCACCGGAGCATCGCACCGGGCCCTTATACATGCGGGGTGGTGGGGTGTCATGTCCGAAGAGGCGGGACGCGTCTCCGGGCATGGCCCCCCCTCACGGACGGCGATGACATGGGAGTAGACGTTCTGCGGTAACGATGCAGCGTCAATATTACTAAATACTCGGAGCTCGATAAAATCATGAGTTTTTTGCACGACGTGGGCACATGTGCTACAGGAACGATGGTATTTTTTCATAAATTTTGGTGATGGAGAAGTATCCGAAAAATTCCCTCTACGCGGATTGCCCTTCGGGCGTCTACGGCTGTGGCCGGCGGCCTCCGGGGGCTAGCATGCCGCCAAATCTTGCGTAGCCGGCCTCTCACAAGTCTGGAAGTGTTGTGGCGGTTGCAAACGCCCGGCACGCGTGTCCGGGGTGTGCCCCCCCTCACGGACGGCGCCGCCGCCGGCACCTGGAGGTGGGAAACGGACGCGTGGGGTCTACACGGAGGGGATCTTGCTGTGGGTCTGGCCCGGATGTTGCTCCAAAGTGTTCCTATGGGCTGACCTAACACAGCCGGGTGGGGAGGTCCACTGGTCAAAGACCGTCCGTGCAATGTCAAAGGGCTAGGCGGGACAAACGCTACAGGGTTAGGCGGGACGGGGGCACTGGGGGTAGCAATGCCACCGGAGCGTCACACCGGGCCCTCATACATGCGGGGTGGTGTGGTGGCATGTCCGAAGAGGCGGGACGCGTCTCCGGGGCGTGGCCCCCCTCAGGGACGGCGATGACACGGTAGTAGACGTTCTGCGGTAACGATGCGGCGGCAATATTACTAAATACTCGGAGCGCGATAAAATCATGAGTTTTTTTGCACGACGTGGGCACATGTGCTATAGGAATGATGGTATTTTTTCATAATTTTTGGTGATGGAGAAGTATCCGAAAAATTCCCTCTACGCGGATTGCCCTTCGCGCGTCTACGGCTGTGGCCGGCGGCCTCCGGGGGCTAGCATGTCGCCAAGTCTTGCGTAGGCGGCCTCTCACAAGTCTGGAAGTGTTGTGGCGGTTGCAAACGCACGACACGCGTTTCCGGGGTGTGCCCCCCTCACGGACGGCGCCGCCGCCTGCACCTGGAGGGGGTAAACGGACGCGTGGGGTCTACACGGAGGGGATCTTGCTGTGGTTCTGGCCCGGATGTTGCTCCAAAGTGTTCCTATGGGCTGACCTAACACAACCGGGTGGGGAGGTCCACTGGTCAAAGCCCGTCCGTGCAAAGTCAAAGGGCTAGATCCCGTGGTCAAACGCTACAGGGTTAGGCGGGACGGGGGCACTGGGGTAGCAATGCAAAGTCAAAGGGCTAGATCCCGTGGTCAAACGCTACAGGGTTAGGCGGGACGGGGTCACTGGGGGGTAGCAATGCCACCGGAGCGTCGCACCGGGCCCTCATACATGCGGGGTGGTGTGGTGGCATGTCCGAAGAGGCGGGACGCGTCTCCGGGGCGTGGCCCCCCCTCACGGACGGTGATGACACGGTAGTAGACGTTCTGCGGTAACGATGCGGCGTCAATATTACTAATTACTCGGAGCGCGATAAAATCATGAGTTTTTTTGCACGACGTGGGCACATGTGCTATAGGAACGATGGTATTTTTTCATAATTTTTGGTGATGGAGAAGTATCCGAAAAATTCCCTCTACGCGGATTGCCCTTCGGGCGTCTACGCCTGTGGCCGGCAGCCTTCGGGGGCTAGCATGCCGCCAAATCTTGCGTAGGCAGACTCTCACAAGTCTGGAAGTGTTGTGGCGGTTGCAAACGCCCGGCACGCGTGTCCGGGGTGTGCCCCCCCTCACGGACGGCGCCGCCGCCGGCACCTGGAGGTGGGAAACGGACACGTGGGGTCTACACGGAGGGGATCTTGCTATGGGTCTGGCCCGGATGTTGCTCCAAAGTGTTCGTATGGGCTGACCTAACACAACCGGGTGGGGAGGTCCACTGGTCAAAGCCCGTCCGTGCAAAGTCAAAGGTCTAGATCCCGTGGTCAAACGCTACAGGGTTAGGCGGGACGGGGGCACTGGGGGTAGAAATGCCACCGGAGCGTCGCACCGGGCCCTTATACATGCGGGGTGGTGTGGTGTCATGTCCGAAGAGGCGGGATGCGTCTCCGGGGCGTGGCCCCCCCTCACGGACGGCGATGACATGGTAGTAGACGTTCTGCGGTAACGATGCAGCGTCAATATTACTAAATACTCGGAGCGCGATAAAATCATGAGTTTTTTGCACGACGTGGGCACATGTGCTACAGGAACGATTGTATTTTTTCATAAATTTTGGTGATGGAGAAGTATCCGAAAAATTCCCTCTACGCGGATTGCCCTTCGGGCGTCTACGGCTGTGGCCGGCGGCCTCCGGGGGCTAGCATGCTGCCAAATCTTGCGTAGGCGGCCTCTCACAAGTCTGGAAGTGTTGTGGCGGTTGCAAACGCCCGGCACGCGTGTCCGGGGTGTGCCCCCCCTCACGGACGGCGCCGCCGCCGGCACCTGGAGGTGGGAAACGGACACGTGGGGTCTACACGGAGGGGATCTTGCTATGGGTCTGGCCCGGATGTTGCTCCAAAGTGTTCGTATGGGCTGACCTAACACAACCGGGTGGGGAGGTCCACTGGTCAAAGCCCGTCCGTGCAAAGTCAAAGGTCTAGATCCCGTGGTCAAACGCTACAGGGTTAGGCGGGACGGGGGCACTGGGGGTAGAAATGCCACCGGAGCGTCGCACCGGGCCCTTATACATGCGGGGTGGTGTGGTGTCATGTCCGAAGAGGCGGGATGCGTCTCCGGGGCGTGGCCCCCCCTCACGGACGGCGATGACATGGTAGTAGACGTTCTGCGGTAACGATGCAGCGTCAATATTACTAAATACTCGGAGCGCGATAAAATCATGAGTTTTTTGCACGACGTGGGCACATGTGCTACAGGAACGATGGTATTTTTTCATAAATTTTGGTGATGGAGAAGTATCCGAAAAATTCCCTCTACGCGGATTGCCCTTCGGGCGTCTACGGCTGTGGCCGGCGGCCTCCGGGGGCTAGCATGCTGCCAAATCTTGCGTAGGCGGCCTCTCACAAGTCTGGAAGTGTTGTGGCGGTTGCAAACGCCCGGCACGCGTGTCCGGGGTGTGCCCCCCCTCACGGACGGCGCCGCCGCCGGCACCTGGAGGTGGGAAACGGACGCGTGGGGTCTACACGGAGGGGATCTTGCTGTGGGTCTGGCCCGGATGTTGCTCCAAAGTGTTCCTACGGGCTGACCTAACACAACCGGGTGGGGAGGTCCACTGGTCAAAGCCCGTCCGTGCAATGTCAAAGGGCTAGGCGGGACAAACGCTACAGGGTTAGGCGGGACGGGGGCACTGGGGGTAGCAATGCCACCGGAGCGTCACACCGGGCCCTCATACATGCGGGGTGGTGTGGTGGCATGTCCGAAGAGGCGGGACGGGTCTCCGGGGCGTGGCCCCCCCTCACGGACGGCGATGACACGGTAGTAGACGTTCTGCGGTAACGATGCGGCGGCAATATTACTAAATACTCGGAGCGCGATAAAATCATGAGTTTTTTTGCACGACGTGGGCACATGTGCTATAGGAATGATGGTATTTTTTCATAATTTTTGGTGATGGAGAAGTATCCGAAAAATTCCCTCTACGCGGATGGCCCTTCGCGCGTCTACGGCTGTGGCGGGCGGTCTCCGGGGGCTAGCATGCCGCCAAATCTTGCGTAGGCGGCCTCTCACAAGTCTGGAAGTGTTGTGGCGGTTGCAAACGCCCGACACGCGTGTCCGGGGTGTGCCCCCCTCACGGACGGCGCCGCCGCCGGCACCTGGAGGGGGGAAACGGACGCGTGGGGTCTACACGGAGGGGATCTTGCTGTGGGTCTGGCCCGGATGTTGCTCCAAAGTGTTCCTATGGGCTGACCTAACACAACTGGGTGGGGAGGTCCACTGGTCAAAGCCCGTCCGTGCAAAGTCAAAGGGCTAGATCCCGTGGTCAAACGCTACAGGGTTAGGCGGGACGGGGGCACTGGGGGTAGCAATGCAAAGTCAAAGGGCTAGATCCCGTGGTCAAACGCTACAGGGTTAGGCGGGACGGGGGCACTGGGGGTAGCAATGCCACCGGAGCGTCGCACCGGGCCCTCATACATGCGGGGTGGTGTGGTGGCATGTCCGAAGAGGCGGGACGCGTCTCCGGGGCGTGGCCCCCCCTCACGGACCGTGATGACACGGTAGTAGACGTTCTGCGGTAACGATGCGGCGTCAATATTACTAAATACTCGGAGCGCGATAAAATCATGAGTTTTTTTGCACGACGTGGGCACATGTGCTATAGGAACGATGGTATTTTTTCATAATTTTTGGTGATGGAGAAGTATCCGAAAAATTCCCTCTACGCGGATTGCCCTTCGCGCGTCTACGGCTGTGGCCGGCGGCCTTCGGGGGCTAGCATGCCGCCAAATCTTGCGTAGGCGGCCTCTCACAAGTCCGGAAGTGTTGTGGCGGTTGCAAACGCCCGACACGCGTGTCCGGGGTGTGCCCCCCCTCACGGACGGCGCCGCCGCCGGCACCTAGAGGGGGGAAACGGATGCGTGGGGTCTACACGGAGGGGGTCTTGCTGTGGGTCTGGCCCGGATGTTGCTCCAAAGTGTTCCTATGGGCTGACCTAACACAACCGGGTGGGGAGGTCCACTGGTCAAAGCCCGTCCGTGCAAAGTCAAAGGGCTAGATCCCGTGGTCAAACGCTACAGGGTTAGGCGGGACGGGGGCACTAGGGGTAGCAATGCCACCGGAGCGTTGCACCGGGCCCTCATACATGCGGGGTGGTGTGGTGGCATGTCCGAAGAGGCGGGACGCGTCTCCGGGGCGTGGGCCCCCCTCACGGACGGCGATGACACGGTAGTAGACGTTCTGCGGTAACGATGCGGCGTCAATATTACTAAATACTCGGAGCACGATAAAATCATGAGTTTTTTTGCACGACGTGGGCACATGTGCTATAGGAATGATGGTATTTTTTTCATAATTTTTGGTGATGGAGAAGTATCCGAAAAATTCCCTCTACGAGAATTGCCCTTCGCGTGTCTACGGCTGTGGCCGGCGGCCTCCGGGGGCTAGCATGCCGCCAAATCTTGCGTAGGCGGCCTCTCACAAGTCCGGAAGTGTTGTGGCGGTTGCAAACGCCCGACACGCGTGTCCGGGGTGTGCCCCCCCTCACGGACGGCGCCGCCGCCGGCACCTGGAGGGGGGAAACGGACGCGTGGGGTCTACACGGAGGGGATCTTGCTGTGGGTCTGGCCCGGATGTTGCTCCAAAGTGTTCCTATGGGATGACCTAACACAACCGGGTGGGGAGGTCCATTGGTCAAAGCCCGTCCGTGCAAAGTCAAAGGGCTATATCCCGTGGTCAAACGCTACAGGGTTAGGCGGGACGGGGGCACTGGGGTAGCAATGCCACCGGAGCGTCGCACCGGGCCCTCATACATGCGGGGTGGTGTGGTGGCATGTCCGAAGAGGCGGGACGCGTCTCCGGGGCATGCCCCCCCCCTCACGGACGGCGATGACACGGTAGTAGACGTTCTGCGGTAACGATGCGGCGTCAATATTACTAAATACTCGGAGCGCGATAAAATCATGAGTTTTTTTGCACGACGTGGGCACATGTGCTATAGGAACGATGGTATTTTTTCATAATTTTTGGTGATGGAGAAGTATCCGAAAAATTCCCTCTACGCGGATTGCCCTTCGCGCGTCTACGGCTGTGGCCGGCGGCCTTCGGGGGCTAGCATGCCGCCAAATCTTGTGTAGGCGGCCTCTCACAAGTCCGAAAGTGTTGTGGCGGTTGCAAACGCCCGACACGCGTGTCCGGGGTGTGCCCCCCCTCACGGACGGCGCCGCCGCCGGCACCTAGAGGGGGGAAACGGATGCGTGGGGTCTACACGGAGGGGGTCTTGCTGTGGGTCTGGCCCGGATGTTGCTCCAAAGTGTTCCTATGGGCTGACCTAACACAACCGGGTGGGGAGGTCCACTGGTCAAAGCCCGTCCGTGCAAAGTCAAAGGGCTAGATCCCGTGGTCAAACGCTACAGGGTTAGGCGGGACAGGGGGCACTGGGGGTAGCAATGCCACCGGAGCGTCGCACCGGGCCCTCATACATGCGGGGTGGTGTGGTGGCATGTCCGAAGAGGCGGGACGCGTCTCCGGGGCGTGGGCCCCCCTCACGGACGGCGATGACACGGTAGTAGACGTTCTGCGGTAACGATGCGGCGTCAATATTACTAAATACTCGGAGCACGATAAAATCATGAGTTTTTTTGCACGACGTGGGCACATGTGCTATAGGAATGATGGTATTTTTTTCATAATTTTTGGTGATGGAGAAGTATCCGAAAAATTCCCTCTACGCGAATTGCCCTTCGCGCGTCTACGGCTGTGGCCGGCGGCCTCCGGGGGCTAGCATGCCGCCAAATCTTGCGTAGGCGGCCTCTCACAAGTCCGGAAGTGTTGTGGCGGTTGCAAACGCCCGACACGCGTGTCCGGGGTGTGCCCCCCCTCACGGACGGCGCCGCCGCCGGCACCTGGAGGGGGGAAACGGACGCGTGGGGTCTACACGGAGGGGATCTTGCTGTGGGTCTGGCCCGGATGTTAGTCCAAAGTGTTCCTATGGGCTGACCTAACACAACCGGGTGGGGAGGTCCATTGGTCAAAGCCCGTCCGTGCAAAGTCAAAGGGCTAGATCCCGTGGTCAAACGCTACAGGGTTAGGCGGGACGGGGGCACTGGGGTAGCAATGCCACCGGAGCGTCGCACCGGGCCCTCATACATGCGGGGTGGTGTGGTGGCATGTCCGAAGAGGCGGGACGCGTCTCCAGGGCGTGCCCCCCCCCCCTCACGGACGGCGATGACACGGTAGTAGACGTTCTGCGGTAACGATGCGGCGTCAATATTACTAAATACTCGGAGCGCGATAAAATCATGAGTTTTTTTGCACGACGTGGGCACATGTGCTATAGGAATGATGGTATTTTTTCATAATTTTTGGTGATGGAGAAGTATCCGAAAAATTCCCTCTACGCGGATTGCCCTTCGGGCGTCTATGGCTGTGGCCGGCGGCCTCCGGGGGCTAGCATGCCGCCAAATCATGCGTAGGCGGCCTCTCACAAGTCTGGAAGTGTTGTGGCTGTTGCAAACGCCCGACACGCGTGTCCGGGGTGTGCCCCCCTCACAGACGGCGCCGCCGCCGGCACCTGGAAGGGGAAACGGACGCGTGGGGTCTACATGGAGGGGATCTTGCTGTGGGTCTGGGCCGGATGTTGCTCCAAAGTCTTCCTATGGGCTGACCTAACACAACCGGGTGGGGAGGTCCACTGGTCAAAGCCCGTCCGTGCAAAGTCAAAGGGCTAGATCCCGTGGTCAAACGCTACAGGGTTAGGCGGGACGGGGGCACTGGGGGTAGCAATGCCACCGGAGCGTCGCTCCGGGCCCTCATACATGCGGGGTGGTGTGGTGGCATGTCCCAAAAGGCGGGACGCGTCTCTGGGGCGTGGCCCCCCCTCACGGACGGCGATGACACGGTAGTAGACGTTGTGCGGTAACGATGCGGCGTCAATATTACTAAATACTCGGAGCGCAGTAAAATCATGAGTTTTTTTGCACGACGTGGGCACATGTGCTATAGGAATGATGGTATTTTTTCATAATTATTGGTGATGGAGAAGTATCCGAAAAATTCCCTCAATGCGGATTGCCCTTCGCGCGTCTACGGCTGTGGCCGGCGGCCTCCGGGGGCTAGCATGCCACCAAATCTTGCGTAGGCGGCCTCTCACACGTCTGGAAGTGTTGTGGCGGTTTCAAACGCCCGGCACGCGTGTCCGGGGTGTGCCCCCCCTCACGGACGGCGCCGCCGCCAGCACCTGGAGGGGGGAAACGGACGCGTGGGGTCTACACGGAGGGGATCTTGCTGTGGGTCTGGCCCGGATGTTGCTCCAAAGTGTTCCTATGGGCTGACCTAACACAACCGGGTGGGGAGGTCCACTGGTCAAAGCCCGTCCGTGCAAAGTCAAAGGGCTAGATCCCGTGGTCAAACGCTACAGGGTTAGGCGGGACGGGGGCACTGGGGGTAGCAATGCCACCGGAGCATCACACCGGGCCCTCATACATGCGGGGTGGTGTGGTGGCATGTCCGAAGAGGCGGGACGCGTCTCCGAGGCGTGGCCCCCCCTCACGGACGGCGATGACACGGTAGTAGACGTTCTGCGGTAACGATGCGGCATCAATATTACTAAATACTCGGAGCGCGATAAAATCATGAGTTTTTTTGCACGACGTGGGCACATGTGCTATAGGAATGATGGTATTTTTTCATAATTTTTGGTGATGGAGAAGTATCCGAAAAATTCCCTCAACGCGGATTGCCCTTCGCGCGTCTACGGCTATGGCCGGCGGCCTCCGGGGGCTAGCATGCGGCCAAATCTTGCGTAGGCGGCCTCTCACAAGTCTGGAAGTGTTGTGGCAGTTTCAAATGCCCGGCACGTGTGTCCGGGGTGTGCCGGCACCTGGAGGGGGTAAACGGACGCGTGGGGTCTACACGGAGGGGATCTTGCTGTGGGTCTGGCCCGGATGTTGCTCCAAAGTGTTCCTATGGGCTGACGTAACACAACCGGGTGGGGAGGTCCACTGGTGAAAGCCCGTCCGTGCAAAGTCAAAGGTCTAGATCTCGTGGTCAAACGCTACAGGGTTAGGCGGGACGGGGGCACTGGGGGTAGCAATGCCACCGGAGCGTCGCACCGGGCCCTCATACATGCGGGGTGGTGTGGTGGCATGTCCGAAGAGGCGGTACACGTCTCCGGGGCGAGGCCCCCCCTCACGGAGGGCGATGACACGGTAGTAGACGTTGTGCGGTAACGATGCGGCGTCAATATTACTAAATACTCGGAGCGCGGTAAAATCATGAGTTTTTTTGCACGACGTGGGCACACGTGCTATAGGAATGATGGTATTTTTTCATAATTATTGGTGATGGAGAAGTATCCGAAAAATTCCCTCAACGCGGATTGCCCTTCGCGCGTCTACGGCTGTGGCCGGCGGCCTCCGGGGGCTAGCATGCCACCAAATCTTGCGTAGGCGGCCTCTCACACGTCTGGAAGTGTTGTGGCGGTTTCAAACGCCCGGCACGCGTGTCCGGGGTGTGCCCCCCCTCACGGACTGCGCCGCCGCCAGCACCTGGAGGGGGGAAACGGACGCGTGGGGTCTACACGGAGGGGATCTTGCTGTGGGTCTGGCCCGGATGTTGCTCCAAAGTGTTCCTATGGGCTGACCTAACACAACCGGGTGGGGAGGTCCACTGGTCAAAGCCCGTCCGTGCAAAGTCAAAGGGCTAGATCCCGTGGTCAAACGCTACAGGGTTAGGCGGGACGGGGGCACTGGGGGTAGCAATGCCACCGGAGCGTCGCACCGGGCCCTCATACATGCGGGGTGGTGTGGTGGCATGTCCGAAGAGGCGGTACACGTCTCCGGGGCGAGGCCCCCCCTCACGGAGGGCGATGACACGGTAGTAGACGTTGTGCGGTAACGATGCGGCGTCAATATTACTAAATACTCGGAGCGCGGTAAAATCATGAGTTTTTTTGCACGACGTGGGCACATGTGCTATAGGAATGATGGTATTTTTTCATAATTTTTGGTGATGGAGAAGTATCCGAAAAATTCCCTCAACGCGGATTGCCCTTCGCGCGTCTACGGCTGTGGCCGGCGGCCTCCGGGGGCTAGCATGCCACCAAATCTTGCGTAGGCGGCCTCTCACACGTCTGGAAGTGTTGTGGCGGTTTCAAACGCCCGGCACGCGTGTCCGGGGTGTGCCCCCCCTCACGGACGGCGCCGCCGCCAGCACCTGGAGGGGGGAAACGGACGCGTGGTGTCTACACGGAGGGGATCTTGCTGTGGGTCTGGCCCGGATGTTGCTCCAAAGTGTTCCTATGGGCTGACCTAACACAACCGGGTGGGGAGGTCCACTGGTCAAAGCCCGTCCGTGCAAAGTCAAAGGGCTAGATCCCGTGGTCAAACGCTACAGGGTTAGGCGGGATGGGGGCACTGGGGGTAGCAATGCCACCGGAGCGTCACACCGGGCCCTCATACATGCGGGGTGCTGTGGTGGCATGTCCGAAGAGGCGGGACGCGTCTCCGGGGCGTGGCCCCCCCTCACGGACGGCGATGACACGGTAGTAGACGTTCTGCGGTAACGATGCGGCATCAATATTACTAAATACTCGGAGCGCGATAAAATCATGAGTTTTATTGCACGACGTGGGCACATGTGCTATAGGAATGATGGTATTTTTTCATAATTTTTGGTGATGGAGAAGTATCCGAAAAATTCCCTCTACGCGGATTGCCCTTCGCGCGTCTACGGCTGTGGCCGGTGGTCTCCGGGGGCTAGCATGCCGCCAAATCTTGCGTAGGCGGCCTCTCACAAGTCTGGAAGTGTTGTGGCGGTTGCAAACGCCCGACACGCGTGTCCGGGGTGTGCCCCCCTCACGGACGGCGCCGCCGCCGGCACCTGGAGGGGGGAAACGGACGCGTGGGGTCTACACGGAGGGGATCTTGCTGTGGGTCTGGCCCGGATGTTGCTCCAAAGGGTTCCTATGGGCTGACCTAACACAACCGGGTGGGGAGGTCCACTGGTCAAAGCCCGTCCGTGCAAAGCCAAAGGGCTAGATCCCGTGGTCAAACGCTACAGGGTTAGGCGGGACGGGGGCACTGGGGGTAGCAATGCCACCGGAGTGTCACACCGGGCCCTCATACATGCGGGGTGGTGTGGTGGCATGTCCGAAGAGGCGGGACGCGTCTCCGGGGCGTGGCCCCCCCCTCACGGACGGCGATGACACGGTAGTAGACGTTCTGCGGTAACGATGCAGCGGCAATATTACTAAATACTCGGAGCGCGATAAAATCATGAGTTTTTTTGCACGACGTGGGCACATGCGCTATAGGAATGATGGTATTTTTTCATAATTTTTGGTGATGGAGAAGTATCCGAAAAATTCCCTCTACGCGGATTGCCCTTCGCGCGTCTACGGCTATGGCCGGCGGCCTCCGGGGGCTAGCATGCCGCCAAATCTTGCGTAGGCGGCCTCTCACAAGTCTGGAAGTGTTGTGGCGGTTGCAAACGCCCGACACGCGTGTCCGGGGTGTGCCCCCCTCACGGACGGCGCCGCCGCCGGCACCTGGAGGGGGGAAACGGACGCGTGGGGTCTACACGGAGGGGATCTTGCTGTGGGTCTGGCCCGGATGTTGCTCCAAAGGGTTCCTATGGGCTGACCTAACACAACCGGGTGGGGAGGTCCACTGGTCAAAGCCCGTCCGTGCAAAGTCAAAGGGCTAGATCCCGTGGTCAAACGCTACAGGGTTAGGCGGGACGGGGGCACTGGGGGTAGCAATGCCACCGGAGTGTCACACCGGGCCCTCATACATGCGGGGTGGTGTGGTGGCATGTCCGAAGAGGCGGGACGCGTCTCCGGGGCGTGGCCCCCCCTCACGGACGGCGATGACACGGTAGTAGACGTTCTGCGGTAACGATGCGGCGGCAATATTACTAAATACTCAGAGCGCGATAAAATCATGAGTTTTTTTGCACGACGTGGGCACATGTGCTATAGGAATGATGGTATTTTTTCATAATTTTTGGTGATGGAGAAGTATCCGAAAAATTCCCTCTACGCGGATTGCCCTTCGCGCGTCTACGGCTATGGCCGGCGGCCTCCGGGGGCTAGCATGCCGCCAAATCTTGCGTAGGCGGCCTCTCACAAGTCTGGAAGTGTTGTGGATGTTGCAAACGCCCGACACGCGTGTCCGGGGTGTGCCCCCCTCACAGACGGCGCCGCCGCCGGCACCTGGAGGGGGGAAACGGAGGCGTGGGGTCTACACGGAGGGGATCTTGCTGTGGGTCTGGCCCGGATGTTGCTCCAAAGGGTTCCTATGGGCTGACCTAACACAACCGGGTGGGGAGGTCCACTGGTCAAAGCCCGTCCGTGCAAAGTCAAAGGGCTAGATCCCGTGGTCAAACGCTACAGGGTTAGGCGGGACGGGGGCACTGGGGGTAGCAATGCCACCGGAGCGTCACACCGGGCCCTCATACATGCGGGGTGGTGTGGTGGCATGTCCGAAGAGGCGGGACGCGTCTCCGGGGCGTGGCCCCCCCTCACGGACGGCGATGACACGGTAGTAGACGTTCTGCGGTAACGATGCGGCATCAATATTACTAAATACTCGGAGCGCGATAAAATCATGAGTTTTATTGCACGACGTGGGCACATGTGCTATAGGAATGATGGTATTTTTTCATAATTTTTGGTGATGGAGAAGTATCCGAAAAATTCCCTCTACGCGGATTGCCCTTCGCGCGTCTACGGCTGTGGCCGGCGGTCTCCGGGGGCTAGCATGCCGCCAAATCTTGCGTAGGCGGCCTCTCACAAGTCTGGAAGTGTTGTGGCGGTTGCAAACGCCCGACACGCGTGTCCGGGGTGTGCCCCCCTCACGGACGGCGCCGCCGCCGCCACCTGGAGGGGGGAAACGGACGCGTGGGGTCTACACGGAGGGGATCTTGCTGTGGGTCTGGCCCGGATGTTGCTCCAAAGGGTTCCTATGGGCTGACCTAACACAACCGGGTGGGGAGGTCCACTGGTCAAAGCCCGTCCGTGCAAAGTCAAAGGGCTAGATCCCGTGGTCAAACGCTACAGGGTTAGGCGGGACGGGGGCACTGGGGGTAGCAATGCCACCGGAGCGTCACACCGGGCCCTCATACATGCGGGGTGGTGTGGTGGCATGTCCGAAGAGGCGGGACGCGTCTCCGGGGCGTGGCCCCCCCTCACGGACGGCGATGACACGGTAGTAGACGTTCTGCGGTAACGATGCGGCGGCAATATTACTAAATACTCGGAGCGCGATAAAATCATGAGTTTTTTTGCACGACGTGGGCACATGTGCTATAGGAATGATGGTATTTTTTCATAATTTTTGGTGATGGAGAAGTATCCGAAAAATTCCCTCTACGCGGATTGCCCTTCGCGCGTCTACGGCTATGGCCGGCGGCCTCCGGGGGCTAGCATGCCGCCAAATCTTGCGTAGGCGGCCTCTCACAAGTCTGGAAGTGTTGTGGCGGTTGCAAACGCCCGACACGCATGTCCGGGGTGTGCCCCCCTCACGGACGGCGCCGCCGCCGGCACCTGGAGGGGGGAAACGGACGCGTGGGGTCTACACGGAGGGGATCTTGCTGTGTTTCTGGCCCGGATGTTGCTCCAAAGGGTTCCTATGGGCTGACCTAACACAACCGGGTGGGGAGGTCCACTGGTCAAAGCCCGTCCGTGCAAAGTCAAAGGGCTAGATCCCGTGGTCAAACGCTACAGGGTTAGGCGGGACGGGGGCACTGGGGGTAGCAATGCCACCGGAGTGTCACACCGGGCCCTCATACATGCGGGGTGGTGTGGTGGCATGTTCGAAGAGGCGGGACGCGTCTCCAGGGCGTGGCCCCCCCTCACGGACGGCGATGACACGGTAGTAGACGTTCTGCGGTAACGATGCGGCGGCAATATTACTAAATACTCGGAGCGCGATAAAATCATGAGTTTTTTTGCACGACGTGGGCACATGTGCTATAGGAATGATGGTATTTTTTCATAATTTTTGGTGATGGAGAAGTATCCAAAAAATTCCCTCTACGCGGATTGCCCTTCGCGCGTCTACGGCTATGGCCGGCGGCCTCCGGGGGCTAGCATGCCGCCAAATCTTGCGTCGGCGGCCTCTCACAAGTCTGGAAGTGTTGTGGATGTTGCAAACGCCCGACACGCGTGTCCGGGGTGTGCCCCCCTCACAGACGGCGCCGCCGCCGGCACCTGGAGGGGGGAAACGGACGCGTGGGGTCTACACGGAGGGGATCTTGCTGTGGGTCTAGCCCGGATGTTGCTCCAAAGGGTTCCTATGGGCTGACCTAACACAACCGGGTGGGGAGGTCCACTGGTCAAAGCCCGTCCATGCAAAGTCAAATGGCTAGATCCCGTGGCCAAACGCTACAGGGTTAGGCGGGACGGGTGCACTGGGGGTAGCAATGCCACCGGAGCGTCGCACCGGGCCCTCATACATGCGGGGTGGTGTGGTGGCATGTCCGAAGAGGCGGGACGCGTCTCCGGGGCGTGGCCCCCCCTCACGGACGGCGATGACACGGTAGTAGACGTTCTGCGGTAACGATGCGGCGGCAATATTACTAAATACTCGGAGCGCGATAAAATCATGAGTTTTTTTGCACGACGTGGGCACATGTGCTATAGGAATGATGGTATTTTTTCATAATTTTTGGTGATGGAGAAGTATCCGAAAAATTCCCTCTACGCGGATTGCCCTTCGCGCGTCTACGGCTATGGCCGGCGGCCTCCGGGGGCTAGCATGCCGCCAAATCTTGCGTAGGCGGCCTCTCACAAGTCTGGAAGTGTTGTGGATGTTGCAAACGCCCGACACGCGTGTCCGAGGTGTGCCCCCCTCACAGACGGCGCCGCCGCCGGCACCTGGAGGGGGGAAACGGACGCGTGGGGTCTACACGGAGGGGATCTTGCTGTGGGTCTGGCCCGGATGTTGCTCCAAAGGGTTCCTATGGGCTGACCTAACACAACCGGGTGGGGAGGTCCACTGGTCAAAGCCCGTCCGTGCAAAGTCAAAGGGCTAGATCCCGTGGTCAAACGCTACAGGGTTAGGCGGGACGGGTGCACTGGGGGTGGCAATGCCACCGGAGCGTCGCACCGGGCCCTCATACATGCGGGGTGTTGTGGTGGCATGTCCGAAGAGGCGGGACGCGTCTTCGGGGCGTGGCCCCCCCTCACGGACGGCGATGACACGGTAGTAGACGTTCTGCGGTAACGATGCGGCGTCAATATTACTAAATACTCAGACCGCGATAAAATCATGAGTTTTTTTGCACGACGTGGGCACATGTGCTATAGGAATGATGGTATTTTTTCATAATTTTTGGTGATGGAGAAGTATCCGAAAAATTCCCTCTACGCGGATTGCCCTTCGCGCGTCTACGCCTGTGGCCGGCGGCCTCCGGGGGCTAGCATGCCGCCAAATCTTGCGTAGGCGGCCTCTCACAAGTCTGGAAGTGTTGTGGCGGTTGCAAACGCCCGACACGCGTGTCCGGGGTGTGCCCCCCTCACGGACGGCGCCGCCGCCGGCACCTGGAGGGGGGAAACGGACGCGTGGGGTCTACACGGAGGGGATCTTGCTGTGGGTCAGGCCCGGATGTTGCTCCAAAGGGTTCCTATGGGCTGACCTAACACAACCGGGTGGGGAGGTCCACTGGTCAAAGCCCGTCCGTGCAAATTCAAAGGGCTAGATCCCGTGGTCAAACGCTACAGGGTTAGGCGGGACGGGGGCACTGGGGGTAGCAATGCCACCGGAGTGTCACACCGGGCCCTCATACATGCGGGGTGGTGTGGTGGCATGTCCGAAGAGGCGGGACGCGTCTCCGGGGCGTGGCCCCCCCTCACGGACGGCGATGACACGGTAGTAGACGTTCTGCGGTAACGATGCGGCATCAATATTACTAAATACTCGGAGCGCGATAAAATCATGAGTTTTATTGCACGACGTGGGCACATGTGCTATAGGAATGATGGTATTTTTTCATAATTTTTGGTGATGGAGAAGTATCCGAAAAATTCCCTCTACGCGGATCGCCCTTCGCGCGTCTACGGCTGTGGCCGGCGGTCTCCGGGGGCTAGCATGCCGCCAAATCTTGCGTAGGCGGCCTCTCACAAGTCTGGAAGTGTTGCGGCGGTTGCAAACGCCCGACACGCATGTCCGGGGTGTGCCCCCCTCACGGACGGCGCCGCCGCCGGCACCTGGAGGGGGGAAACGGACGCGTGGGGTCTACACGGAGGGGATCTTGCTGTGGGTCTGGCCCGGATGTTGCTCCAAAGGGTTCCTATGGGCTGACCTAACACAACCGGGTGGGGAGGTCCACTGGTCAAAGCCCGTCTGTGCAAAGTCAAAGGGCTAGATCCCGTGGTCAAACGCTACAGGGTTAGGCGGGACGGGGGCACTGGGGGTAGCAATGCCACCGGAGTGTCACACCGGGCCCTCATACATGCGGGGTGGTGTGGTGGCATGTCCGAAGAGGCGGGACGCGTCTCCGGGGCGTGGCCCCCCCTCACGGACGGCGATGACACGGTAGTAGACGTTCTGCGGTAACGATGCGGCGGCAATATTACTAAATACTCGGAGCGCGATAAAATCATGAGTTTTTTTGCACGACGTGGGCACATGTGCTATAGGAATGATGGTATTTTTTCATAATTTTTGGTGATGGAGAAGTATCCGAAAAATTCCCTCTACGCGGATTGCCCTTCGCGCGTCTACGGCTATGGCCGGCGGCCTCCGGGGGCTAGCATGCCGCCAAATCTTGCGTAGGCGGCCTCTCACAACTCTGGAAGTGTTGTGGCGGTTGCAAACGCCCGACACGCGTGTCCGGGGTGTGCCCCCCTCACGGACGGCGCCGCCGCCGGCACCTGGGGGGGGGAAACGGACGCGTGGGGTCTACACGGAGGGGGTCTTGCTGTGGGTCTGGCCCGGATGTTGCTCCAAAGGGTACCTATGGGCTGACCTAACACAACCGGGTGGGGAGGTCCACTGGTCAAAGCCCGTCCGTGCAAAGTCAAAGGGCTAGATCCCGTGGTCAAACGCTACAGGGTTAGGCGGGACGGGGGCACTGGGGGTAGCAATGCCACCGGAGCGTCGCACCGGGCCCTCATACATGCGGGGTGGTGTGGTGGCATGTCTGAAGAGGCGGGACGCGTCTCCGGGGCGTGGCCCCCCCTCACGGACGGCCATGACACGGTAGTAGACGTTCTGCGGTAACAATGCGGCGGCAATATTACTACATACTCGGAGCGCGATAAAATCATGAGTTTTTTTTCACGACGTGGGCACATGTGCTATATGAATGATGGTATTTTTTCATAATTTTTGGTGATGGAGAAGTATCCAAAAAATTCCCTCTACGCGGATTGCCCTTCGCGCGTCTACGGCTATGGCCGGCGGCCTCCGGGGGCTAGCATGCCACCAAATCTTGTGTAGGCGGCCTCTCACACGTCTGGAAGTGTTGTGGCGGTTGCAAACGCCCGGCACGCGTGTCCGGGGTGTGCCCCCCCTCACGGACGGCGCCGCCGCCGGCACCTGGAGGGGGGAAACGGACGCGTGGGGTCTACACGGAGGGGATCTTGCTGTGGGTCTGGCCCGGATGTTACTCCAAAGTGTTCCTATGGGCTGACCTAACACAACCGGGTGGGGAGGTCCACTGGTCAAAGCCCGTCCGTGCAAAGTCAAAGGGCAAGATCCCGTGGTCAAACGCTACAGGGTTAGGCGGGACGGGGGCACTGGGGGTAGCAATGCCACCGGAGCGTCGCACCGGGCCCTCATACATGCGGGGTGGTGTGGTGGCATGTCCGAAGAGGCGTGACGCGTCTCCGGGGCGTGGCCCCCCCTCACGGACGGTGATGACACGGTAGTAGACGTTCTGCGGTAACGATGCGGCGTCAATATTACTAAATACTCGGAGCGCGATAAAATCATGAGTTTTTTTTTCACGACGTGGGCACATGTGCTATAGGAATGATGGTATTTTTTCATAATTTTTGGTGATGGAGAAGTATCCGAAATATTCCCTCTACGCGGATTGCCCTTCGCGCGTCTACGGCTGTGGCCGGCGGCATCCGGGGGCTAGCATGCCGCCAAATCTTGCGTAGGCGGCCTCTCACAAGTCTGGAAGTGTTGTGGCGGTTGCAAACGCCCGACACGCGTGTCCGGGGTGTGCCCCCCCTCACGGACGGCGCCGCCGCCGGCACCTGGAGGGGGGAAACGGACGTGTGGGGTCTACACGGAGGGGATCTTGCTGTGGGTCTGGCCCGGATGTTGCTCCAAGGTGTTCCTATGGGCTGACCTAACACAACCAGGTGGGGAGGTCAAATGGTCAAAGCCCGTCCGTGCAAAGTCAAAGGGCAAGATCCCGTGGTCAAACGCTACAGGGTTAGGCGGGACGGGGGCACTGGGGGTAGCAATGCCACCGGAGCGTCGCACCGGGCCCTCATACATGCGGGGTGGTGTGGTGGCATGTCCGAAGAGGCGTGACGCGTCTCCGGGGCGTGGCCCCCCCTCACGGACGGCGATGACACGGTAGTAGACGTTCTGTGGTAACGATGCGGCGTCAATATTACTAAATACTCGGAGCACGATAAAATCATGAGTTTTTTTTTCACGACGTGGGCACATGTGCTATAGGAATGATGGTATTTTTTCATAATTTTTGGTGATGGAGAAGTATCCGAAATATTCCCTCTACGCGGATTGCCCTTCGCGCGTCTACGGCTGTGGCCGGCGGCCTCCGGAGGCTAGCATGCCACCAAATCTTGCGTAGGCGGCCTCTCACACGTCTGGAAGTGTTGTGGCGGTTGCAAACGCCCGGCACGCGTGTCCGGGGTGTGCCCCCCCTCACGGACGGTGCCGCCGCCGGCACCTGGATGGGGGAAACGGACGCGTGGGGTCTACACGGACGGGATCTTGCTGTGGGTCAGGCCCGGATGTTGCTCCAAAGTGTTCCTATGGGCTGACCTAACACAACCGGGTGGGGAGGTCCACTGGTCAAAGCCCGTGCGTGCAAAGTCAAAGGGCTAGATCCCGTGGTCAAACGCTACAAGGTTAGGCGGGACGGGGGCACTGGGGGTAGCAATGCCACCGGAGCGTCGCACCGGGCCCTCATACATGCGGGGTGGTGTGGTGGCATGTCCGAAGAGGCGGGACGCGTCTCCGAGGCGTGGCCCCCCCGCACGGACGGCGATTACACGGTAGTAGACGTTCTGCGGTAACGATGCGGCGTCAATATTACTAAATACTCGGAGCACGATAAAATCATGAGTTTTTTTGCACGACGTGGGCACATGTGCTACAGGAATGATGGTATTTTTTTCATAATTTTTGGTGATGGAGAAGTATCCGAAAAATTCCCTCTACGCGAATTGCCCTTCGCGCGTCTACGGCTGTGGCCGGCGGCCTCCGGGGGCTAGCATGCCGCCAAATCTTGCGTAGGCGGCCTCTCACAAGTCTGGAAGTGTTGTGGCGGTTGCAAACGCCCGACACGCGTGTCCGGGGTGTGCCCCCCCTCACGGACGGCGCCGCCGCCGGCACCTGGAGGGGGGAAACGGACGCGTGGGGTCTACACGGAGGGAATCTTGCTGTGGGTCTGGCCCGCATGTTGCTCCAAAGTGTTCCTATGGGCTGACCTAACACAACCGGGTGGGGAGGTCCACTGGTCAAAGCCCGTCCGTGCAAAGTCAAAGGGCTAGATCCCGTGGTCAAACGCTACAGGGTTAGGCGGGACGGGGGCACTGGGGGTAGCAATGCCACCGGAGCATCGCACCGGGCCCTCATACATGCGTGGTGGTGTGGTGGCATGTCCGAAAAGGCGGGACGCGTCTCCGGGGCGTGGCCCCCCCTCACGGACGGCGATGACACGGTAGTAGACGTTCTGCGGTAACGATGCGGCGTCAATATTACTAAATACTCGGAGGGCGATAAAATCATGAGTTTTTTTTCACGACGTGGGCACATGTGCTATAGGAACGATGGTATTTTTTCATAATTTTTGGTGATGGAGAAGTATCCGAAAAATTCCCTCTACGCGGATTGCCCTTCGCGCGTCTACGGCTATGGCCGGCGGCCTCCGGGGGCTAGCATGCCACCAAATCTTGCGTAGGCGGCCTCTCACACGTCTGGAAGTGTTGTGGCGGTTGCAAACGCCCGGCAAGCGTGTCCGGGGTGTGCCCCCCTGACGGACGGCGCCGCCGCCGGCACCTTGATGGGGGAAACGGACGCGTGGGGTCTACACGGAGGGGATCTTGCTGTGGGTCTGGCCCAGATGTTGCTCCAAAGTGTTCCTGTGGCTGACCTAACACAACCGGGTGGGGAGGTCCACTGGTCAAAGCCCGTCCGTGCAAAGTTAAAGGGCAAGATCCCGTGGTCAAACGCTACAGGGTTAGGCGGGACGGGGGCACTGGGGTAGCAATGCCACCGGAGCGTCGCACCGGGCCCTCATACATGCGGGGTGGTGTGGTGGCATGTCCGAAGAGGCGTGACGCGTCTCCGGGGCGTGGCCCCCCCTCACGGACGGTGATGACACGGTAGTAGACGTTCTGCGGTAACGATGCGGCGTCAATATTACTAAATACTCGGAGCGCGATAAAATCATGAGTTTTTTTTTGCACGACATGGGCACATGTGCTATAGGAATGATGGTATTTTTTCATAATTTTTGGTGATGGAGAAGTATCCGAAATATTCCCTCTATGCGGATTGCCCTTCGCGCGTCTACGGCTGTGGCCGGCGGCATCCGGGGGCTAGCATGCCGCCAAATCTTGCGTAGGCGGCCTCTCACAAGTCTGGAAGTGTTGTGGCGGTTGCAAACGCCCGACACGCGTGTCCGGGGTGTGCCCCCCCTCACGGACGGCGCCGCTGCCGGCACCTGGAGGGGGGAAACGGACGTGTGGGGTCTACACGGAGGGGATCTTGCTGTGGGTCTGGCCCGGATGTTGCTCCAAAGTGTTCCTATGGGCTGACCTAACACAACCAGGTGGGGAGGTCAAATGGTCAAAGCCCATCCGTGCAAAGTCAAAGGGCAAGATCCCGTGGTCAAACGCTACAGGGTTAGGCGGGACGGGGGCAATGGGGGTAGCAATGCCACCGGAGCGTCGCACCGGGCCCTCATACATGCGGGGTGGTGTGGTGGCATGTCCGAAGAGGCGTGACGCGTCTCCGGGGCGTGGCCCCCCCTCACGGACGGCGATGACACGGTAGTAGACGTTCTGCGGTAACGATGCGGTGTCAATATTACTAAATACTCGGAGCGCGATAAAATCATGAGTTTTTTTTTCACGACGTGGGCACATGTGCTATAGGAATGATGGTATTTTTTCATAATTTTTGGTGATGGAGAAGTATCCGAAATATTCCCTCTACGCGGATTGCCCTTCGCGCGTCTACGGCTGTGGCCGGCGGCCTCCGGAGGCTAGCATGCCACCAAATCTTGCGTAGGCGGCCTCTCACACGTCTGGAAGTGTTGTGGCGGTTGCAAACGCCCGGCACGCGTGTCCGGGGTGTGCCCCCCCTCACGGACGGCGCCGCCGCCGGCACCTGGATGGGGGAAACGGACGCGTGGGGTCTACACGGAGGGGATCTTGCTGTGGGTCAGGCCCGGATGTTGCTCCAAAGTGTTCCTATGGGCTGACCTAACACAACCGGGTGGGGAGGTCCACTGGTCAAAGCCCGTCCGTGCAAAGTCAAAGGGCTAGATCCCGTGGTCAAACGCTACACGGTTAGGCGGGACGGGGGCACTGGGGTAGCAATGCCACCGGAGCGTCGCACCGGGCCCTCATACAAGCGGGGTGGTGTGGTGGCATGTCCGAAGAGGCGGGACGCGTCTCCGGGGCGTGGCCCCCCCTCACGGACGGCGATGACACGGTAGTAGACGTTCTGCGGTAACGATGCGGCGTCAATATTACTAAATACTCGGAGCGCGATAAAATCATGAGTTTTTTTGCACGACGTGGGCACATGTGCTATAGGAATAATGGTATTTTTTCATAATTTTTGGTGATGGAGAAGTATCCGAAAAATTCCCTCTACGCGGATTGCCCTTCGCGCGTCTCCGGCTATGGCCGGCGGCCTCCGGGGGCTAGCATGCCGCCAAATCTAGCGTAGGCGGCCTCTCACAAGTCTGGAAGTGTTGTGGCGGTTGCAAACGCCCGACACGCGTGTCCGGGGTGTCCCCCCCCCTCACGGACGGCGCCGCCGCCGGCACCTGGAGGGGGGAAACGGACATGTGGGGTCTACACGGAGGGGATCTTGCTGTGGGTCTGGCCCGGATGTTGCTCCAAAGTGTTCCTATGGGCTGACCTAGCAGAACTGGGTGGGGAGGTCCACTGGTCAAAGCCCGTCCGTGCAAAGTCAAAGGGCTAGATCCCGTGATCAAACGCTACAGGGTTAGGCGGGACGGGGGCACTGGGGGTAGCAATGCCACCGGAGCGTCGCACCGGGCCCTCATACATGCGGGGTGGTGTGGTGGCATGTCCGAAGAGGATGGACGCGTCTCCGGGGCGTGCCCCCACTCACGGACGGCGATGACACGGTAGTAGACGTTCTGCGGTAACGATGCGGCATCAATATTACTAAATACTCGGAGCGCGATAAAATCATGAGTTTTTTTTTCACGACGTGGGCACATGTGCTATAGGAATGATGGTATTTTTTCATAATTTTTGGTGATGGAGAAGTATCCAAAAAATTCCCTCTACGCGGATTGCCCTTCGCGCGTCTACGGCTGTGGCCGGCGGCCTCCGGGGGCTAGCATGCCACCAAATCTTGCGTAGGCGGCCTCTCACACGTCTGGAAGTGTTGTGGCGGTTGCAAACGCCCGGCAAGCGTGTCCGGGGTGTGCCCCCCTGACGGACGGCGCCGCCGCCGGCACCTTGATGGGTGAAACGGACGCGTGGGGTCTACACGGAGGGGATCTTGCTGTGGGTCTGGCCCAGATGTTGCTCCAAAGTGTTCCTATGGCTGACCTAACACAACCGGGTGGGGAGGTCCACTGGTCAAAGCCCGTCCGTGCAAAGTCAAAGGGCTAGATCCCGTGGTCAAACGCTACACGGTTAGGCGGGACGGGGGCACTGGGGGTAGCAATGCCACCGGAGCGTCGCACCGGGCCCTCATACATGCGGGGTGGTGTGGTGGCATGTCCGAAGAGGCGGGACGCGTCTCCGAGGCGTGGCCCCCCCGCACGGACGGCGATTACACGGTAGTAGACGTTCTGCGGTAACGATGCGGCGTCAATATTACTAAATACTCGGAGCACGATAAAATCATGAGTTTTTTTGCACGACGTGGGCACATGTGCTACAGGAATGATGGTATTTTTTTCATAATTTTTGGTGATGGAGAAGTATCCGAAAAATTCCCTCTACGCGAATTGCCCTTCGCGCGTCTACGGCTGTGGCCGGCGGCCTCCGGGGGCTAGCATGCCGCCAAATCTTGCGTAGGCGGCCTCTCACAAGTCTGGAAGTGTTGTGGCGGTTGCAAACGCCCGACACGCGTGTCCGGGGTGTGCCCCCCCTCACGGACGGCGCCGCCGCCGGCACCTGGAGGGGGGAAACGGACGCGTGGGGTCTACACGGAGGGAATCTTGCTGTGGGTCTGGCCCGCATGTTGCTCCAAAGTGTTCCTATGGGCTGACCTAACACAACCGGGTGGGGAGGTCCACTGGTCAAAGCCCGTCCGTGCAAAGTCAAAGGGCTAGATCCCGTGGTCAAACGCTACAGGGTTAGGCGGGACGGGGGCACTGGGGGTAGCAATGCCACCGGAGCATCGCACCGGGCCCTCATACATGCGTGGTGGTGTGGTGGCATGTCCGAAAAGGCGGGACGCGTCTCCGGGGCGTGGCCCCCCCTCACGGACGGCGATGACACGGTAGTAGACGTTCTGCGGTAACGATGCGGCGTCAATATTACTAAATACTCGGAGGGCGATAAAATCATGAGTTTTTTTTCACGACGTGGGCACATGTGCTATAGGAACGATGGTATTTTTTCATAATTTTTGGTGATGGAGAAGTATCCGAAAAATTCCCTCTACGCGGATTGCCCTTCGCGCGTCTACGGCTATGGCCGGCGGCCTCCGGGGGCTAGCATGCCACCAAATCTTGCGTAGGCGGCCTCTCACACGTCTGGAAGTGTTGTGGCGGTTGCAAACGCCCGGCAAGCGTGTCCGGGGTGTGCCCCCCTGACGGACGGCGCCGCCGCCGGCACCTTGATGGGGGAAACGGACGCGTGGGGTCTACACGGAGGGGATCTTGCTGTGGGTCTGGCCCAGATGTTGCTCCAAAGTGTTCCTGTGGCTGACCTAACACAACCGGGTGGGGAGGTCCACTGGTCAAAGCCCGTCCGTGCAAAGTTAAAGGGCAAGATCCCGTGGTCAAACGCTACAGGGTTAGGCGGGACGGGGGCACTGGGGTAGCAATGCCACCGGAGCGTCGCACCGGGCCCTCATACATGCGGGGTGGTGTGGTGGCATGTCCGAAGAGGCGTGACGCGTCTCCGGGGCGTGGCCCCCCCTCACGGACGGTGATGACACGGTAGTAGACGTTCTGCGGTAACGATGCGGCGTCAATATTACTAAATACTCGGAGCGCGATAAAATCATGAGTTTTTTTTGCACGACATGGGCACATGTGCTATAGGAATGATGGTATTTTTTCATAATTTTTGGTGATGGAGAAGTATCCGAAATATTCCCTCTATGCGGATTGCCCTTCGCGCGTCTACGGCTGTGGCCGGCGGCATCCGGGGGCTAGCATGCCGCCAAATCTTGCGTAGGCGGCCTCTCACAAGTCTGGAAGTGTTGTGGCGGTTGCAAACGCCCGACACGCGTGTCCGGGGTGTGCCCCCCCTCACGGACGGCGCCGCTGCCGGCACCTGGAGGGGGGAAACGGACGTGTGGGGTCTACACGGAGGGGATCTTGCTGTGGGTCTGGCCCGGATGTTGCTCCAAAGTGTTCCTATGGGCTGACCTAACACAACCAGGTGGGGAGGTCAAATGGTCAAAGCCCGTCCGTGCAAAGTCAAAGGGCAAGATCCCGTGGTCAAACGCTACAGGGTTAGGCGGGACGGGGGCACTGGGGGTAGCAATGCCACCGGAGCGTCGCACCGGGCCCTCATACATGCGGGGTGGTGTGGTGGCATGTCCGAAGAGGCGTGACGCGTCTCCGGGGCGTGGCCCCCCCTCACGGACGGCGATGACACGGTAGTAGACGTTCTGCGGTAACGATGCGGTGTCAATATTACTAAATACTCGGAGCGCGATAAAATCATGAGTTTTTTTTTCACGACGTGGGCACATGTGCTATAGGAATGATGGTATTTTTTCATAATTTTTGGTGATGGAGAAGTATCCGAAATATTCCCTCTACGCGGATTGCCCTTCGCGCGTCTACGGCTGTGGCCGGCGGCCTCCGGAGGCTAGCATGCCACCAAATCTTGCGTAGGCGGCCTCTCACACGTCTGGAAGTGTTGTGGCGGTTGCAAACGCCCGGCACGCGTGTCCGGGGTGTGCCCCCCCTCACGGACGGCGCCGCCGCCGGCACCTGGATGGGGGAAACGGACGCGTGGGGTCTACACGGAGGGGATCTTGCTGTGGGTCAGGCCCGGATGTTGCTCCAAAGTGTTCCTATGGGCTGACCTAACACAACCGGGTGGGGAGGTCCACTGGTCAAAGCCCGTCCGTGCAAAGTCAAAGGGCTAGATCCCGTGGTCAAACGCTACACGGTTAGGCGGGACGGGGGCACTGGGGTAGCAATGCCACCGGAGCGTCGCACCGGGCCCTCATACAAGCGGGGTGGTGTGGTGGCATGTCCGAAGAGGCGGGACGCGTCTCCGGGGCGTGGCCCCCCCTCACGGACGGCGATGACACGGTAGTAGACGTTCTGCGGTAACGATGCGGCGTCAATATTACTAAATACTCGGAGCGCGATAAAATCATGAGTTTTTTTGCACGACGTGGGCACATGTGCTATAGGAATAATGGTATTTTTTCATAATTTTTGGTGATGGAGAAGTATCCGAAAAATTCCCTCTACGCGGATTGCCCTTCGCGCGTCTCCGGCTATGGCCGGCGGCCTCCGGGGGCTAGCATGCCGCCAAATCTAGCGTAGGCGGCCTCTCACAAGTCTGGAAGTGTTGTGGCGGTTGCAAACGCCCGACACGCGTGTCCGGGGTGTCCCCCCCCCTCACGGACGGCGCCGCCGCCGGCACCTGGAGGGGGGAAACGGACATGTGGGGTCTACACGGAGGGGATCTTGCTGTGGGTCTGGCCCGGATGTTGCTCCAAAGTGTTCCTATGGGCTGACCTAGCAGAACTGGGTGGGGAGGTCCACTGGTCAAAGCCCGTCCGTGCAAAGTCAAAGGGCTAGATCCCGTGATCAAACGCTACAGGGTTAGGCGGGACGGGGGCACTGGGGGTAGCAATGCCACCGGAGCGTCGCACCGGGCCCTCATACATGCGGGGTGGTGTGGTGGCATGTCCGAAGAGGATGGACGCGTCTCCGGGGCGTGCCCCCACTCACGGACGGCGATGACACGGTAGTAGACGTTCTGCGGTAACGATGCGGCATCAATATTACTAAATACTCGGAGCGCGATAAAATCATGAGTTTTTTTTTCACGACGTGGGCACATGTGCTATAGGAATGATGGTATTTTTTCATAATTTTTGGTGATGGAGAAGTATCCAAAAAATTCCCTCTACGCGGATTGCCCTTCGCGCGTCTACGGCTGTGGCCGGCGGCCTCCGGGGGCTAGCATGCCACCAAATCTTGCGTAGGCGGCCTCTCACACGTCTGGAAGTGTTGTGGCGGTTGCAAACGCCCGGCAAGCGTGTCCGGGGTGTGCCCCCCTGACGGACGGCGCCGCCGCCGGCACCTTGATGGGTGAAACGGACGCGTGGGGTCTACACGGAGGGGATCTTGCTGTGGGTCTGGCCCAGATGTTGCTCCAAAGTGTTCCTATGGCTGACCTAACACAACCGGGTGGGGAGGTCCACTGGTCAAAGCCCGTCCGTGCAAAGTCAAAGGGCTAGATCCCGTGGTCAAACGCTACACGGTTAGGCGGGACGGGGGCACTGGGGGTAGCAATGCCACCGGAGCGTCGCACCGGGCCCTCATACATGCGGGGTGGTGTGGTGGCATGTCCGAAGAGGCGGGACGCGTCTCCGGGGCGTGGCCCCCCCTCACGGACGGCGATGACACGGTAGTAGACGTTCTGCGGTAACGATGCGGCGTCAATATTACTAAATACTCGGAGCGCGATAAAATCATGAGTTTTTTTTGCACGACATGGGCACATGTGCTATAGGAATGATGGTATTTTTTCATAATTTTTGGTGATGGAGAAGTATCCAAAAAATTCCCTCTACGCGGATTGCCCTTCGCGCGTCTACGGCTGTGGCCGGCGGCATCCGGGGGCTAGCATGCCGCCAAATCTTGCGTAGGCGGCCTCTCACAAGTCTGGAAGTGTTGTGGCGGTTGCAAACGCCCGACACGCGTGTCCGGGGTGTGCCCCCCCTCACGGATGGCGCCGCTGCCGGCACCTGGAGGGGGGAAACGGACGTGTGGGTTCTACACGGAGGGGATCTTGCTGTGGGTCTGGCCCGGATGTTGCTCCAAAGTGTTCCTATGGGCTGACCTAACACAACCAGGTGGGGAGGTCAAATGGTCAAAGCCCGTCCGTGCAAAGTCAAAGGGCAAGATCCCGTGGTCAAACGCTACAGGGTTAGGCGGGACGGGGGCACTAGGGGTAGCAATGCCACCGGAGCGTCGCACCGGGCCCTCATACATGCGGGGTGGTGTGGTGGCATGTCCGAAGAGGCGTGACGCGTCTCCGGGGCGTGGCCCCCCCTCACGGACGGCGATGACACGGTAGTAGACGTTCTACGGTAACGATGCGGTGTCAATATTACTAAATACTCGGAGCGCGATAAAATCATGAGTTTTTTTTTCACGACGTGGGCACATGTGCTATAGGAATGATGGTATTTTTTCATAATTTTTGGTGATGGAGAAGTATCCGAAATATTCCCTCTACGCGGATTGCCCTTCGCGCGTCTACGGCTGTGGCCGGCGGCCTCCGGAGGCTAGCATGCCACCAAATCTTGCGTAGGCGGCCTCTCACACGTCTGGAAGTGTTGTGGCGGTTGCAAACGCCCGGCACGCGTGTCCGGGGTGTGCCCCCCCTCACGGACGGCGCCGCCGCCGGCACCTGGATGGGGGAAACGGACGCGTGGGGTCTACACGGAGGGGATCTTGCTGTGGGTCAGGCCCGGATGTTGCTCCAAAGTGTTCCTATGGGCTGACCTAACACAACCGGGTGGGGAGGTCCACTGGTCAAAGCCCGTCCGTGCAAAGTCAAAGGGCTAGATCCCGTGGTCAAACGCTACACGGTTAGGCGGGACGGGGGCACTGGGGTAGCAATGCCACCGGAGCGTCGCACCGGGCCCTCATACAAGCGGGGTGGTGTGGTGGCATGTCCGAAGAGGCGGGACGCGTCTCCGGGGCGTGGCCCCCCCTCACGGACGGCGATGACACGGTAGTAGACGTTCTGCGGTAACGATGCGGCGTCAATATTACTAAATACTCGGAGCGCGATAAAATCATGAGTTTTTTTGCACGACGTGGGCACATGTGCTATAGGAATAATGGTATTTTTTCATAATTTTTGGTGATGGAGAAGTATCCGAAAAATTCCCTCTACGCGGATTGCCCTTCGCGCGTCTCCGGCTATGGCCGGCGGCCTCCGGGGGCTAGCATGCCGCCAAATCTAGCGTAGGCGGCCTCTCACAAGTCTGGAAGTGTTGTGGCGGTTGCAAACGCCCGACACGCGTGTCCGGGGTGTCCCCCCCCTCACGGACGGCGCCGCCGCCGGCACCTGGAGGGGGGAAACGGACGTGTGGGGTCTACACGGAGGGGATCTTGCTGTGGGTCTGGCCCGGATGTTGCTCCAAAGTGTTCCTATGGGCTGACCTAGCAGAACCGGGTGGGGAGGTCCACTGGTCAAAGCCCGTCCGTGCAAAGTCAAAGGGCTAGATCCCGTGATCAAACGCTACAGGGTTAGGCGGGACGGGGGCACTGGGGGTAGCAATGCCACCGGAGCGTCGCACCGGGCCCTCATACATGCGGGGTGGTGTGGTGGCATGTCCGAAGAGGATGGACGCATCTCCGGGGCGTGCCCCCACTCACGGACGGCGATGACACGGTAGTAGACGTTCTGCGGTAACGATGCGGCATCAATATTACTAAATAATCGGAGCGCGATAAAATCATGAGTTTTTTTTCACGACGTGGGCACATGTGCTATAGGAATGATGGTATTTTTTCATAATTTTTGGTGATGGAGAAGTATCCAAAAAATTCCCTCTACGCGGATTGCCCTTCGCGCGTCTACGGCTGTGGCCGGCGGCCTCCGGGGGCTAGCATGCCACCAAATCTTGCGTAGGCGGCCTCTCACACGTCTGGAAGTGTTGTGGCGGTGGCAAACGCCCGGCAAGCGTGTCCGGGGTGTGCCCCCCTGACGGACGGCGCCGCCGCCGGCACCTTGATGGGTGAAACGGACGCGTGGGGTCTACACGGAGGGGATCTTGCTGTGGGTCTGGCCCAGATGTTGCTCCAAAGTGTTCCTATGGCTGACCTAACACAACCGGGTGGGGAGGTCCACTGGTCAAAGCCCGTCCGTGCAAAGTCAAAGGGCTAGATCCCGTGGTCAAACGCTACACGGTTAGGCGGGACGGGGGCACTGGGGGTAGCAATGCCACCGGAGCGTCGCACCGGGCCCTCATACATGCGGGGTGGTGTGGTGGCATGTCCGAAGAGGCGGGACGCGTCTCCGGGGCGTGGCCCCCCCTCACGGACGGCGATGACACGGTAGTAGACGTTCTGCGGTAACGATGCGGCGTCAATATTACTAAATACTCGGAGCGCGATAAAATCATGAGTTTTTTTTGCACGACATGGGCACATGTGCTATAGGAATGATGGTATTTTTTCATAATTTTTGGTGATGGAGAAGTATCCAAAAAATTCCCTCTACGCGGATTGCCCTTCGCGCGTCTACGGCTGTGGCCGGCGGCATCCGGGGGCTAGCATGCCGCCAAATCTTGCGTAGGCGGCCTCTCACAAGTCTGGAAGTGTTGTGGCGGTTGCAAACGCCCGACACGCGTGTCCGGGGTGTGCCCCCCCTCACGGATGGCGCCGCTGCCGGCACCTGGAGGGGGGAAACGGACGTGTGGGGTCTACACGGAGGGGATCTTGCTGTGGGTCTGGCCCGGATGTTGCTCCAAAGTGTTCCTATGGGCTGACCTAACACAACCAGGTGGGGAGGTCAAATGGTCAAAGCCCGTCCACGCAAAGTCAAAGGGCAAGATCCCGTGGTCAAACGCTACAGGGTTAGGCGGGACGGGGGCACTGGGGGTAGCAATGCCACCGGAGCGTCGCACCGGGCCCTCATACATGCGGGGTGGTGTGGTGGCATGTCCGAAGAGGCGTGACGCGTCTCCGGGGCGTGGCCCCCCCTCACGGACGGCGATGACACGGTAGTAGACGTTCTGCGGTAACGATGCGGTGTCAATATTACTAAATACTCGGAGCGCGATAAAATCATGAGTTTTTTTTTCACGACGTGGGCACATGTGCTATAGGAATGATGGTATTTTTTTCATAATTTTTGGTGATGGAGAAGTATCCGAAATATTCCCTCTACGCGGATTGCCCTTCGCGCGTCTACGGCTGTGGCCGGCGGCCTCCGGAGGCTAGCATGCCACCAAATCTTGCGTAGGCGGCCTCTCACACGTCTGGAAGTGTTGTGGCAGTTGCAAACGCCCGGCACGCGTGTCCGGGGTGTGCCCCCCCTCACGGACGGCGCCGCCGCCGGCACCTGGATGGGGGAAACGGACGCGTGGGGTCTACACGGAGGGGATCTTGCTGTGGGTCAGGCCCGGATGTTGCTCCAAAGTGTTCCTATGGGCTGACCTAACACAACCGGGTGGGGAGGTCCACTGGTCAAAGCCCGTCCGTGCAAAGTCAAAGGGCTAGATCCCGTGGTCAAACGCTACACGGTTAGGCGGGACGGGGGCACTGGGGTAGCAATGCCACCGGAGCGTCGCACCGGGCCCTCATACAAGCGGGGTGGTGTGGTGGCATGTCCGAAGAGGCGGGACGCGTCTCCGGGGCGTGGCCCCCCCTCACGGACGGCGATGACACGGTAGTAGACGTTCTGCGGTAACGATGCGGCGTCAATATTACTAAATACTCGGAGCGCGATAAAATCATGAGTTTTTTTGCACGACGTGGGCACATGTGCTATAGGAATAATGGTATTTTTTCATAATTTTTGGTGATGGAGAAGTATCCGAAAAATTCCCTCTACGCGGATTGCCCTTCGCGCGTCTCCGGCTATGGCCGGCGGCCTCCGGGGGCTAGCATGCCGCCAAATCTAGCGTAGGCGGCCTCTCACAAGTCTGGAAGTGTTGTGGCGGTTGCAAACGCCCGACACGCGTGTCCGGGGTGTCCCCCCCTCACGGACGGCGCCGCCGCCGGCACCTGGAGGTGGGAAACGGACGTGTGGGGTCTACACGGAGGGGATCTTGCTGTGGGTCTGGCCCGGATGTTGCTCCAAAGTGTTCCTATGGGCTGACCTAGCAGAACCGGGTGGGGAGGTCCACTGGTCAAAGCCCGTCCGTGCAAAGTCAAAGGGCTAGATCCCGTGATCAAACGCTACAGGGTTAGGCGGGACGGGGGCACTGGGGGTAGCAATGCCACCGGAGCGTCGCACCGGGCCCTCATACATGCGGGGTGGTGTGGTGGCATATCCGAAGAGGCGGGACGCGTCTCCGGGGCGTGCCCCCACTCACGGACGGCGATGACACGGTAGTAGACGTTCTGCGGTAACGATGCGGCGTCAATATTACTAAATACTCGGAGCGCGATAAAATCATGAGTTTTTTTTTCACGACGTGGGCACATGTGCTATAGGAATGATGGTATTTTTTCATAATTTTTGGTGATGGAGAAGTATCCAAAAAATTCCCTCTACGCGGATTGCCCTTCGCGCGTCTACGGCTGTGGCCGGCGGCCTCCGGGGGCTAGCATGCCACCAAATCTTGCGTAGGCGGCCTCTCACACGTCTGGAAGTGTTGTGGCGGTTGCAAACGCCCGGCAAGCGTGTCCGGGGTGTGCCCCCCCTCACGGACTGCGCCGCCGCCGGCACCTAGAGGGTGGAAACGGACGCGTGGGGTCTACACGGAGGGGTTCTTGCTGTGGGTCTGGCCTGGATGTTGCTCCAAAGTGTTCATATGGGCTGACCTAACACAACCGGGTGGGGAGGTCCACTGGTCAAAGCCCGTCCGTGCAAAGTCAAAGGGCTAGATCTCGTGGTCAAACGCTACAGGGTTAGGGGGGACGGGGGCACTGGGGGTAGCAATGCCACCAGAGCGTTGCACCGGGCCCTCATACATGCGGGGTGGTGTGGTGGCATGTCCGAAGAGGCGGGACGCGTCTCTGGGGCGTGGCCCCCCCTCACGGACGGCGATGACACGGTAGTAGACGTTCTACGGTAACGATGCGGCGTCAATATTACTAAATACTCGGAGCGCGATAAAATCATGTGTTTTTTTGCACGACATGGGCACATGTGCTATAGGAATAATGGTATTTTTTCATAATTTTCGGTGATGGAGAAGTATCCGAAAAATTCCCTCTACGCGGATTGCCCTTCGGGCGTCTACGGCTGTGGCCGGCAGCCTCCGGGGGCTAGCATGCCGCCAAATCTTGCGTAGGCGGCCTCTCACAAGTCTGGAAGTGTTGTGGCGGTTGCAAACGGCCGGCACGCGTGTCCGGGGTGTGCCCCCCTCACGGACGGCGCCGCCGCCGGCACCTGGAGGTGGGAAACGGACGCGTGGGGTCTACACGGAGGGGATCTTCCTGTGGGTCTGGCCCGGATGTTGCTCCAAAGTGTTCCTATGGGCTGACCTAACACAACCGGGTGGGGAGGTCCACTGGTCAAAGCCTGTCCGTGCAAAGTCAAAGGGCTAGATCCCGTGGTCAAACGCTACAGGGTTAGGCGGAACGGGGGCACTTGGGGTAGCAATGCCACCGGAGCGTCGCATCGGGCCCTCATACATGCGGGGTGGTGTGGTGGCATGTCCGAAGAGGCGGGACGCGTCTCCGGGGCGTGGCCCCCCCTCACGGACGCCAATGACACGGTAGTAGACATTCTGCGGTAACGATGCGGCGTCAATATTACTAAATACTCGGAGCGCAATAAAATCATGAGTTTTTTTGCACGACGTGGGCACATGTGCTATAGGAACGATGGTATTTTTTCATAATTTTTGGTGATGGAGAAGTATCCGAAAAATTCCCTCTACGCGGATTGCCCTTCGGGCGTCTACGGCTGTGGCCGGCAGCCTCCGGGGGCTAGCATGCCGCCAAATCTTGCGTAGGCGGCCTCTCACAAGTCTGGAAGTGTTGTGGCGGTTGCAAACGCCTGGCACGCGTGTCCGGGGTGTGCCCCCCCTCACGGACGGCGCCGCCGCCGGCACCTAGAGGTGGGAAACGGACGCGTGGGGTCTACACGGAGGGGATCTTGCTGTGGGTCTTGCCCGGATGTTGCTCCAAAGTGTTCCTATGGGCTGACCTAACACAACCGGGTGGGAAGGTCCACTGGTCAAAGCCCGTCCATGCAAAGTCAAAGGGCTAGATCCCGTGGTCAAACGCTACAGGGTTAGGCGGGACGGGGGCACTGGGGGTAGCAATGCCACCGGAGCGTCGCACCGGGCCCTCATACATGCGGGGTGGTGTCGTGGCATGTCCGAATTGGCGGGACGCGTCTCCGGGGCGTGGCCCCCCCTCACGGACGGCGATGACACGGTAGTAGACGTTCCGCGGTAACGATGCGGCGTCAATATTACTAAATACTCGGAGCGCGATAAAATCATGAGTTTTTTTGCACGACGTGGGCACATGTGCTATAGGAATGATGGTATTTTTTCATAAGTTTTGGTGATGGAGAAGTATCCGAAAAATTCCCTCTACGCGGATTGCCCTTCGCGCGTCTACGGCTGTGGCCGGCAGCCTCCGGGGGCTAGCATGCCGCCAAATCTTGCGTAGGCGGCCTCTCACAAGTCTGGAAGTGTTGTGGCGGTTGCAAATGCCCGGCACGCGTGTCCGGGGTGTGCCCCCCCTCACGGACGGCGCCGCCGCCGGCACCTGGAGGTGGGAAACGGACGCGTGGGGTCTACACGGAGGGGATCTTGCTGTGGGTCTAGCCCAGATGTTGCTCCAAAGTGTTCCTATGGGCTGACCAAACACAACCGGGTGGGGAGGTCCACTGGTCAAAGCCCGTCCGTGCAAAGTCAAAGGGCTAGATCCCGTGGTCAAACGCTACAGGGTTTGGCGGGACGGGGGCACTGGGGGTAGCAATGCCACCGGAGCGTCGCACCGGGCCCTCATACATGCGGGGTGGTGTGGTGGCATCTCCGAAGAGGCGGGACGCGTCTCCGGGGCGTGGCCCCCCCTCACGGACGGCGATGACACGGTAGTAGACGTTCTGCGGTAACGATGCGGCGTCAATATTACTAAATACTCGGAGCGCGATAAAATCATGAGTTTTTTTGCACGACGTGGGAACATGTGCTATAGGAACGATGGTATTTTTTCATAATTTTTGGGGATGGAGAAGTATCCGAAAAATTCCCTCTACGCGGATTGCCCTTCGCGCGTCTACGGCTGTGGCCGGCGGCCTCCGGAGGCTAGCATGCCGCCAAATCTTGCGTAGGCGGCCTCTCACAAGTCTGGAAGTGTTGTGGCAGTTGCAAACGCCCGACACGCGTGTCCGGGGTGTGCCCCCCCTCACGGACGGCGCCGCCGCCGGCACCTGGAGGTGGGAAACGGACGCGTAGGGTCTACACGGAGGGGATCTTGCTGTGGGTCTGGCCCGGATGTTGCTCCAAAGTGTTCCTATGGGCTGACCTAGCACAACCGGGTGGGGAGGTCCACTGGTCAAAGCCCGTCCGTGCAAAGTCAAAGGGCTAGATCCCGTGGTCAAACGCTACAAGGTTAGGCGGGACGGGGGCACTGGGGTAGCAATGCCACCGGAGTGTCGCACCGGGCCCTCATACATACGGGGTGGTGTGGTGGCATGTCCGAAGAGGCGGGACGCGTCTCCGGGACGTGGCCCCCCTCACGGACGGCGATGACACGGTAGTAGACGTTTTGCGGTAACGATGCGGCGTCAATATTACTAAATACTCGGAGCGTGATAAAATCATGAGTTTTTTTGCACGACGTGGGCACATGTGCTATAGGAACGATGGTATTTTTTCATAATTTTTGGTGATGGAGAAGTATCCGAAAAATTCCCTCTACGCGGATTGCCCTTCGGGCGTCTACGGCTGTGGCCGGCAGCCTCCGGGGGCTAGCATGCCGCCAAATCTTGCGTAGGCGGCCTCTCACAAGTCTGGAAGTGTTGTGGCGGTTGCAAACGCCTGGCACGCGTGTCCGGGGTGTGCCCCCCCTCACGGACGGCGCCGCCGCCGGCACCTGGAGGTGGGAAACGGACGCGTGGGGTCTACACGGAGGGGATCTTGCTGTGGGTCTTGCCCGGATGTTGCTCCAAAGTGTTCCTATGGGCTGACCTAACACAACCGGGTGGGGAGGTCCACTGGTCAAAGCCCGTCCATGCAAAGTCAAAGGGCTAGATCCCGTGGTCAAACGCTACAGGGTTAGGCGGGACGGGGGCACTGGGGGTAGCAATGCCACCGGAGCGTCGCACCGGGCCCTCATACATGCGGGGTGGTGTCGTGGCATGTCCGAATTGGCGGGACGCGTCTCCGGGGCGTGGCCCCCCCTCACGGACGGCGATGACACGGTAGTAGACGTTCCGCGGTAACGATGCGGCGTCAATATTACTAAATACTCGGAGCGCGATAAAATCATGAGTTTTTTTGCACGACGTGGGCACATGTGCTATAGGAATGATGGTATTTTTTCATAAGTTTTGGTGATGGAGAAGTATCCGAAAAATTCCCTCTACGCGGATTGCCCTTCGCGCGTCTACGGCTGTGGCCGGCAGCCTCCGGGGGCTAGCATGCCGCCAAATCTTGCGTAGGCGGCCTCTCACAAGTCTGGAAGTGTTGTGGCGGTTGCAAATGCCCGGCACGCGTGTCCGGGGTGTGCCCCCCCTCACGGACGGCGCCGCCGCCGGCACCTGGAGGTGGGAAACGGACGCGTGGGGTCTACACGGAGGGGATCTTGCTGTGGGTCTAGCCCAGATGTTGCTCCAAAGTGTTCCTATGGGCTGACCAAACACAACCGGGTGGGGAGGTCCACTGGTCAAAGCCCGTCCGTGCAAAGTCAAAGGGCTAGATCCCGTGGTCAAACGCTACAGGGTTTGGCGGGACGGGGGCACTGGGGGTAGCAATGCCACCGGAGCGTCGCACCGGGCCCTCATACATGCGGGGTGGTGTGGTGGCATCTCCGAAGAGGCGGGACGCGTCTCCGGGGCGTGGCCCCCCCTCACGGACGGCGATGACACGGTAGTAGACGTTCTGCGGTAACGATGCGGCGTCAATATTACTAAATACTCGGAGCGCGATAAAATCATGAGTTTTTTTGCACGACGTGGGAACATGTGCTATAGGAACGATGGTATTTTTTCATAATTTTTGGGGATGGAGAAGTATCCGAAAAATTCCCTCTACGCGGATTGCCCTTCGCGCGTCTACGGCTGTGGCCGGCGGCCTCCGGAGGCTAGCATGCCGCCAAATCTTGCGTAGGCGGCCTCTCACAAGTCTGGAAGTGTTGTGGCAGTTGCAAACGCCCGACACGCGTGTCCGGGGTGTGCCCCCCCTCACGGACGGCGCCGCCGCCGGCACCTGGAGGTGGGAAACGGACGCGTAGGGTCTACACGGAGGGGATCTTGCTGTGGGTCTGGCCCGGATGTTGCTCCAAAGTGTTCCTATGGGCTGACCTAGCACAACCGGGTGGGGAGGTCCACTGGTCAAAGCCCGTCCGTGCAAAGTCAAAGGGCTAGATCCCGTGGTCAAACGCTACAAGGTTAGGCGGGACGGGGGCACTGGGGTAGCAATGCCACCGGAGTGTCGCACCGGGCCCTCATACATACGGGGTGGTGTGGTGGCATGTCCGAAGAGGCGGGACGCGTCTCCGGGACGTGGCCCCCCTCACGGACGGCGATGACACGGTAGTAGACGTTTTGCGGTAACGATGCGGCGTCAATATTACTAAATACTCGGAGCGTGATAAAATCATGAGTTTTTTTGCACGACGTGGGCACATGTGCTATAGGAACGATGGTATTTTTTCATAATTTTTGGTGATGGAGAAGTATCCGAAAAATTCCCTCTACGCGGATTGCCCTTCGGGCGTCTACGGCTGTGGCCGGCAGCCTCCGGGGGCTAGCATGCCGCCAAATCTTGCGTAGGCGGCCTCTCACAAGTCTGGAAGTGTTGTGGCGGTTGCAAACGCCTGGCACGCGTGTCCGGGGTGTGCCCCCCCTCACGGACGGCGCCGCCGCCGGCACCTGGAGGTGGGAAACGGACGCGTGGGGTCTACACGGAGGGGATCTTGCTGTGGGTCTTGCCCGGATGTTGCTCCAAAGTGTTCCTATGGGCTGACCTAACACAACCGGGTGGGGAGGTCCACTGGTCAAAGCCCGTCCATGCAAAGTCAAAGGGCTAGATCCCGTGGTCAAACGCTACAGGGTTAGGCGGGACGGGGGCACTGGGGGTAGCAATGCCACCGGAGCGTCGCACCGGGCCCTCATACATGCGGGGTGGTGTCGTGGCATGTCCGAATTGGCGGGACGCGTCTCCGGGGCGTGGCCCCCCCTCACGGACGGCGATGACACGGTAGTAGACGTTCCGCGGTAACGATGCGGCGTCAATATTACTAAATACTCGGAGCGCGATAAAATCATGAGTTTTTTTGCACGACGTGGGCACATGTGCTATAGGAATGATGGTATTTTTTCATAAGTTTTGGTGATGGAGAAGTATCCGAAAAATTCCCTCTACGCGGATTGCCCTTCGCGCGTCTACGGCTGTGGCCGGCAGCCTCCGGGGGCTAGCATGCCGCCAAATCTTGCGTAGGCGGCCTCTCACAAGTCTGGAAGTGTTGTGGCGGTTGCAAATGCCCGGCACGCGTGTCCGGGGTGTGCCCCCCCTCACGGACGGCGCCGCCGCCGGCACCTGGAGGTGGGAAACGGACGCGTGGGGTCTACACGGAGGGGATCTTGCTGTGGGTCTAGCCCGGATGTTGCTCCAAAGTGTTCCTATGGGCTGACCAAACACAACCGGGTGGGGAGGTCCACTGGTCAAAGCCCGTCCGTGCAAAGTCAAAGGGCTAGATCCCGTGGTCAAACGCTACAGGGTTAGGCGGGACGGGGGCACTGGGGGTAGCAATGCCACCGGAGCGTCGCACCGGGCCCTCATACATGCGGGGTGGTGTGGTGGCATCTCCGAAGAGGCGGGACGCGTCTCCGGGGCGTGGCCCCCCCTCACGGACGGCGATGACACGGTAGTAGACGTTCTGCGGTAACGATGCGGCGTCAATATTACTAAATACTCGGAGCGCGATAAAATCATGAGTTTTTTTGCACGACGTGGGAACATGTGCTATAGGAACGATGGTATTTTTTCATAATTTTTGGGGATGGAGAAGTATCCGAAAAATTCCCTCTACGCGGATTGCCCTTTGGGCATCTACGGCTGTGGCCGGCAGCCTCCGGGGCTAGCATGCCACCAAATCTTGCGTAGGCGGCCTCTCACAAGTCTGGAAGTGTTGTGGCGGTTGCAAACGCCCGACACGCGTGTCCGGGGTGTGCCCCCCCTCACGGACGGCGCCGCCGCCGGCACCTGGAGGTGGGAAACGGACGCGTAGGGTCTACACGGAGGGGATCTTGCTGTGGGTCTAGCCCGGATGTTGCTCCAAACTGTTCCTATGGGCTGACCTAGCACAACCGGGTGGGGAGGTCCACTGGTCAAAGCCCGTCCGTGCAAAGTCAAAGGGCTAGATCCCGTGGTCAAACGCTACAAGGTTAGGCGGGACGGGGGCACTGGGGTAGCAATGCCACCGGAGTGTCGCACCGGGCCCTCATACATACGGGGTGGTGTGGTGGCATGTCCGAAGAGGCGGGACGCGTCTCCGGGACGTGGCCCCCCTCACGGACGGCGATGACACGGTAGTAGACGTTTTGCGGTAACGATGCGGCGTCAATATTACTAAATACTCGGAGCGTGATAAAATCATGAGTTTTTTTGCACGACGTGGGCACATGTGCTATAGGAACGATGGTATTTTTTCATAATTTTTGGTGATGGAGAAGTATCCGAAAAATTCCCTCTACGCGGATTGCCCTTCGGGCGTCTACGGCTGTGGCCGGCAGCCTCCGGGGGCTAGCATGCCGCCAAATCTTGCGTAGGCAGCCTCTCACAAGTATGGAAGTGTTGTGGCGGTTGCAAACGCCCGGCACGCGTGTCTGGGGTGTGCCCCCCCTCACGGACGGCGCCGCCGCCGGCACCTGGAGGTGGGAAACGGACGCGTGGGGTCTACACGGAGGGGATCTTGCTGTGGGTCTGGCCCGGATGTTGCTCCAAAGTGTTCCTATGGGCTGACCTAACACAACCGGGTGGGGAGGTCCACTGGTCAAAGCCCGTCCGTGCAAAGTTAAAGGGCTAGATCCCGTGGTCAAACGCTACAGGGTTAGGCAGGAAGGGGGCACTGGTGGTAGCAATGCCACCGGAGCGTCGCACCGGGCCCTCATACCTGCGGGGTGGTGTGGTGGCATGTCCGAAGAGGCGGGACGCGTCTCCGGGGCGTGGCCCCCCCTCACGGACGGCGATGACACGGTAGTAGACGTTCTGCGGCAACGATGCGGCGTCAATATTACTAAATACTCGGAGCGCGATAAAATCATGAGTTTTTTTGGACGACGTGGGCACATGTGGTATAGGAACGATGGTAATTTTTCATAATTTTTGGTGATGGAGAAGTATATGAAAAATTCCCTCTACGCGGATTGCCCTTCGCGCGTCTACGGCTGAGGCCGGCAGCCTCCGGGGGCTAGCATGCCGCCAAATCTTGCGTAGGCGGCCTCTCACAAGTCTGGAAGTGTTGTGGCGGTTGCAAACGCCCGGCACGCGTGTCCGGGGTGTGCCCCCCCTCACGGACGGCGCCGCCGCCGGCACCTGGAGGTGGGAAACGGACGCGTGGGGTCTACACGGAGGGGATCTTGCTGTGGGTCTGGCCCGGATGTTGCTCCAAAGTGTTCCTATGGGCTGACCTAACACAACCGGGTTGGGAGGTCCACTGGTCAAAGCCCGTCCATGCAAAGTCAAAGGGCTAGATCCCGTGGTCAAACGCTACAGGGTTAGGCGGGACGGGGGCATTGGGGGTAGCAATGCCACCAGAGCGTCGCACCGGGCCCTCATACATGCGGGGTGGTGTGGTGGCATGTCCGAAGAGACGGGACGCATCTCCGGGGCGTGGGCCCCCCTCACGGACGGCGATGACACGGTAGTAGACGTTCTGCGGTAACGATGCGGCGTCAATATTACTAAATACTCGGAGCGCGATAAAATCATGAGTTTTTTTGCACGACGTGGGAACATGTGCTATAGGAACGATGGTATTTTTTCATAATTTTTGGTGATGGAGAACTATCCGAAAAATTCCCTCTATGCGGATTGCCCTTCGGGCGTCTACGGCTGTGGCCGGCGGCTTCCGGGGGCTAGCATGCCGCCAAATCTTGCGTAGGCGGCCTCTCACAAGTCTGGAAGTGTTGTGGCGGTTGCAAACGCCCGGCACGCGTGTCCGGGGTGTGCCCCCCTCACGGACGGCGCCGCCGCCGGCACCTGGAGGTGGGAAACGGACGCGTGGGGTCTACACGGAGGGGATCTTGCTGTGGGTCTGGCCCGGATGTTGCTCCAAAGTGTTCCTATGGGCTGATCTAACACAAACGGGTGGGGAGGTCCACTGGTAAAAGCCCGTCCGTGCAAAGTCAAAGGGCTAGATCCCGTGGTCAAACGCTATAGGGTTAGGCGGGACGGGGGCACTAGGGGTAGCAATGCCACCGGAGCGTCGCACCGGGCCCTCATACATGCGGGGTGGTGTGGTGGCATGTCCGAAGAGGCGGGACGCGTCTCCGGGGCGTGGCCCCCCCTCACGGACGGCGATGAAACGGTAGTAGACGTTCTGCGGTAACGATGCGGCGTCAATATTACTAAATACTCGGAGCGTGATAAAATCATGAGTTTTTTTGCACGACGTGGGCACATGTGCTATAGGAACGATGGTATTTTTTCATAATTTTTGGTGATGGTGAAGTATCCGAAAAATTCCCTCTACGCGGATTGCCCTTCGGGCGTCTACGGTTGTGGCCGGCGGCCTCCGGGGGCTAGCAGGCCGCCAAATCTTGCGTAGGCCGCCTCTCACAAGTCTAGAAGTGTTGTGGCGGTTGCAAACGCCCGGCACGCGTGTCCGGGGTGCGCCCCCCCTGACGGACAGCGCCGCCGCCGGCACCTGGAGGTGGGAAACGGACGCGTGGGGTCTAAACGGAGGGGATCTTGCTGTGGGTCTGGCCCAGATGTTGCTCCAAAGTGTTCCTATGGGCTGACCTAACACAACCGGGTGGGGAGGTCCACTGGCCAAAGCCCGTCCGTGCAAAGTCAAAGGGCTAGATCCCGTGGTCAAACGCTACAAGGTTAGGCGGGACGGGGGCACTGGGGGTAGCAATGCCACCGGAGCGTCGCACCGGGCCCTCATACATGCGGGGTGGTGTGGTGGCATGTCCGAAGAGGCGGGACGCGTCTCCGGGGCGTGGGCCCCCCTCGCGGACGGTGATGACATGGTAGTAGATGTTCTGCGGTAACGATGCGGCGTCAATATTACTAAATACTTGGAGCGCGATAAAATCATGAGTTTTTTTGGACGACGTGGGCACATGTGGTATAGGAACGATGGTAATTTTTCATAATTTTTGGTGATGGAGAAGTATATGAAAAATTCCCTCTACGCGGATTGCCCTTCGCGCGTCTACGGCTGAGGCCGGCAGCCTCCGGGGGCTAGCATGCCGCCAAATCTTGCGTAGGCGGCCTCTCACAAGTCTGGAAGTGTTGTGGCGGTTGCAAACGCCCGGCACGCGTGTCCGGGGTGTGCCCCCCCTCACGGATGGCGCCGCCGCCGGCACCTGGAGGTGGGAAACGGACGCGTGGGGTCTACACGGAGGGGATCTTGCTGTGGGTCTGGCCCGGATGTTGCTCCAAAGTGTTCCTATGGGCTGACCTAACACAACCGGGTTGGGAGGTCCACTGGTCAAAGCCCGTCCATGCAAAGTCAAAGGGCTAGATCCCGTGGTCAAACGCTACAGGGTTAGGCGGGACGGGGGCATTGGGGGTAGCAATGCCACCAGAGCGTCGCACTGGGCCCTCATACATGCGGGGTGGTGTGGTGGCATGTCCGAAGAGACGGGACGCATCTCCGGGGCGTGGGCCCCCCTCACGGACGGCGATGACACGGTAGTAGACGTTCTGCGGTAACGATGCGGCGTCAATATTACTAAATACTCGGAGCGCGATAAAATCATGAGTTTTTTTGCACGACGTGGGAACATGTGCTATAGGAACGATGGTATTTTTTCATAATTTTTGGTGATGGAGAACTATCCGAAAAATTCCCTCTATGCGGATTGCCCTTCGGGCGTCTACGGCTGTGGCCGGCGGCTTCCGGGGGCTAGCATGCCGCCAAATCTTGCGTAGGCGGCCTCTCACAAGTCTGGAAGTGTTGTGGCGGTTGCAAACGCCCGGCACGCGTGTCCGGGGTGTGCCCCCCTCACGGACGACGCCGCCGCCGGCACCTAGAGGTGGGAAACGGACGCGTGGGGTCTACACGGAGGGGATCTTGCTGTGGGTCTGGCCCGGATGTTGCTCCAAAGTGTTCCTATGGGCTGATCTAACACAAACGGGTGGGGAGGTCCACTGGTAAAAGCCCGTCCGTGCAAAGTCAAAGGGCTAGATCCCGTGGTCAAACGCTATAGGGTTAGGCGGGACGGGGGCACTAGGGGTAGCAATGCCACCGGAGCGTCGCACCGGGCCCTCATACATGCGGGGTGGTGTGGTGGCATGTCCGAAGAGGCGGGACGCGTCTCCGGGGCGTGGCCCCCCCTCACGGACGGCGATGAAACGGTAGTAGACGTTCTGCGGTAACGATGCGGCGTCAATATTACTAAATACTCGGAGCGTGATAAAATCATGAGTTTTTTTGCACGACGTGGGCACATGTGCTATAGGAACGATGGTATTTTTTCATAATTTTTGGTGATGGTGAAGTATCCGAAAAATTCCCTCTACGCGGATTGCCCTTCGGGCGTCTACGGTTGTGGCCGGCGGCCTCCGGGGGCTAGCAGGCCGCCAAATCTTGCGTAGGCCGCCTCTCACAAGTCTAGAAGTGTTGTGGCGGTTGCAAACGCCCGGCACGCGTGTCCGGGGTGCGCCCCCCCTGACGGACAGCGCCGCCGCCGGCACCTGGAGGTGGGAAACGGACGCGTGGGGTCTAAACGGAGGGGATCTTGCTGTGGGTCTGGCCCAGATGTTGCTCCAAAGTGTTCCTATGGGCTGACCTAACACAACCGGGTGGGGAGGTCCACTGGCCAAAGCCCGTCCGTGCAAAGTCAAAGGGCTAGATCCCGTGGTCAAACGCTACAGGGTTAGGCGGGACGGGGGCACTGGGGGTAGCAATGCCACCGGAGCGTCGCACCGGGCCCTCATACATGCGGGGTGGTGTGGTGGCATGTCCGAAGAGGCGGGACGCGTCTCCGGGGCGTGGGCCCCCCTCGCGGACGGCGATGACATGGTAGTAGATGTTCTGCGGTAACGATGCGGCGTCAATATTACTAAATACTTGGAGCGCGATAAAATCATGAGTTTTTTTGCACGACGTGGGCACATGTGCTATAGGAACGATGGTATTTTTAAATAATTTTTAGTGATGGACAAGTATCCGAAAAATTCCCTCTACGCGGATTGCCCTTCGGGAGTCTTCGGCTGTGGCCGGCAGCCTCCGGGGGCTAGCATGCCGCCAAATCTTGCGTAGGTGGCCTCTCACAACTATGGAAGTGTTGTGGCGGTTGCAAACGCCGGGCACGCGTGTCCGGGGTGTGCCCCCCTCATGGACGGCGCCGCCGCCGGCACCTGGAGGAGGGAAACGGACGCGTGGGGTCTACACGGAGGGGATCTTGCTGGGGTCTGGCCCGGATGTTGCTCCAAAGTGTTCCTATGGGCTGACCTAACACAACCGGGTTGGGAGGTCCACTGGTCAAAGCCCGTCCATGCAAAGTCAAAGGGCTAGATCCCGTGGTCAAACGCTACAGGGTTAGGCGGGACGGGGGCATTGGGGGTGGCAATGCCACCAGAGCGTCGCACCGGGCCCTCATACATGCGGGGTGGTGTGGTGGCATGTCCGAAGAGACGGGACGCATCTCTGGGGCGTGGGCCCCCCTCACGGACGGCGATGACACGGTAGTAGACGTTCTGCGGTAACGATGCGGCGTCAATATTACTAAATACTCGGAGCGCGATAAAATCATGAGTTTTTTTGCACGACGTGGGCACATGTGCTATAGGAACGATGGTATTTTTTCATAATTTTTGGCGATGGAGAACTATCCGAAAAATTCCCTCTATGCGGATTGCCCTTCGGGCGTCTACGGCTGTGGCCGGCGGCTTCCGGGGGCTAGCATGCCGCCAAATCTTGCGTAGGCGGCCTCTCACAAGTCTGGAAGTGTTGTGGCGGTTGCAAACGCCCGGCACGCGTGTCCGGGGTGTGCCCCCCTCACGGACGGCGCCGCCGCCGGCACCTGGAGGTGGGAAACGGACGCGTGGGGTCTACACGGAGGGGATCTTGCTGTGGGTCTGGCCCGGATGTTGCTCCAAAGTGTTCCTATGGGCTGACCTAACACAACCGGGTTGGGAGGTCCACTGGTCAAAGCCCGTCCATGCAAAGTCAAAGGGCTAGATCCCGTGGTCAAACGCTACAGGGTTAGGCGGGACGGGGGCACTAGGGGTAGCAATGCCACCGGAGCGTCGCACCGGGCCCTCATACATGCGGGGTGGTGTGGTGGCATGTCCGAAGAGGCGGGACGCGTCTCCGGGGCGTGGCCCCCCCTCACGGACGGCGATGAAACGGTAGTAGACGTTCTGCGGTAACGATGCGGCGTCAATATTACTAAATACTCGGAGCGCGATAAAATCATGAGTTTTTTTGCACGACGTGGGCACATGTGCTATAGGAACGATGGTATTTTTTCATAATTTTTGGTGATGGTGAAGTATCCGAAAAATTCCCTCTACGCGGATTGCCCTTCGGGCGTCTACGGTTGTGGCCGGCGGCCTCCGGGGGCTAGCAGGCCGCCAAATCTTGCGTAGGCCGCCTCTCACAAGTCTAGAAGTGTTGTGGCGGTTGCAAACGCCCGGCACGCGTGTCCGGGGTGCGCCCCCCCTGACGGACAGCGCCGCCGCCGGCACCTGGAGGTGGGAAACGGACGCGTGGGGTCTAAACGGAGGGGATCTTGCTGTGGGTCTGGCCCAGATGTTGCTCCAAAGTGTTCCTATGGGCTGACCTAACACAACCGGGTGGGGAGGTCCACTGGCCAAAGCCCGTCCGTGCAAAGTCAAAGGGCTAGATCCCGTGGTCAAACGCTACAGGGTTAGGCGGGACGGGGGCACTGGGGGTAGCAATGCCACCGGAGCGTCGCACCGGGCCCTCATACATGCGGGGTGGTGTGGTGGCATGTCCGAAGAGGCGGGACGCATCTCCGGGGCGTGGGCCCCCCTCACGGACGGCGATGACACGGTAGTAGACGTTCTGCGGTAACGATGCGGCGTCAATATTACTAAATACTCGGAGCGCGATAAAATCATGAGTTTTTTTGCACGACGTGGGAACATGTGCTATAGGAACGATGGTATTTTTTCATAATTTTTGGTGATGGAGAAGTATCCGAAATATTCCCTCTACGCGGATTGCCCTTCGCGCGTCTACGGCTGTGGCCGGCGGCATCCGGGGGCTAGCATGCCGCCAAATCTTGCGTAGGCGGCCTCTCACAAGTCTGGAAGTGTTGTGGCGGTTGCAAACGCCCGACACGCGTGTCCGGGGTGTGCCCCCCCTCACGGACGGCGCCGCCGCCGGCACCTGGAGGGGGGAAACGGACGTGTGGGGTCTACACGGAGGGGATCTTGCTGTGGGTCTGGCCCGGATGTTGCTCCAAGGTGTTCCTATGGGCTGACCTAACACAACCAGGTGGGGAGGTCAAATGGTCAAAGCCCGTCCGTGCAAAGTCAAAGGGCAAGATCCCGTGGTCAAACGCTACAGGGTTAGGCGGGACGGGGGCACTGGGGGTAGCAATGCCACCGGAGCGTCGCACCGGGCCCTCATACATGCGGGGTGGTGTGGTGGCATGTCCGAAGAGGCGTGACGCGTCTCCGGGGCGTGGCCCCCCCTCACGGACGGCGATGACACGGTAGTAGACGTTCTGTGGTAACGATGCGGCGTCAATATTACTAAATACTCGGAGCACGATAAAATCATGAGTTTTTTTTTCACGACGTGGGCACATGTGCTATAGGAATGATGGTATTTTTTCATAATTTTTGGTGATGGAGAAGTATCCGAAATATTCCCTCTACGCGGATTGCCCTTCGCGCGTCTACGGCTGTGGCCGGCGGCCTCCGGAGGCTAGCATGCCACCAAATCTTGCGTAGGCGGCCTCTCACACGTCTGGAAGTGTTGTGGCGGTTGCAAACGCCCGGCACGCGTGTCCGGGGTGTGCCCCCCCTCACGGACGGTGCCGCCGCCGGCACCTGGATGGGGGAAACGGACGCGTGGGGTCTACACGGACGGGATCTTGCTGTGGGTCAGGCCCGGATGTTGCTCCAAAGTGTTCCTATGGGCTGACCTAACACAACCGGGTGGGGAGGTCCACTCGTCAAAGCCCGTCCGTGCAAAGTCAAAGGGCTAGATCCCGTGGTCAAACGCTACAAGGTTAGGCGGGACGGGGGCACTGGGGGTAGCAATGCCACCGGAGCGTCGCACCGGGCCCTCATACATGCGGGGTGGTGTGGTGGCATGTCCGAAGAGGCGGGACGCGTCTCCGAGGCGTGGCCCCCCCGCACGGACGGCGATTACACGGTAGTAGACGTTCTGCGGTAACGATGCGGCGTCAATATTACTAAATACTCGGAGCACGATAAAATCATGAGTTTTTTTGCACGACGTGGGCACATGTGCTACAGGAATGATGGTATTTTTTTCATAATTTTTGGTGATGGAGAAGTATCCGAAAAATTCCCTCTACGCGAATTGCCCTTCGCGCGTCTACGGCTGTGGCCGGCGGCCTCCGGGGGCTAGCATGCCGCCAAATCTTGCGTAGGCGGCCTCTCACAAGTCTGGAAGTGTTGTGGCGGTTGCAAACGCCCGACACGCGTGTCCGGGGTGTGCCCCCCCTCACGGACGGCGCCGCCGCCGGCACCTGGAGGGGGGAAACGGACGCGTGGGGTCTACACGGAGGGAATCTTGCTGTGGGTCTGGCCCGCATGTTGCTCCAAAGTGTTCCTATGGGCTGACCTAACACAACCGGGTGGGGAGGTCCACTGGTCAAAGCCCGTCCGTGCAAAGTCAAAGGGCTAGATCCCGTGGTCAAACGCTACAGGGTTAGGCGGGACGGGGGCACTGGGGGTAGCAATGCCACCGGAGCATCGCACCGGGCCCTCATACATGCGTGGTGGTGTGGTGGCATGTCCGAAAAGGCGGGACGCGTCTCCGGGGCGTGGCCCCCCCTCACGGACGGCGATGACACGGTAGTAGACGTTCTGCGGTAACGATGCGGCGTCAATATTACTAAATACTCGGAGGGCGATAAAATCATGAGTTTTTTTTCACGACGTGGGCACATGTGCTATAGGAACGATGGTATTTTTTCATAATTTTTGGTGATGGAGAAGTATCCGAAAAATTCCCTCTACGCGGATTGCCCTTCGCGCGTCTACGGCTATGGCCGGCGGCCTCCGGGGGCTAGCATGCCACCAAATCTTGCGTAGGCGGCCTCTCACACGTCTGGAAGTGTTGTGGCGGTTGCAAACGCCCGGCAAGCGTGTCCGGGGTGTGCCCCCCTGACGGACGGCGCCGCCGCCGGCACCTTGATGGGGGAAACGGACGCGTGGGGTCTACACGGAGGGGATCTTGCTGTGGGTCTGGCCCAGATGTTGCTCCAAAGTGTTCCTGTGGCTGACCTAACACAACCGGGTGGGGAGGTCCACTGGTCAAAGCCCGTCCGTGCAAAGTTAAAGGGCAAGATCCCGTGGTCAAACGCTACAGGGTTAGGCGGGACGGGGGCACTGGGGTAGCAATGCCACCGGAGCGTCGCACCGGGCCCTCATACATGCGGGGTGGTGTGGTGGCATGTCCGAAGAGGCGTGACGCGTCTCCGGGGCGTGGCCCCCCCTCACGGACGGTGATGACACGGTAGTAGACGTTCTGCGGTAACGATGCGGCGTCAATATTACTAAATACTCGGAGCGCGATAAAATCATGAGTTTTTTTTGCACGACATGGGCACATGTGCTATAGGAATGATGGTATTTTTTCATAATTTTTGGTGATGGAGAAGTATCCGAAATATTCCCTCTATGCGGATTGCCCTTCGCGCGTCTACGGCTGTGGCCGGCGGCATCCGGGGGCTAGCATGCCGCCAAATCTTGCGTAGGCGGCCTCTCACAAGTCTGGAAGTGTTGTGGCGGTTGCAAACGCCCGACACGCGTGTCCGGGGTGTGCCCCCCCTCACGGACGGCGCCGCTGCCGGCACCTGGAGGGGGGAAACGGACGTGTGGGGTCTACACGGAGGGGATCTTGCTGTGGGTCTGGCCCGGATGTTGCTCCAAAGTGTTCCTATGGGCTGACCTAACACAACCAGGTGGGGAGGTCAAATGGTCAAAGCCCGTCCGTGCAAAGTCAAAGGGCAAGATCCCGTGGTCAAACGCTACAGGGTTAGGCGGGACGGGGGCACTGGGGGTAGCAATGCCACCGGAGCGTCGCACCGGGCCCTCATACATGCGGGGTGGTGTGGTGGCATGTCCGAAGAGGCGTGACGCGTCTCCGGGGCGTGGCCCCCCCTCACGGACGGCGATGACACGGTAGTAGACGTTCTGCGGTAACGATGCGGTGTCAATATTACTAAATACTCGGAGCGCGATAAAATCATGAGTTTTTTTTTCACGACGTGGGCACATGTGCTATAGGAATGATGGTATTTTTTCATAATTTTTGGTGATGGAGAAGTATCCGAAATATTCCCTCTACGCGGATTGCCCTTCGCGCGTCTACGGCTGTGGCCGGCGGCCTCCGGAGGCTAGCATGCCACCAAATCTTGCGTAGGCGGCCTCTCACACGTCTGGAAGTGTTGTGGCGGTTGCAAACGCCCGGCACGCGTGTCCGGGGTGTGCCCCCCCTCACGGACGGCGCCGCCGCCGGCACCTGGATGGGGGAAACGGACGCGTGGGGTCTACACGGAGGGGATCTTGCTGTGGGTCAGGCCCGGATGTTGCTCCAAAGTGTTCCTATGGGCTGACCTAACACAACCGGGTGGGGAGGTCCACTGGTCAAAGCCCGTCCGTGCAAAGTCAAAGGGCTAGATCCCGTGGTCAAACGCTACACGGTTAGGCGGGACGGGGGCACTGGGGTAGCAATGCCACCGGAGCGTCGCACCGGGCCCTCATACAAGCGGGGTGGTGTGGTGGCATGTCCGAAGAGGCGGGACGCGTCTCCGGGGCGTGGCCCCCCCTCACGGACGGCGATGACACGGTAGTAGACGTTCTGCGGTAACGATGCGGCGTCAATATTACTAAATACTCGGAGCGCGATAAAATCATGAGTTTTTTTGCACGACGTGGGCACATGTGCTATAGGAATAATGGTATTTTTTCATAATTTTTGGTGATGGAGAAGTATCCGAAAAATTCCCTCTACGCGGATTGCCCTTCGCGCGTCTCCGGCTATGGCCGGCGGCCTCCGGGGGCTAGCATGCCGCCAAATCTAGCGTAGGCGGCCTCTCACAAGTCTGGAAGTGTTGTGGCGGTTGCAAACGCCCGACACGCGTGTCCGGGGTGTCCCCCCCCCTCACGGACGGCGCCGCCGCCGGCACCTGGAGGGGGGAAACGGACATGTGGGGTCTACACGGAGGGGATCTTGCTGTGGGTCTGGCCCGGATGTTGCTCCAAAGTGTTCCTATGGGCTGACCTAGCAGAACTGGGTGGGGAGGTCCACTGGTCAAAGCCCGTCCGTGCAAAGTCAAAGGGCTAGATCCCGTGATCAAACGCTACAGGGTTAGGCGGGACGGGGGCACTGGGGGTAGCAATGCCACCGGAGCGTCGCACCGGGCCCTCATACATGCGGGGTGGTGTGGTGGCATGTCCGAAGAGGATGGACGCGTCTCCGGGGCGTGCCCCCACTCACGGACGGCGATGACACGGTAGTAGACGTTCTGCGGTAACGATGCGGCATCAATATTACTAAATACTCGGAGCGCGATAAAATCATGAGTTTTTTTTTCACGACGTGGGCACATGTGCTATAGGAATGATGGTATTTTTTCATAATTTTTGGTGATGGAGAAGTATCCAAAAAATTCCCTCTACGCGGATTGCCCTTCGCGCGTCTACGGCTGTGGCCGGCGGCCTCCGGGGGCTAGCATGCCACCAAATCTTGCGTAGGCGGCCTCTCACACGTCTGGAAGTGTTGTGGCGGTTGCAAACGCCCGGCAAGCGTGTCCGGGGTGTGCCCCCCTGACGGACGGCGCCGCCGCCGGCACCTTGATGGGTGAAACGGACGCGTGGGGTCTACACGGAGGGGATCTTGCTGTGGGTCTGGCCCAGATGTTGCTCCAAAGTGTTCCTATGGCTGACCTAACACAACCGGGTGGGGAGGTCCACTGGTCAAAGCCCGTCCGTGCAAAGTCAAAGGGCTAGATCCCGTGGTCAAACGCTACACGGTTAGGCGGGACGGGGGCACTGGGGGTAGCAATGCCACCGGAGCGTCGCACCGGGCCCTCATACATGCGGGGTGGTGTGGTGGCATGTCCGAAGAGGCGGGACGCGTCTCCGAGGCGTGGCCCCCCCGCACGGACGGCGATTACACGGTAGTAGACGTTCTGCGGTAACGATGCGGCGTCAATATTACTAAATACTCGGAGCACGATAAAATCATGAGTTTTTTTGCACGACGTGGGCACATGTGCTACAGGAATGATGGTATTTTTTTCATAATTTTTGGTGATGGAGAAGTATCCGAAAAATTCCCTCTACGCGAATTGCCCTTCGCGCGTCTACGGCTGTGGCCGGCGGCCTCCGGGGGCTAGCATGCCGCCAAATCTTGCGTAGGCGGCCTCTCACAAGTCTGGAAGTGTTGTGGCGGTTGCAAACGCCCGACACGCGTGTCCGGGGTGTGCCCCCCCTCACGGACGGCGCCGCCGCCGGCACCTGGAGGGGGGAAACGGACGCGTGGGGTCTACACGGAGGGAATCTTGCTGTGGGTCTGGCCCGCATGTTGCTCCAAAGTGTTCCTATGGGCTGACCTAACACAACCGGGTGGGGAGGTCCACTGGTCAAAGCCCGTCCGTGCAAAGTCAAAGGGCTAGATCCCGTGGTCAAACGCTACAGGGTTAGGCGGGACGGGGGCACTGGGGGTAGCAATGCCACCGGAGCATCGCACCGGGCCCTCATACATGCGTGGTGGTGTGGTGGCATGTCCGAAAAGGCGGGACGCGTCTCCGGGGCGTGGCCCCCCCTCACGGACGGCGATGACACGGTAGTAGACGTTCTGCGGTAACGATGCGGCGTCAATATTACTAAATACTCGGAGGGCGATAAAATCATGAGTTTTTTTTCACGACGTGGGCACATGTGCTATAGGAACGATGGTATTTTTTCATAATTTTTGGTGATGGAGAAGTATCCGAAAAATTCCCTCTACGCGGATTGCCCTTCGCGCGTCTACGGCTATGGCCGGCGGCCTCCGGGGGCTAGCATGCCACCAAATCTTGCGTAGGCGGCCTCTCACACGTCTGGAAGTGTTGTGGCGGTTGCAAACGCCCGGCAAGCGTGTCCGGGGTGTGCCCCCCTGACGGACGGCGCCGCCGCCGGCACCTTGATGGGGGAAACGGACGCGTGGGGTCTACACGGAGGGGATCTTGCTGTGGGTCTGGCCCAGATGTTGCTCCAAAGTGTTCCTGTGGCTGACCTAACACAACCGGGTGGGGAGGTCCACTGGTCAAAGCCCGTCCGTGCAAAGTTAAAGGGCAAGATCCCGTGGTCAAACGCTACAGGGTTAGGCGGGACGGGGGCACTGGGGTAGCAATGCCACCGGAGCGTCGCACCGGGCCCTCATACATGCGGGGTGGTGTGGTGGCATGTCCGAAGAGGCGTGACGCGTCTCCGGGGCGTGGCCCCCCCTCACGGACGGTGATGACACGGTAGTAGACGTTCTGCGGTAACGATGCGGCGTCAATATTACTAAATACTCGGAGCGCGATAAAATCATGAGTTTTTTTTGCACGACATGGGCACATGTGCTATAGGAATGATGGTATTTTTTCATAATTTTTGGTGATGGAGAAGTATCCGAAATATTCCCTCTATGCGGAATGCCCTTCGCGCGTCTACGGCTGTGGCCGGCGGCATCCGGGGGCTAGCATGCCGCCAAATCTTGCGTAGGCGGCCTCTCACAAGTCTGGAAGTGTTGTGGCGGTTGCAAACGCCCGACACGCGTGTCCGGGGTGTGCCCCCCCTCACGGACGGCGCCGCTGCCGGCACCTGGAGGGGGGAAACGGACGTGTGGGGTCTACACGGAGGGGATCTTGCTGTGGGTCTGGCCCGGATGTTGCTCCAAAGTGTTCCTATGGGCTGACCTAACACAACCAGGTGGGGAGGTCAAATGGTCAAAGCCCGTCCGTGCAAAGTCAAAGGGCAAGATCCCGTGGTCAAACGCTACAGGGTTAGGCGGGACGGGGGCACTGGGGGTAGCAATGCCACCGGAGCGTCGCACCGGGCCCTCATACATGCGGGGTGGTGTGGTGGCATGTCCGAAGAGGCGTGACGCGTCTCCGGGGCGTGGCCCCCCCTCACGGACGGCGATGACACGGTAGTAGACGTTCTGCGGTAACGATGCGGTGTCAATATTACTAAATACTCGGAGCGCGATAAAATCATGAGTTTTTTTTTCACGACGTGGGCACATGTGCTATAGGAATGATGGTATTTTTTCATAATTTTTGGTGATGGAGAAGTATCCGAAATATTCCCTCTACGCGGATTGCCCTTCGCGCGTCTACGGCTGTGGCCGGCGGCCTCCGGAGGCTAGCATGCCACCAAATCTTGCGTAGGCGGCCTCTCACACGTCTGGAAGTGTTGTGGCGGTTGCAAACGCCCGGCACGCGTGTCCGGGGTGTGCCCCCCCTCACGGACGGCGCCGCCGCCGGCACCTGGATGGGGGAAACGGACGCGTGGGGTCTACACGGAGGGGATCTTGCTGTGGGTCAGGCCCGGATGTTGCTCCAAAGTGTTCCTATGGGCTGACCTAACACAACCGGGTGGGGAGGTCCACTGGTCAAAGCCCGTCCGTGCAAAGTCAAAGGGCTAGATCCCGTGGTCAAACGCTACACGGTTAGGCGGGACGGGGGCACTGGGGTAGCAATGCCACCGGAGCGTCGCACCGGGCCCTCATACAAGCGGGGTGGTGTGGTGGCATGTCCGAAGAGGCGGGACGCGTCTCCGGGGCGTGGCCCCCCCTCACGGACGGCGATGACACGGTAGTAGACGTTCTGCGGTAACGATGCGGCGTCAATATTACTAAATACTCGGAGCGCGATAAAATCATGAGTTTTTTTGCACGACGTGGGCACATGTGCTATAGGAATAATGGTATTTTTTCATAATTTTTGGTGATGGAGAAGTATCCGAAAAATTCCCTCTACGCGGATTGCCCTTCGCGCGTCTCCGGCTATGGCCGGCGGCCTCCGGGGGCTAGCATGCCGCCAAATCTAGCGTAGGCGGCCTCTCACAAGTCTGGAAGTGTTGTGGCGGTTGCAAACGCCCGACACGCGTGTCCGGGGTGTCCCCCCCCCTCACGGACGGCGCCGCCGCCGGCACCTGGAGGGGGGAAACGGACATGTGGGGTCTACACGGAGGGGATCTTGCTGTGGGTCTGGCCCGGATGTTGCTCCAAAGTGTTCCTATGGGCTGACCTAGCAGAACTGGGTGGGGAGGTCCACTGGTCAAAGCCCGTCCGTGCAAAGTCAAAGGGCTAGATCCCGTGATCAAACGCTACAGGGTTAGGCGGGACGGGGGCACTGGGGGTAGCAATGCCACCGGAGCGTCGCACCGGGCCCTCATACATGCGGGGTGGTGTGGTGGCATGTCCGAAGAGGATGGACGCGTCTCCGGGGCGTGCCCCCACTCACGGACGGCGATGACACGGTAGTAGACGTTCTGCGGTAACGATGCGGCATCAATATTACTAAATACTCGGAGCGCGATAAAATCATGAGTTTTTTTTTCACGACGTGGGCACATGTGCTATAGGAATGATGGTATTTTTTCATAATTTTTGGTGATGGAGAAGTATCCAAAAAATTCCCTCTACGCGGATTGCCCTTCGCGCGTCTACGGCTGTGGCCGGCGGCCTCCGGGGGCTAGCATGCCACCAAATCTTGCGTAGGCGGCCTCTCACACGTCTGGAAGTGTTGTGGCGGTTGCAAACGCCCGGCAAGCGTGTCCGGGGTGTGCCCCCCTGACGGACGGCGCCGCCGCCGGCACCTTGATGGGTGAAACGGACGCGTGGGGTCTACACGGAGGGGATCTTGCTGTGGGTCTGGCCCAGATGTTGCTCCAAAGTGTTCCCATGGCTGACCTAACACAACCGGGTGGGGAGGTCCACTGGTCAAAGCCCGTCCGTGCAAAGTCAAAGGGCTAGATCCCGTGGTCAAACGCTACACGGTTAGGCGGGACGGGGGCACTGGGGGTAGCAATGCCACCGGAGCGTCGCACCGGGCCCTCATACATGCGGGGTGGTGTGGTGGCATGTCCGAAGAGGCGGGACGCGTCTCCGGGGCGTGGCCCCCCCTCACGGACGGCGATGACACGGTAGTAGACGTTCTGCGGTAACGATGCGGCGTCAATATTACTAAATACTCGGAGCGCGATAAAATCATGAGTTTTTTTTGCACGACATGGGCACATGTGCTATAGGAATGATGGTATTTTTTCATAATTTTTGGTGATGGAGAAGTATCCAAAAAATTCCCTCTACGCGGATTGCCCTTCGCGCGTCTACGGCTGTGGCCGGCGGCATCCGGGGGCTAGCATGCCGCCAAATCTTGCGTAGGCGGCCTCTCACAAGTCTGGAAGTGTTGTGGCGGTTGCAAACGCCCGACACGCGTGTCCGGGGTGTGCCCCCCCTCACGGATGGCGCCGCTGCCGGCACCTGGAGGGGGGAAACGGACGTGTGGGTTCTACACGGAGGGGATCTTGCTGTGGGTCTGGCCCGGATGTTGCTCCAAAGTGTTCCTATGGGCTGACCTAACACAACCAGGTGGGGAGGTCAAATGGTCAAAGCCCGTCCGTGCAAAGTCAAAGGGCAAGATCCCGTGGTCAAACGCTACAGGGTTAGGCGGGACGGGGGCACTAGGGGTAGCAATGCCACCGGAGCGTCGCACCGGGCCCTCATACATGCGGGGTGGTGTGGTGGCATGTCCGAAGAGGCGTGACGCGTCTCCGGGGCGTGGCCCCCCCTCACGGACGGCGATGACACGGTAGTAGACGTTCTACGGTAACGATGCGGTGTCAATATTACTAAATACTCGGAGCGCGATAAAATCATGAGTTTTTTTTTCACGACGTGGGCACATGTGCTATAGGAATGATGGTATTTTTTCATAATTTTTGGTGATGGAGAAGTATCCGAAATATTCCCTCTACGCGGATTGCCCTTCGCGCGTCTACGGCTGTGGCCGGCGGCCTCCGGAGGCTAGCATGCCACCAAATCTTGCGTAGGCGGCCTCTCACACGTCTGGAAGTGTTGTGGCGGTTGCAAACGCCCGGCACGCGTGTCCGGGGTGTGCCCCCCCTCACGGACGGCGCCGCCGCCGGCACCTGGATGGGGGAAACGGACGCGTGGGGTCTACACGGAGGGGATCTTGCTGTGGGTCAGGCCCGGATGTTGCTCCAAAGTGTTCCTATGGGCTGACCTAACACAACCGGGTGGGGAGGTCCACTGGTCAAAGCCCGTCCGTGCAAAGTCAAAGGGCTAGATCCCGTGGTCAAACGCTACACGGTTAGGCGGGACGGGGGCACTGGGGTAGCAATGCCACCGGAGCGTCGCACCGGGCCCTCATACAAGCGGGGTGGTGTGGTGGCATGTCCGAAGAGGCGGGACGCGTCTCCGGGGCGTGGCCCCCCCTCACGGACGGCGATGACACGGTAGTAGACGTTCTGCGGTAACGATGCGGCGTCAATATTACTAAATACTCGGAGCGCGATAAAATCATGAGTTTTTTTGCACGACGTGGGCACATGTGCTATAGGAATAATGGTATTTTTTCATAATTTTTGGTGATGGAGAAGTATCCGAAAAATTCCCTCTACGCGGATTGCCCTTCGCGCGTCTCCGGCTATGGCCGGCGGCCTCCGGGGGCTAGCATGCCGCCAAATCTAGCGTAGGCGGCCTCTCACAAGTCTGGAAGTGTTGTGGCGGTTGCAAACGCCCGACACGCGTGTCCGGGGTGTCCCCCCCCTCACGGACGGCGCCGCCGCCGGCACCTGGAGGGGGGAAACGGACGTGTGGGGTCTACACGGAGGGGATCTTGCTGTGGGTCTGGCCCGGATGTTGCTCCAAAGTGTTCCTATGGGCTGACCTAGCAGAACCGGGTGGGGAGGTCCACTGGTCAAAGCCCGTCCGTGCAAAGTCAAAGGGCTAGATCCCGTGATCAAACGCTACAGGGTTAGGCGGGACGGGGGCACTGGGGGTAGCAATGCCACCGGAGCGTCGCACCGGGCCCTCATACATGCGGGGTGGTGTGGTGGCATGTCCGAAGAGGATGGACGCATCTCCGGGGCGTGCCCCCACTCACGGACGGCGATGACACGGTAGTAGACGTTCTGCGGTAACGATGCGGCATCAATATTACTAAATAATCGGAGCGCGATAAAATCATGAGTTTTTTTTCACGACGTGGGCACATGTGCTATAGGAATGATGGTATTTTTTCATAATTTTTGGTGATGGAGAAGTATCCAAAAAATTCCCTCTACGCGGATTGCCCTTCGCGCGTCTACGGCTGTGGCCGGCGGCCTCCGGGGGCTAGCATGCCACCAAATCTTGCGTAGGCGGCCTCTCACACGTCTGGAAGTGTTGTGGCGGTGGCAAACGCCCGGCAAGCGTGTCCGGGGTGTGCCCCCCTGACGGACGGCGCCGCCGCCGGCACCTTGATGGGTGAAACGGACGCGTGGGGTCTACACGGAGGGGATCTTGCTGTGGGTCTGGCCCAGATGTTGCTCCAAAGTGTTCCTATGGCTGACCTAACACAACCGGGTGGGGAGGTCCACTGGTCAAAGCCCGTCCGTGCAAAGTCAAAGGGCTAGATCCCGTGGTCAAACGCTACACGGTTAGGCGGGACGGGGGCACTGGGGGTAGCAATGCCACCGGAGCGTCGCACCGGGCCCTCATACATGCGGGGTGGTGTGGTGGCATGTCCGAAGAGGCGGGACGCGTCTCCGGGGCGTGGCCCCCCCTCACGGACGGCGATGACACGGTAGTAGACGTTCTGCGGTAACGATGCGGCGTCAATATTACTAAATACTCGGAGCGCGATAAAATCATGAGTTTTTTTTGCACGACATGGGCACATGTGCTATAGGAATGATGGTATTTTTTCATAATTTTTGGTGATGGAGAAGTATCCAAAAAATTCCCTCTACGCGGATTGCCCTTCGCGCGTCTACGGCTGTGGCCGGCGGCATCCGGGGGCTAGCATGCCGCCAAATCTTGCGTAGGCGGCCTCTCACAAGTCTGGAAGTGTTGTGGCGGTTGCAAACGCCCGACACGCGTGTCCGGGGTGTGCCCCCCCTCACGGATGGCGCCGCTGCCGGCACCTGGAGGGGGGAAACGGACGTGTGGGGTCTACACGGAGGGGATCTTGCTGTGGGTCTGGCCCGGATGTTGCTCCAAAGTGTTCCTATGGGCTGACCTAACACAACCAGGTGGGGAGGTCAAATGGTCAAAGCCCGTCCATGCAAAGTCAAAGGGCAAGATCCCGTGGTCAAACGCTACAGGGTTAGGCGGGACGGGGGCACTGGGGGTAGCAATGCCACCGGAGCGTCGCACCGGGCCCTCATACATGCGGGGTGGTGTGGTGGCATGTCCGAAGAGGCGTGACGCGTCTCCGGGGCGTGGCCCCCCCTCACGGACGGCGATGACACGGTAGTAGACGTTCTGCGGTAACGATGCGGTGTCAATATTACTAAATACTCGGAGCGCGATAAAATCATGAGTTTTTTTTTCACGACGTGGGCACATGTGCTATAGGAATGATGGTATTTTTTCATAATTTTTGGTGATGGAGAAGTATCCGAAATATTCCCTCTACGCGGATTGCCCTTCGCGCGTCTACGGCTGTGGCCGGCGGCCTCCGGAGGCTAGCATGCCACCAAATCTTGCGTAGGCGGCCTCTCACACGTTTGGAAGTGTTGTGGCAGTTGCAAACGCCCGGCACGCGTGTCCGGGGTGTGCCCCCCCTCACGGACGGCGCCGCCGCCGGCACCTGGATGGGGGAAACGGACGCGTGGGGTCTACACGGAGGGGATCTTGCTGTGGGTCAGGCCCGGATGTTGCTCCAAAGTGTTCCTATGGGCTGACCTAACACAACCGGGTGGGGAGGTCCACTGGTCAAAGCCCGTCCGTGCAAAGTCAAAGGGCTAGATCCCGTGGTCAAACGCTACACGGTTAGGCGGGACGGGGGCACTGGGGTAGCAATGCCACCGGAGCGTCGCACCGGGCCCTCATACAAGCGGGGTGGTGTGGTGGCATGTCCGAAGAGGCGGGACGCGTCTCCGGGGCGTGGCCCCCCCTCACGGACGGCGATGACACGGTAGTAGACGTTCTGCGGTAACGATGCGGCGTCAATATTACTAAATACTCGGAGCGCGATAAAATCATGAGTTTTTTTGCACGACGTGGGCACATGTGCTATAGGAATAATGGTATTTTTTCATAATTTTTGGTGATGGAGAAGTATCCGAAAAATTCCCTCTACGCGGATTGCCCTTCGCGCGTCTCCGGCTATGGCCGGCGGCCTCCGGGGGCTAGCATGCCGCCAAATCTAGCGTAGGCGGCCTCTCACAAGTCTGGAAGTGTTGTGGCGGTTGCAAACGCCCGACACGCGTGTCCGGGGTGTCCCCCCCTCACGGACGGCGCCGCCGCCGGCACCTGGAGGGGGGAAACGGACGTGTGGGGTCTACACGGAGGGGATCTTGCTGTGGGTCTGGCCCGGATGTTGCTCCAAAGTGTTCCTATGGGCTGACCTAGCAGAACCGGGTGGGGAGGTCCACTGGTCAAAGCCCGTACGTGCAAAGTCAAAGGGCTAGATCCCGTGATCAAACGCTACAGGGTTAGGCGGGACGGGGGCACTGGGGGTAGCAATGCCACCGGAGCGTCGCACCGGGCCCTCATACATGCGGGGTGGTGTGGTGGCATGTCCGAAGAGGCGGGACGCGTCTCCGGGGCGTGCCCCCACTCACGGACGGCGATGACACGGTAGTAGACGTTCTGCGGTAACGATGCGGCGTCAATATTACTAAATACTCGGAGCGCGATAAAATCATGAGTTTTTTTTTCACGACGTGGGCACATGTGCTATAGGAATGATGGTATTTTTTCATAATTTTTGGTGATGGAGAAGTATCCAAAAAATTCCCTCTACGCGGATTGCCCTTCGCGCGTCTACGGCTGTGGCCGGCGGCCTCCGGGGGCTAGCATGCCACCAAATCTTGCGTAGGCGGCCTCTCACACGTCTGGAAGTGTTGTGGCGGTTGCAAACGCCCGGCAAGCGTGTCCGGGGTGTGCCCCCCCTCACGGACTGCGCCGCCGCCGGCACCAAGAGGGTGGAAACGGACGCGTGGGGTCTACACGGAGGGGTTCTTGCTGTGGGTCTGGCCTGGATGTTGCTCCAAAGTGTTCATATGGGCTGACCTAACACAACCGGGTGGGGAGGTCCACTGGTCAAAGCCCGTCCGTGCAAAGTCAAAGGGCTAGATCTCGTGGTCAAACGCTACAGGGTTAGGTGGGACGGGGGCACTGGGGGTAGCAATGCCACCAGAGCGTTGCACCGGGCCCTCATACATGCGGGGTGGTGTGGTGGCATGTCCGAAGAGGCGGGACGCGTCTCCGGGGCGTGGCCCCCCCTCACGGACGGCGATGACACGGTAGTAGACGTTCTACGGTAACGATGCGGCGTCAATATTACTAAATACTCGGAGTGCGATAAAATCATGTGTTTTTTTGCACGACATGGGCACATGTGCTATAGGAATAATGGTATTTTTTCATAATTTTCGGTGATGGAGAAGTATCCGAAAAATTCCCTCTACGCGGATTGCCCTTCGGGCGTCTACGGCTGTGGCCGGCAGCCTCCGGGGGCTAGCATGCCGCCAAATCTTGCGTAGGCGGCCTCTCACAAGTCTGGAAGTGTTGTGGCGGTTGCAAACGGCCGGCACGCGTGTCCGGGGTGTGCCCCCCTCACGGACGGCGCCGCCGCCGGCACCTGGAGGTGGGAAACGGACGCGTGGGGTCTACACGGAGGGGATCTTCCTGTGGGTCTGGCCCGGATGTTGCTCCAAAGTGTTCCTATGGGCTGACCTAACACAACCGGGTGGGGAGGTCCACTGGTCAAAGCCTGTCCGTGCAAAGTCAAAGGGCTAGATCCCGTGGTCAAACGCTACAGGGTTAGGCGGAACGGGGGCACTTGGGGTAGCAATGCCACCGGAGCGTCGCATCGGGCCCTCATACATGCGGGGTGGTGTGGTGGCATGTCCGAAGAGGCGGGACGCGTCTCCAGGGCGTGGCCCCCCCTCACGGACGCCAATGACACGGTAGTAGACATTCTGCGGTAACGATGCGGCGTCAATATTACTAAATACTCGCAGCGCAATAAAATCATGAGTTTTTTTGCACGACGTGGGCACATGTGCTATAGGAATGATGGTATTTTTTCATAATTTTTGGTGATGGAGAAGTATCCGAAAAATTCCCTCTACGCGGATTGCCCTTCGCGCGTCTACGGCTGTGGCCGGCGGCCTCCGGGGCTAGCATGCCGCCAAATCTTGCGTAGGCGGCCTCTCACAAGTCTGGAAGTGTTGTGGCGGTTGCAAACACCCGGCACGCGTGTCCGGTGTGTGCCCCCCCTCACGGACTGCGCCGCCGCCGGCACCTGGAGGGTGGAAACGGACGCGTGGGGTCTACACGGAGGGGTTCTTGCTGTGGGTCTGGCCTGGATGTTGCTCCAAAGTGTTCCTATGGGCTGACCTAACACAGCCGGGTGGGGAGGTCCACTGGTCAAAGCCCGTCTGTGCAAAGTCAAAGGGCTAGATCTCGTGGTCAAACGCTACAGGGTTAGGTGGGACGGGGGCACTGGGGGTAGCAATGCCACCAGAGCGTCGCACCGGGCCCTCATACATGCGGGGTGGTGTGGTGGCATGTCCGAAGAGGCGGGACGCGTCTCCGGGGCGTGGCCCCCCCTCACGGACGGCAATGACACGGTAGTAGACGTTCTACGGTAACGATGCGGCATCAATATTACTAAATACTCGGAGCGCGATAAAATCATGTGTTTTTTTGCACGACGTGGGCATATGTGCTATAGGAACGATGGTATTTTTTCATAATTTTTGGTGATGGAGAAGTATCCGAAAAATTCCATCTACGCGGATTGCCCTTCGGGCGTCTACGGCTGTGGCCGGCAGCCTCCGGGGGCTAGCATGCCGCCAAATCTTGCGTAGGCGGCCTCTCACAAGTCTGGAAGTGTTGTGGCGGTTGCAAACGGCCGGCACGCGTGTCCGGGGTGTGCCCCCCTCACGGACGGCGCCGCCGCCGGCACCTGGAGGTGGGAAACGGATGCGTGGGGTCTACACGGAGGGGATCTTGCTGTGGGTCTGGCCCGGATGTTGCTCCAAAGTGTTCCTATGGGCTGACCTAACACAACCGGGTGGGGAGGTCCACTGGTCAAAGCCTGTCCGTGCAAAGTCAAAGGGCTAGATCCCGTGGTCAAACGCTACAGGGTTATGCGGGACTGGGGCACTTGGGGTAGCAATGCCACCGGAGCGTCGCACCGGGCCCTCATACATGCGGGGTGGTGTGGTGGCATGTCCGAAGAGGCGGGACGCGTCTCCGGGGCGTGGCCCCCCCTCACGGACGCCAATGACACGGTAGTAGACATTCTGCGGTAACGATGCGGCGTCAATATTACTAAATACTCGGAGCCCAATAAAATCATGAGTTTTTTTTTCATGACGTGGGCACATGTTCTATAGGAATGATGGTATTTTTTCATAATTTTTGGTGATGGAGAAGTATCCGAAAAATTCCCTCTACGCGGATTGCCCTTCGCGCGTCAACGGCTGTGGCCGGTGGCCTCCGGGGGCTAGCATGCCACCAAATCTTCCGTAGGCGGCCTCTCACACGTCTGGAAGTGTTGTGGCGGTTGCAAACGCCCGGCACGCGTGTCCGGGGTGTGCCCCCCTCACGGACGGCGCCGTCGCTGGCACCTGGATGGGGGAAACGGACGCGTGGGGTGTACACGGAGGGGATCTTGCTGTGGCTCTGGCCCGGATGTTGCTCCAAAGTGTTCCTATGGCTGACCTATCACAACCGGGTGGGGAGGTCCAATGGTCAAAGACCGTCCGTGCAAAGTCAAAGGGCTAGATCCCGTGGTCAAACGCTACAGGGTTAGGCGGGACGGGGGCACTGGGGGTAGCAATGCCACCGGAGCGTCGCACCAGGCCCTCATACATGCGGGGTGGTGTGGTGGCATGTCCGAAGAGGCGGGACGCGTCTCCGGGGCGTGGCCCCCCCTCACGGACGGCGATGACACGGTAGTAGACGTTCTGCGGTAACGATGCGGCGTCAATATTACTAAATACTCGAAGCGCGATAAAATCATGAGTTTTTTTGCACGACGTGGGCACATGTGCTATAGGAATGATGGTATTTTTTCAAAATTTTTGGTGATGGAGAAGTATCCGAAAAATTCCCTCTACGCGGATTGCCCTTCGCGCGTCTACGGCTGTGGCCGGCGGCCTCCGGGGGCTAGCATGCCGCCAAATCTTGCGTAGGCGGCCTCTCACAAGTCTGGAAGTGTTGTGGCGGTTGCAAACACCCGGCACGCGTGTCCGGGGTGTGCCCCCCCTCACGGACTGCGCCGCCGCCGGCACCTGGAGGGTGGAAACGGACGCGTGGGGTCTACACGGAGGGGTTCTTGCTGTGGGTCTGGCCTGGATGTTGCTCCAAAGTGTTCCTATGGGCTGACCTAACACAACCGGGTGGGGAGGTCCACTGGTCAAAGCCCGTCCGTGCAAAGTCAAAGGGCTAGATCTCGTGGTCAAACGCTACAGGGTTAGGTGGGACGGGGGCACTGGGGGTAGCAATGCCACCAGAGCGTCGCACCGGGCCCTCATACATGCGGGCTGGTGTGGTGGCATGTCCGAAGAGGCGGGACGCGTCTCCAGGGCGTGGCCCCCCCTCACGGACGGCGATTACGCGGTAGTAGACGTTCTGCGGTAACGATGCGGCGTCAATATTACTAAATACTCGGAGCGCGATAAAATCATGAGTTTTTTTGCACGACGTGGGCACATGTGCTATAGGAATGATGGTATTTTTTCATAATTTTTGGTGATGGAGAAGTATCCGAAAAATTCCCTCTACGCGGATTGCCCTTCGGGCGTCTACGACTGTGGCCGGCAGCCTCCGGGGGCTAGCATGCCGCCAAATCTTGCGTAGGCGGCCTCTCACAAGTCTGGAAGTGTTGTGGCGGTTGCAAACGCCCGGCACGCGTGTCCGGGGTGTGCCCCCCCTCACGGACGGCGCCGCCGCCGGCACCTGGAGGTGGGAAACGGACGCGTGGGGTCTACACGGAGGGGATCTTGCTGTGGGTCTGGCCCGGATGTTGCTCCAAAGTGTTCCTATGGCCTGACCTAACACAACCGGGTGGGGAGGTCCACTGGTCAAAGCCTGTCCGTGCAAAGTCAAAGGGCTAGATCCCGTGGTCAATCGCTACAGGGTTAGGAGGGACGGGGGCACTTGGGGTAGCAATGCCACCGGAGTGTTGCACCGGGCCGTCATACATGCGTGGTGGTGTGGTGGCATGTCCGAAGAGGCGGGACGCGTCTCCGGGGCGTGGCCCCCCCTCACGGACGGCGATGACACGGTAGTAGACATTCTGCGGTAACGATGCGGCGTCAATATTACTAAATACTCGGAGCGCGATAAAATCATGAGTTTTTTTGCACGACGTGGGCACATGTGCTATAGGAATGATGGTATTTTTTCATAATTTTTGGTGATGGAGAAGTATCCGAAAAATTCCCTCTACGCGGATTGCCCTTCGCGCGTCTACGGCTGTGGCCGGCGGCCTCCGGGGGCTAGCATGCCGCCAAATCTTGTGTAGGCGGCCTCTCACAAGTCTGGAAGTGTTGTGGCGGTTGCAAACACCCGGCACGCGTGTCCGGGGTGTGCCCCCCCTCACGGACTGCGCCGCCGCCGGCACCTGGAGGGTGGAAACGGACGCGTGGGGTCTACACGGAGGGGTTCCTGCTGTGGGTCTGGCCTGGATGTTGCTCCAAAGTGTTCCTATGGGCTGACCTAACACAACCGGGTGGGGAGGTCCACTGGTCAAAGCCCGTCCGTGCAAAGTCAAAGGGCTAGATCCCGTGGTCAAACGCTACAGGGTTAGGCGGGACGGGGGCACTGGGGTAGCAATGCCACCGGAGCGTCGCACCGGGCCCTCATACATGCGGGGTGGTGTGGTGGCATGTCCGAAGAGGCGGGACGCGTCTCCGGGGCATGGCCCCCCCTCACGGACTGCGATGTCACGGTAGTAGACGTTCTGCGGTAACGATGCGGCGTCAATATTACTAAATACTCGGAGCGCGATAAAATCATGAGTTTTTTTTGCACGACGTGGGCACATGTGCTATAGCAACGATGGTATTTTTTCATAATTTTTGGTGATGGAGAAGTATCCGAAAAATTCCCTCTACGTGGATTGCCCTTCGGGCGTCTACGGCTGTGGCCGGCAGCCTCCGGGGGCTAGCATGCCGCCAAATCTTGCGTAGGCGGCCTCTCACAAGTCTGGAAGTGTTGTGGCAGTTGCAAACGCCTGACACGCGTGTCCGGGGTGTGCCCCCCCTCATGGATGGCGCCGCCGCCGGCACCTGGAGGTGGGAAACGGACGCGTGGGGTCTACACGGAGGGGTTCTTGCTGTGGGTCTGGCCCGGATGTTGCTCCAAAGTGTTCCTATGGGCTGACCTAACACAACCGGGTGGGGAGGTCCACTGGTCAAAGCCCTTCCGTGCAAAGTCAAAGGGCTAGATCCCGTGGTCAAACGCTACAGGGTTAGGCGGGACGGGGGCACTGGGGGTAGCAATGCCACCGGAGCATCGCACCGGGCCCTCATACATGCGGGGTGGTGTGGTGGCATGTCCGAAGAGGCGGGACGCGTCTTCGGGACGTGGCCCCCCTCACGGACGGCGATGACACGGTAGTAGACATTCTGCGGTAACGATGCGGCGTCAATATTACTAAATACTCGGAGCGCGATAAAATCATGAGTTTTTTTGCACGACGTGGGCACATGTGCTATAGGAACGATGGTCGTTTTTCATAATTTTTGGTGATGGAGAAGTATCCGAAAAATTCCCTCTACGCGGATTGCCCTTCGGGCGTCTACGGCTGTGGCCGGCGGCCTCCGGGGGCTAGCATGCCGCCAAATCTTGCGTAGGCGGCCTCTCACAAGTCTGGAAGTGTTGTGGCGGTTGCAAACGCCCGGCACGCGTGTCTGGGGTGTGCCCCCCCTCACGGACGGCGCCGCCGCCGGCACCTGGAGGGGGGAAACGGACGCGTCGGGTCTACACGGAGGGGTTCTTGCTGTGGGTCTGGCCCGGATGTTGCTCCAAAGTGTTCCTATGGGCTGACCTAACACAACCGGGTGGGGAGGTCCACTAGTCAAAGCTCGTCCGTGCAAAGTCAAAGGGCTAGATCCCGTGGTCAAACGCTACAGGGTTAGGCGGGACGGGGGCACTGGTGGTAGCAATGCCACCGGAGCGTCGCACCGGGCCCTCATACATGCGGGGTGGTGTGGTGGCATGTCCGAAGAGGCAGGACGCGTCTTCGGGACGTGGCCCCCCTCACGGACGGTGATGACACGGTAGTAGACGTTCTGCGGTAACGATGCGGCGTCAATATTACTAAATACTCGGAGCACGATAAACTCATGAGTTTTTTTGCACGACGTGGGAACATGTGCTATAGGAACGATGGTATTTTTTCATAATTTTTGGTGATGGAGAAGTATCCGAAAAATTCCCTCTACGCGGATTGCCCTTCGGGCGTCTACGGCTGTGGCCGGCAGCCTCCGGGGGATAGCATGCCGCCAAATCTTGCGTAGGCGGCCTCTCACAAGTCTGGAAGTGTTGTGGCGGTTGCAAACGCCCGGCACGCGTGTCCGGGGTGTGCCCCCCCTCACGGACGGCGCCGCCGCCGGCACCTGGAGGTGGGAAACGGACGCGTGGGGTCTACACGAAGGGGATCTTGCTGTGGGTCTGGCCCGGATGTTGCTCCAAAGTGTTCCTATGGCTGACCTAACACAACTGGGTGGGGAGGTCCACTGGTCAAAGCCCGTCCGGGCAAAGTCAAAGGGCTAGATCCCGTGGTCAAACGCTACAGGGTTAGGCGGGACGGGGGCACTTGGGGTAGCAATGCCACCGGAGCGTCGCACTGGGCCCTCATACATGCGGGGTGGTGTGGTGGCATGTCCGAATTGGCGGGACGCGTCTCCGGGCGTGGCCCCCCCTCACGGACGGCGATGACACGGTAGTAGACGTTCCGCGGTAACGATGCGGCGTCAATATTACTAAATACTCGGAGCGCGATAAAATCATGAGTTTTTTTGCACGACGTGGGCACATGTGCTATAGGAATGATGGTATTTTTTCATAATTTTTGGTGATGGAGAAGTATCCGAAAAATTCCCTCTACGTGGATTGCCCTTCGCGCGTCTACGGCTGTGGCCGGCGGCCTCCGGGGGCTAGCATGCCGCCAAATCTTGTGTAGGCGGCCTCTCACAAGTCTGGAAGTGTTGTGGCGGTTGTAAACGCCCGGCACGCGTGTTCGGGGTGTGCCCCCCCTCACGGACGGCGCCGCCGCCGGCACCTGGAGGGGGGAAACGGACGCGTGGGGTCTACACGGAGGGGATCTTGCTGTGGGTCTAGCTCGGATGTTGCTCCAAAGTGTTCCTATGGGCTGACCAAACACAACCGGGTGGGGAGGTCCACTGGTCAAAGCCCGTCCGTGCAAAGTCAAAGGGCTAGATCCTTGGTCAAACGCTACAGGGTTAGACGGGATGGGGGCACTGGGGGTAGCAATGCCACCGGAGCATCGCACCGGGCCCTCATACATGCGGGGTGGTGTGGTGGCATGTCCGAAGAGGCGGGACGCGTCTCCGGGGCGTGGCCCCCCCTCACGGACGGCGATGACACGGTAGTAGACGTTCTGCGGTAACGATGCGGCGTCAATATTACTAAATACTCGGAGCGCGATAAAATCATGAGTTTTTTTGCACGACGTGGGAACATGTGCTATAGGAACGATGGTATTTTTTCATAATTTTTGGTGATGGAGAAGTATCCGAAAAATTCCCTCTACGCGGATTGCCCTTCGGGCGTCTACGGCTGTGGCCGGCGGCCTCCGGGGGCTAGCATGCCGCCAAATCTTGCGTAGGCGGCCTCTCACAAGATTGGAAGTGTTGTGGCGGTTGCAAACGCCCGACACGCATGTCTGGGGTGTGCCCCCCCTCACGGACGGCGCTGCCGCCGGCACCTGGAGGGGGGAAACGGACGCGTGGGGTCTACACGGAGGGGATCTTGCTGTGGGTCTGGCCCGGATGTTGCTCCAAAGTGTTCCTATGGGCTGACCTAACACAACCGGGTGGGGAGGTCCACTGGTCAAAGCCCGTCCGTGCAAAGTCAAAGGGCTAGATCCCGTGGTCAAACGCTACAGGGTTAGGCGGGACGGGGGCACTGGGGTAGCAATGCCACCGGAGCGTCGCACCGGGCCCTCATACATGCGGGGTGGTGTGGTGGCATGTCCGAAGAGGCGGGACGCGTCTCCGGGGCGTGGCCCCCCCTCACGGACTGCGATGTCACGGTAGTAGACGTTCCGCGGTAACGATGCGGCGTCAATATTACTAAATACTCGGAGCGCGATAAAATCATGAGTTTTTTTGCACGATGTGGGCACATGTGCTATAGGAACGATGGTATTATTTCATAATTTTTGGTGATGGAGAAGTATCCGAAAAATTCCCTCTACGTGGATTGCCCTTCGGGCGTCTACGGCTGTGGCCGGCAGCCTCCGGGGGCTAGCATGCCGCCAAATCTTGCGTAGGCGGCCTCTCACAAGTCTGGAAGTGTTGTGGCAGTTGCAAACGCCCGACACGCGTGTCCGAGGTGTGCCCCCCCTCACGGACGGCGCCGCCGCCGGCACCTGGAGGTGGGAAACGGACGCGTGGGGTCTACACGGAGGGGTTCTTGCTGTGGGTCTGGCCCGGATGTTGCTCCAAAGTGTTCCTATGGGCTGACCTAACACAACTGGGTGGGGAGGTCCACTGGTCAAAGCCCGTCCGTGCAAAGTCAAAGGGCTAGATCCCGTGGTCAAACGCTACAGGGTTAGGCGGGACGGGGGCACTGGGGTAGCAATGCCACCGGAGCGTTGCACCGGGCCCTCATACATGCGGGGTGGTGTGGTGGCATGTCCGAAGAGGGGGCACGCGTCTCCGGGACGTGGCCCCCCTCACGGACGGCGATGACACGGTAGTAGACGTTCTGCGGTAACGATACGGCGTCAATATTACTAAATACTCGGAGCACGATAAAATCATGAGTTTTTTTGCACGACGTGGGCACATGTGCTATAGGAACGATGGTATTTTTTCATAATTTTTGGTGATGGAGAAGTATCCAAAAAATTCCCTCTACGCGGATTGCCCTTCGGGCGTCTACGGCTGTGGCCGGCAGCCTCCGGGGGCTAGCATGCCGCCAATTCTTGCGTAGGCGGCCTCTCACAAGTCTGGAAGTGTTGTGGCGGTTGCAAACGCCCGGCACGCGTGTCCGGGGTGTGCCCCCCCTCACGGACGGCGCCGCCGCCGGCACCTGGAGGTGGGAAACGGACGTGTGGGGTCTACACGGAGGGGATCTTGCTGTGGGTCTGGCCTGGATGTTGCTCCAAAGTGTTCCTATGGGCTGACCTAACACAACCGGATGGGGAGGTCCACTGGTCAAAGCCCGTCCGTGCAAAGTCAAAGGGCTAGATCCCGTGGTCAAACGCTATAGGGTTAGGCGGGACGGGGGCACTAGGGGTAGCAATGCCACCAGAGCGTCGCACCGGGCCCTCATACATGCGGGGTGGTGTGGTGGCATGTCCGAATTGGCGGGACGCGTCTCCGGGGCGTGGCCCCCCCTCACGGACGGCGATGACACGGTAGTAGACGTTCCGCGGTAACGATGCGGCGTCAATATTACTAAATACTCGGAGCGCGATAAAATCATGAGTTTTTTTTGCACGACGTGGGAACATGTGCTATAGGAACGATGGTATTTTTTCATAATTTTTGGTGATGGAGAAGTATCCGAAAAATTCCCTCTACGCGGATTGCCCTTCGGGCGTCTACGGCTGTGGCCGGCGGCCTCCGGGGGCTAGCATGCCGCCAAATCTTGCGTAGGCGGCCTCTCACAAGTTTGGAAGTGTTGTGGCGGTTGCAAACGCCCACCAGGCATGTCTGGGGTGTGCCCCCCCTCACGGACGGCGCTGCCGCCGGCACCCGGAGGGGGGAAACGGACGCGTCGGGTCTACACGGAGGGGATCTTGCTGTGGGTCTGGCCCGGATGTTGCTCCAAAGTGTTCCTATGGGCTGACCTAACACAACCGGGTGGGGAGGTCCACTGGTCAAAGCCCGTCCGTGCAAAGTCAAAGGGCTAGATCCCGTGGTCAAACGCTACAGGGTTAGGCGGGACGGGGGCACCGGGGTAGCAATGCCACCGGAGCGTCGCACCGGGCCCTCATACATGCGGGGTGGTGTGGTGGCATGTCCGAAGAGGCGGGACGCGTCTCCGGGGCGTGGCCCCCCCTCACGGACTGCGATGTCACGGTAGTAGACGTTCTGCGGTAACGATGCGGCGTCAATATTACTAAATACTCGGAGCGCGATAAAATCATGAATTTTTTTGCACGACGTGGGCACATGTGCTATAGGAACGATGGTATTTTTTCATAATTTTTGGTGATGGAGAAGTATCCGAAAAATTCCCTCTACGTGGATTGCCCTTCGGGCGTCTACGGCTGTGGCCGGCAGCCTCCGGGGGCTAGCATGCCGCCAAATCTTGCGTAGGTGGCCTCTCACAAGTCTGGAAGTGTTGTGGCAGTTGCAGACGCCCGACACGCGTGCACGGGGTGTGCCCCCCCTCACGGACGGCGCCGCCGCCGGCACCTGGAGGTGGGAAACGGACGCATGGGGTCTACACGGAGGGGTTCTTGCTGTGGGTCTGGCCCGGATGTTGCTCCAAAGTGTTCCTATGGGCTGACCTAACACAACTGGGTGGGGAGGTCCACTGGTCAAAGCCCGTCCGTGCAAAGTCAAAGGGCTAGATCCCGTGGTCAAACGCTACAGGGTTAGGCGGGACGGGGGCACTGGGGTAGCAATGCCACCGGAGCGTTGCACCTGGCCCTCATACATGCGGGGTGGTGTGGTGGCATGTCCGAAGAGGCGGCACGCGTCCCCGGGACGTGGCCCCCCTCACGGACGGCGATGACACGGTAGTAGACATTCTGCGGTAACGATGCGACGTCAATATTACTAAATACTCGGAGCGCGATAAAATCATGAGTTTTTTTGCCCGACGTGGGCACATGTGCTATAGGAACGATGGTATTTTTTCATAATTTTTGGTGATGGAGAAGTATCCGAAAAATTCCCTCTACGCGGATTGCCCTTCGGGCGTCTACGGCTGTGGCCGGCAGCCTCCGGGGGCTAGCATGCCGCCAAATCTTGCGTAGGCGGCCTCTCACAAGTCTGGAAGTGTTGTGGCGGTTGCAAACGCCTGGCACGCGTGTCCGGGGTGTGCCCCCCCTCACGGACGGCGCCGCCGCCGGCACCTAGAGGTGGGAAACGGACGCGTGGGGTCTACACGGAGGGGATCTTGCTGTGGGTCTTGCCCGGATGTTGCTCCAAAGTGTTCCTATGGGCTGACCTAACACAACCGGGTGGGAAGGTCCACTGGTCAAAGCCCGTCCATGCAAAGTCAAAGGGCTAGATCCCGTGGTCAAACGCTACAGGGTTAGGCGGGACGGGGGCACTGGGGGTAGCAATGCCACCGGAGCGTCGCACCGGGCCCTCATACATGCGGGGTGGTGTCGTGGCATGTCCGAATTGGCGGGACGCGTCTCCGGGGCGTGGCCCCCCCTCACGGACGGCGATGACACGGTAGTAGACGTTCCGCGGTAACGATGCGGCGTCAATATTACTAAATACTCGGAGCGCGATAAAATCATGAGTTTTTTTGCACGACGTGGGCACATGTGCTATAGGAATGATGGTATTTTTTCATAAGTTTTGGTGATGGAGAAGTATCCGAAAAATTCCCTCTACGCGGATTGCCCTTCGCGCGTCTACGGCTGTGGCCGGCAGCCTCCGGGGGCTAGCATGCCGCCAAATCTTGCGTAGGCGGCCTCTCACAAGTCTGGAAGTGTTGTGGCGGTTGCAAATGCCCGGCACGCGTGTCCGGGGTGTGCCCCCCCTCACGGACGGCGCCGCCGCCGGCACCTGGAGGTGGGAAACGGACGCGTGGGGTCTACACGGAGGGGATCTTGCTGTGGGTCTAGCCCGGATGTTGCTCCAAAGTGTTCCTATGGGCTGACCAAACACAACCGGGTGGGGAGGTCCACTGGTCAAAGCCCGTCCGTGCAAAGTCAAAGGGCTAGATCCCGTGGTCAAACGCTACAGGGTTTGGCGGGACGGGGGCACTGGGGGTAGCAATGCCACCGGAGCGTCGCACCGGGCCCTCATACATGCGGGGTGGTGTGGTGGCATCTCCGAAGAGGCGGGACGCGTCTCCGGGGCGTGGCCCCCCCTCACGGACGGCGATGACACGGTAGTAGACGTTCTGCGGTAACGATGCGGCGTCAATATTACTAAATACTCGGAGCGCGATAAAATCATGAGTTTTTTTGCACGACGTGGGAACATGTGCTATAGGAACGATGGTATTTTTTCATAATTTTTGGGGATGGAGAAGTATCCGAAAAATTCCCTCTACGCGGATTGCCCTTCGCGCGTCTACGGCTGTGGCCGGCGGCCTCCGGAGGCTAGCATGCCGCCAAATCTTGCGTAGGCGGCCTCTCACAAGTCTGGAAGTGTTGTGGCAGTTGCAAACGCCCGACACGCGTGTCCGGGGTGTGCCCCCCCTCACGGACGGCGCCGCCGCCGGCACCTGGAGGTGGGAAACGGACGCGTAGGGTCTACACGGAGGGGATCTTGCTGTGGGTCTGGCCCGGATGTTGCTCCAAAGTGTTCCTATGGGCTGACCTAGCACAACCGGGTGGGGAGGTCCACTGGTCAAAGCCCGTCCGTGCAAAGTCAAAGGGCTAGATCCCGTGGTCAAACGCTACAAGGTTAGGCGGGACGGGGGCACTGGGGTAGCAATGCCACCGGAGTGTCGCACCGGGCCCTCATACATACGGGGTGGTGTGGTGGCATGTCCGAAGAGGCGGGACGCGTCTCCGGGACGTGGCCCCCCTCACGGACGGCGATGACACGGTAGTAGACGTTTTGCGGTAACGATGCGGCGTCAATATTACTAAATACTCGGAGCGTGATAAAATCATGAGTTTTTTTGCACGACGTGGGCACATGTGCTATAGGAACGATGGTATTTTTTCATAATTTTTGGTGATGGAGAAGTATCCGAAAAATTCCCTCTACGCGGATTGCCCTTCGGGCGTCTACGGCTGTGGCCGGCAGCCTCCGGGGGCTAGCATGCCGCCAAATCTTGCGTAGGCGGCCTCTCACAAGTCTGGAAGTGTTGTGGCGGTTGCAAACGCCTGGCACGCGTGTCCGGGGTGTGCCCCCCCTCACGGACGGCGCCGCCGCCGGCACCTGGAGGTGGGAAACGGACGCGTGGGGTCTACACGGAGGGGATCTTGCTGTGGGTCTTGCCCGGATGTTGCTCCAAAGTGTTCCTATGGGCTGACCTAACACAACCGGGTGGGGAGGTCCACTGGTCAAAGCCCGTGCATGCAAAGTCAAAGGGCTAGATCCCGTGGTCAAACGCTACAGGGTTAGGCGGGACGGGGGCACTGGGGGTAGCAATGCCACCGGAGCGTCGCACCGGGCCCTCATACATGCGGGGTGGTGTCGTGGCATGTCCGAATTGGCGGGACGCGTCTCCGGGGCGTGGCCCCCCCTCACGGACGGCGATGACACGGTAGTAGACGTTCCGCGGTAACGATGCGGCGTCAATATTACTAAATACTCGGAGCGCGATAAAATCATGAGTTTTTTTGCACGACGTGGGCACATGTGCTATAGGAATGATGGTATTTTTTCATAAGTTTTGGTGATGGAGAAGTATCCGAAAAATTCCCTCTACGCGGATTGCCCTTCGCGCGTCTACGGCTGTGGCCGGCAGCCTCCGGGGGCTAGCATGCCGCCAAATCTTGCGTAGGCGGCCTCTCACAAGTCTGGAAGTGTTGTGGCGGTTGCAAATGCCCGGCACGCGTGTCCGGGGTGTGCCCCCCCTCACGGACGGCGCCGCCGCCGGCACCTGGAGGTGGGAAACGGACGCGTGGGGTCTACACGGAGGGGATCTTGCTGTGGGTCTAGCCCGGATGTTGCTCCAAAGTGTTCCTATGGGCTGACCAAACACAACCGGGTGGGGAGGTCCACTGGTCAAAGCCCGTCCGTGCAAAGTCAAAGGGCTAGATCCCGTGGTCAAACGCTACAGGGTTAGGCGGGACGGGGGCACTGGGGGTAGCAATGCCACCGGAGCGTCGCACCGGGCCCTCATACATGCGGGGTGGTGTGGTGGCATCTCCGAAGAGGCGGGACGCGTCTCCGGGGCGTGGCCCCCCCTCACGGACGGCGATGACACGGTAGTAGACGTTCTGCGGTAACGATGCGGCGTCAATATTACTAAATACTCGGAGCGCGATAAAATCATGAGTTTTTTTGCACGACGTGGGAACATGTGCTATAGGAACGATGGTATTTTTTCATAATTTTTGGGGATGGAGAAGTATCCGAAAAATTCCCTCTACGCGGATTGCCCTTTGGGCATCTACGGCTGTGGCCGGCAGCCTCCGGGGCTAGCATGCCGCCAAATCTTGCGTAGGCGGCCTCTCACAAGTCTGGAAGTGTTGTGGCGGTTGCAAACGCCCGACACGCGTGTCCGGGGTGTGCCCCCCCTCACGGACGGCGCCGCCGCCGGCACCTGGAGGTGGGAAACGGACGCGTAGGGTCTACACGGAGGGGATCTTGCTGTGGGTCTAGCCCGGATGTTGCTCCAAACTGTTCCTATGGGCTGACCTAGCACAACCGGGTGGGGAGGTCCACTGGTCAAAGCCCGTCCGTGCAAAGTCAAAGGGCTAGATCCCGTGGTCAAACGCTACAAGGTTAGGCGGGACGGGGGCACTGGGGTAGCAATGCCACCGGAGTGTCGCACCGGGCCCTCATACATACGGGGTGGTGTGGTGGCATGTCCGAAGAGGCGGGACGCGTCTCCGGGACGTGGCCCCCCTCACGGACGGCGATGACACGGTAGTAGACGTTTTGCGGTAACGATGCGGCGTCAATATTACTAAATACTCGGAGCGTGATAAAATCATGAGTTTTTTTGCACGACGTGGGCACATGTGCTATAGGAACGATGGTATTTTTTCATAATTTTTGGTGATGGAGAAGTATCCGAAAAATTCCCTCTACGCGGATTGCCCTTCGCGCGTCTACGGCTGTGGCCGGCAGCCTCCGGGGGCTAGCATGCCGCCAAATCTTGCGTAGGCAGCCTCTCACAAGTATGGAAGTGTTGTGGCGGTTGCAAACGCCCGGCATGCGTGTCTGGGGTGTGCCCCCCCTCACGGACGGCGCCGCCGCCGGCACCTGGAGGTGGGAAACGGACGCGTGGGGTCTACACGGAGGGGATCTTGCTGTGGGTCTGGCCCGGATGTTGCTCCAAAGTGTTCCTATGGGCTGACCTAACACAACCGGGTGGGGAGGTCCACTGGTCAAAGCCCGTCCGTGCAAAGTTAAAGGGCTAGATCCCGTGGTCAAACGCTACAGGGTTAGGCAGGAAGGGGGCACTGGTGGTAGCAATGCCACCGGAGCGTCGCACCGGGCCCTCATACCTGCGGGGTGGTGTGGTGGCATGTCCGAAGAGGCGGGACGCGTCTCCGGGGCGTGGCCCCCCCTCACGGACGGCGATGACACGGTAGTAGACGTTCTGCGGCAACGATGCGGCGTCAATATTACTAAATACTCGGAGCGCGATAAAATCATGAGTTTTTTTGGACGACGTGGGCACATGTGGTATAGGAACGATGGTAATTTTTCATAATTTTTGGTGATGGAGAAGTATATGAAAAATTCCCTCTACGCGGATTGCCCTTCGCGCGTCTACGGCTGAGGCCGGCAGCCTCCGGGGGCTAGCATGCCGCCAAATCTTGCGTAGGCGGCCTCTCACAAGTCTGGAAGTGTTGTGGCGGTTGCAAACGCCCGGCACGCGTGTCCGGGGTGTGCCCCCCCTCACGGACGGCGCCGCCGCCGGCACCTGGAGGTGGGAAACGGACGCGTGGGGTCTACACGGAGGGGATCTTGCTGTGGGTCTGGCCCGGATGTTGCTCCAAAGTGTTCCTATGGGCTGACCTAACACAACCGGGTTGGGAGGTCCACTGGTCAAAGCCCGTCCATGCAAAGTCAAAGGGCTAGATCCCGTGGTCAAACGCTACAGGGTTAGGCGGGACGGGGGCATTGGGGGTAGCAATGCCACCAGAGCGTCGCACCGGGCCCTCATACATGCGGGGTGGTGTGGTGGCATGTCCGAAGAGACGGGACGCATCTCCGGGGCGTGGGCCCCCCTCACGGACGGCGATGACACGGTAGTAGACGTTCTGCGGTAACGATGCGGCGTCAATATTACTAAATACTCGGAGCGCGATAAAATCATGAGTTTTTTTGCACGACGTGGGAACATGTGCTATAGGAACGATGGTATTTTTTCATAATTTTTGGTGATGGAGAACTATCCGAAAAATTCCCTCTATGCGGATTGCCCTTCGGGCGTCTACGGCTGTGGCCGGCGGCTTCCGGGGGCTAGCATGCCGCCAAATCTTGCGTAGGCGGCCTCTCACAAGTCTGGAAGTGTTGTGGCGGTTGCAAACGCCCGGCACGCGTGTCCGGGGTGTGCCCCCCTCACGGACGGCGCCGCCGCCGGCACCTGGAGGTGGGAAACGGACGCGTGGGGTCTACACGGAGGGGATCTTGCTGTGGGTCTGGCCCGGATGTTGCTCCAAAGTGTTCCTATGGGCTGATCTAACACAAACGGGTGGGGAGGTCCACTGGTAAAAGCCCGTCCGTGCAAAGTCAAAGGGCTAGATCCCGTGGTCAAACGCTATAGGGTTAGGCGGGACGGGGGCACTAGGGGTAGCAATGCCACCGGAGCGTCGCACCGGGCCCTCATACATGCGGGGTGGTGTGGTGGCATGTCCGAAGAGGCGGGACGCGTCTCCGGGGCGTGGCCCCCCCTCACGGACGGCGATGAAACGGTAGTAGACGTTCTGCGGTAACGATGCGGCGTCAATATTACTAAATACTCGGAGCGTGATAAAATCATGAGTTTTTTTGCACGACGTGGGCACATGTGCTATAGGAACGATGGTATTTTTTCATAATTTTTGGTGATGGTGAAGTATCCGAAAAATTCCCTCTACGCGGATTGCCCTTCGGGCGTCTACGGTTGTGGCCGGCGGCCTCCGGGGGCTAGCAGGCCGCCAAATCTTGCGTAGGCCGCCTCTCACAAGTCTAGAAGTGTTGTGGCGGTTGCAAACGCCCGGCACGCGTGTCCGGGGTGCGCCCCCCCTGACGGACAGCGCCGCCGCCGGCACCTGGAGGTGGGAAACGGACGCGTGGGGTCTAAACGGAGGGGATCTTGCTGTGGGTCTGGCCCAGATGTTGCTCCAAAGTGTTCCTATGGGCTGACCTAACACAACCGGGTGGGGAGGTCCACTGGCCAAAGCCCGTCCGTGCAAAGTCAAAGGGCTAGATCCCGTGGTCAAACGCTACAAGGTTAGGCGGGACGGGGGCACTGGGGGTAGCAATGCCACCGGAGCGTCGCACCGGGCCCTCATACATGCGGGGTGGTGTGGTGGCATGTCCGAAGAGGCGGGACGCGTCTCCGGGGCGTGGGCCCCCCTCGCGGACGGTGATGACATGGTAGTAGATGTTCTGCGGTAACGATGCGGCGTCAATATTACTAAATACTTGGAGCGCGATAAAATCATGAGTTTTTTTGGACGACGTGGGCACATGTGGTATAGGAACGATGGTAATTTTTCATAATTTTTGGTGATGGAGAAGTATATGAAAAATTCCCTCTACGCGGATTGCCCTTCGCGCGTCTACGGCTGAGGCCGGCAGCCTCCGGGGGCTAGCATGCCGCCAAATCTTGCGTAGGCGGCCTCTCACAAGTCTGGAAGTGTTGTGGCGGTTGCAAACGCCCGGCACGCGTGTCCGGGGTGTGCCCCCCCTCACGGATGGCGCCGCCGCCGGCACCTGGAGGTGGGAAACGGACGCGTGGGGTCTACACGGAGGGGATCTTGCTGTGGGTCTGGCCCGGATGTTGCTCCAAAGTGTTCCTATGGGCTGACCTAACACAACCGGGTTGGGAGGTCCACTGGTCAAAGCCCGTCCATGCAAAGTCAAAGGGCTAGATCCCGTGGTCAAACGCTACAGGGTTAGGCGGGACGGGGGCATTGGGGGTAGCAATGCCACCAGAGCGTCGCACTGGGCCCTCATACATGCGGGGTGGTGTGGTGGCATGTCCGAAGAGACGGGACGCATCTCCGGGGCGTGGGCCCCCCTCACGGACGGCGATGACACGGTAGTAGACGTTCTGCGGTAACGATGCGGCGTCAATATTACTAAATACTCGGAGCGCGATAAAATCATGAGTTTTTTTGCACGACGTGGGAACATGTGCTATAGGAACGATGGTATTTTTTCATAATTTTTGGTGATGGAGAACTATCCGAAAAATTCCCTCTATGCGGATTGCCCTTCGGGCGTCTACGGCTGTGGCCGGCGGCTTCCGGGGGCTAGCATGCCGCCAAATCTTGCGTAGGCGGCCTCTCACAAGTCTGGAAGTGTTGTGGCGGTTGCAAACGCCCGGCACGCGTGTCCGGGGTGTGCCCCCCTCACGGACGGCGCCGCCGCCGGCACCTAGAGGTGGGAAACGGACGCGTGGGGTCTACACGGAGGGGATCTTGCTGTGGGTCTGGCCCGGATGTTGCTCCAAAGTGTTCCTATGGGCTGATCTAACACAAACGGGTGGGGAGGTCCACTGGTAAAAGCCCGTCCGTGCAAAGTCAAAGGGCTAGATCCCGTGGTCAAACGCTATAGGGTTAGGCGGGACGGGGGCACTAGGGGTAGCAATGCCACCGGAGCGTCGCACCGGGCCCTCATACATGCGGGGTGGTGTGGTGGCATGTCCGAAGAGGCGGGACGCGTCTCCGGGGCGTGGCCCCCCCTCACGGACGGCGATGAAACGGTAGTAGACGTTCTGCGGTAACGATGCGGCGTCAATATTACTAAATACTCGGAGCGTGATAAAATCATGAGTTTTTTTGCACGACGTGGGCACATGTGCTATAGGAACGATGGTATTTTTTCATAATTTTTGGTGATGGTGAAGTATCCGAAAAATTCCCTCTACGCGGATTGCCCTTCGGGCGTCTACGGTTGTGGCCGGCGGCCTCCGGGGGCTAGCAGGCCGCCAAATCTTGCGTAGGCCGCCTCTCACAAGTCTAGAAGTGTTGTGGCGGTTGCAAACGCCCGGCACGCGTGTCCGGGGTGCGCCCCCCCTGACGGACAGCGCCGCCGCCGGCACCTGGAGGTGGGAAACGGACGCGTGGGGTCTAAACGGAGGGGATCTTGCTGTGGGTCTGGCCCAGATGTTGCTCCAAAGTGTTCCTATGGGCTGACCTAACACAACCGGGTGGGGAGGTCCACTGGCCAAAGCCCGTCCGTGCAAAGTCAAAGGGCTAGATCCCGTGGTCAAACGCTACAGGGTTAGGCGGGACGGGGGCACTGGGGGTAGCAATGCCACCGGAGCGTCGCACCGGGCCCTCATACATGCGGGGTGGTGTGGTGGCATGTCCGAAGAGGCGGGACGCGTCTCCGGGGCGTGGGCCCCCCTCGCGGACGGCGATGACATGGTAGTAGATGTTCTGCGGTAACGATGCGGCGTCAATATTACTAAATACTTGGAGCGCGATAAAATCATGAGTTTTTTTGCACGACGTGGGCACATGTGCTATAGGAACGATGGTATTTTTAAATAATTTTTAGTGATGGACAAGTATCCGAAAAATTCCCTCTACGCGGATTGCCCTTCGGGAGTCTTCGGCTGTGGCCGGCAGCCTCCGGGGGCTAGCATGCCGCCAAATCTTGCGTAGGTGGCCTCTCACAACTATGGAAGTGTTGTGGCGGTTGCAAACGCCGGGCACGCGTGTCCGGGGTGTGCCCCCCTCATGGACGGCGCCGCCGCCGGCACCTGGAGGAGGGAAACGGACGCGTGGGGTCTACACGGAGGGGATCTTGCTGGGGTCTGGCCCGGATGTTGCTCCAAAGTGTTCCTATGGGCTGACCTAACACAACCGGGTTGGGAGGTCCACTGGTCAAAGCCCGTCCATGCAAAGTCAAAGGGCTAGATCCCGTGGTCAAACGCTACAGGGTTAGGCGGGACGGGGGCATTGGGGGTGGCAATGCCACCAGAGCGTCGCACCGGGCCCTCATACATGCGGGGTGGTGTGGTGGCATGTCCGAAGAGACGGGACGCACCTCTGGGGCGTGGGCCCCCCTCACGGACGGCGATGACACGGTAGTAGACGTTCTGCGGTAACGATGCGGCGTCAATATTACTAAATACTCGGAGCGCGATAAAATCATGAGTTTTTTTGCACGACGTGGGCACATGTGCTATAGGAACGATGGTATTTTTTCATAATTTTTGGCGATGGAGAACTATCCGAAAAATTCCCTCTATGCGGATTGCCCTTCGGGCGTCTACGGCTGTGGCCGGCGGCTTCCGGGGGCTAGCATGCCGCCAAATCTTGCGTAGGCGGCCTCTCACAAGTCTGGAAGTGTTGTGGCGGTTGCAAACGCCCGGCACGCGTGTCCGGGGTGTGCCCCCCTCACGGACGGCGCCGCCGCCGGCACCTGGAGGTGGGAAACGGACGCGTGGGGTCTACACGGAGGGGATCTTGCTGTGGGTCTGGCCCGGATGTTGCTCCAAAGTGTTCCTATGGGCTGACCTAACACAACCGGGTTGGGAGGTCCACTGGTCAAAGCCCGTCCATGCAAAGTCAAAGGGCTAGATCCCGTGGTCAAACGCTACAGGGTTAGGCGGGACGGGGGCACTAGGGGTAGCAATGCCACCGGAGCGTCGCACCGGGCCCTCATACATGCGGGGTGGTGTGGTGGCATGTCCGAAGAGGCGGGACGCGTCTCCGGGGCGTGGCCCCCCCTCACGGACGGCGATGAAACGGTAGTAGACGTTCTGCGGTAACGATGCGGCGTCAATATTACTAAATACTCGGAGCGCGATAAAATCATGAGTTTTTTTGCACGACGTGGGCACATGTGCTATAGGAACGATGGTATTTTTTCATAATTTTTGGTGATGGTGAAGTATCCGAAAAATTCCCTCTACGCGGATTGCCCTTCGGGCGTCTACGGTTGTGGCCGGCGGCCTCCGGGGGCTAGCAGGCCGCCAAATCTTGCGTAGGCCGCCTCTCACAAGTCTAGAAGTGTTGTGGCGGTTGCAAACGCCCGGCACGCGTGTCCGGGGTGCGCCCCCCCTGACGGACAGCGCCGCCGCCGGCACCTGGAGGTGGGAAACGGACGCGTGGGGTCTAAACGGAGGGGATCTTGCTGTGGGTCTGGCCCAGATGTTGCTCCAAAGTGTTCCTATGGGCTGACCTAACACAACCGGGTGGGGAGGTCCACTGGCCAAAGCCCGTCCGTGCAAAGTCAAAGGGCTAGATCCCGTGGTCAAACGCTACAGGGTTAGGCGGGACGGGGGCACTGGGGGTAGCAATGCCACCGGAGCGTCGCACCGGGCCCTCATACATGCGGGGTGGTGTGGTGGCATGTCCGAAGAGGCGGGACGCGTCTCCGGGGCGTGGGCCCCCCTCGCGGACGGCGATGACATGGTAGTAGATGTTCTGCGGTAACGATGCGGCGTCAATATTACTAAATACTTGGAGCGCGATAAAATCATGAGTTTTTTTGCACGACGTGGGCACATGTGCTATAGGAACGATGGTATTTTTTCATAATTTTTTGTGATGGACAAGTATCCGAAAAATTCCCTCTACGCGGATTGCCCTTCGGGAGTCTTCGGCTGTGGCCGGCAGCCTCCGGGGGCTAGCATGCCGCCAAATCTTGCGTAGGTGGCCTCTCACAACTATGGAAGTGTTGTGGCGGTTGCAAACGCCGGGCACGCGTGTCCGGGGTGTGCCCCCCTCATGGACGGCGCCGCCGCCGGCACCTGGAGGGGGGAAACGAACGCGTGGGGTCTACACGGAGGGGATCTTGCTGTGGGTCTGGCCCGGATGTTGCTCCAAAGTGTTCCTATGGGCTGACCTAACACAACCGGGTTGGGAGGTCCACTGGTCAAAGCCCGTCCATGCAAAGTCAAAGGGCTAGATCCCGTGGTCAAACGCTACAGGGTTAGGCGGGACGGGGGCATTGGGGGTCGCAATGCCACCAGAGCGTCGCACCGGGCCCTCATACATGCGGGGTGGTGTGGTGGCATGTCCGAAGAGACGGGACGCATCTCCGGGGCGTGGGCCCCCCTCACGGACGGCGATGACACGGTAGTAGACGTTCTGCGGTAACAATGCGGCGTCAATATTACTAAATACTCGGAGCACGATAAAATCATGAGTTTTTTTGCACGACGTGGGCACATGTGCTATAGGAACGATGGTATTTTTTCATAATTTTTGGTGATGGAGAACTATCCGAAAAATTCCCTCTATGCGGATTGCCCTTCGGGCGTCTACGGCTGTGGCCGGCGGCTTCCGGGGGCTAGCATGCCGCCAAATCTTGCGTAGGCGGCCTCTCACAAGTCTGGAAGTGTTGTGGCGGTTGCAAACGCCCGGCACGCGTGTCCGGGGTGTGCCCCCCTCACGGACGGCGCCGCCGCCGGCACCTGGAGGTGGGAAACGGACGCGTGGGGTCTACACGGAGGGGATCTTGCTGTGGGTCTGGCCCGGATGTTGCTCCAAAGTGTTCCTATGGGCTGATCTAACACAAACGGGTGGGGAGGTCCACTGGTAAAAGCCCGTCCGTGCAAAGTCAAAGGGCTAGATCCCGTGGTCAAACGCTATAGGGTTAGGCGGGACGGGGGCACTAGGGGTAGCAATGCCACCGGAGCGTCGCACCGGGCCCTCATACATGCGGGGTGGTGTGGTGGCATGTCCGAAGAGGCGGGACGCGTCTCCGGGGCGTGGCCCCCCCTCACGGACGGCGATGAAACGGTAGTAGACGTTCTGCGGTAACGATGCGGCGTCAATATTACTAAATACTCGGAGCGCGATAAAATCATGAGTTTTTTTGCACGACGTGGGCACATGTGCTATAGGAACGATGGTATTTTTTCATAATTTTTGGTGATGGTGAAGTATCCGAAAAATTCCCTCTACGCGGATTGCCCTTCGGCCGTCTACGGTTGTGGCCGGCGGCCTCCGGGGGCTAGCAGGCCGCCAAATCTTGCGTAGGCCGCCTCTCACAAGTCTAGAAGTGTTGTGGCGGTTGCAAACGCCCGGCACGCGTGTCCGGGGTGCGCCCCCCCTGACGGACAGCGCCGCCGCCGGCACCTGGAGGTGGGAAACGGACGCGTGGGGTCTAAACGGAGGGGATCTTGCTGTGGGTCTGGCCCAGATGTTGCTCCAAAGTGTTCCTATGGGCTGACCTAACACAACCGGGTGGGGAGGTCCACTGGCCAAAGCCCGTCCGTGCAAAGTCAAAGGGCTAGATCCCGTGGTCAAACGCTACAGGGTTAGGCGGGACGGGGGCACTGGGGGTAGCAATGCCACCGGAGCGTCGCACCGGGCCCTCATACATGCGGGGTGGTGTGGTGGCATGTCCGAAGAGGCGGGACGCGTCTCCGGGGCGTGGGCCCCCCTCACGGACGGCGATGACATGGTAGTAGATGTTCTGCGGTAACGATGCGGCGTCAATATTACTAAATACTTGGAGCGCGATAAAATCATGAGTTTTTTTGCACGACGTGGGCACATGTGCTATAGGAACGATGGTATTTTTTCATAATTTTTAGTGATGGACAAGTATCCGAAAAATTCCCTCTACGCGGATTGCCCTTCGAGAGTCTTCGGCTGTGGCCGGCAGCCTCCGGGGGCTAGCATGCGGCCAAATCTTGCGTAGGTGGCCTCTCACAAATATGGAAGTGTTGTGGCAGTTGCAAACGCCCGGCACGCGTGTCCGGGGTGTGCCCCCCTCATGGACGGCGCCGCCGCCGGCACCTGGAGGGGGGAAACGGACGCGTGGGGTCTACACGGAGGGGATCTTGCTGTGGGTCTGGCCCGGATGTTGCTCCAAAGTGTTCCTATGGGCTGACCTAACACAACCGGGTGGGGAGGTCCACTGGTCAAAGCCCGTCCGTGCAAAGTCAAAGGGCTAGATCCCGTGGTCAAACGCTACAGGGTTAGGCGGGACGGGGGCACTGGGGGTAGCAATGCCACCGGAGCGTCGCACCGGGCCCTCATACATGTGGGGTGGTGTGGTGGCATGTCCGAAGAGCCGGGACGCGTCTCCGGGGCGTGGCCCCCCCTCACGGACGGCGATGACACGGTAGTAGACGTTCTGCGGTAACGATGCGGCGTCAATATTACTAAATACTCGGAGCGCGATAAAATGATGAGTTTTTTTGCACGACGTGGGCACATGTGCTATAGGAACGATGGTATTTTTTCATAAATTTTGGTGATGGAGAAGTATCCGAAAAATTCCCTCTACGCGGATTGCCCTTCGGGCGTCTACGGCTGTGGCCGGCGGCCTCCGGGGGCTAGCATGCCGCCAAATCTTGCGTAGGCGGCCTCTCACAAGTCTGGAAGTGTTGTGGCGGTTGCAAACGCCCGGCACGCGTGTCCGGGGTGTGCCCCCCTGACGGACGGCGCCGCCGCCGGCACCTGGAGGTGGGAAACGGACGCGTGGGGTCTACACGGAGGGGATCTTGCTGTGGGTCTGGCCCGGATGTTGCTCCAAAGTGTTCCTATGGGCTGACCTAACACAACCGGGTGGGGAGGTCCACTGGTCAAAGCCCGTCCGTGCAAAGTGAAAGGGCTAGATCTCATGGTCAAACGCTACAGGGTTAGGCGGGACGGGGGCACTGGGGGTAGCAATGCCACCGGAGCGTCGCACCGGGCCCTCATACATGCGGGTTGGTGTGGTGGCATGTCCGAAGAGGCGGGACGCGTCTCCAGGGCGTGGCCCCCCCTCACGGACGGCGATGACATGGTAGTAGACGTTCTGCGGTAACGATGCGGCATCAATATTACTAAATACTCGGAGCGTGATAAAATCATGAGTTTTTTTGCACGACGTGGGCACATGTGCTATAGGAACGATGGTATTTTTTCATAATTTTTGGTGATGGAGAAGTATCCGAAAAATTCCCTCTACGCGGATTGCCCTTCGGCCGTCTACGGCTATGGCCGGCGGCCTCCGGGGGCTAGCATGCCGCCAAATCTTGCGTAGGCGGCCTTTCACAAGTCTGGAAGTGTTGTGGCCGTTGCAAATGCCCGGCACGCGTGTCCGGGGTGTGCCCCCCCTGACGGACGGCGCCGCCGCCGGCACCTGGAGGTGGGAAACGGACGCGTGGGGTCTATACGGAGGGGATCTTGCTATGGGTCTGGCCCGGATGTTGCTCCAAAGTGTTCCTATGGGCTGACCTAACACAACCGGGTGGTGAGGTCCACTGGTCAAAGCCTGTCCGTGCAAAGTCAAAGGGCTAGATCCCGTGGTCAAACGCTACAGGGTTAGGCGGGACGGGGGCACTAGGGGTAGCAATGCCACCGGAGCGACGCACCGGGCCCTCATACATGCGGGGTGGTGTGGTGGCATGTCCGAAGAGGCGGGACGCGTCTCCGGGGCGTGGCCCCCCCTCACGGACGGCGATGACACGGTAGTAGACGTTCTGCGGCAACGATGCGGCGTCAATATTACTAAATACTCGGAGCGCGATAAAATGATGAGTTTTTTTGCACGACGTGGGCACATGTGCTATAGGAACGATGATATTTTTTTCATAATTTTTGGTGATGGAGAAGTATCCGAAAAATTCCCTCTACGCGGATTGCCCTTTGGGCGTCTACGGCTGTGGCCGGCGGCCTCCGGGGGCTAGCATGCCGCCAAATCTTTCGTAGGCGGCCTCTCACAAGTCTGGAAGTGTTGTGGCGGTTGCAAACGCCCGGCACGCGTGTCCGGGGTGTGCCCCCCCCTGACGGACGGCGCCGCCGCCGGCACCTGGAGGTGGGAAACGGACGCGTGGGGTCTACACGGAGGGGATCTTGCTGTGGGTCTGGCCCGGATGTTGCTCCAAAGTGTTCCTATGGGCTGACCTAACACAACCGGGTGGGGAGGTCCACTGGTCAAAGCCCGTCCGTGCAAAGTCAAAGGGCTAGATCCCGTGGTCAAACGCTATAGGGTTAGGTGGGACGGGGGCACTGGGGGTAGCAATGCCAGCGGAGCATCGCACCGGGCCCTCATACATGCGGGGTGGTGTGGTGGCATGTCCGAAGAGGCGGGACGCGTCTCCGGGGCGTGGCCCCCCCTCACGGACGGCGATGACATGGTAGTAGACATTCTGCGGTAACGATGCGGCGTCAATATTACTAAATACTCGGAGCGTGATAAAATCATGAGTTTTTTTGCACGATGTGGGCACATGTGCTATAGGAACGATGGTGTTTTTTCATAATTTTTGGTGATGGAGACGTATCCGAAAAATTCCCTCTACCCGGATTGCCCTTCGGGCGTCTACGGCTGTGGCCGGCAGCCTCCGGGGGCTAGCATGCCGCCAAATCTTGCGTAGGCGGCCTCTCACAGGTATGGAAGTGTTGTGGCGGTTGCAAACGCCCCGCACGCGTGTCCGGGGTGTGCCCCCCTCACGGACGGCGCTGCCGCCGGCACCTGGAGGTGGGAAACGGATGCGTGGGGTCTACACAGAGGGGATCTTGCTGTGGGTCTGGCCCGGATGTTGCTCCAAAGTGTTCCTATGGGCTGACCTAACACAACCGGGTGGGGAGGTCCACTGGTCAAAGCCCGTCCGTGCAAAGTCAAAGGGCTAGATCCCGTGGTCAAACGCTACAGGATTAGGCGGGACGGGGGCACTCGGGGTAGCAATGCCACCGGAGCGTCGCACCGGGCCCTCATACATGCGGGGTGGTGTGGTGGCATGTCCGAAGAGGCGGGACGCGTCTCCGGGGCGTGGCCCCCCCCTCATGGACGGCGATGACACGGTAGTAGACGTTCTGCGGTAACGATGCGGTGTCAATATTACTAAATACTCGGAGCGCGATAAAATCATGAGTTTTTTTGCACGATGTGGGCACATGTGCTATAGGAACGATGATATTTTTTCATAATTTTTGCTGATGGAGAAGTATCCGCAAAATTCCCTCTACGCGGATTGCCCTTCGCTCGTCTACGGCTGTGGCCGGCGCCCTCCGGGGGCTAGCATGCCGCCAAATCTTGCGTAGGCGGCCTCTCACAAGTCTGGAAGTGTTGTGGCGGTTGCAAACTCACGGCACGCGTGTCCGGGGTGTGCCCCCCTCACTGACGGCGCCGCCGCCGGCACCTGGAGGTGGGAAACGGACGCGTGGGGTCTACACGGAGGGGATCTTGCTGTGGGTCTGGCCCGGATGTTGCTCCAAAGTGTTCCTATGGGCTGACCTAACACAACCGGGTGGGGAGGTCCCCTGGTCAAAGCCCGTCCGTGCAAAGTCAAAGGGCTAGATCCCGTGGTCAAACGCTACAGGGTTAGGCAGGAAGGGGGCACTGGGGGTAGCAATGCCACCGGAGCGTCGCACCGGGCCCTCATACATGCGGGGTGGTGTGGTGGCATGTCCGAAGAGGCGGGACGCGTCTCGGGGCGTGGCCCCCCCTCACGGACGGCGATGACACGGTAGTAGACGTTCTGCGGTAACGATGCGGTGTCAATATTACTAAATACTCGGAGCGCGATAAAATCATGAGTTTTTTTGCACGATGTGGGCACATGTGCTATAGGAACGATGGTATTTTTTTCATAATTTTTGCTGATGGAGAAGTATCCGAAAAATTCCAACTACGCGGATTGCCCTTCGCGCGTCTACGGCTGTGGCCGACGGCCTCCGGGGGCTAGCATGCCGCCAAATCTTGCGTAGGCGGCCTCTCACATGTCTAGAAGTGTTGTGGCAGTTGCAAACGCCCGGCACGAGTGTCCGGGGTGTGCCCCCCTCATGGATGGCGCCACCGCCGGCACCTGGAGGGGGGAAACTGACGCGTGGGGTCTACACGAAGGGGACCTTGCTGTGGGTCTGGCCCGGATGTTGCTCCAAAGTGTTCCTATGGGCTGACCTAACACAACCGGGTGGGGAGGTCCACTGGTCAAAGCCCGTCCGTGCAAAGTAAAAGGGCTAGATCCCGTGGTCAAACGCTATAGGGTTAGACGGGACGGGGGCACTAGGGGTAGCAATGTCACCGGAGCGTCGCACCCGGCCCTCATACATGCGGGGTGGTGTGGTGGCATGTCCGAAGAGGCGGGATGCATCTCCGGGGCGTGGCCCCCCCTCACGGACGGCGATGACACGGTAGTAGACGTTCTGCGGTAACGATGCGGCGTCAATATTACTAAATACTCGGAGCGTGATAAAATCATGAGTTTTTTTTGCATGACGTGGGCACATGTGCTATAGGAACGGTGGTATTTTTTTTCATAATTTTTGGTGATGGAGAAGTATCCGAAAAATTGCCTCTATGCGCATTGCCCTTCGCGCGTCTACGGCTGTGGCCGGCGGCCTCCGGGGGCTTGCATGCCGCCAAATCTTGCGTAGGCGGCCTCTCACAAGTCTGGAAGTGTTGGGGCGGTTTCAAACGCCCGGCACGCATGTCCGGGGTGTGCCCCCCTCACGGACGGCACCGCCGCCGGCACCTGGAGGGGGTAAACGGACGCGTGGGGTCTACACGGAGGGGATCTTGCTGTGGGTCTGGCCCGGATGTTGCTCCAAAGTGTTCCTATGGGCTGACCTAACACAACCGGGTGGGGAGGTCCACTGGTCAAAGCCCGTCCGTGCAAAGTCAAAGGGCTATATCCCGTGGTCATACGCTACAGGGTTAGGCGGGACGGGGGCACTGGGGGTAGCAATGCCACCGGAGCGTCGCACCGGGCCCTCATACATGCGGGGTGGTGTGGTGGCATGTCCGAAGAGGCGAGACGTGTCTCTGGGGCGAGCCCCCCCTCACGGACGGCGCTGACACGGTAGTAGACGTTCTGCGGTAACGATGCGGCGTCAATATTACTAAATACTCGGAGCGAGATAAAATCATGAGTTTTTTTGCACGACGTGGGCACATGTGCTATAGGAACGATGGTGTTTTTTCATAATTTTTGGTGATGGAGAAGTATCCGAAAAATTCCCTCTACGCGGATTGCCCTTCGCGCATCTACGGCTATGGTCGGCGGCCTCTGGGGGCTAGCACGCCGCCAAATCTTGCGTAGGCGGCCTCTCACAAGTCTGGAAGTGTTGAGGCGGTTTCAAACGCCCGGCACGTGTGTCCGGGGTATGCCCCCCTCACGGACGGCACCGCCGCCGGCACCTGGAGGGGGTAAACGGACGCGTGGGGTCTACACGGACGGTATCTTGCTTTGGGTCTGGCCCAGATGTTGCTCCAAAGTGTTCCTATGGGCTGACCTAACACAACCGGGTGGGGATGTCCACTGGTCAAAGCCCGTCCGTGCAAAGTCAAAGGGTTAGACCTCGTGGTCAAACGCTACAGGGTTAGGCAGGACGGGGGCACTGGGGGTAGCAATGCCACCGGAGCGTCGCACAGGGCCCTCATACATGCGGGGTGGTGTGGTGGCATGTCCGAATAGGCGGGACGCGTCTCCGGGGCGAGGCCCCCCTCACGGACGGCGATGACACGGTAGTAGACGTTCTGCGGTAATGATGCGGCGTCAATATTACTAAATACTCGGAGCGCGATAAAATCATAAGTTTTTTTTGCACGACGTGGGCACATGTGCTATAGGAACGGTGGTATCTTTTTTCATAATTTTTGGTGATGGAGAAGTATCCGAAAAATTGTCTCTATGCGGATTGCCCTTCGCGCGTCTACGGCTGTGGTCGGCGGCCTCCGGGGGCTTGCATGCCGCCAAATCTTGCGTAGGCGGTCTCTCACAAGTCTGGAAGTGTTGTGGCGGTTGCAAACGCCCGGCACGCGTGTCCGGGGTGTGCCCCCCCTCACGGACGGCGCCGCCACCGGCACCTGGAGGGGGGAAACGGACGCGTGGGGTCTACACGGAGGGGATCTTGCTGTGGGTCTGGCCCGGATGTTGCTCCAAAGTGTTCCTATGGGCTGACCTAACACAACCGGGTGAGGAGGTCCACTGGTCAAAGCCCGTCCGTGCAAAGTCAAAGGGCTAGATTCCGTTGTCAAACGCTACAGGGTTAGGCGGGACGGGGGCACTGGGGGTAGCAATGCCACCGGAGCGTTGCACCGGGCCCTCATACATGCGGCGTGGTGTGGTGGCATGTCCAAAGAGGCGGGAGGCGTCTCCGGGGCGTGGCCCCCACTCACGGACGGCGATGACACGGTGGTAGACGTTCTGCGGTAACGATGCGGCGTCAATATTACTAAATACTCGGAGCGTGATAAAACCATGAGTTTTTCTGCACGACGTGGGCACATGTGCTATAGGAACGATGGTATTTTTTCATAATTTTTGGTGATGGAGAAGTATCCGAATAATTCCCTCTACGCGGATTGCCCTTCGCGCGTCTACGGCTGTGGCCGGCGGCCTCCGGGGGCTAGCATGCCGCCAAATCTTGCGTAGGCGGCCTCTCACAAGTCTCGAAGTGTTGTGGCAGTTGCAAACGCCCGGCACGCGTGTCCGGGGTGTGCCCCCCTCATGGACGGCGCCGCCGCCGGCACCTGGAGGGGGGAAACTGACACGTGGGGTCTACACGGAGGGGATCTTGCTGTGGGTCTGGCCCGGATGTTGCTCCAAAGTGTTCCTATGGGCTGACCTAACACAACCGGGTGGGGAGGTCCACTGGTCAAAGCCCGTCCGTGCAAAGTCAAAGTGCTAGATCCCGTGGTCAAACGCTACAGGGTTAGGCGGGACGGGGGCACTGGGGGTAGCAATGCCACCGGAGCGTCGCACCCGGCCCTCATACATGCGGGGTGGTGTGGTGGCATGTCCGAAGAGGCGGGACGCGTCTCCGGGGCGTGGCCCCCCCTCACGGACGGCGATGACACGGTAGTAGACGTTCTGCGGTAACGATGCGGCGTCAATATTACTAAATACTCGGAGCGCGATAAAATCATGAGTTTTTTTGCACGACGTGGGCACATGTGCTATAGGAACGATGGTATTTTTTCATAATTTTTGGTGATGGAGTAGTATCCGAAAAATTCCCTCTACGCGGATTGCCCTTCGCGCGTCTACGGCTGTGGCCGGCGGCCTCCGGGGGCTAGCATGCTGCCAAATCTTGCGTAGGCGGCCTCTCACAAGTCTGGAAGTGTTGTAGCAGTTGCAAACGCTCGGCACGCGTGTCCGGGGTGTGCCTCCCTCATGGACGGCACCGCCGCCGGCACCTGGAGGGGGGAAACTGACACGTGGGGTCTACACGGAGGGGATCTTGCTGTGGGTCTGGCCCGGATGTTGCTCCAAAGTGTTCCTATGGGCTGACCTAACACAACCGGGTGGGTAGGTCCACTGGTCAAAGCCCGTCCGTGCAAAGTCAAAGGGCTAGATCCCGTGGTCAAACGCTACAGGGTTAGGCGGGACGGGGGCACTGGGGGTAGCAATGCCACCGGAGCGTCGCACCCGGCCGTCATACATGCGGGGTGGTGTGGTGGCATGTCCGAAGAGGCGGGACGCGTCTCCGGGGCGTGGCCCCCCCTCACGGACGACGATGACACGGTAGTAGACGTTCTGCGGTAACGATGCGGCGTCAATATTACTAAATACTCGGAGCGCGATAAAATCATGAGTTTTTTTGCACGACGTGGGCACATGTGCTATAGGAACGATGGTATTTTTTCATAATTTTTGGTGATGGAGTAGTATCCGAAAAATTCCCTCTACGCGGATTGCCCTTCGCGCGTCTACGGCTGTGGCCGGCGGCCTCCGGGGGCTAGCATGCCGCCAAATCTTTCATAGGCGGCCTCTCACCAGTCTGGAAGTGTTGTGGCAGTTGCAAACACCCGGCACGCGTGTCCGGGGTGTGCCCCCCTCATGGACGGCGCCGCCGCCGGCACCTGGAGGGGGGAAACTGACACGTGGGGTCTACACGGAGGGGATCTTGCTGTGGGTCTGGCCCGGATGTTGCTCCAAAGTGTTCCTATGGGCTGACCTAACACAACCGGGTGGGGAGGTCCACTGGTCAAAGCCCGTCCATGCAAAGTCAAAGGGCTAGATCCCGTGGTCAAACGCTACAGGGTTAGGCGGGACGGGGGCACTGGGGGTAGCAATGCCACCGAAGCGTCGCACCCGGCCCTCATACATGCGGGGTGGTGTGGTGGCATGTCCGAAGAGGCGGGACTCGTCTCCGGGGCATGGCCCCCCCTCACGGACGGCGATGACACGGTAGTAGACGTTCTGCGGTAACGATGCGGCGTCAATATTACTAAATACTCGGAGCGCGATAAAATCATGAGTTTTTTTGCACGATGTGGGCACATGTGCTATAGGAACGATGGTATTTTTTCATAATTTTTGGTGATGGAGAAGTATCCGAAAAATTCCCTCTACGCGGATTGCCCTTCGCGCGTCTACGGCTGTGGCCGGCGGCCTCCGGGGGCTAGCATGCCGCCAAATCTTTCGTAGGCGGCCTCTCACAAGTCTGGAAGTGTTGTGGCAGTTGCAAACAACCGGCACGCGTGTCCGGGGTGTGCCCCCCTCATGGACGGCGCCGCCGCCGGCACCTGGAGGGGGGAAACTGACACGTGGGGTCTACACGGAGGGGATCTTGCTGTGGGTCTGGCCCGGATGTTGCTCCAAAGTGTTCCTATGGGCTGATCTAACACAACCGGGTGGGGAGGTCCACTGGTCAAAGCCCGTCCATGCAAAGTCAAAGGGCTAGATACCGTGGTCAAACGCTACAGGGTTAGGCGGGACGGGGGCACTAGGGGTAGCAAGGCCACCGAAGCGTCGCACCCGGCCCTCATACATGCGGGGTGGTGTGGTGGCATGTCCGAAGAGGCGGGACTCGTCTCCGGGGCATGGCCCCCCCTCACGGACGGCGATGACACGGTAGTAGACGTTCTGCGGTAACGATGCGGCGTCAATATTACTAAATACTCGGAGCGCGATAAAATCATGAGTTTTTTTGCACGATGTGGGCACATGTGCTATAGGAACGATGGTATTTTTTCATAATTTTTGGTGATGGAGAAGTATCCGAAAAATTCCCTCTACGCGGATTGCCCTTCGCGCGTCTACGGCTGTGGCCGGCGGCCTCCGGGGGCTAGCATGCCGCCAAATCTTCTGTAGGCGGCCTCTCACAAGTCTGGAAGTGTTGTGGCAGTTGCAAACGCCCGGCACGCGTGTCCGGGGTGTGCCCCCCTCATGGACGGCGCCGCCGCCGGCACCTGGAGAGGGGAAACCGACGCGTGGGGTCTACACGGAGGGGATCTTGCTGTGGGTCTGGCCCGGATGTTGCTCCAAAGTGTTCCTATGGGCTGACCTAACACAACCGGGTGGGGAGGTCCACTGGTCAAAGCCCGTCCGTGCAAAGTCAAAGGGCTAGATACCGTGGTCAAAAGCTACAGGGTTAGGCGGGACGGGGGCACTGGGGGTAGCAATGCCACCGGAGCGTCGCACCCGGCCCTCATACATGCGGGGTGGTGTGGTGGCATGTCCGAAGAGGCGGGACGCGTCTCCGGGGCGTGGCCCCCCCTCACGGACGGCGATGACACGGTAGTAGACGTTCTGCGGTAACGATGCGGAGTCAATATTACTAAATACTCGGAGCGCGATAAAATCATGAGTTTTTATGCACGACGTGGGCACATGTGCTATAGGAACGATGGTATTTTTTCATAATTTTTGGTGATGGAGTAGTATCCGAAAAATTCACTCTACGCGGATTGCCCTTTGCGCGTCTACGGCTGTGGCCGGCGGCCTCCGGGGGCTAGCATGCCGCCAAATCTTTCGTAGGCGGCCTCTCACAAGTCTGGAAGTGTTATGGCAGTTGCAAACACCCGGCACGCGTGTCCAGGGTGTGCCCCCCTCATGGACGGCGCCGCCGCCGGCACCTGGAGGGGGGAAACTGACACGTGGGGTCTACACGGAGGGGATCTTGCTGTGGGTCTGGCCCGGATGTTGCTCCAAAGTGTTCCTATGGGCTGACCTAACACAACCTGGTGGGGAGGTCCACTGGTCAAAGCCCGTCCGTGCAAAGTCAAAGGGCTAGATCCCGTGGAAAAACGCTACAGGGTTAGGCGGGACGGGGGCACTGGGGGTAGCAATGCCACCGGAGCGTCGCACTCGGCCCTCATTCATGCGGGGTGGTGGGGTGGCATGTCCGAAGAGGCGGGACGCGTCTCCGGGGCGTGGCCCCCCCTCACGGACGGCGATGACACGGTAGTAGACGTTCTGCGGTAACGATGCGGCGTCAATATTACTAAATACTCGGAGCGCGATAAAATCATGAGTTTTTCTGCACGACGTGGGCACATGTGCTATAGGAACGATGGTATTTTTTCATAATTTTTGGTGATGGAGAAGTATCCGAAAAATTCCCTCTACGCGGATTGCCCTTCGCGCGTCTACGGCTGTGGCCGGCGGCCTCCGGGGGCTAGCATGCCGCCAAATCTTGCGTAGGCAGCCTCTCACAAGTCTGGAAGTGTTGTGGCAGTTGCAAACGCCCGGCACGCGTGTCCGGGGTGTGCCCCCCTCATGGACGGCGCCGCCGCCGGCACCTGGAGGGGGGAAACTGACACGTGGGGTCTACACGGAGGGGATCTTGCTGTGGGTCTGGCCCGGATGTTGCTCCAAAGTGTTCCTATGGGCTGACCTAACACAACCGGGTGGGGAGGTCCACTGGTCAAAGCCCGTCCGTGCAAAGTCAAAGGGCTAGATCCCGTGGTCAAACGCTACAGGGTTAGGCGGGACGGGGGCACTGGGGGTAGCAATGCCACCGGAGCGTCGCACCCGGCCCTCATACATGCGGGGTGGTGTGGTGGCATGTCCGAAGAGGCGGGACGCGTCTCCGGGGCGTGGCCCCCCCTCACGGACGGCGATGACACGGTAGTAGATCTTCTGCGGTAACGATGCGGCGTCAATATTACTAAATACTCGGAGCGCGATAAAATCACGAGTTTTTTTGCACGACGTGGGCACATGTGCTATAGGAACGATGGTATTTTTTCATAATTTTTGGTGATGGAGTAGTTTCCGGAAAATTCCCTCTACGCGGATTGCCCTTCGCGCGTCTACGGCTGTGGCCGGCGGCCTCCGGGGGCTAGCATGCCGCCAAATCTTGCGTAGGCGGCCTCTCACAAGTCTGGAAGTGTTGTGGCAGTTGCAAACGCCCGGCACGCGTGTCCGGGGTGTGCCCCCCTCATGGACGGCGCCGCCGCCGGCACCTGGAGGGGGGAAACTGACACGTGGGGTCTACACGGAGGGGATCTTGCTGTGGGTCTGGCCCGGATGTTGCTCCAAAGTGTTCCTATGGGCTGACCTAACACAACCGGGTGGGGAGGTCCACTGGTCAAAGCACGTCCGTGCAAAGTCAAAGGGCTAGATCCCGTGGTCAAACGCTACAGGGTTAGGCGGGACGGGGGCAGTAGGGGTAGCAATGCCACCGGAGCGTCGCACCCGGCCCTCATACATGCGGGGTGGTGTGGTGGCATGTTCGAAGAGGCAGGACTCGTCTCCGGGGCGTGGCCCCCCCCTCACGGACGGCGATGACACGGTAGTAGACGTTCTGCGGTAACGATGCGGCGTCAATATTACTAAATACTCGGAGCGCGATAAAATCATGAGTTTTTTTGCACGACATGGGCACATGTGCTATAGGAACGATGGTATTTTTTCATAATTTTTGGTGATGGAGAAGTATCCGAAAAATTCCCTCTACGCGGATTGCCCTTCGCGCGTCTACGGCTGTGGCCGGCGGCCTCCGGGGGCTAGCATGCCGCCAAATCTTGCGTAGGCGGCCTCTCACAAGTCTGGAAGTGTTGTGGCAGTTGCAAACGCCTGGCACTCGTGTCCGCGTGTGCCCCCCGTCATGGACGGCGCCGCCGCCAGCACCTGGAGGGGGGAAACTGACGCGTGGGGTCTACACAGAGGGGATCTTGCTGTGGGTCTGGCCCGGATGTTGCTCCAAAGTGTTCCTATGGGCTGACCTAACACAACCGGGTGGGGAGGTCCACTGGTCAAAGCCCGTCCGTGCAAACTCAAAGGGCTAGATCCCGTGGTCAAACGCTACAGGGTTAGGCGGGACGGGGGCACTGGGGTAGCAATGCCACCGGAGCGTCGCACAGGGCCCTCATACATGCGGGGTGGTGTGGTGGCATGTCCGAATAGGCGGGACGCGTCTCCGGGGCGAGGCCCCCCTCACGGACGGCGATGACACGGTAGTAGACGTTCTGCGGTAACGATGCGGCGTCAATATTACTAAATACTCGGAGCGCGATAAAATCATGAGTTTTTTTTGCACGACATGGGCACATGTGCTATAGGAACGGTGGTATTTTTTTCATAATTTTTGGTGATGGAGAAGTATCCGAAAAATTTCCTCTATGCGGATTGCCCTTCGCGCGTCTACGGCTGTGGCCGGCGGCCTCCGGGGGCTTGCATGCCGCTAAATCTTGCGTAGGCGGTCTCTCACAAGTCTGGAAGTGTTGTGGCGGTTGCAAACGCCCGGCACGCGTGTCCGGGGTGTGCCCCCCTCACGGACGGCGCCGCCACCGGCACCTGGAGGGGGGAAACGGACGCGTGGGGTCTACACGGAGGGGATCTTGCTGTGGGTCTGGCCCGGATGTTGCTCCAAAGTGTTCCTATGGGCTGACCTAACACAACCGGGTGGGGAGGTCCACTGGTCAAAGCCCGTCCGTGCAAAGTCAAAGGGCTAGATTCCGTTGTCAAACGCTACAAGGTTAGAAGGGACGGGGGCACTGTGGGTAGCAATGCCACCGGAGCGTCGCACCGGGCCCTCATACATGCGGGGTGGTGTGGTGGCATGTCCAAAGAGGCGGGACGTGTCTCCGGGGCATGGCCCCCCCTCACGGACGGCGATGACACGGGACTAGACGTTCTGCGGTAATGATGCGGCGTCAATATTACTAAATACTCGGAGCGCGATAAAATCATGAGTTTTTTTGCACGACGTGGGCACATGTGCTATAGGAACGATGGTATTTTTTCATAATTTTTGGTGATGTAGAAGTATCCGAAAGATTCCCTCTACGCGGATTGCCCTTCGCGCGTCTATGGCTGTGGCCGGCGGCCTCCGGGGGCTAGCATGCGGCCAAATCTTCCGTAGGCGGCCTCTCACAAGTCTGGAAGTGTCGAGGCGGTTTCAAACGCCCGGCACGCGTGTCCGGGGTGTGCCCCCCTCACGGACGGCGCCGCCGCCGGCACCTGGAGGGGGGAAACTGACGCGTGGGGTCTACACGGAGGGGATCTTGATGTGGGTCTGGCCCGGATGTTGCTCCAAAGTGTTCCTATGGGCTGACCTAACACAACCGGGTGGTGAGGTCCACTGGTCAAAGCCCGTCCGTGCAAAGTCAAAGGGCTAGATCCCGTGGTCAAACGCTACAGGGTTAGGCGGGACGGGGGCACTGGGGGTAGCAATGCCACCGGAGCGTCGCACCCGGCCCTCATACATGCGGGGTGGTGTGGTGGCATGTCCGAAGAGGCGGGACGCATCTCCGGGGCGTGGCCCCCCCTCACGGACGGCGATGACACGGTAGTAGACGTTCTGCGGTAACGATGCGGCGTCAATATTACTAAATACTCGGAGCGCGATAAAATCATGAGTTTTTTTGCACGACGTGGGCACATGTGCTATAGGAACGATGGTATTTTTTCATAATTTTTGGTGATGGAGAAGTATCCGAAAAATTCCCTCTACGCGGATTGCCCTTCGCGCGTCTACGGCTGTGGCCGGCGGCCTCCGGGGGCTAGCATGCCGCCAAATCTTGCGTAGGCAGCCTCTCACAAGTCTGGAAGTGTTGTGGCAGTTGCAAACGCCCGGCACGCGTGTCCGGGGTGTGCCCCCCTCATGGACGGCGCCGCCGCCGGCACCTGGAGGGGGGAAACTAACGCGTGGGGTCTACACGGAGGGGATCTTGCTGTGGGTCTGGCCCGGATGTTGCTCCAAAGTGTTCCTATGGTCTGACCTAACACAACCGGGTGGGGAGGTCCACTGGTCAAAGCCCGTCCGTGCAAAGTCATGGGCTAGATCCCGTGGTCAAACGCTACAGGGTTAGGCGGGACGGGGGCACTGGGGGTAGCAATGCCACCGGAGCGTCGCACCCGGCCCTCATACATGCGGGGTGGTGTGGTGGCATGTCCGAAGAGGCGGGACGCGTCTCCGGGGCGTGGCCCCCCTCACGGACGGTGCTGACACGGTAGTAGACGTTCTGCGGTAACGATGCGGCGTCAATATTACTAAATACTCGGAGCGCGATAAAATCATGAGTTTTTTTGCACGACGTGGGCACATGTGCTATAGGAACGATGGTATTTTTTCATAATTTTTGGTGATGGAGTAGTATCCGAAAAATTCCCTCTACGCGGATTGCCCTTCGCGCGTCTACGGCTGTGGCCGGCGGCCTCCGGGGGCTAGCATGCCGCCAAATCTTGCGTAGGCGGCCTCTCACAAGTCTGGAAGTGTTGTGGCAGTTGCAAACGCCCGGCACGCGTGTCCGGGGTGTGCCCCCCTCATGGACGGCGCCGCCGCCGGCACCTGGAGGGGGGAAACTGACGCGTGGGGTCTACACGGAGGGGATCTTGCTGTGGGTCTGGCCCGGATGTTGCTCCAAAGTGTTCCTATGGTCTGACCTAACACAACCGGGTGGGGAGGTCCACTGGTCAAAGCCCGTCCGTGCAAAGTCAAAGGGCTAGATCCCGTGGTCAAACGCTACAGGGTTAGGCGGGACGGGGGCACTGGGGGTAGCAATGCCACCGGAGCGTCGCACCCGGCCCTCATACATGCGGGGTGGTGTGGTGGCATGTCCGAAGAGGCGGGACGCGTCTCCGGGGCGTGGCCCCCCCTCACGGACGGTGATGACATGGTAGTAGACGTTCTGCGGTAACGATGCGGCGTCAATATTACTAAATACTCGGAGCGCGATAAAATCATGAGTTTTTTTGCACGACGTGGGCACATGTGCTATAGGAACGATGGTATTTTTTCATAATTTTTGGTGATGGTGTAGTATCCGAAAAATTCCCTCTACGCGGATTGCCCTTCGCGCATCTACGGCTGTGGCCGGCGGCCTCCGGGGGCTAGCATGCCGCCAAATCTTGCGTAGGCGGCCTCTCACAAGTCTGGAAGTGTTGTGGCAGTTGCAAACGCCCGGCACGCGTGTCCGGGGTGTGCCCCCCTCATGGACGGCGCCGCCGCCGGCACCTGGAGGGGGGAAACTGACGCGTGGGGTCTACACGGAGGGGATCTTGCTGTGGGTCTGGCCCGGATGTTGCTCCAAAGTGTTCCTATGGGCTGACCTAACACAACCGGGTGGGGAGGTCCACTAGTCAAAGCCCGTCCGTGCAAAGTCAAAGGGCTAGATACCGTGGTCAAACGCTACAGGGTTAGGCGGGACGGGGGCACTGGGGGTAGCAATGCCACCGGAGCGTCGCACCCGGCCCTCATACATGCGGGGTGGTGTGGTGGCATGTCCGAAGAGGCGGGACGCATATCCGGGGCGTGGCCCCCCCTCACGGACGGCGATGACACGGTAGTAGACGTTCTGCGGTAACGATGCGGCGTCAATATTACTAAATACTCGGAGCGCGATAAAATCATGAGTTTTTTTGCACGACGTGGGCACATGTGCTATAGGAACGATGGTATTTTTTCATAATTTTTGGTGATGGAGAAGTATCCGAAAAATTCCCTCTACGCGGATTGCCCTTCGCGCGTCTACGGCTGTGGCCGGCGGCCTCCGGGGGCTAGCATGCCGCCAAATCTTGCGTAGGCAGCCTCTCACAAGTCTGGAAGTGTTGTGGCAGTTGCAAACGCCCGGCACGCGTGTCCGGGGTGTGCCCCCCTCATGGACGGCGCCGCCGCCGGCACCTGGAGGGGGGAAACTGACGCGTGGGGTCTACACGGAGGGGATCTTGCTGTGGGTCTGGCCCGGATGTTGCTCCAAAGTGTTCCTATGGTCTGACCTAACACAACCGGGTGGGGAGGTCCACTGGTCAAAGCCCGTCCGTGCAAAGTCAAAGGGCTAGATCCCGTGGTCAAACGCTACAGGGTTTGGCGGGACGGGGGCACTGGGGTAGCAATGCCACCGGAGCGTCGCACCCGGCCCTCATACATGCGGGGTGGTGTGGTGGCATGTCCGAAGAGGCGGGACGCGTCTCCGGGGCGTGGCCCCCCCTCACGGACGGTGATGACACGGTAGTAGACGTTCTGCGGTAACGATGCGGCGTCAATATTACTAAATACTCGGAGCGCGATAAAATCATGAGTTTTTTTGCACGACGTGGGCACATGTGCTATAGGAACGATGGTATTTTTTCATAATTTTTGGTGATGGAGTAGTATCCGAAAAATTCCCTCTACGCGGATTGCCCTTCGCGCGTCTACGGCTGTGGCCGGCGGCCTCCGGGGGCTAGCATGCCGCCAAATCTTGCGTAGGCGGCCTCTCACAAGTCTGGAAGTGTTGTGGCAGTTGCAAACGCCCGGCACGCGTGTCCGGGGTGTGCCCCCCTCATGGACGGCGCCGCCGCCGGCACCTGGAGGGGGGAAACTGACACGTGGGGTCTACACAGAGGGGATCTTGCTGTGGGTCTGGCCCGGATGTTGCTCCAAAGTGTTCCTATGGGCTGACCTAACACAACCGGGTGGGGAGGTCCACTGGTCAAAGCCCGTCCGTGCAAAGTCAAAGGGCTAGATCCCGTGGTCAAACGCTACAGGGTTAGGCGGGACGGGGGCACTGGGGGTAGCAATGCCACCGGAGCGTCGCACCCGGCCCTCATACATGCGGGGTGGTGTGGTGGCATGTCCGAAGAGGCGGGACTCGTCTCCGGGGCGTGGCCCCCCCCCACGGACGGCGATGACACGGTAGTAGACGTTCTGCGGTAACGATGCGGCGTCAATATTACTAAATACTCGGAGCGCGATAAAATCATGAGTTTTTTTGCACGACGTGGGCACATGTGCTATAGGAACGATGGTATTTTTTCATAATTTTTGGTGATGGAGAAGTATCCGAAAAATTCCCTCTACGCGGATTGCGCTTCGCGCGTCTACGGCTGTGGCCGGCGGCCTCCGGGGGCTAGCATGCCGCCAAATCTTGCGTAGGCGGCCTCTCACAAGTCTGGAAGTGTTGCGGCAGTTGCAAACGCCCGGCACGCGTGTCCGGGGTGTGCCCCCCTCATGGACGGCGCCGCCGCCGGCACCTGGAGGGGGGAAACTGACGCGTGGGGTCTACACGGAGGGGATCTTGCTGTGGGTCTGGCCCGGATGTTGCTCCAAAGTGTTCCTATGGGCTGACCTAACACAACCGGGTGGGGAGGTCCACTGGTCAAAGCCCGTCCGTGCAAAGTCAAAGGGCTAGATCCCGTGGTCAAACGCTACAGGGTTAGGCGGGACGGGGGCACTGGGGGTAGCAATGCCACCGGAGCGTCGCACCCGGCCCTCATACATGCGGGGTGGTGTGGTGGCATGTCCGAAGAGGCGGGACGCGTCTCCGGGGTGTGGCCCCCCGTCACGGACGGCGATGACACGGTAGTAGACGTTCTGCGGTAACGATGCGGCGTCAATATTACTAAATACTCGGAGCGCGATAAAATCATGAGTTTTTTTGCACGACGTGGGCACATGTGCTATAGGAACGATGGTATTTTTTTCATAATTTTTGGTGATGGAGTAGTATCCGAAAAATTCCCTCTACGCGGATTGCCCTTCGCGCGTCTACGGCTGTGGCCGGCGGCCTCCGGGGGCTAGCATGCCGCCAAATCTTGTGTAGGCGGCCTCTCACAAGTCTGAAAGTGTTGTGGCAGTTGCAAACGCCCAGCACGCGTGTCTGGGGTGTGCCCCCCTCATGGACGGCGCCGCCGCCGGCACCTGGAGGGGGGAAACTGACGCGTGGGGTCTACACAGAGGGGATCTTGCTGTGGGTCTGGCCCGGATGTTGCTCAAAAGTGTTCCTATGGGCTGACCTAACACAACCGAGTGGGGAGGTCCACTGGTCAAAGCCCGTCCGTGCAAAGTCAAAGGGCTAGATCCCGTGGTCAAACGCTACAGGGTTAGGCGGGACGGGGGCACTGGGGGTAGCAATGCCACCGGAGCATCGCACCCGGCCCTCATACATGCGGGGTGGTGTGGTGGCATGTCCGAAGAGGCGGGACTCGTCTCCGGGGCGTGGCCCCCCCTCACGGACGGCGATTACACGGTAGTAGACGTTCTGCGGTAACGATGCGGCGTCAATATTACTAAATACTCGGAGCGCGATAAAATCATGAGTTTTTTTGCACGACGTGGGCACATGTGCTATAGGAACGATGGTATTTTTTCATAATTTTTGGTGATGGAGTAGTATCCGAAAAATTCCCTCTACGCGGATTGCCCTTCGCGCATCTACGGCTGTGGCCGGCGGCCTCCGGGGGCTAGCATGCCGCCAAATCTTGTGTAGGCGGCCTCTCACAAGTCTGGAAGTGTTGTGGCAGTTGCAAACGCCCGGCACGCGTGTTCGGGGTGTGCCCCCCTCATGGACGGCGCCGCCGCCGGCACCTGGAGGGGGGAAACTGACACGTGGGGTCTACACGGAGGGGATCTTGCTGTGGGTCTGGCCTGGATGTTGCTCAAAAGTGTTCCTACGGGCTGACCTAACACAACCGGGTGGGGAGGTCCACTGGTCAAAGCCCGTCCGTGCAAAGTCAAAGGGCTAGATCCCGTGGTCAAACGCTACAGGGTTAGGCGGGACGGGGGCACTGGGGGTAGCAATGCCACCGGAGCATCGCACCCGGCCCTCATACATGCGGGGTGGTGTGGTGGCATGTCCGAAGAGGCGGGACTCGTCTCCGGGGCGTGGCCCCCCCTCACGGACGGCGATGACACGGTAGTAGACGTTCTGCGGTAACGATGCGGTGTCAATATTACTAAATACTCGGAGCGCGATAAAATCATGAGTTTTTTTGCACGACGTGGGCACATGTGCTATAGGAACGATGGTATTTTTTCATAATTTTTGGTGATGGAGTAGTATCCAAAAAATTCCCTCTACGCGGATTGCCCTTCGCGCGTCTACGGCTGTGGCCGGCGGCCTCCGGGGGCTAGCATGCCGCCAAATCTTGTGTAGGCGGCCTCTCACAAGTCTGGAAGTGTTGTGGCAGTTGCAAACGCCCGGCACGCGTGTTCGGGGTGTGCCCCCCTCATGGACGGCGCCGCCGCCGGCACCTGGAGGGGGGAAACTGACACGTGGGGTCTACACGGAGGGGATCTTGCTGTGGGTCTGGCCCGGATGTTGCTCAAAAGTGTTCCTATGGGCTGACCTAACACAACCGGGTGGGGAGGTCCACTGGTCAAAGCCCGTCCGTGCAAAGTCAAAGGGCTAGATCCCGTGGTCAAACGCTACAGGGTTAGGCGGGACGGGGGCACTGGGGGTAGCAATGCCACCGGAGCATCGCACCCGGCCCTCATACATGCGGGGTGGTGTGGTGGCATGTCCGAAGAGGCGGGACTCGTCTCCGGGGCGTGGCCCCCCCTCACGGACGGCGATGACACGGTAGTAGACGTTCTGCGGTAACGATGCGGTGTCAATATTACTAAATACTCGGAGCGCGATAAAATCATGAGTTTTTTTGCACGACGTGGGCACATGTGCTATAGGAACGATGGTATTTTTTCATAATTTTTGGTGATGGAGAAGTATCCGAAAAATTCCCTCTACGCGGATTGCCCTTCGCGCGTCTACGGCTGTGGCCGGCGGCCTCCGGGGGCTAGCATGCCGCCAAATCTTGCGTAGGCGGCCTCTCACAAGTCTGGAAGTGTTGTGGCAGTTGCAAACGCCCGGCACGCGTGTCCGGGGTGTGCCCCCCTCATGGACGGCGCCGCCGCCGGCACCTGGAGGGGGGAAACTGACGCGTGGGGTCTACACGGAGGGGATCTTGCTGTGGGTCTGGCCCGGATGTTGCTCCAAAGTGTTCCTATGGGCTGACCTAACACAACCGGGTGGGGAGGTCCACTGGTCAAAGCCCGTCCGTGCAAAGTCAAAGGGCTAGATCCCGTGGTCAAACGCTACAGGGTTAGGCGGGACGGGGGCACTGGGGGTAGCAATGCCACCGGAGCGTCGCACCCGGCCCTCATACATGCGGGGTGGTGTGGTGGCATGTCCGAAGAGGCGGGACTCGTCTCCGGGGCGTGGCCCCCCCTCACGGACGGCGATGACACGGTAGTAGACGTTCTGCGGTAACGATGCGGAGTCAATATTACTAAATACTCGGAGCGTGATAAAATCATGAGTTTTTTTGCACGACGTGGGCACATGTGCTATAGGAACGATGGTATTTTTTCATAATTTTTGGTGATGGAGAAGTATCCGAAAAATTCCCTCTACGCGGATTGCGCTTCGCGCGTCTACGGCTGTGGCCGGCGGCCTCCGGGGGCTAGCATGCCGCCAAATCTTGCGTAGGCGGCCTCTCACAAGTCTGGAAGTGTTGTGGCAGTTGCAAACGCCCGGCACGCGTGTCCGGGGTGTGCCCCCCTCATGGACGGCGCCGCCGCCGGCACCTGGAGGGGGGAAACTGACACGTGGGGTCTACACGGAGGGGATCTTGCTGTGGGTCTGGCCCGGATGTTGCTCCAAAGTGTTCCTATGGGCTGACCTAACACAACCGGGTGGGGAGGTCCACTGGTCAAAGCCCGTCCGTGCGAAGTCAAAGGGCTAGATCCCGTGGTCAAACGCTACAGGGTTAGGCGGGACGGGGGCACTGGGGGTAGCAATGCCACCGGAGCGTCGCACCCGGCCCTCATACATGCGGGGTGGTGTGGTGGCATGTCCGAAGAGGCGGGACACGTCTCCGGGGCGTGGCCCCCCCTCACGGACGGCGATGACACGGTAGTAGACGTTCTGCGGTAACGATGCGGCATCAATATTACTAAATACTCGGAGCGCGATAAAATCATGAGTTTTCTTGCACGACGTGGGCACATGTGCTATAGGAACGATGGTATTTTTTCATAATTTTTGGTGATGCAGAAGTATCTAAAAAATTCCCTCTACGCGGATTGCCCTTCGCGCGTCTACGGCTGTGGCCGGCGGCCTCCGGGGGCTAACATGCCGCCAAATCTTGCGTAGGCAGCCTCTCACAAGTCTGGAAGTGTTGTGGCAGTTGCAAACACCCGGCACGCGTGTCCGGGGTGTGCCCCCCTCGTGGACGGCGCCGCCGCCGGAACCTGGAGGGGGGAAACTGACGCGTGGGGTCTACACGGAGGGGATCTTGCTGTGGGTCTGGCCCGGATGTTGCTCCAAAGTGTTCCTATGGGCTGACCTAACACAACCGGGTGGGGAGGTCCACTGGTCAAAGCCCGTCCGTGCAAAGTCAAAGGGCTAGATCCCGTGGTCAAACGCTACAGGGTTAGGCGGGACGGGGGCACTGGGGGTAGCAATGCCACCGGAGCGTCGCACCCGGCCCTCATACATGCGGGGTGGTGTGGTGGCATGTCCGAAGAGGCGGGACGCGTCTCCGGGGCGTGGCCCCCCCTCACGGACGGTGATGACACGGTAGTAGACATTCTGCGGTAACGATGCGGCGTCAATATTACTAAATACTCGGAGCGCGATAAAATCATGAGTTTTTTTGCACGACGTGGGCACATGTGCTATAGGAACGATGGTATTTTTTCATAATTTTTGGTGATGGAGTAGTATCCGAAAAATTCCCTCTACGCGGATTGCCCTTCGCGCGTCTACGGCTATGGCCGGCGGCCTCCGGGGGCTAGCATGCCGCCAAATCTTGTGTAGGCGGCCTCTCACAAGTCTGGAAGTGTTGTGGCAGTTGCAAACGCCCGGCACGCGTGTCCGGGGTGTGCCCCCCTCATGGACGGCGCCGCCGCCGGCACCTGTAGGTGGGAAACGGACGCGTGGGGTCTACACGGAGGGGATCTTGCTGTGGGTCTGGCCCGGATGTTGCTCCAAAGTGTTCCTATGGGCTGACTTAACACAACCGGGTGGGGAGGTCCACTAGTCAAAGCCCGTCCGTGCGAAGTCAAAGGGCTAGATCCCGTGGTCAAACGCTACAGGGTTAGGCGGGACGGGGGCACTGGGGGTAGCAATGCCACCGGAGCGTCGCACCCGGCCCTCATACATGCGGGGTGGTGTGGTGGCATGTCCGAAGAGGCGGGACACGTCTCCGGGGCGTGGCCCCCCCTCACGGACGGCGATGACACGGTAGTAGACGTTCTGCGGTAACGATGCGGCGTCAATATTACTAAATACTCGGAGCGCGATAAAATCATGAGTTTTTTTGCACGACGTGGGCACATGTGCTATAGGAACGATGGTATTTTTTCATAATTTTTGGTGATGCAGAAGTATCTAAAAAATTCCCTCTACGCGGATTGCCCTTCGCGCGTCTACGGCTGTGGCCGGCGGCCTCCGGGGGCTAACATGCCGCCAAATCTTGCGTAGGCAGCCTCTCACAAGTCTGGAAGTGTTGTGGCAGTTGCAAACACCCGGCACGCGTGTCCGGGGTGTGCCCCCCTCATGGACGGCGCCGCCGCCGGAACCTGGAGGGGGGAAACTGACGCGTGGGGTCTACACGGAGGGGATCTTGCTGTGGGTCTGGCCCGGATGTTGCTCCAAAGTGTTCCTATGGGCTGACCTAACACAACCGGGTGGGGAGGTCCACTGGTCAAAGCCCGTCCGTGCAAAGTCAAAGGGCTAGATCCCGTGGTCAAACGCTACAGGGTTAGGCGGGACGGGGGCACTGGGGGTAGCAATGCCACCGGAGCGTCGCACCCGGCCCTCATACATGCGGGGTGGTGTGGTGGCATGTCCGAAGAGGCGGGACGCGTCTCCGGGGCGTGGCCCCCCCTCACGGACGGTGATGACACGGTAGTAGACATTCTGCGGTAACGATGCGGCGTCAATATTACTAAATACTCGGAGCGCGATAAAATCATGAGTTTTTTTGCACGACGTGGGCACATGTGCTATAGGAACGATGGTATTTTTTCATAATTTTTGGTGATGGAGTAGTATCCGAAAAATTCCCTCTACGCGGATTGCCCTTCGCGCGTCTACGGCTGTGGCCGGCGGCCTCCGGGGGCTAGCATGCCGCCAAATCTTGTGTAGGCGGCCTCTCACAAGTCTGGAAGTGTTGTGGCAGTTGCAAACGCCCGGCACGCGTGTCCGGGGTGTGCCCCCCTCATGGACGGCGCCGCCGCCGGCACCTGGATGGGGGAAACTGACACGTGGGGTCTACACAGAGGGGATCTTGCTGTGGGTCTGGCCCGGATGTTGCTCAAAAGTGTTCCTATGGGCTGACCTAACACAACCGGGTGGGGAGGTCCACTGGTCAAAGCCCGTCCGTGCAAAGTCAAAGGGCTAGATCCCGTGGTCAAACGCTACAGGGTTAGGCGGGACGGGGGCACTGGGGGTAGCAATGCCACCGGAGCATCGCACCCGGCGCTCATACATGCGGGGTGGTGTGGTGGCATGTCCGAAGAGGCGGGACTCGTCTCCGGGGCGTGGCCCCCCCTCACGGACGGCGATGACACGGTAGTAGACGTTCTGCGGTAACGATGCGGCGTCAATATTACTAAATACTCGGAGCGCGGTAAAATCATGAGTTTTTTTGCACGACGTGGGCACATGTGCTATAGGAACGATGGTATTTTTTCATAATTTTTGGTGATGCAGAAGTATCTGAAAAATTCCCTCTACGCGGATTGCCCTTCGCGCGTCTACGGCTGTGGCCGGCGGCCTCCGGGGGCTAACATGCCGCCAAATCTTGCGTAGGCAGCCTCTCACAAGTCTGGAAGTGTTGTGGCAGTTGCAAACACCCGGCACGCGTGTCCGGGGTGTGCCCCCATCATGGACGGCGCCGCCGCCGGAACCTGGAGGGGGGAAACTGACGCGTGGGGTCTACACGGAGGGGATCTTGCTGTGGGTCTGGCCCGGATGTTGCTCCAAAGTGTTCCTATGGGCTGACCTAACACAACCGGGTGGGGAGGTCCACTGGTCAAAGCCCGTCCGTGCAAAGTCAAAGGGCTAGATCCCGTGGTCAAACGCTACAGGGTTAGGCGGGACGGGGGCACTGGGGGTAGCAATGCCACCGGAGCGTCGCACCCGGCCCTCATACATGCGGGGTGGTGTGGTGGCATGTCCGAAGAGGCGGGACGCGTCTCCGGGGCGTGGCCCCCCCTCACGGACGGTGATGACACGGTAGTAGACGTTCTGCGGTAACGATGCGGCGTCAATATTACTAAATACTCGGAGCGCGATAAAATCATGAGTTTTTTTGCACGACGTGGGCACATGTGCTATAGGAACGATGGTATTTTTTCATAATTTTTGGTGATGGAGTAGTATCCGAAAAATTCCCTCTACGCGGATTGCCCTTCGCGCGTCTAAGGCTGTGGCCGGCGGCCTCCGGGGGCTAGCATGCCGCCAAATCTTGTGTAGGCGGCCTCTCACAAGTCTGGAAGTGTTGTGGCAGTTGCAAACGCCCGGCACGCGTGTCCGGGGTGTGCCCCCCTCATGGACGGCGCCGCCGCCGGCACCTGGAGGGGGGAAACTGACACGTGGGGTCCACACAGAGGGGATCTTGCTGTGGGTCTGGCCCGGATGTTGCTCAAAAGTGTTCCTATGGGCTGACCTAACACAACCGGGTGGGGAGGTCCACTGGTCAAAGCCCGTCCGTGCAAAGTCAAAGGGCTAGATCCCGTGGTCAAACGCTACAGGGTTAGGCGGGACGGGGGCACTGGGGGTAGCAATGCCACCGGAGCATCGCACCCGGCGCTCATACATGCGGGGTGGTGTGGTGGCATGTCCGAAGAGGCGGGACTCGTCTCCGGGGCGTGGCCCCCCCTCACGGACGGCGATGACACGGTAGTAGACGTTCTGCGGTAACGATGCGGCGTCAATATTACTAAATACTCGGAGCGCGGTAAAATCATGAGTTTTTTTGCACGACGTGGGCACATGTGCTATAGGAACGATGGTATTTTTTCATAATTTTTGGTGATGGAGAAGTATCCGAAAAATTCCCTCTACGCGGATTGCGCTTCGCGCGTCTACGGCTGTGGCCGGCGGCCTCCGGGGGCTAGCGTGCCGCCAAATCTTGCGTAGGCGGCCTCTCACAAGTCTGGAAGTGTTGTGGCAGTTGCAAACGCCCGGCACGCGTGTCCGGGGTGTGCCCCCCTCATGGACGGCGCCGCCGCCGGCACCTGGAGGGGGGAAACTGACACGTGGGGTCTACACGGAGGGGATCTTGCTGTGGGTCTGGCCCGGATGTTGCTCCAAAGTGCTCCTGTGGGCTGACCTAACACAACCGGGTGGGGAGGTCCACTGGTCAAAGCCCGTCCGTGCAAAGTCAAAGGGCTAGATCCCGTGGTCAAACGCTACAGGGTTAGGCGGGACGGGGGCACTGGGGGTAGCAATGCCACCGGAGCGTCGCACCCGGCCCTCATACATGCGGGGTGGTGTGGTGGCATGTCCGAAGAGGCGGGACGCGTCTCCGGGGCGTGGCCCCCCCTCACGGACGGTGATGACACGGTAGTAGACGTTCTGCGGTAACGATGCGGCGTCAATATTACTAAATACTCGGAGCGCGATAAAATCATGAGTTTTTTTGCACGACGTGGGCACATGTGCTATAGGAACGATGGTATTTTTTCATAATTTTTGGTGATGGGGTAGTATCCGAAAAATTCCGTCTACGCGGATTGCCCTTCGCGCGTCTACGGCTGTGGCCGGCGGCCTCCGGGGGCTAGCATGCCGCCAAATCTTGTGTAGGCGGCCTCTCACAAGTCTGGAAGTGTTGTGGCAGTTGCAAACGCCCGGCACGCGTGTCCGGGGTGTGCCCCCCTCATGGACGGCGCCGCCGCCGGCACCTGGAGGGGGGAAACTGACACGTGGGGTCTACACAGAGGGGATCTTGCTGTGGGTCTGGCCCGGATGTTGCTCAAAAGTGTTCCTATGGGCTGACCTAACACAACCGGGTGGGGAGGTCCACTGGTCAAAGCCCGTCCGTGCAAAGTCAAAGGGCTAGATCCCGTGGTCAAACGCTACAGGGTTAGGCGGGACGGGGGCACTGGGGGTAGCAATGCCACCGGAGCATCGCACCCGGCGCTCATACATGCGGGGTGGTGTGGTGGCATGTCCGAAGAGGCGGGACTCGTCTCCGGGGCGTGGCCCCCCCTCACGGACGGCGATGACACGGTGGTAGACGTTCTGCGGTAACGATGCGGCGTCAATATTACTAAATACTCGGAGCACGGTAAAATCATGAGTTTTTTTGCACGACGTGGGCACATGTGCTATAGGAACGATGGTATTTTTTCATAATTTTTGGTGATGGAGAAGTATCCGAAAAATTCCCTCTACGCGGATTGCGCTTCGCGCGTCTACGGCTGTGGCCGGCGGCCTCCGGGGGCTAGCGTGCCGCCAAATCTTGCGTAGGCGGCCTCTCACAAGTCTGGAAGTGTTGTGGCAGTTGCAAACGCCCGGCACGCGTGTCCGGGGTGTGCCCCCCTCATGGACGGCGCCGCCGCCGGCACCTGGAGGGGGGAAACTGACACGTGGGGTCTACACGGAGGGGATCTTGCTGTGGGTCTGGCCCGGATGTTGCTCCAAAGTGCTCCTATGGGCTGACCTAACACAACCGGGTGGGGAGGTCCACTGGTCAAAGCCCGTCCGTGCAAAGTCCAAGGGCTAGATCCCATGGTCAAACGCTACAGGGTTAGGCGGGACGGGGGCACTGGGGGTAGCAATGCCACCGGAGCGTCGCACCCGGCCCTCATACATGCGGGGTGGTGTGGTGGCATGTTCGAAGAGGCGGGACGCGTCTCCGGGGCGTGGCCCCCCCTCACGGACGGCGATGACACGGTAGTAGACGTTCTGCGGTAACGATGCGGCGTCAATATTACCAAATACTCGGAGCGCGATAAAATCATGAGTTTTTTTGCACGACGTGGGCACATGTGCTATAGGAACGATGGTATTTTTTCATAATTTTTGGTGTTGGAGAAGTATCTGAAAAATTCCCTCTACGCGGATTGCCCTTCGCGCGTCTACGGCTGTGGCCGGCGGCCTCCGGGGGCTAACATGCCGCCAAATCTTGCGTAGACAGCCTCTCACAAGTCTGGAAGTGTTGTGGCAGTTGCAAACACCCGGCACGCGTGTCCGGGGTGTGCCCCCCTCATGGACGGCGCCGCCGCCGGAACCTGGAGGGGGGAAACTGATGCGTGGGGTCTACACGGAGGGGATCTTGCTGTGGGTCTGGCCCGGATGTTGCTCCAAAGTGTTCCTATGGGCTGACCTAACACAACCGGGTGGGGAGGTCCACTGGTCAAAGCCCGTCCGTGCAAAGTCAAAGGGCTAGATCCCGTGGTCAAACGCTACAGGGTTAGGCGGGACGGGGGCACTGGGGGTAGCAATGCCACCGGAGCGTCGCACCCGGCCCTCATACATGCGGGGTGGTGTGGTGGCATGTCCGAAGAGGCGGGACGCGTCTCCGGGGCGTGGCCCCCCTCACGGACGGTGATGACACGGTAGTAGACGTTCTGCGGTAACGATGCGGCGTCAATATTACTAAATACTCGGAGCGCGATAAAATCATGAGTTTTTTTGCACGACGTGGGCACATGTGCTATAGGAAAGATGGTATTTTTTCATAATTTTTGGTGATGGAGTAGTATCCGAAAAATTCCCTCTACGCGGATTGCCCTTCGCGCGTCTACGGCTGTGGCCGGCGGCCTCCGGGGGCTAGCATGCCGCCAAATCTTGTGTAGGCGGCCTCTGACAAGTCTGGAAGTGTTGTGGCAGTTGCAAACGCCCGGCACGCGTGTCCGGGGTGTGCCCCCCTCATGGACGGCGCCGCCGCCGGCACCTGGAGGGGGGAAACTGACACGTGGGGTCTACACAGAGGGGATCTTGCTGTGGGTCTGGCCCGGATGTTGCTCAAAAGTGTTCCTATGGGCTGACCTAACACAACCGGGTGGGGAGGTCCACTGGTCAAAGCCCGTCCGTGCAAAGTCAAAGGGCTAGATCCCGTGGTCAAACGCTACAGGGTTAGGCGGGACGGGGGCACTGGGGGTAGCAATGCCACCGGAGCATCGCACCCGGCGCTCATACATGCGGGGTGGTGTGGTGGCATGTCCGAAGAGGCGGGACTCGTCTCCGGGGCGTGGCCCCCCCTCACGGACGGCGATGACACGGTAGTAGACGTTCTGCGGTAACGATGCGGCGTCAATATTACTAAATACTCGGAGCGCGGTAAAATCATGAGTTTTTTTGCACGACGTGGGCACATGTGCTATAGGAACGATGGTATTTTTTCATAATTTTTGGTGATGGAGAAGTATCCGAAAAATTCCCTCTACGCGGATTGCGCTTCGCGCGTCTACGGCTGTGGCCGGCGGCCTCCGGGGGCTAGCGTGCCGCCAAATCTTGCGTAGGCGGCCTCTCACAAGTCTGGAAGTGTTGTGGCAGTTGCAAACGCCCGGCACGCGTGTCCGGGGTGTGCCCCCCTCATGGACGGCGCCGCCGCCGGCACCTGGAGGGGGGAAACTGACACGTGGGGTCTACACTGAGGGGATCTTGCTGTGGGTCTGGCCCGGATGTTGCTCCAAAGTGCTCCTATGGGCTGACCTAACACAACCGGGTGGGGAGGTCCACTGGTCAAAGCCCGTCCGTGCAAAGTCAAAGGGCTAGATCCCGTGGTCAAACGCTACAGGGTTAGGCGGGACGGGGGCACTGGGGGTAGCAATGCCACCGGAGCGTCGCACCCGGCCCTCATACATGCGGGGTGGTGTGGTGGCATGTCCGAAGAGGCGGGACGCGTCTCCGGGGCGTGGCCCCCCCTCACGGACGGCGATGACACGGTAGTAGACGTTCTGCGGTAACGATGCGGCGTCAATATTACTAAATACTCGGAGCGCGATAAAATCATGAGTTTTTTTGCATGACGTGGGCACATGTGCTATAGGAACGATGGTATTTTTTCATAATTTTTGGTGTTGGAGAAGTATCTGAAAAATTCCCTCTACGCGGATTGCCCTTCGCGCGTCTACGGCTGTGGCCGGCGGCCTCCGGGGGCTAACATGCCGCCAAATCTTGCGTAGGCAGCCTCTCACAAGTCTGGAAGTGTTGTGGCAGTTGCAAACACCCGGCACGCGTGTCCGGGGTGTGCCCCCCTCATGGACGGCACCGCCGCCGGAACCTGGAGGGGGGAAACTGACGCGTGGGGTCTACACGGAGGGGATCTTGCTGTGGGTCTGGCCCGGATGTTGCTCCAAAGTGTTCCTATGGGCTGACCTAACACAACCGGGTGGGGAGGTCCACTGGTCAAAGCCCGTCCGTGCAAAGTCAAAGGGCTAGATCCCGTGGTCAAACGCTACAGGGTTAGGCGGGACGGGGGCACTGGGGGTAGCAATGCCACCGGAGCGTCGCACCCGGCCCTCATACATGCGGGGTGGTGTGGTGGCATGTCCGAAGAGGCGGGACGCGTCTCCGGGGCGTGGCCCCCCTCACGGACGGTGATGACACGGTAGTAGACGTTCTGCGGTAACGATGCGGCGTCAATATTACTAAATACTCGGAGCGCGATAAAATCATGAGTTTTTTTGCACGACGTGGGCACATGTGCTATAGGAACGATGGTATTTTTTCATAATTTTTGGTGATGGAGTAGTATCCGAAAAATTCCCTCTACGCGGATTGCCCTTCGCGCGTCTACGGCTGTGGCCGGCGGCCTCCAGGGGCTAGCATGCCGCCAAATCTTGTGTAGGCGGCCTCTCACAAGTCTGGAAGTGTTGTGGCAGTTGCAAACGCCCGGCACGCGTGTCCGGGGTGTGCCCCCCTCATGGACGGCGCCGCCGCCGGCACCTGGAGGGGGGAAACTGACACGTGGGGTCTACACAGAGGGGATCTTGCTGTGGGTCTGGCCCGGATGTTGCTCAAAAGTGTTCCTATGGGCTGACCTAACACAACCGGGTGGGGAGGTCCACTGGTCAAAGCCCGTCCGTGCAAAGTCAAAGGGCTAGATCCCGTGGTCAAACGCTACAGGGTTAGGCGGGACGGGGGCACTGGGGGTAGCAATGCCACCGGAGCATCGCACCCGGCGCTCATACATGCGGGGTGGTGAGGTGGCATGTCCGAAGAGGCGGGACTCGTCTCCGGGGCGTGGCCCCCCCTCACGGACGGCGATGACACGGTAGTAGACGTTCTGCGGTAACGATGCGGCGTCAATATTACTAAATACTCGGAGCGCGGTAAAATCATGAGTTTTTTTGCACGACGTGGGCACATGTGCTATAGGAACGATGGTATTTTTTCACAATTTTTGGTGATGGAGAAGTATCCGAAAAATTCCCTCTACGCGGATTGCGCTTCGCGCGTCTACGGCTGTGGCCGGCGGCCTCCGGGGGCTAGCGTGCCGCCAAATCTTGCGTAGGCGGCCTCTCACAAGTCTGGAAGTGTTGTGGCAGTTGCAAACGCCCGGCACGCGTGTCCGGGGTGTGCCCCCCTCATGGACGGCGCCGCCGCCGGCACCTGGAGGGGGGAAACTGACACGTGGGGTCTACACTGAGGGGATCTTGCTGTGGGTCTGGCCCGGATGTTGCTCCAAAGTGCTCCTATGGGCTGACCTAACACAACCGGGTGGGGAGGTCCACTGGTCAAAGCCCGTCCGTGCAAAGTCAAAGGGCTAGATCCCGTGGTCAAACGCTACAGGGTTAGGCGGGACGGGGGCACTGGGGGTAGCAATGCCACCGGAGCGTCGCACCCGGCCCTCATACATGCGGGGTGGTGTGGTGGCATGTCCGAAGAGGCGGGACGCGTCTCCGGGGCGTGGCCCCCCCTCACGGACGGCGATGACACGGTAGTAGACGTTCTGCGGTAACGATGCGGCGTCAATATTACTAAATACTCGGAGCGCGATAAAATCATGAGTTTTTTTGCACGACGTGGGCACATGTGCTATAGGAACGATGGTATTTTTTCATAATTTTTGGTGTTGGAGAAGTATCTGAAAAATTCCCTCTACGCGGATTGCCCTTCGCGCGTCTACGGCTGTGGCCGGCGGCCTCCGGGGGCTAACATGCCGCCAAATCTTGCGTAGGCAGCCTCTCACAAGTCTGGAAGTGTTGTGGCAGTTGCAAACACCCGGCACGCGTGTCCGGGGTGTGCCCCCCTCATGGACGGCGCCGCCGCCGGAACCTGGAGGGGGGAAACTGACGCGTGGGGTCTACACGGAGGGGATCTTGCTGTGGGTCTGGCCCGGATGTTGCTCCAAAGTGTTCCTATGGGCTGACCTAACACAACCGGGTGGGGAGGTCCACTGGTCAAAGCCCGTCCGTGCAAAGTCAAAGGGCTAGATCCCGTGGTCAAACGCTACAAGGTTAGGCGGGACGGGGGCACTGGGGGTAGCAATGCCACCGGAGCGTCGCACCCGGCCCTCATACATGCGGGGTGGTGTGGTGGCATGTCCGAAGAGGCGGGACGCGTCTCCGGGGCGTGGCCCCCCCTCACGGACGGTGATGACACGGTAGTAGACGTTCTGCGGTAACGATGCGGCGTCAATATTACTAAATACTCGGAGCGCGATAAAATCATGAGTTTTTTTGCACGACGTGGGCACATGTGCTATAGGAACGATGGTATTTTTTCATAATTTTTGGTGATGGAGTAGTATCCGAAAAATTCCCTCTACGCGGATTGCCCTTCGCGCGTCTACGGCTGTGGCCGGCGGCCTCCGGGGGCTAGCATGCCGCCAAATCTTGTGTAGGCGGCCTCTCACAAGTCTGGAAGTGTTGTGGCAGTTGCAAACGCCCGGCACGCGTGTCCGGGGTGTGCCCCCCTCATGGACGGCGCCGCCGCCGGCACCTGGAGGGGGGAAACTGACACGTGGGGTCTACACAGAGGGGATCTTGCTGTGGGTCTGGCCCGGATGTTGCTCAAAAGTGTTCCTATGGGCTGACCTAACACAACCGGGTGGGGAGGTCCACTGGTCAAAGCCCGTCCGTGCAAAGTCAAAGGGCTAGATCCCGTGGTCAAACGCTACAGGGTTAGGCGGGACGGGGGCACTGGGGTAGCAATGCCACCGGAGCATCGCACCCGGCCCTCATACATGCGGGGTGGTGTGGTGGCATGTCCGAAGAGGCGGGACTCGTCTCCGGGGCGTGGCCCCCCCTCACGGACGGCGATGACAAGGTAGTAGACGTTCTGCGGTAACGATGCGGTGTCAATATTACTAAATACTCGGAGCGCGATAAAATCACGAGTTTTTTTGCACGACGTGGGCACATGTGCTATAGGAACGATGGTATTTTTTCATAATTTTTGGTGATGGAGAAGTATCCGAAAAATTCCCTCTACGCGGATTGCCCTTCGCGCGTCTACGGCTGTGGCCGGCGGCCTCCGGGGGCTAGCATGCCGCCAAATCTTGCGTAGGCAGCCTCTCACAAGTCTGGAAGTGTTGTGGCAGTTGCAAACGCCCGGCACGCGTGTCCGGGGTGTGCCCCCCTCATGGACGGCGCCGCTGCCGGCACCTGGAGGGGGGAAACTGACGCGTGGGGTCTACACGGAGGGGATCTTGCTGTGGGTCTGGCCCGGATGTTGCTCCAAAGTGTTCCAATGGGCTGACCTAACACAACCGGGTGGGGAGGTCCACTGGTCAAAGCCCGTCCGTGCAAAGTCAAAGGGCTAGATCCCATGGTCAAACGCTACAGGGTTAGGCGGGACGGGGGCACTGGGGGTAGCAATGCCACCGGAGCATCGCACCCGGCCCTCATACATGCGGGGTGGTGTGGTGGCATGTCCGAAGAGGCGGGACACGTCTCCGGGGCGTGGCCCCCCCTCACGGACGGTGATGACACGGTAGTAGACGTTCTGCGGTAACGATGCGGCGTCAATATTACTAAATACTCGGAGCGCGATAAAATCATGAGTTTTTTTGCACGACGTGGGCACATGTGCTATAGGAACGATGGTATTTTTTCATAATGTTTGGTGATGGAGTAGTATCCGAAAAATTCCCTCTACGCGGATTGCCCTTCGCGCGTCTACGGCTGTGGCCGGCGGCCTCCGGGGGCTAGCATGCCGCCAAATCTTGCGTAGGCGGCCTCTCACAAGTCTGGAAGTGTTGTGGCAGTTGCAAACGCCCGGCACGCATGTCCGGGGTGTGCCCCCCTCATGGACGGCGCCGCCGCCGGCACCTGGAGGGGGGAAACTGACACGTGGGGTCTACACAGAGGGGATCTTGCTGTGGGTCTGGCCCGGATGTTGCTCCAAAGTGTTCCTATGGGCTGACCCTAACACAACCGGGTGGGGAGGTCCACTGGTCAAAGCCCGTCCGTGCAAAGTCAAAGGGCTAGATCCCGTGGTCAAACGCTACAGGGTTAGGCGGGACGGGGGCACTGGGGGTAGCAATGCCACCGGAGCATCGCACCCGGCCCTCATACATGCGGGGTGGTGTGGTGGCATGTCCGAAGAGGCGGGACGCGTCTCCGGGGCGTGGCCCCCCCTCACGGACGGTGATGACACGGTAGTAGACGTTCTGCGGTAACGATGCGGCGTCAATATTACTAAATACTCGGAGCGCGATAAAATGATGAGTTTTTTTGCACGACGTGGGCACATGTGCTATAGGAACGATGGTATTTTTTCATAATTTTTGGTGATGGAGTAGTATCCGAAAAATTCCCTCTACGCGGATTGCCCTTCGCGCGTCTACGGCTGTGGCCGGCGGCCTCCGGGGGCTAGCATGCCGCCAAATCTTGTGTAGGCGGCCTCTCACAAGTCTGGAAGTGTTGTGGCAGTTGCAAACGCCCGGCACGCGTGTCCGGGGTGTGCCCCCCTCATGGACGGCGCCGCCGCCGGCACCTGGAGGGGGGAAACTGACACGTGGGGTCTACACAGAGGGGATCTTGCTGTGGGTCTGGCCCGGATGTTGCTCAAAAGTGTTCCTATGGGCTGACCTAACACAACCGGGTGGGGAGGTCCACTGGTCAAAGCCCGTCCGTGCAAAGTCAAAGGGCTAGATCCCGTGGTCAAACGCTACAGGGTTAGGCGGGACGGGGGCACTGGGGGTAGCAATGCCACCGGAGCATCGCACCCGACCCTCATACATGCGGGGTGGTGTGGTGGCATGTCCGAAGAGGCGGGACTCGTCTCCGGGGCGTGGCCCCCCCTCACGGACGGCGATGACACGGTAGTAGACGTTCTGCGGTAACGATGCGGCGTCAATATTACTAAATACTCGGAGCGCGATAAAATCATGAGTTTTTTTGCACGACGTGGGCACATGTGCTATAGGAACAATGGTATTTTTTCATAATTTTTGGTGATGGAGTAGTATCCGAAAAATTCCCTCTATGCGGATTGCCCTTCGCGCGTCTACGGCTGTGGCCGGCGGCCTCCGGGGGCTAGCGTGCCGCCAAATCTTGTGTAGGCGGCCTCTCACAAGTCTGGAAGTGTTGTGGCAGTTGCAAACGCCCGGCACGCGTGTCCGGGGTGTGCCCCCCTCATGGACGGCGCCGCCGCCGGCACCTGGAGGGGGGAAACTGACACGTGGGGTCTACACGGAGGGGATCTTGCTGTGGGTCTGGCCCGGATGTTGCTCAAAAGTGTTCCTATGGGCTGACCTAACACAACCGGGTGGGGAGGTCCACTGGTCAAAGCCCGTCCGTGCAAAGTCAAAGGGCTAGATCCCGTGGTCAAACGCTACAGGGTTAGGCGGGACGGGGGCACTGGGGGTAGCAATGCCACCGGAGCATCGCACCCGGCCCTCATACATGCGGGGTGGTGTGGTGGCATGTCCGAAGAGGCGGGACTCGTCTCCGGGGCGTGGCCCCCCCTCACGGACGGCGATGACAAGGTAGTAGACGTTCTGCGGTAACGATGCGGTGTCAATATTACTAAATACTCGGAGCGCGATAAAATCACGAGTTTTTTTGCACGACGTGGGCACATGTGCTATAGGAACGATGGTATTTTTTCATAATTTTTGGTGATGGAGAAGTATCCGAAAAATTCCCTCTACGCGGATTGCCCTTCGCGCGTCTACGGCTGTGGCCGGCGGCCTCCGGGGGCTAGCATGCCGCCAAATCTTGCGTAGGCAGCCTCTCACAAGTCTGGAAGTGTTGTGGCAGTTGCAAACGCCCGGCACGCGTGTCCGGGGTGTGCCCCCCTCATGGACGGCGCCGCTGCCGGCACCTGGAGGGGGGAAACTGACGCGTGGGGTCTACACGGAGGGGATCTTGCTGTGGGTCTGGCCCGGATGTTGCTCCAAAGTGTTCCAATGGGCTGACCTAACACAACCGGGTGGGGAGGTCCACTGGTCAAAGCCCGTCCGTGCAAAGTCAAAGGGCTAGATCCCGTGGTCAAACGCTACAGGGTTAGGCGGGACGGGGGCACTGGGGGTAGCAATGCCACCGGAGCATCGCACCCGGCCCTCATACATGCGGGGTGGTGTGGTGGCATGTCCGAAGAGGCGGGACACGTCTCCGGGGCGTGGCCCCCCCTCACGGACGGTGATGACACGGTAGTAGACGTTCTGCGGTAACGATGCGGCGTCAATATTACTAAATACTCGGAGCGCGATAAAATCATGAGTTTTTTTGCACGACGTGGGCACATGTGCTATAGGAACGATGGTATTTTTTCATAATTTTTGGTGATGGAGTAGTATCCGAAAAATTCCCTCTACGCGGATTGCCCTTCGCGCGTCTACGGCTGTGGCCGGCGGCCTCCGGGGGCTAGCATGCCGCCAAATCTTGCGTAGGCGGCCTCTCACAAGTCTGGAAGTGTTGTGGCAGTTGCAAACGCCCGGCACGCATGTCCGGGGTGTGCCCCCCTCATGGACGGCGCCGCCGCCGGCACCTGGAGGGGGGAAACTGACACGTGGGGTCTACACAGAGGGGATCTTGCTGTGGGTCTGGCCCGGATGTTGCTCCAAAGTGTTCCTATGGGCTGACCCTAACACAACCGGGTGGGGAGGTCCACTGGTCAAAGCCCGTCCGTGCAAAGTCAAAGGGCTAGATCCCGTGGTCAAACGCTACAGGGTTAGGCGGGACGGGGGCACTGGGGGTAGCAATGCCACCGGAGCGTCGCACCCGGCCCTCATACATGCGGGGTGGTGTGGTGGCATGTCCGAAGAGGCGGGACGCGTCTCCGGGGCGTGGCCCCCCCTCACGGACGGTGATGACACGGTAGTAGACGTTCTGCGGTAACGATGCGGCGTCAATATTACTAAATACTCGGAGCGCGATAAAATCATGAGTTTTTTTGCACGACGTGGGCACATGTGCTATAGGAACGATGGTATTTTTTCATAATTTTTGGTGATGGAGAAGTATCCGAAAAATTCCCTCTACGCGGAATGCGCTTCGCGCGTCTACGGCTGTGGCCGGCGGCCTCCGGGGGCTAGCATGCCGCCAAATCTTGCGTAGGCGGCCTCTCACAAGTCTGGAAGTGTTGTGGCAGTTGCAAACGCCCGGCACGCGTGTCCGGGGTGTGCCCCCCTCATGGACGGCGCCGCCGCCAGCACCTGGAGGGGGGAAACTGACGCGTGGGGTCTACACGGAGGGGATCTTGCTGTGGGTCTGGCCCGGATGTTGCTCCAAAGTGTTCCTATGGGCTGACCTAACACAACCGGGTGGGGAGGTCCACTGGTCAAAGCCCGTCCGTGCAAAGTCAAAGGGCTAGATCCCGTGGTCAAACGCTACAGGGTTAGGCGGGACGGGGGCACTGGGGGTAGCAATGCCACCGGAGCGTCGCACCCGGTCCTCATACATGCGGGGTGGTGTGGTGGCATGTCCGAAGAGGCGGGACGCATCTCCGGGGCGTGGCCCCCCCTCACGGACGGCGATGACACGGTAGTAGACGTTCTGCGGTAACGATGCGGCGTCAATATTACTAAATACTCGGAGCGCGGTAAAATCATGAGTTTTTTTGCACGACGTGGGCACATGTGCTATAGGAACGATGGTATTTTTTCATAATTTTTGGTGATGGAGAAGTATCCGAAAAATTCCCTCTACGCGGATTGCCCTTCGCGCGTCTACGGCTGTGGCCGGCGGCCTCCGGGGGCTAGCATGCCGCCAAATCTTGCGTAGGCAGCCTCTCACAAGTCTGGAAGTGTTGTGGCAGTTGCAAACGCCCGGCACGCGTGTCCGGGGTGTGCCCCCCTCATGGACGGCGCCGCCGCCGGCACCTGGAGGGGGGAAACTGACGCGTGGGGTCTACACGGAGGGGATCTTGCTGTGGGTCTGGCCCGGATGTTGCTCCAAAGTGTTCCTATGGGCTGACCTAACACAACCGGGTGGGGAGGTCCACTGGTCAAAGCCCGTCCGTGCAAAGTCAAAGGGCTAGATCCCGTGGTCAAACGCTACAGGGTTAGGCGGGACGGGGGCACTGGGGGTAGCAATGCCACCGGAGCATCGCACCCGGCCCTCATACATGCGGGGTGGCGTGGTGGCATGTCCGAAGAGGCGGGACACGTCTCCGGGGCGTGGCCCCCCCTCACGGACGGTGATGACACGGTAGTAGACGTTCTGCGGTAACGATGCGGCGTCAATATTACTAAATACTCGGAGCGCGATAAAATCATGAGTTTTTTTGCACGACGTGGGCACATGTGCTATAGGAACGATGGTATTTTTTCATAATTTTTGGTGATGGAGTAGTATCCGAAAAATTCCCTCTACGCGGATTGCCCTTCGCGCGTCTACGGCTGTGGCCGGCGGCCTCCGGGGGCTAGCATGCCGCCAAATCTTGCGTAGGCGGCCTCTCACAAGTCTGGAAGTGTTGTGGCAGTTGCAAACGCCCGGCACGCATGTCCGGGGTGTGCCCCCCTCATGGACGGCGCCGCCGCCGGCACCTGGAGGGGGGAAACTGACACGTGGGGTCTACACAGAGGGGATCTTGCTGTGGGTCTGGCCCGGATGTTGCTCCAAAGTGTTCCTATGGGCTGACCCTAACACAACCGGGTGGGGAGGTCCACTGGTCAAAGCCCGTCCGTGCAAAGTCAAAGGGCTAGATCCCGTGGTCAAACGCTACAGGGTTAGGCGGGACGGGGGCACTGGGGGTAGCAATGCCACCGGAGCGTCGCACCCGGCCCTCATACATGCGGGGTGGTGTGGTGGCATGTCCGAAGAGGCGGGACGCGTCTCCGGGGCGTGGCCCCCACTCACGGACGGTGATGACACGGTAGTAGACGTTCTGCGGTAACGATGCGGCGTCAATATTACTAAATACTCGGAGCGCGATAAAATCATGAGGTTTTTTGCACGACGTGGGCACATGTGCTATAGGAACGATGGTATTTTTTCATAATTTTTGGTGATGGAGAAGTATCCGAAAAATTCCCTCTACGCGGAATGCGCTTCGCGCGTCTACGGCTGTGGCCGGCGGCCTCCGGGGGCTAGCATGCCGCCAAATCTTGCGTAGGCGGCCTCTCACAAGTCTGGAAGTGTTGTGGCAGTTGCAAACGCCCGGCACGCGTGTCCGGGGTGTGCCCCCCTCATGGACGGCGCCGCCGCCAGCACCTGGAGGGGGGAAACTGACGCGTGGGGTCTACACGGAGGGGATCTTGCTGTGGGTCTGGCCCGGATGTTGCTCCAAAGTGTTCCTATGGGCTGACCTAACACAACCGGGTGGGGAGGTCCACTGGTCAAAGCCCGTCCGTGCAAAGTCAAAGGGCTAGATCCCGTGGTCAAACGCTACAGGGTTAGGCGGGACGGGGGCACTGGGGGTAGCAATGCCACCGGAGCGTCGCACCCGGCCCTCATACATGCGGGGTGGTGTGGTGGCATGTCCGAAGAGGCGGGACGCATCTCCGGGGCGTGGCCCCCCCTCACGGACGGCGATGAAACGGTAGTAGACGTTCTGCGGTAACGATGCGGCGTCAATATTACTAAATACTCGGAGCGCGGTAAAATCATGAGTTTTTTTGCACGACGTGGGCACATGTGCTATAGGAACGATGGTATTTTTTCATAATTTTTGGTGATGGAGAAGTATCCGAAAAATTCCCTCTACGCGGATTGCCCTTCGCGCGTCTACGGCTGTGGCCGGCGGCCTCGGGGGGCTAGCATGCCGCCAAATCTTGCGTAGGCAGCCTCTCACAAGTCTGGAAGTGTTGTGGCAGTTGCAAACGCCCGGCACGCGTGTCCGGGGTGTGCCCCCCTCATGGACGGCGCCGCCGCCGGAACCTGGAGGGGGGAAACTGACGCGTGGGGTCTACACGGAGGGGATCTTGCTGTGGGTCTGGCCCGGATGTTGCTCCAAAGTGTTCCTATGGGCTGACCTAACACAACCGGGTGGGGAGGTCCACTGGTCAAAGCCCGTCCGTGCAAAGTCAAAGGGCTAGATCCCGTGGTCAAACGCTACAGGGTTAGGCGGGACGGGGGCACTGGGGGTAGCAATGCCACCGGAGCGTCGCACCCGGCCCTCATACATGCGGGGTGGTGTGGTGGCATGTCCAAAGAGGCGGGACGCGTCTCCGGGGCGTGGCCCCCCCTCACGGACGGCGATGACACGGTAGTAGACGTTCTGCGGTAACGATGCGGCGTCAATATTACTAAATACTCGGAGGGCGGTAAAATCATGAGTTTTTTTGCACGACGTGGGCACATGTGCTATAGGAACGATGGTATTTTTTCATAATTTTTGGTGATGGAGAAGTATCCGAAAAATTCCCTCTACGCGGATTGCCCTTCGCGCGTCTACGGCTGTGGCCGGCGGCCTCCGGGGGCTAGCATGCCGCCAAATCTTGCGTAGGCAGCCTCTCACAAGTCTGGAAGTGTTGTGGCAGTTGCAAACGCCCGGCACGCGTGTCCGGGGTGTGCCCCCCTCATGGACGGCGCCGCCGCCGGAACCTGGAGGGGGGAAACTGACGCGTGGGGTCTACACGGAGGGGATCTTGCTGTGGGTCTGGCCCGGATGTTGCTCCAAAGTGTTCCTATGGGCTGACCTAACACAACCGGGTGGGGAGGTCCACTGGTCAAAGCCCGTCCGTGCAAAGTCAAAGGGCTAGATCCCGTGGTCAAACGCTACAGGGTTAGGCGGGACGGGGGCACTGGGGGTAGCAATGCCACCGGAGCGTCGCACCCGGCCCTCATACATGCGGGGTGGTGTGGTGGCATGTCCGAAGAGGCGGGACGCGTCTCCGGGGCGTGGCCCCCACTCACGGACGGTGATGACACGGTAGTAGACGTTCTGCGGTAACGATGCGGCGTCAATATTACTAAATACTCGGAGCGCGATAAAATCATGAGGTTTTTTGCACGACGTGGGCACATGTGCTATAGGAACGATGGTATTTTTTCATAATTTTTGGTGATGGAGTAGTATCCGAAAAATTCCCTCTACGCGGATTGCCCTTCGCGCGTCTACGGCTGTGGCCGGCGGCCTCCGGGGGCTAGCATGCCGCCAAATCTTGCGTAGGCGGCCTCTCACAAGTCTGGAAGTGTTGTGGCAGTTGCAAACGCCCGGCACGCATGTCCGGGGTGTGCCCCCCTCATGGACGGCGCCGCCGCCGGCACCTGGAGGGGGGAAACTGACACGTGGGGTCTACACAGAGGGGATCTTGCTGTGGGTCTGGCCCGGATGTTGCTCCAAAGTGTTCCTATGGGCTGACCCTAACACAACCGGGTGGGGAGGTCCACTGGTCAAAGCCCGTCCGTGCAAAGTCAAAGGGCTAGATCCCGTGGTCAAACGCTACAGGGTTAGGCGGGACGGGGGCACTGGGGGTAGCAATGCCACCGGAGCGTCGCACCCGGCCCTCATACATGCGGGGTGGTGTGGTGGCATGTCCGAAGAGGCGGGACGCGTCTCCGGGGCGTGGCCCCCACTCACGGACGGTGATGACACGGTAGTAGACGTTCTGCGGTAACGATGCGGCGTCAATATTACTAAATACTCGGAGCGCGATAAAATCATGAGGTTTTTTGCACGACGTGGGCACATGTGCTATAGGAACGATGGTATTTTTTCATAATTTTTGGTGATGGAGAAGTATCCGAAAAATTCCCTCTACGCGGAATGCGCTTCGCGCGTCTACGGCTGTGGCCGGCGGCCTCCGGGGGCTAGCATGCCGCCAAATCTTGCGTAGGCGGCCTCTCACAAGTCTGGAAGTGTTGTGGCAGTTGCAAACGCCCGGCACGCGTGTCCGGGGTGTGCCCCCCTCATGGACGGCGCCGCCGCCAGCACCTGGAGGGGGGAAACTGACGCGTGGGGTCTACACGGAGGGGATCTTGCTGTGGGTCTGGCCCGGATGTTGCTCCAAAGTGTTCCTATGGGCTGACCTAACACAACCGGGTGGGGAGGTCCACTGGTCAAAGCCCGTCCGTGCAAAGTCAAAGGGCTAGATCCCGTGGTCAAACGCTACAGGGTTAGGCGGGACGGGGGCACTGGGGGTAGCAATGCCACCGGAGCGTCGCACCCGGCCCTCATACATGCGGGGTGGTGTGGTGGCATGTCCGAAGAGGCGGGACGCATCTCCGGGGCGTGGCCCCCCCTCACGGACGGCGATGAAACGGTAGTAGACGTTCTGCGGTAACGATGCGGCGTCAATATTACTAAATACTCGGAGCGCGGTAAAATCATGAGTTTTTTTGCACGACGTGGGCACATGTGCTATAGGAACGATGGTATTTTTTCATAATTTTTGGTGATGGAGAAGTATCCGAAAAATTCCCTCTACGCGGATTGCCCTTCGCGCGTCTACGGCTGTGGCCGGCGGCCTCGGGGGGCTAGCATGCCGCCAAATCTTGCGTAGGCAGCCTCTCACAAGTCTGGAAGTGTTGTGGCAGTTGCAAACGCCCGGCACGCGTGTCCGGGGTGTGCCCCCCTCATGGACGGCGCCGCCGCCGGAACCTGGAGGGGGGAAACTGACGCGTGGGGTCTACACGGAGGGGATCTTGCTGTGGGTCTGGCCCGGATGTTGCTCCAAAGTGTTCCTATGGGCTGACCTAACACAACCGGGTGGGGAGGTCCACTGGTCAAAGCCCGTCCGTGCAAAGTCAAAGGGCTAGATCCCGTGGTCAAACGCTACAGGGTTAGGCGGGACGGGGGCACTGGGGGTAGCAATGCCACCGGAGCGTCGCACCCGGCCCTCATACATGCGGGGTGGTGTGGTGGCATGTCCAAAGAGGCGGGACGCGTCTCCGGGGCGTGGCCCCCCCTCACGGACGGCGATGACACGGTAGTAGACGTTCTGCGGTAACGATGCGGCGTCAATATTACTAAATACTCGGAGGGCGGTAAAATCATGAGTTTTTTTGCACGACGTGGGCACATGTGCTATAGGAACGATGGTATTTTTTCATAATTTTTGGTGATGGAGAAGTATCCGAAAAATTCCCTCTACGCGGATTGCCCTTCGCGCGTCTACGGCTGTGGCCGGCGGCCTCCGGGGGCTAGCATGCCGCCAAATCTTGCGTAGGCAGCCTCTCACAAGTCTGGAAGTGTTGTGGCAGTTGCAAACGCCCGGCACGCGTGTCCGGGGTGTGCCCCCCTCATGGACGGCGCCGCCGCCGGAACCTGGAGGGGGGAAACTGACGCGTGGGGTCTACACGGAGGGGATCTTGCTGTGGGTCTGGCCCGGATGTTGCTCCAAAGTGTTCCTATGGGCTGACCTAACACAACCGGGTGGGGAGGTCCACTGGTCAAAGCCCGTCCGTGCAAAGTCAAAGGGCTAGATCCCGTGGTCAAACGCTACAGGGTTAGGCGGGACGGGGGCACTGGGGGTAGCAATGCCACCGGAGCGTCGCACCCGGCCCTCATACATGCGGGGTGGTGTGGTGGCATGTCCAAAGAGGCGGGACGCGTCTCCGGGGCGTGGCCCCCCCTCACGGACGGCGATGACACGGTAGTAGACGTTCTGCGGTAACGATGCGGCGTCAATATTACTAAATACTCGGAGCGCGGTAAAATCATGAGTTTTTTTGCACGACGTGGGCACATGTGCTATAGGAACGATGGTATTTTTTCATAATTTTTGGTGATGGAGAAGTATCCGAAAAATTCCCTCTACGCGGATTGCCCTTCGCGCGTCTACGGCTGTGGCCGGCGGCCTCCGGGGGCTAGCATGCCGCCAAATCTTGCGTAGGCGGCCTCTCACAAGTCTGGAAGTGTTGTGGCAGTTGCAAACGCCCGGCACGCATGTCCGGGGTGTGCCCCCCTCATGGACGGCGCCGCCGCCGGCACCTGGAGGGGGGAAACTGACACGTGGGGTCTACACGGAGGGGATCTTGCTGTGGGTCTGGCCCGGATGTTGCTCCAAAGTGTTCCTATGGGCTGACCTAACACAACCGGGTGGGGAGGTCCACTGGTCAAAGCCCGTCCGTGCAAAGTCAAAGGGCTAGATCCCGTGGTCAAACGCTACAGGGTTAGGCGGGACGGGGGCACTGGGGTAGCAATGCCACCGGAGCGTCGCACCCGGCCCTCATACATGCGGGGTGGTGTGGTGGCATGTCCGAAGAGGCGGGACGCGTCTCCGGGGCGTGGCCCCCCCTCACGGACGGTGATGACACGGTAGTAGACGTTCTGCGGTAACGATGCGGCGTCAATATTACTAAATACTCGGAGCGCGATAAAATCATGAGTTTTTTTGCACGACGTGGGCACATGTGCTATAGGAACGATGGTATTTTTTCATAATTTTTGGTGATGGAGTAGTATCCGAAAAATTCCCTCTACGCGGATTGCCCTTCGCGCGTCTACGGCTGTGGCCGGCGGCCTCCGGGGGCTAGCATGCCGCCAAATCTTGCGTAGGCGGCCTCTCACAAGTCTGGAAGTGTTGTGGCAGTTGCAAACGCCCGGCACGCGTGTCCGGGTTGTGCCCCCCTCATGGACGGCGCCGCCGCCGGCACCTTGAGGGGGGAAACTGACACGTGGGGTCTACACAGAGGGGATCTTGCTGTGGGTCTGGCCCGGATGTTGCTCCAAAGTGTTCCTATGGGCTGACCTAACACAACCGGGTGGGGAGGTCCACTGGTCAAAGCCCGTCCGTGCAAAGTCAAAGGGCTAGATCCCGTGGTCAAACGCTACAGGGTTAGGCGGGACGGGGGCACTGGGGGTAGCAATGCCACCGGAGCGTCGCACCCGGCCCTCATACATGCGGGGTGGTGTGGTGGCATGTCCGAAGAGGCGGGACGCGTCTCCGGGGCGTGGCCCCCCCTCACGGACGGCGATGACACGGTAGTAGACGTTCTGCGGTAACGATGCGGCGTCAATATTACTAAATACTCGAAGCGCGATAAAATCATGAGTTTTTTTGCACGACGTGGGCACATGTGCTATAGGAACGATGGTATTTTTTCATAATTTTTGGTGATGGAGAAGTATCCGAAAAATTCCCTCTACGCGGATTGCCCTTCGCGCGTCTACGGCTGTGGCCGGCGGCCTCCGGGGCTAGCATGCCGCCAAATCTTGCGTAGGCAGCCTCTCACAAGTCTGGAAGTGTTGTGGCAGTTGCAAACGCCCGGCACGCGTGTCCGGGGTGTGCCCCCCTCATGGACGGTGCCGCCGCCGGAACCTGGAGGGGGGAAACTGACACGTGGGGTCTACACGGAGGGGATCTTGCTGTGGGTCTGGCCCGGATGTTGCTCCAAAGTGTTCCTATGGGCTGACCTAACACAACCGGGTGGGGAGGTCCACTGGTCAAAGCCCGTCCGTGCAAAGTCAAAGGGCTAGATCCCGTGGTCAAACGCTATAGGGTTAGGCGGGACGGGGGCACTGGGGGTAGCAATGCCACCGGAGCGTCGCACCCGGCCCTCATACATGCGGGGTGGTGTGGTGGCATGTCCGAAGAGGCGGGACGCGTCTCCGGGGCGTGGCCCCCCCTCACGGACGGTGATGACACGGTAGTACACGTTCTGCGGTAACGATGCGGCGTCAATATTACTAAATACTCGGAGCGCGATAAAATCATGAGTTTTTTGCACGACGTGGGCACATGTGCTATAGGAACGATGGTATTTTTTCATAATTTTTGGTGATGGAGTAGTATCCGAAAAATTCCCTCTACGCGGATTGCCCTTCGCGCGTCTACGGCTGTGGCCGGCGGCCTCCGGGGGCTAGCATGCCGCCAAATCTTGCGTAGGCAGCCTCTCACAAGTCTGGAAGTGTTGTGGCAGTTGCAAACGCCTGGCACGCGTGTCCGGGGTGTGCCCCCCTCATGGACGGCGCCGCCGCCGGCACCTGGAGGGGGGAAACTGACGCGTGGGGTCTACACGGAGGGGATCTTGCTGTGGGTCTGGCCCGGATGTTGCTCCAAAGTGTTCCTATGGGCTGACCTAACACAACCGGGTGGGGAGGTCCACTGGTCAAAGCCCGTCCGTGCAAAGTCAAAGGGCTAGATCCCGTGGTCAAACGCTACAGGGTTAGTTGGGACGGGGGCACTAGGGGTAGCAATGCCACCGGAGCGTCGCACCCGGCCCTCATACATGCGGGGTGGTGTGGTGGCACGTCCGAAGAGGCGGGACGCGTCTCCGGGGCGTGGCCCCCCCTCACGGACGGCGATGACACGGTAGTAGATGTTCTGCGGTAACGATGCGGCGTCAATAGTACTAAATACTCGGAGCGCGATAAAATCACGAGTTTTTTTGCACGACGTGGGCACATGTGCTATAGGAACGATGGTATTTTTTCATAATTTTTGGTGATGGAGTAGTTTCCGGAAAATTCCCTCTACGCGCATTGCCCTTCGCGCGTCTACGGCTGTGGCCGGCGGCCTCCAGGGGCTAGCATGCCGCCAAATCTTGCGTAGGCGGCCTCTCACAAGTCTGGAAGTGTTGTGGCACTTGCAAACGCCCGGCACGCGTGTCCGGAGTGTGCCCACCTCATGATCGGCGCCGCCGCCGGCACCTGGAGGGGGGAAACTAACACGTGGGGTCTATACGGAGGGGATCTTGCTGTGGGTCTGGCCCGGATGTTGCTCCAAAGTGTTCCTATGGGCTGACCTAACACAACCGGGTGGGGAGGTCCACTGGTCAAAGCCCGTCCGTGCAAAGTCAAAGGGCTAGATCCCGTGGTCAAACACTATAGGGTTAGGCGGGACGGGGGCACTAGGGGTAGCAATGCCACCGGAGCGTCGCACCCGGCCCTCATACATGCGGGGTGGTGTGGTGGCATATCCGAAGAGGCGGGACTCGTCTCCGGGGCATGGCCCCCCCCTCACGGACGGCGATGACACGGTAGTAGACGTTCTGCGGTAACGATGCGGCGTCAATATTACTAAATACTCGGAACGCGATAAAATCATGAGTTTTTTTGCACGACGTGGGCACATGTGCTATAGGAACGATGGTATTTTTTCATAATTTTTGGTGATGGAGAAGTATCCGAAAAATTCCCTCTACGCGGATTGCACTTCGCGCGTGTACGGCTGTGGCCGGCGGCCTCCGGGGGCTAGCATGCCGCCAAATCTTGCGTAGGCGGCCTCTCACAAGTCTGGAAGTGTTGTGGCAGTTGCAAACGCCCGGCACGCGTGTCCGGGGTGTGCCCCCCTCATGGACGGCGCCGCCGCCGGCACTTGGAGGGGGGAAACAGACGCGTGGGGTCTACACGGAGGGGATCTTGCTGTGGGTCTGGCCCGGATGTTGCTCCAAAGTGTACCTATGGGCTGACCTAACACAACCGGGTGGGGAGGTCCACTGGTCAAAGCCCGTCCGTGCAAAGTCAAAGGGCTAGATCCCGTGGTCAAACGCTACAGGGTTAGGCGGGACGGGGGCACTGGGGGTAGCAATGCCACCGGAGCGTCGCACCCGGCCCTCATACATGCGGGGTGGTGTGGTGGCATGTCCGAAGAGGCGGGACTCGTCTCCGGGGCGTGGCCCCCCCCTCACGGACGGCGATGACACGGTAGTAGACGTTCTGCGGTAACGATGCGGCGTCAATATTACTAAATACTCGGAGCGCGATAAAATCATGAGTTTTTTTGCACGACGTGGGCACATGTGCTATAGGAACGATGGTATTTTTTCATAATTTTTGGTGATGGAGAAGTATCCGAAAAATTCCCTCTACGCGGATTGCGCTTCGCGCGTGTACGGCTGTGGCCAGCGGCCTCCGGGGGCTAGCATGCCGCCAAATCTTGCGTAGGCGGCCTCTCACAAGTCTGGAAGTGTTGTGGCAGTTGCAAACGCCCGGCACGCGTGTCCGGGGTGTGCCCCCCTCATGGACGGCGCCGCCGCCGGCACCTGGAGGGGGGAAACTGACGCGTGGGGTCTACACGGAGGGGATCTTGCTGTGGGTCTGGCCCGGATGTTGCTCCAAAGTGTTCCTATGGGCTGACCTAACAAAACCGGGTGGGGAGGTCCACTGGTCAAAGCCCGTCCGTGCAAAGTCAAAGGGCTAGATCCCGTGGTCAAACGCTACAGGGTTAGGCGGGACGGGGGCACTGGGGGTAGCAATGCCACCGGAGCGTCGCACCCGGCCCTCATACATGCGGGGTGGTGTGGTGGCATGTCCGAAGAGACGGGACGCATCTCCGGGGCGTGGCCGCCCCTCACGGACGGCGATGACACGGTAGTAGACGTTCTGCGGTAACGATGCGGCGTCAATATTACTAAATACTCGGAGCGCGATAAAATCATGAGTTTTTTTGCACGACGTGGGCACATGTGCTATAGGAACGATGGTATTTTTTCATAATTTTTGGTGATGGAGAAGTATCCGAAAAATTCCCTCTACGCGGATTGCCCTTCGCGCGTCTACGGCTGTGGCCGGCGGCCTCCGGGGGCTAGCATGCCGCCAAATCTTGCGTAGGCAGCCTCTCACAAGTCTGGAAGTGTTGTGGCAGTTGCAAACGCCCGGCACGCGTGTCCGGGGTGTGCCCCCCTCATGGACGGCGCCACCGCCGGAACCTGGAGGGGGGAAACTGACACGTGGGGTCTACACGGAGGGGATCTTGCTGTGGGTCTGGCCCGGATGTTGCTCCAAAGTGTTCCTATGGGCTGACCTAACACAACCGGGTGGGGAGGTCCACTGGTCAAAGCCCGTCCGTGCAAAGTCAAAGGGCTAGATCCCGTGGTCAAACGCTACAGGGTTAGGCGGGACGGGGGCACTGGGGGTAGCAATGCCACCGGAGCGTCGCACCCGGCCCTCATACATGCGGGGTGGTGTGGTGGCATGTCCGAAGAGGCGGGACGCGTCTCCGGGGCGTGGCCCCCCCTCACGGACGGTGATGACACGGTAGTAGACGTTCTGCGGTAACGATGCGGCGTCAATATTACTAAATACTCGGAGCGCGATAAAATCATGAGTTTTTTGCACGACGTGGGCACATGTGCTATAGGAACGATGGTATTTTTTCATAATTTTTGGTGATGGAGTAGTATCCGAAAAATTCCCTCTACGCGGATTGCCCTTCGCGCGTCTACGGCTGTAGCCGGCGGCCTCCGGGGGCTAGCATGCCGCCAAATCTTGCGTAGGCAGCCTCTCACAAGTCTGGAAGTGTTGTGGCAGTTGCAAACGCCTGGCACGCATGTCCGGGGTGTGCCCCCCTCATGGACGGCGCCGCCGCCGGCACCTGGAGGGGGGAAACTGACGCGTGGGGTCTACACGGAGGGGATCTTGCTGTGGGTCTGGCCCGGATGTTGCTCCAAAGTGTTCCTATGGGCTGACCTAACACAACCGGGTGGGGAGGTCCACTGGTCAAAGCCCGTCCGCGCAAAGTCAAAGGGCTAGATCCCGTGGTCAAACGCTACAGGGTTAGTTGGGACGGGGGCACTAGGGGTAGCAATGCCACCGGAGCGTCGCACCCGGCCCTCATACATGCGGGGTGGTGTGGTGGCACGTCCGAAGAGGCGGGACGCGTCTCCGGGGCATGGCCCCCCCTCACGGACGGCGATGACACGGTAGTAGATGTTCTGCGGTAACGATGCGGCGTCAATAGTACTAAATACTCGGAGCGCGATAAAATCACTAGTTTTTTTGCACGACGTGGGCACATGTGCTATAGGAACGATGGTATTTTTTCATAATTTTTGGTGATGGAGTAGTTTCCGGAAAATTCCCTCTACGCGCATTGCCCTTCGCGCGTCTACGGCTGTGGCCGGCGGCCTCCAGGGGCTAGCATGCCGCCAAATCTTGCGTAGCCGGCCTCTCACAAGTCTGGAAGTGTTGTGGCACTTGCAAACGCCCGGCACGCGTGTCCGGGGTGTGCCCCCCTCATGGACGGCGCCGCCGCCGGCACCTGGAGGGGGGAAACTAACACGTGGGGTCTACACGGAGGGGATCTTGCTGTGGGTCTGGCCCGGATGTTGCTCCAAAGTGTTCCTATGGGCTGACCTAACACAACCGGGTGGGGAGGTCCACTGGTCAAAGCCCGTCCGTGCAAAGTCAAAGGGCTAGATCCCGTGGTCAAACACTATAGGGTTAGGCGGGACGGGGGCACTAGGGGTAGCAATGCCACCGGAGCGTCGCACCCGGCCCTCATACATGCGGGGTGGTGTGGTGGCATATCCGAAGAGGTGGGACTCGTCTCCGGGGCGTGGCCCCCCCCTCACGGACGGCGATGACACGGTAGTAGACGTTCTGCGGTAACGATGCGGTGTCAATATTACTAAATACTCGGAACGCGATAAAATCATGAGTTTTTTTGCACGACGTGGGCACATGTGCTATAGGAACGATGGTATTTTTTCATAATTTTTGGTGATGGAGAAGTATCCGAAAAATTCCCTCTACGCGGATTGCGCTTCGCGCGTGTACGGCTGTGGCCGGCGGCCTCCGGGGGCTAGCATGCCGCCAAATCTTGCGTAGGCAGCCTCTCACAAGTCTGGAAGTGTTGTGGCAGTTGCAAACGCCCGGCACGCGTGTCCGGGGTGTGCCCCCCTCATGGACGGCGCCGCCGCCGGAACCTGGAGGGGGGAAACTGACACGTGGGGTCTACACGGAGGGGATCTTGCTGTGGGTCTGGCCCGGATGTTGCTCCAAAGTGTTCCTATGGGCTGACCTAACACAACCGGGTGGGGAGGTCCACTGGTCAAAGCCCGTCCGTGCAAAGTCAAAGGGCTAGATCCCGTGGTCAAACGCTACAGGGTTAGGCGGGACGGGGGCACTGGGGGTAGCAATGCCACCGGAGCGTCGCACCCGGCCCTCATACATGCGGGGTGGTGTGGTGGCATGTCCGAAGAGGCGGGACTCGTCTCCGGGGCGTGGCCCCCCCCCTCACGGACGGCGATGACACGGTAGTAGACGTTCTGCGGTAGCGATGCGGCGTCAATATTACTAAATACTCGGAGCGCGATAAAATCATGAGTTTTTTTGCACGACGTGGGCACATGTGCTATAGGAACAATGGTATTTTTTCATAATTTTTGGTGATGGAGAAGTATCCGAAAAATTCCCTCTACGCGGATTGCGCTTCGCGCGTGTACGGCTGTGGCCGGCGGCCTCCGGGGGCTAGCATGCCGCCAAATCTTGCGTAGGCGGCCTCTCACAAGTCTGGAAGTGTTGTGGCAGTTGCAAACGCCCGGCACGCGTGTCCGGGGTGTGCCCCCCTCATGGACGGCGCCGCCGCCGGCACCTGGAGGGGGGAAACTGACGCGTGGGGTCTACACGGAGGGGATCTTGCTGTGGGTCTGGCCCGGATGTTGCTCCAAAATGTTCCTATGGGCTGACCTAACACAACCGGGTGGGGAGGTCCACTGGTCAAAGCCCGTCCGTGCAAAGTCAAAGGGCTAGATCCCGTGGTCAAACGCTATAGGGTTAGGCGGGACGGGGGCACTGGGGGTAGCAATGCCACCGGAGCGTCGCACCCGGCCCTCATACATGCGGGGTGGTGTGGTGGCATGTCCGAAGAGACGGGACGCATCTCCGGGGCGTGGCCCCCCCTCACGGACGGCGATGACACGGTAGTAGACGTTCTGCGGTAACGATGCGGCGTCAATATTACTAAATACTCGGAGCGCGATAAAATCATGAGTTTTTTTGCACGACGTGGGCACATGTGCTATAGGAACGATGGTATTTTTTCATAATTTTTGGTGATGGAGAAGTATCCGAAAAATTCCCTCTACGCGGATTGCCCTTCGCGCGTCTACGGCTGTGGCCGGCGGCCTCCGGGGGCTAGCATGCCGCCAAATCTTGCGTAGGCAGCCTCTCACAAGTCTGGAAGTGTTGTGGCAGTTGCAAACGCCCGGCACGCGTGTCCGGGGTGTGCCCCCCTCATGGACGGCGCCGCCGCCGGAACCTGGAGGGGGGAAACTGACACGTGGGGTCTACACGGAGGGGATCTTGCTGTGGGTCTGGCCCGGATGTTGCTCCAAAGTGTTCCTATGGGCTGACCTAACACAACCGGGTGGGGAGGTCCACTGGTCAAAGCCCGTCCGTGCAAAGTCAAAGGGCTAGATCCCGTGGTCAAACGCTACAGGGATAGGCGGGACGGGGGCACTGGGGGTAGCAATGCCACCGGAGCGTCGCACCCGGCCCTCATACATGCGGGGTGGTGTGGTGGCATGTCCGAAGAGACGGGACGCATCTCCGGGGCGTGGCCCCCCCTCACGGACGGCGATGACACGGTAGTAGACGTTCTGCGGTAACGATGCGGCGTCAATATTACTAAATACTCGGAGCGCGATAAAATCATGAGTTTTTTTGCACGACGTGGGCACATGTGCTATAGGAACGATGGTATTTTTTCATAATTTTTGGTGATGGAGAAGTATCCGAAAAATTCCCTCTACGCGGATTGCCCTTCGCGCGTCTACGGCTGTGGCCGGCGGCCTCCGAGGGCTAGCATGCCGCCAAATCTTGCGTAGGCAGCCTCTCACAAGTCTGGAAGTGTTGTGGCAGTTGCAAACGCCCGGCACGCGTGTCCGGGGTGTGCCCCCCTCATGGACGGCGCCACCGCCGGAACCTGGAGGGGGGAAACTGACACGTGGGGTCTACACGGAGGGGATCTTGCTGTGGGTCTGGCCCGGATGTTGCTCCAAAGTGTTCCTATGGGCTGACCTAACACAACCGGGTGGGGAGGTCCACTGGTCAAAGCCCGTCCGTGCAAAGTCAAAGGGCTAGATCCCGTGGTCAAACGCTACAGGGTTAGGCGGGACGGGGGCACTGGGGGTAGCAATGCCACCGGAGCGTCGCACCCGGCCCTCATACATGCGGGGTGGTGTGGTGGCATGTCCGAAGAGGCGGGACGCGTCTCCGGGGCGTGGCCCCCCCTCACGGACGGTGATGACACGGTAGTAGACGTTCTGCGGTAACGATGCGGCATCAATATTACTAAATACTCGGAGCGCGATAAAATCATGAGTTTTTTTGCACGACGTGGGCACATGTGCTATAGGAACGATGGTATTTTTTCATAATTTTTGGTGATGGAGTAGTATCCGAAAAATTCCCTCTACGCGGATTGCCCTTCGCGCGTCTACGGCTGTGGCCGGCGGCCTCCGGGGGCTAGCATGCCGCCAAATCTTGCGTAGGCAGCCTCTCACAAGTCTGGAAGTGTTGTGGCAGTTGCAAACGCCTGGCACGCGTGTCCGGGGTGTGCCCCCCTCATGGACGGCGCCGCCGCCGGCACCTGGAGGGGGGAAACTGACGCGTGGGGTCTACACGGAGGGGATCTTGCTGTGGGTCTGGCCCGGATGTTGCTCCAAAGTGTTCCTATGGGCTGACCTAACACAACCGGGTGGGGAGGTCCACTGGTCAAAGCCCGTCCGTGCAAAGTCAAAGGGCTAGATCCCGTGGTCAAACGCTACAGGGTTAGTTGGGACGGGGGCACTAGGGGTAGCAATGCCACCGGAGCGTCGCACCCGGCCCTCATACATGCGGGGTGGTGTGGTGGCACGTCTGAAGAGGCGGGACGCGTCTCCGGGGCATGGCCCCCCCTCACGGACGGCGATGACACGGTAGTAGATGTTCTGCGGTAACGATGCGGCGTCAATAGTACTAAATACTCGGAGCGCGATAAAATCACGAGTTTTTTTGCACGACGTGGGCACATGTGCTATAGGAACGATGGTATTTTTTCATAATTTTTGGTGATGGAGTAGTTTCCGGAAAATTCCCTCTACGCGCATTGCCCTTCGCGCGTCTACGGCTGTGGCCGGCGGCCTCCAGGGGCTAGCATGCCGCCAAATCTTGCGTAGCCGGCCTCTCACAAGTCTGGAAGTGTTGTGGCACTTGCAAACGCCCGGCACGCGTGTCCGGGGTGTGCCCCCCTCATGGACGGCGCCGCCGCCGGCACCTGGAGGGGGGAAACTAACACGTGGGGTCTACACGGAGGGGATCTTGCTGTGGGTCTGGCCCGGATGTTGCTCCAAAGTGTTCCTATGGGCTGACCTAACACAACCGGGTGGGGAGGTCCACTGGTCAAAGCCCGTCCGTGCAAAGTCAAAGGGCTAGATCCCGTGGTCAAACACTATAGGGTTAGGCGGGACGGGGGCACTAGGGGTAGCAATGCCACCGGAGCGTCGCACCCGGCCCTCATACATGCGGGGTGGTGTGGTGGCATATCCGAAGAGGCGGGACTCGTCTCCGGGGCGTGGCCCCCCCCTCACGGACGGCGATGACACGGTAGTAGACGTTCTGCGGTAACGATGCGGCGTCAATATTACTAAATACTCGGAACGCGATAAAATCATGAGTTTTTTTGCACGACGTGGGCACATGTGCTATTGGAACGATGGTATTTTTTCATAATTTTTGGTGATGGAGAAGTATCCGAAAAATTCCCTCTACGCGGATTGCGCTTCGCGCGTGTACGGCTGTGGCCGGCGGCCTCCGGGGGCTAGCATGCCGCCAAATCTTGCGTAGGCAGCCTCTCACAAGTCTGGAAGTGTTGTGGCAGTTGCAAACGCCCGGCACGCGTGTCCGGGGTGTGCCCCCCTCATGGACGGCGCCGCCGCCGGAACCTGGAGGGGGGAAACTGACACGTGGGGTCTACACGGAGGGGATCTTGCTGTGGGTCTGGCCCGGATGTTGCTCCAAAGTGTTCCTATGGGCTGACCTAACACAACCGGGTGGGGAGGTCCACTGGTCAAAGCCCGTCCGTGCAAAGTCAAAGGGCTAGATCCCGTGGTCAAACGCTACAGGGTTAGGCGGGACGGGGGCACTGGGGGTAGCAATGCCACCGGAGCGTCGCACCCGGCCCTCATACATGCGGGGTGGTGTGGTGGCATGTCCGAAGAGGCGGGACTCGTCTCCGGGGCGTGGCCCCCCCCCCTCACGGACGGCGATGACACGGTAGTAGACGTTCTGCGGTAACGATGCGGCGTCAATATTACTAAATACTCGGAGCGCGATAAAATCATGAGTTTTTTTGCACGACGTGGGCACATGTGCTATAGGAACGATGGTATTTTTTCATAATTTTTGGTGATGGAGAAGTATCCGAAAAATTCCCTCTACGCGGATTGCGCTTCGCGCGTGTACGGCTGTGGCCGGCGGCCTCCGGGGGCTAGCATGCCGCCAAATCTTGCGTAGGCGGCCTCTCACAAGTCTGGAAGTGTTGTGGCAGTTGCAAACGCCCGGCACGCGTGTCCGGGGTGTGCCCCCCTCATGGACGGCGCCGCCGCCGGCACCTGGAGGGGGGAAACTGACGCGTGGGGTCTACACGGAGGGGATCTTGCTGTGGGTCTGGCCCGGATGTTGCTCCAAAGTGTTCCTATGGGCTGACCTAACACAACCGGGTGGGGAGGTCCACTGGTCAAAGCCCGTCCGTGCAAAGTCAAAGGGCTAGATCCCGTGGTCAAACGCTATAGGGTTAGGCGGGACGGGGGCACTGGGGGTAGCAATGCCACCGGAGCGTCGCACCCGGCCCTCATACATGCGGGGTGGTGTGGTGGCATGTCCGAAGAGACGGGACGCATCTCCGGGGCGTGGCCCCCCCTCACGGACGGCGATGACACGGTAGTAGACGTTCTGCGGTAACGATGCGGCGTCAATATTACTAAATACTCGGAGCGCGATAAAATCATGAGTTTTTTTGCACGACGTGGGCACATGTGCTATAGGAACGATGGTATTTTTTCATAATTTTTGGTGATGGAGAAGTATCCGAAAAATTCCCTCTACGCGGATTGCCCTTCGCGCGTCTACGGCTGTGGCCGGCGGCCTCCGAGGGCTAGCATGCCGCCAAATCTTGCGTAGGCAGCCTCTCACAAGTCTGGAAGTGTTGTGGCAGTTGCAAACGCCCGGCACGCGTGTCCGGGGTGTGCCCCCCTCATGGACGGCGCCACCGCCGGAACCTGGAGGGGGGAAACTGACACGTGGGGTCTACACGGAGGGGATCTTGCTGTGGGTCTGGCCCGGATGTTGCTCCAAAGTGTTCCTATGGGCTGACCTAACACAACCGGGTGGGGAGGTCCACTGGTCAAAGCCCGTCCGTGCAAAGTCAAAGGGCTAGATCCCGTGGTCAAACGCTACAGGGTTAGGCGGGACGGGGGCACTGGGGGTAGCAATGCCACCGGAGCGTCGCACCCGGCCCTCATACATGCGGGGTGGTGTGGTGGCATGTCCGAAGAGGCGGGACGCGTCTCCGGGGCGTGGCCCCCCCTCACGGACGGTGATGACACGGTAGTAGACGTTCTGCGGTAACGATGCGGCATCAATATTACTAAATACTCGGAGCGCGATAAAATCATGAGTTTTTTGCACGACGTGGGCACATGTGCTATAGGAACGATGGTATTTTTTCATAATTTTTGGTGATGGAGTAGTATCCGAAAAATTCCCTCTACGCGGATTGCCCTTCGCGCGTCTACGGCTGCGGCCGGCGGCCTCCGGGGGCTAGCATGCCGCCAAATCTTGCGTAGGCAGCCTCTCACAAGTCTGGAAGTGTTGTGGCAGTTGCAAACGCCTGGCACGCGTGTCCGGGGTGTGCCCCCCTCATGGACGGCGCCGCCGCCGGCACCTGGAGGGGGGAAACTGACGCGTGGGGTCTACACAGAGGGGATCTTGCTGTGGGTCTGGCCCGGATGTTGCTCCAAAGTGTTCCTATGGGCTGACCTAACACAACCGGGTGGGGAGGTCCACTGGTCAAAGCCCGTCCGTGCAAAGTCAAAGGGCTAGATCCCGTGGTCAAACGCTACAGGGTTAGTTGGGACGGGGGCACTAGGGGTAGCAATGCCACCGGAGCGTCGCACCCGGCCCTCATACATGCGGGGTGGTGTGGTGGCACGTCCGAAGAGGCGGGACGCGTCTCCGGGGCATGGCCCCCCCTCACGGACGGCGATGACACGGTAGTAGATGTTCTGCGGTAACGATGCGGCGTCAATAGTACTAAATACTCGGAGCGCGATAAAATCACGAGTTTTTTTGCACGACGTGGGCACATGTGCTATAGGAACGATGGTATTTTTTCATAATTTTTGGTGATGGAGTAGTTTCCGGAAAATTCCCTCTACGCGCATTGCCCTTCGCGCGTCTACGGCTGTGGCCGGCGGCCTCCAGGGGCTAGCATGCCGCCAAATCTTGCGTAGCCGGCCTCTCACAAGTCTGGAAGTGTTGTGGCACTTGCAAACGCCCGGCACGCGTGTCCGGGGTGTGCCCCCCTCATGGACGGCGCCGCCGCCGGCACCTGGAGGGGGGAAACTAACACGTGGGGTCTACACGGAGGGGATCTTGCTGTGGGTCTGGCCCGGATGTTGCTCCAAAGTGTTCCTATGGGCTGACCTAACACAACCGGGTGGGGAGGTCCACTGGTCAAAGCCCGTCCGTGCAAAGTCAAAGGGCTAGATCCCGTGGTCAAACACTATAGGGTTAGGCGGGACGGGGGCACTAGGGGTAGCAATGCCACCGGAGCGTCGCACCCGGCCCTCATACATGCGGGGTGGTGTGGTGGCATATCCGAAGAGGCGGGACTCGTCTCCGGGGCGTGGCCCCCCCCTCACGGACGGCGATGACACGGTAGTAGACGTTCTGCGGTAACGATGCGGCGTCAATATTACTAAATACTCGGAACGCGATAAAATCATGAGTTTTTTTGCACGACGTGGGCACATGTGCTATAGGAACGATGGTATTTTTTCATAATTTTTGGTGATGGAGAAGTATCCGAAAAATTCCCTCTACGCGGATTGCGCTTCGCGCGTGTACGGCTGTGGCCGGCGGCCTCCGGGGGCTAGCATGCCGCCAAATCTTGCGTAGGCAGCCTCTCACAAGTCTGGAAGTGTTGTGGCAGTTGCAAACGCCCGGCACGCGTGTCCGGGGTGTGCCCCCCTCATGGACGGCGCCGCCGCCGGAACCTGGAGGGGGGAAACTGACACGTGGGGTCTACACGGAGGGGATCTTGCTGTGGGTCTGGCCCGGATGTTGCTCCAAAGTGTTCCTATGGGCTGACCTAACACAACCGGGTGGGGAGGTCCACTGGTCAAAGCCCGTCCGTGCAAAGTCAAAGGGCTAGATCCCGTGGTCAAACGCTACAGGGTTAGGCGGGACGGGGGCACTGGGGGTAGCAATGCCACCGGAGCGTCGCACCCGGCCCTCATACATGCGGGGTGGTGTGGTGGCATGTCCGAAGAGGCGGGACTCGTCTCCGGGGCGTGGCCCCCCCCCTCACGGACGGCGATGACACGGTAGTAGACGTTCTGCGGTAACGATGCGGCGTCAATATTACTAAATACTCGGAGCGCGATAAAATCATGAGTTTTTTTGCACGACGTGGGCACATGTGCTATAGGAACGATGGTATTTTTTCATAATTTTTGGTGATGGAGAAGTATCCGAAAAATTCCCTCTACGCGGATTGCGCTTCGCGCGTGTACGGCTGTGGCCGGCGGCCTCCGGGGGCTAGCATGCCGCCAAATCTTGCGTAGGCGGCCTCTCACAAGTCTGGAAGTGTTGTGGCAGTTGCAAACGCCCGGCACGCGTGTCCGGGGTGTGCCCCCCTCATGGACGGCGCCGCCGCCGGCACCTGGAGGGGGGAAACTGACGCGTGGGGTCTACACGGAGGGGATCTTGCTGTGGGTCTGGCCCGGATGTTGCTCCAAAGTGTTCCTATGGGCTGACCTAACACAACCGGGTGGGGAGGTCCACTGGTCAAAGCCCGTCCGTGCAAAGTCAAAGGGCTAGATCCCGTGGTCAAACGCTATAGGGTTAGGCGGGACGGGGGCACTGGGGGTAGCAATGCCACCGGAGCGTCGCACCCGGCCCTCATACATGCGGGGTGGTGTGGTGGCATGTCCGAAGAGACGGGACGCATCTCCGGGGCGTGGCCCCCCCTCACGGACGGCGATGACACGGTAGTAGACGTTCTGCGGTAACGATGCGGCGTCAATATTACTAAATACTCGGAGCGCGATAAAATCATGAGTTTTTTTGCACGACGTGGGCACATGTGCTATAGGAACGATGGTATTTTTTCATAATTTTTGGTGATGGAGAAGTATCCGAAAAATTCCCTCTACGCGGATTGCCCTTCGCGCGTCTACGGCTGTGGCCGGCGGCCTCCGGGGGCTAGCATGCCGCCAAATCTTGCGTAGGCAGCCTCTCACAAGTCTGGAAGTGTTGTGGCAGTTGCAAACGCCCGGCACGCGTGTCCGGGGTGTGCCCCCCTCATGGACGGCGCCGCCGCCGGAACCTGGAGGGGGGAAACTGACACGTGGGGTCTACACGGAGGGGATCTTGCTGTGGTTCTGGCCCGGATGTTGCTCCAAAGTGTTCCTATGGGCTGACCTAATACAACCGGGTGGGGAGGTCCACTGGTCAAAGCCCGTCCGTGCAAAGTCAAAGGGCTAGATCCCGTGGTCAAACGCTACAGGGTTAGGCGGGACGGGGGCACTGGGGGTAGCAATGCCACCGGAGCATCGCACCCGGCCCTCATACATGCGGGGTGGTGTGGTGGCATGTCCGAAGAGGCGGGACGCGTCTCCGGGGCGTGGCCCCCCCTCACGGACGGTGATGACACGGTAGTAGACGTTCTGCGGTAACGATGCGGCGTCAATATTACTAAATACTCGGAGCGCGATAAAATCATGAGTTTTTTGCACGACGTGGGCACATGTGCTATAGGAACGATGGTATTTTTTCATAATTTTTGGTGATGGAGTAGTATCCGAAAAATTCCCTCTACGCGGATTGCCCGTCGCGCGTCTACGGCTGTGGCCGGCGGCCTCCGGGGGCTAGCATGCCGCCAAATCTTGCGTAGGCGGCCTCTCACAAGTCTGGAAGTGTTGTGGCAGTTGCAAACGCCCGGCACGCGTGTCCGGGGTGTGCCCCCCTCATGGACGGCGCCGCCGCCGGCACCTGGAGGGGGGAAACTGACACGTAGGGTCTACACAGAGGGGATCTTGCTGTGGGTCTGGCCCGGATGTTGCTCCAAAGTGTTCCTATGGGCTGACCTAACACAACCGGGTGGGGAGGTCCACTGGTCAAAGCCCGTCCGTGCAAAGTCAAAGGGCTAGATCCCGTGGTCAAATGCTACAGGGTTAGGCGGGACGGGGGCACTGGGGGTAGCAATGCCACCGGAGCGTCGCACCCGGCCCTCATACATGCGGGGTGGTGTGGTGGCATGTCCGAAGAGGCGGGACTCGTCTCCGGGGCGTGGCCCCCCCTCACGGACGGCGATGACACGGTAGTAGACGTTCTGCGGTAACGATGCGGTGTCAATATTACTAAATACTCGGAGCGCGATAAAATCATGAGTTTTTTTGCACGACGTGGGCACATGTGCTATAGGAACGATGGTATTTTTTCATAATTTTTGGTGATGGAGAAGTATCCGAAAAATTCCCTCTACGCGGATTGCGCTTCGCGCGTCTACGGCTGTGGCCGGCGGCCTCCGGGGGCTAGCATGCCGCCAAATCTTGCGTAGGCGGCCTCTCACAAGTCTGGAAGTGTTGTGGCAGTTGCAAACGCCCGGCACGCGTGTCCGGGGTGTGCCCCCCTCATGGACGGCGCCGCCGCCGGCACCTGGAGGGGGGAAACTGATGCGTGGGGTCTACACGGAGGGGATCTTGCTGTGGGTCTGGCCCGGATGTTGCTCCAAAGTGTTCCTATGGGCTGACCTAACACAACCGGGTGGGGAGGTCCACTGGTCAAAGCCCGTCCGTGCAAAGTCAAAGGGCTAGATCCCGTGGTCAAACGCTACAGGGTTAGGCGGGACGGCGGCACTAGGGGTAGCAATGCCACCGGAGCATCGCACCCAGCCCTCATACATGCGGGGTGGTGTGGTGGCACGTCCGAAGAGGCGGGACGCGTCTCCGGGGCGTGGCCCCCCCTCACGGACGGCGATGACACGGTAGTAGATGTTCTGCGGTAACGATGCGGCGTCAATAGTACTAAATACTCGGAGCGCGATAAAATCTCGAGTTTTTTTGCACGACGTGGGCACATGTGCTATAGGAACGATGGTATTTTTTCATAATTTTTGGTGATGGAGTAGTTTCCGGAAAATTCCCTCTACGCGCATTGCCCTTCGCGCGTCTACGGCTGTGGCCGGCGGCCTCCGGGGGCTAGCATGCCGCCAAATCTTGCGTAGGCGGCCTCTCACAAGTCTGGAAGTGTTGTGGCACTTGCAAACGCCCGGCACGCGTGTCCGGGGTGTGCCCCCCTCATGGACGGCGCCGCCGCCGGCACCTGGAGGGGGGAAACTGACGCGTGGGGTCTACACGGAGGGGATCTTGCTGTGGGTCTGGCCCGGATGTTGCTCCAAAGTGTTCCTATGGGCTGACCTAACACAACCAGGTGGGGAGGTCCACAGGTCAAAGCCCGTCCGTGCAAAGTCAAAGGGCTAGATCCCGTGGTCAAACACTATAGGGTTAGGCGGGACGGGGGCACTAGGGGTAGCAATGCCACCGGAGCGTCGCACCCGGCCCTCATACATGCGGGGTGGTGTGGTGGCATGTCCGAAGAGGCGGGACTCGTCTCCGGGGCGTGCCCCCCCCCCCCTCACGGACGGCGATGACACGGTAGTAGACGTTCTGCGGTAACGATGCGGCGTCAATATTAATAAATACTCGGAGCGCGATAAAATCATGAGTTTTTTTGCACGACATGGGCACATGTGCTATAGGAACGATGGTATTTTTTCATAATTTTTGGTGATGGAGAAGTATCCGAAAAATTCCCTCTACGCGGATTGCCCTTCGCGCGTCTACTGCTGTGGCCGGCGGCCTCCGGGGGCTAGCATGCCGCCAAATCTTGCGTAGGCGGCCTCTCACAAGTCTGGAAGTGTTGTGCCAGTTGCAAACACCCGGCACGCGTGTCCGGGGTGTGCCCCCCTCATGGACGGCGCCGCCGCCGGCACCTGGAGGGGGGAAACTGACGCGTGGGGTCTACACAGAGGGGATCTTGCTGTGGGTCTGGCCCGGATGTTCCTCCAAAGTGTTCCTATGGGCTGACCTAACACAACCGGGTGGGGAGGTCCACTGGTCAAAGCCCGTCCGTGCAAACTCAAAGGGCTAGATCGCGTGGTCAAACGCTACAGGGTTAGGCGGGACGGGGGCACTGGGGGTAGCAATGCCACCGGAGCGTCGCACAGGGCCCTCATACATGCGGGGTGGTGTGGTGGCATGTCCGAATAGGCGGGACACGTCTCCGGGGCGAGGCCCCCCTCACGGACGGCGATGACACGGTAGTAGACGTTCTGCGGTAACGATGCGGCATCAATATTACTAAATACTCGGAGCGCGATAAAATCATAAGTTTTTTTTGCACGACGTGGGCACATGTGCTATAGGAACGATGGTATTTTTTTCATAATTTTTGGTGATGGAGAAGTATCCGAAAAATTGCCTCTATGCGGATTGCCCTTCACGCGTCTACGGCTGTGGCCGGCGGCCTCCGGGGGCTTGCATGCCGCCAAATCTTGCGTAGGCGGTCTGTCACAAGTCTGGAAGTGTTGTGGCGGTTGCAAACGCCCGGCACGCGTGTCCGGGGTGTGCCCCCCCCTCACGGACGGCGCCGCCACCGGCAGCTGGAGGGGGGAAACGGACGCGTGGGGTCTACACGGAGGGGATCTTGCTGTGGGTCTGGCCCGGATGTTGCTCCAAAGTGTTCCTATGGGCTGACCTAACACAACCGGGTGGGGAGGTCCACTGGTCAAAGCCCGTCTGTGCAAAGTCAAAGGGCTAGATTCCGTGGTCAAACGCTACAAGGTTAGGCGGGACGGGGGCACTGGGGGTAGCAATGCCACCGGAGCATCGCACCGGGCCCTCATACATGCGGGGTGGTGTGGTGGCATGTCCAAAGAGGCGGGACGCGTCTCCGGGGCGTGGCCCCCCCTCACGGACGGCGATGACACGGTACTAGACGTTCTGCGGTAACGATGCGGCGTCAATATTACTAAATACTCGGAGCGTGATAAAATCATGAGTTTTTCTGCACGACGTGGGCACATGTGCTATAGGAACGATGGTATTTTTTCATAATTTTTGGTGATGGAGAAGTATCCGAATAATTCCCTCTACGCGGATTGCCCTTCGCGCGTCTACGGCTGTGGCCGGCGGCCTCCGGGGGCTAGCATGCCGCCAAATCTTGCGTAGGCGGCCTCTCACAAGTCTGGAAGTGTTGTGGCAGTTGCAAACGCCCGGCACGCGTGTCCGGGGTGTGCCCCCCTCGTGGACGGCGCCGCCGCCGGCACCTGGAGGGGGGAAACTGACACGTGGGGTCTACACGGAGGGGATCTTGCTGTGGGTCTGGCCCGGATGTTGCTCCAAAGTGTTCCTATGGGCTGACCTAACACAACCGGGTGGGGAGGTCCACTGGTCAAAGCCCGTCCGTGCAAAGTCAAAGGGCTAGATCCCGTGGTCAAACGCTACAAGGTTAGGCGGGACGGGGGCATTGGGGGTAGCAATGCTACCGGAGCGTCGCACCCGGCCCTCATACATGCGGGGTGGTGTGGTGGCATGTCCGAAGAGGCGGGACTCGTCTCCGGGGCGTGGCCCCCCCTCACGGACGGCGATGACACGGTAGTAGACGTTCTGCGGTAACGATGCGGCGTCAATATTACTAAATACTCGGAGCGCGATAAAATCATGAGTTTTTTTGCACGACGTGGGCACATGTGCTATAGGAACGATGGTATTTTTTCATAATTTTTTGTGATGGAGAAGTATCCGAAAAATTCCCTCTACACGGATTGCCCTTCGCGCGTCTACGGCTATGGCCGGCGGCCTCCGGGGGCTAGCATGCCGCCAAATCTTGCGTAGGCGACTATCACAAGTCTGGGAGTGTTGTGGCAGTTGCAAACGCCCGGCACGCGTGTCCGAGGTGTGCCCCCCTCACGGACGGCGCCGCCGCCGGCACCTGGAGGGGGGAAACTGACGCGTGGGGTCTACACGGAGGGGATCTTACTGTGGGTCTTGCTCGGATGTTGCTCCAAAGTGTTCCTATGGGCTGACCTAACACAACCGGGTGGGGAGGTCCACTGGTCAAAGCCCGTCCGTGCAGAGTCAAAGGGCTAGATCCCGTGGTCAAACGCTACAGGGTTAGGCGGGACGGGGGCACTAGGGGTAGCAATGCCACCGGAGCGTCGCACCCGGCCCTCATGCATGCGGGGTGGTGTGGTGGCATGTCCGAAGAGGCGGGACGCATCTCCGGGGCGTGGCCCCCCCTCACGGACGGCGATGACACGGTAGTAGACGTTATGCGGTAACGATGCGGCGTCAATATTACTAAATACTCGGAGCGCGATAAAATCATGAGTTTTTTTGCACGACGTGGTCACATGTGCTATAGGAACGATGGTATTTTTTCATAATTTTTGGTGATGGAGTAGTATCCGAAAAATTCCCTCTACGTGGATTGCCCTTCGCGCGTCTACGGCTGTGGCCGGCGGCCTCCGGGGGCTAGCATGCCACCAAATCTTGCGTAGGCGGCCTCTCACAAGTCTGGAAGTGTTGTGGCAGTTGCAAACGCCGGGCACGCGTGTCCGGGATGTGCCCCCGTCACGGACGGCGCCGCCGCCGGCACCTGGAGGGGGGAAACTGACACGTGGGGTCTACACGGAGGGGATCTTGCTGTGGGTCTGGCCCGGATGTTGCTCCAAAGTGTTCCTATGGGCTGACCTAACACAACTGGGTGGGGAGGTCCACTGGTCAAAGCCCGTCCGTGCAAAGTCAAAGGGCTAGATCCCGTGGTCAAACGCTACAAAGTTAGGCGGGACGGGGGCACTGGGGGTAGCAATGCCACGGGAGCATCGCACCGGGCCCTCATACATGCGGGGTGGTGTGGTGGCATGTCCGAAGAGGCGGGACTCGTCTCCGGGGCGTGGCCCCCCCTCACGGACGGCGATGACACGGTAGTAGACGTTCTGCGGTAACGATGCGGCGTCAATATTACTAAATACTCGGAGCGCGATAAAATCATGAGTTTTTTTGCACGACGTGGGCACATGTGCTATAGGAACGGTGGTATTTTTTCATAATTTTTGGTGATGGAGAAGTATCCGAAAAATTGCCTCTATGCGGATTGCCCTTCACGCGTCTACGGCTGTGGCCGGCGGCCTCCGGGGGCTTGCATGCCGCCAAATCTTGCGTAGGCGGTCTGTCACAAGTCTGGAAGTGTTGTGGCGGTTGCAAACGCCCGGCACGCGTGTCCGGGGTGTGCCCCCCCTCACGGACGGCGCCGCCACCGGCAGCTGGAGGGGGGAAACGGACGCGTGGGGTCTACACGGAGGGGATCTTGCTGTGGGTCTGGCCCGGATGTTGCTCCAAAGTGTTCCTATGGGCTGACCTAACACAACCGGGTGGGGAGGTCCACTGGTCAAAGCCCGTCTGTGCAAAGTCAAAGGGCTAGATTCCGTGGTCAAACGCTACAAGGTTAGGCGGGACGGGGGCACTGGGGGTAGCAATGCCACCGGAGCATCGCACCGGGCCCTCATACATGCGGGGTGGTGTGGTGGCATGTCCAAAGAGGCGGGACGCGTCTCCGGGGCGTGGCCCCCTCTCACGGACGGCGATGACACGGTACTAGACGTTGTGCGGTAACGATGCGGCGTCAATATTACTAAATACTCGGAGCGTGATAAAATCATGAGTTTTTCTGCACGACGTGGGCACATGTGCTATAGGAACGATGGTATTTTTTCATAATTTTTGGTGATGGAGAAGTATCCGAATAATTCCCTCTACGCGGATTGCCCTTCGCGCGTCTACGGCTGTGGCCGGCGGCCTCCGGGGGCTAGCATGCCGCCAAATCTTGCGTAGGCGGCCTCTCACAAGTCTGGAAGTGTTGTGGCAGTTGCAAACGCCCGGCACGCGTGTCCGGGGTGTGCCCCCCTCGTGGACGGCGCCGCCGCCGGCACCTGGAGGGGGGAAACTGACACGTGGGGTCTACACGGAGGGGATCTTGCTGTGGGTCTGGCCCGGATGTTGCTCCAAAGTGTTCCTATGGGCTGACCTAACACAACCGGGTGGGGAGGTCCACTGGTCAAAGCCCGTCCGTGCAAAGTCAAAGGGCTAGATCCCGTGGTCAAACGCTACAAGGTTAGGCGGGACGGGGGCATTGGGGGTAGCAATGCCACCGGAGCGTCGCACCCGGCCCTCATACATGCGGGGTGGTGTGGTGGCATGTCCGAAGAGGCGGGACTCGTCTCCGGGGCGTGGCCCCCCCTCACGGACGGCGATGACACGGTAGTAGACGTTCTGCGGTAACGATGCGGCGTCAATATTACTAAATACTCGGAGCGCGATAAAATCATGAGTTTTTTTGCACGACGTGGGCACATGTGCTATAGGAACGATGGTATTTTTTCATAATTTTTTGTGATGGAGAAGTATCCGAAAAATTCCCTCTACACGGATTGCCCTTCGCGCGTCTACGGCTATGGCCGGCGGCCTCCGGGGGCTAGCATGCCGCCAAATCTTGCGTAGGCGACTATCACAAGTCTGGGAGTGTTGTGGCAGTTGCAAACGCCCGGCACGCGTGTCCGAGGTGTGCCCCCCTCACGGACGGCGCCGCCGCCGGCACCTGGAGGGGGGAAACTGACGCGTGGGGTCTACACGGAGGGGATCTTACTGTGGGTCTTGCTCGGATGTTGCTCCAAAGTGTTCCTATGGGCTGACCTAACACAACCGGGTGGGGAGGTCCACTGGTCAAAGCCCGTCCGTGCAGAGTCAAAGGGCTAGATCCCGTGGTCAAACGCTACAGGGTTAGGCGGGACGGGGGCACTAGGGGTAGCAATGCCACCGGAGCGTCGCACCCGGCCCTCATGCATGCGGGGTGGTGTGGTGGCATGTCCGAAGAGGCGGGACGCATCTCCGGGGCGTGGCCCCCCCTCACGGACGGCGATGACACGGTAGTAGACGTTTTGCGGTAACGATGCGGCGTCAATATTACTAAATACTCGGAGCGCGATAAAATCATGAGTTTTTTTGCACGACGTGGTCACATGTGCTATAGGAACGATGGTATTTTTTCATAATTTTTGGTGATGGAGTAGTATCCGAAAAATTCCCTCTACGTGGATTGCCCTTCGCGCGTCTACGGCTGTGGCCGGCGGCCTCCGGGGGCTAGCATGCCACCAAATCTTGCGTAGGCGGCCTCTCACAAGTCTGGAAGTGTTGTGGCAGTTGCAAACGCCGGGCACGCGTGTCCGGGATGTGCCCCCGTCACGGACGGCGCCGCCGCCGGCACCTGGAGGGGGGAAACTGACACGTGGGGTCTACACGGAGGGGATCTTGCTGTGGGTCTGGCCCGGATGTTGCTCCAAAGTGTTCCTATGGGCTGACCTAACACAACTGGGTGGGGAGGTCCACTGGTCAAAGCCCGTCCGTGCAAAGTCAAAGGGCTAGATCCCGTGGTCAAACGCTACAAAGTTAGGCGGGACGGGGGCACTGGGGGTAGCAATGCCACGGGAGCATCGCACCGGGCCCTCATACATGCGGGGTGGTGTGGTGGCATGTCCGAAGAGGCGGGACTCGTCTTCGGGGCGTGGCCCCCCCTCACGGACGGCGATGACACGGTAGTAGACGTTCTGCGGTAACGATGCGGCGTCAATATTACTAAATACTCGGAGCGCGATAAAATCATGAGTTTTTTTGCACGACGTGGGCACATGTGCTATAGGAACGGTGGTATTTTTTCATAATTTTTGGTGATGGAGAAGTATCCGAAAAATTGCCTCTATGCGGATTGCCCTTCACGCGTCTACGGCTGTGGCCGGCGGCCTCCGGGGGCTTGCATGCCGCCAAATCTTGCGTAGGCGGTCTGTCACAAGTCTGGAAGTGTTGTGGCGGTTGCAAACGCCCGGCACGCGTGTCCGGGGTGTGCCCCCCCTCACGGACGGCGCCGCCACCGGCAGCTGGAGGGGGGAAACGGACGCGTGGGGTCTACACGGAGGGGATCTTGCTGTGGGTCTGGCCCGGATGTTGCTCCAAAGTGTTCCTATGGGCTGACCTAACACAACCGGGTGGGGAGGTCCACTGGTCAAAGCCCGTCCGTGCAAAGTCAAAGGGCTAGATTCCGTGGTCAAACGCTACAAGGTTAGGCGGGACGGGGGCACTGGGGGTAGCAATGCCACCGGAGCATCGCACCGGGCCCTCATACATGCGGGGTGGTGTGGTGGCATGTCCGAAGAGGCGGGACGCGTCTCCGGGGCGTGGCCCCCCCTCACGGACGGCGATGACACGGTAGTAGACGTTCTGCGGTAACGATGCGGCGTCAATATTACTAAATACTCGGAGCGTGGTAAAATCATGAGTTTTTTTGCACGACGTGGGCACATGTGCTATAGGAACGATGGTATTTTTTCATAATTTTTGGTGATGGAGAAGTATCCGAAAAATTCCCTCTACGCGGATTGCCCTTCGCGCGTCTACGGCTGTGGCCGGCGGCCTCCGGGGGCTAGCATGCCGCCAAATCTTGCGTAGGCAGCCTCTCACAAGTCTGGAAGTGTTGTGGCAGTAGCAAACGCCCGGCACGCGTGTCCGAGGTGTGCCCCCCTCATGGACGGCGCCGCCGCCGGAACCTGGAGGGGGGAAACTGACGCGTGGGGTCTACACGGAGGGGATCTTGCTGTGGGTCTGGCCCGGATGTTGCTCCAAAGTGTTCCTATGGGCTGACCTAACACAACCGGGTGGGGAGGTCCACTGGTCAAAGCCCGTCCGTGCAAAGTCAAAGGGCTAGATCCCGTGGTCAAACGCTACAGGGTTAGGCGGGACGGGGGCACTGGGGGTAGCAATGCCACCGGAGCGTCGCACCCGGCCCTCATACATGCGGGGTGGTGTGGTGGCATGTCCGAAGAGGCGGGACGCGTCTCCGGGGCGTGGCCCCCCCTCACGGACGGCGATGACACGGTAGTAGACGTTCTGCGGTAACGATGCGGCGTCAATATTACTAAATACTCGGAGCGCGATAAAATCATGAGTTTTTTTGCACGACGTGGGCACATGTGCTATAGGAACGGTGGTATTTTTTTCATAATTTTTGGTGATGGAGAAGTATCCGAAAAATTGCCTCTATGCGGATTGCCCTTCACGCGTCTACGGCTGTGGCCGGCGGCCTCCGGGGGCTTGCATGCCGCCAAATCTTGCGTAGGCGGTCTGTCACAAGTCTGGAAGTGTTGTGGCGGTTGCAAACGCCCGGCACGCGTGTCCGGGGTGTGCCCCCCCTCACGGACGGCGCCGCCACCGGCAGCTGGAGGGGGGAAACGGACGCGTGGGGTCTACACGGAGGGGATCTTGCTGTGGGTCTGGCCCGGATGTTGCTCCAAAGTGTTCCTATGGGCTGACCTAACACAACCGGGTGGGGAGGTCCACTGGTCAAAGCCCGTCCGTGCAAAGTCAAAGGGCTAGATTCCGTGGTCAAACGCTACAAGGTTAGGCGGGACGGGGGCACTGGGGGTAGCAATGCGACCGGAGCATCGCACCGGGCCCTCATACATGCGGGGTGGTGTGGTGGCATGTCCGAAGAGGCGGGACGCGTCTCTGGGGCGTGGCCCCCCCTCACGGACGGCGATGACACGGTAGTAGACGTTCTGCGGTAACGATGCGGCGTCAATATTACTAAATACTCGGAGCGCGGTAAAATCATGAGTTTTTTTGCACGACGTGGGCACATGTGCTATAGGAACGATGGTATTTTTTCATAATTTTTGGTGATGGAGAAGTATCCGAAAAATTCCCTCTACGCGGATTGCCCTTCGCGCATCTACGGCTGTGGCCGGCGGCCTCCGGGGGCTAGCATGCCGCCAAATCTTGCGTAGGCGGCCTCTCACAAGTCTGGAAGTGTTGTGGCAGTTGCAAACGCCCGGCACGCGTGTCCGGGGTGTGCCCCCCTCATGGACGGCGCCGCCGCCGGCACCTGGAGGGGGGAAACTGACACGTGGGGTCTACACAGAGGGGATCTTGCTGTGGGTCTGGCCCGGATGTTGCTCCAAAGTGTTCCTATGGGCTGACCTAACACAACCGGGTGGGGAGGTCCACTGGTCAAAGCCCGTCCGTGCAAAGTCAAAGGGCTAGATCCCGTGGTCAAACGCTACAGGGTTAGGCGGGACGGGGGCACTGGGGTAGCAATGCCACCGGAGCGTCGCACCCGGCCCTCATACATGAGGGGTGGTGTGGTGGCATGTCCGAAGAGGCGGGACGCGTCTCTGGGGCGTGGCCCCCCCTCACGGACGGTGATGACACGGTAGTAGACGTTCTGTGGTAACGATGCGGCGTCAATATTACTAAATACTCGGAGCGCGATAAAATCATGAGTTTTTTTGCATGACGTGGGCACATGTGCTATAGGAACGATGGTATTTTTTCATATTTTTTGGTGATGGAGTAGTATCCGAAAAATTCCCTCTACGCGGATTGCCCTTCGCGCGTCTACGGCTGTGGCCGGCGGCCTCCGGGGGCTAGCATGCCGCCAAATCTTGCGTAGGCGGCCTCTCACAAGTCTGGAAGTGTTGTGGCAGTTGCAAACGCCCGGCACGCGTGTCCGGGGTGTGCCCCCCTCATGGACGGCGCCGCCGCCGGCACCTGGAGGGGGGAAACTGACACGTGGGGTCTACACAGAGGGGATCCTGCTGTGGGACTGGCCCGGATGTTGCTCCAAAGTGTTCCTATGGGCTGACCTAACACAACCGGGTGGGGAGGTCCACTGGTCAAAGCCCGTCCGTGCAAAGTCAAAGGGCTAGATCCCGTGGTCAAACGCTACAAGGTTAGGCGGGACGGGGGCACTGGGGGTAGCAATGCCACCGGAGCGTCGCACCCGGCCCTCATACATGCGGGGTGGTGTGGTGGCATGTCCGAAGAGGCGGGACGCGTCTCCGGGGCGTGGCCCCCCCTCACGGACGGCGATGACACGGTAGTAGACGTTCTGCGGTAACGATGCGGCGTCAATATTACTAAATACTCGAAGCGCGATAAAATCATGAGTTTTTTTGCACGACGTGGGCACATGTGCTATAGGAACGATGGTATTTTTTAATAATTTTTGGTGATGGAGAAGTATCCGAAAAATTCCCTCTACGCGGATTGCCCTTCGCGCGTCTACGGCTGTGGCCGGCGGCCTCCGGGGGCTAGCATGCCGCCAAATCTTGCGTAGGCAGCCTCTCACAAGTCTGGAAGTGTTGTGGCAGTTGCAAACGCCCGGCACGCGTGTCCGGGGTGTGCCCCCCTCATGGACGGCGCCGCCGCCGGAACCTGGAGGGGGGAAACTGACACGTGGGGTCTACACGGAGGGGATCTTGCTGTGGGTCTGGCCCGGATGTTGCACCAAAGTGTTCCTATGGGCTGACCTAACACAACCGGGTGGGGAGGTCCACTGGGCAAAGCCCGTCCGTGCAAAGTCAAAGGGCTAGATCCCGTGGTCAAACGCTATAGGGTTAGGCGGGACGGGGGCACTGGGGGTAGCAATGCCACCGGAGCGTCGCACCCGGCCCTCATACATGCGGGGTGGTGTGGTGGCATGTCCGAAGAGGCGGGACGCGTCTCCGGGGCGTGGCCCCCCCTCACGGACGGTGATGACACGGTAGTAGACGTTCTGCGGTAACGATGCGGCATCAATATTACTAAATACTCGGAGCGCGATAAAATCATGGGTTTTTTTGCACGACGTGGGCACATGTGCTATAGGAACGATGGTATTTTTTCATAATTTTTGGTGTTGGAGAAGTATCCGAAAAATTCCCTCTACGCGGATTGCGCTTCGCGCGTCTACGGCTGTGGCCGGCGGCCTCCGGGGGCTAGCATGCCGCCAAATCTTGCGTAGGCGGCCTCTCACAAGTCTGGAAGTGTTGTGGCAGTTGCAAACGCCTGGCACGCGTGTCCGGGGTGTGCCCCCCTCATGGACGGCGCCGCCGCCGGCACCTGGAGGGGGGAAACTGACGCGTGGGGTCTACACGGAGGGGATCTTGCTGTGGGTCTGGCCCGGATGTTGCTCCAAAGTGTTCCTATGGGCTGACCTAACACAACCGGGTGGGGAGGTCCACTGGTCAAAGCCCGTCCGTGCAAAGTCAAAGGGCTAGATCCCGTGGTCAAACGCTACAGGGTTAGGCGGGACGGGGGCACTAGGGGTAGCAATGCCACCGGAGCGTCGCACCCGGCCCTCATACATGCGTGGTGGTGTGGTGGCACGTCCGAAGAGGCGGGACGCGTCTCCGGGGCGTGGCCCCCCCTCACGGACGGCGATGACACGGTAGTAGATGTTCTGCGGTAACGATGCGGCGTCAATAGTACTAAATACTCGGAGCGCGATAAAATCACGAGTTTTTTTGCACGACGTGGGCACATGTGCTATAGGAACGATGGTATTTTTTCATAATTTTTGGTGATGGAGTAGTTTCCGGAAAATTCCCTCTACGCGCATTGCCCTTCGCGCGTCTACGGCTGTGGCCGGCGGCCTCCAGGGGCTAGCATGCCGCCAAATCTTGCGTAGGCGGCCTCTCACAAGTCTGGAAGTGTTGTGGCACTTGCAAACGCCCGGCACGCGTGTCCGGGGTGTGCCCCCCTCATGGACGGCGCCGCCGCCGGCACCTGGAGGGGGGAAACTGACACGTGGGGTCTACACGGAGGGGATCTTGCTGTGGGTCTGGCCCGGATGTTGCTCCAAAGTGTTCCTATGGGCTGACCTAACACAACCGGCTGGGGAGGTCCACTGGTCAAAGCCCGTCCGTGCAAAGTCAAAGGGCTAGATCCCGTGGTCAAACACTATAGGGTTAGGCGGGACGGGGGCACTAGGGGTAGCAATGCCACCGGAGCGTCGCACCCGGCCCTCATACATGCGGGGTGGTGTGGTGGCATATCCGAAGAGGCGGGACTCGTCTCCGGGGCGTGGCCCCCCCCTCACGGACGGCGATGACACGGTAGTAGACGTTCTGCGGTAACGATGCGGCGTCAATATTACTAAATACTCGAAGCGCGATAAAATCATGAGTTTTTTTGCACGACGTGGGCACATGTGCTATAGGAACGATGGTATTTTTTCCTAATTTTTGGTGATGGAGAAGTATCCGAAAAATTCCCTCTACGCGGATTGCGCTTCGCGCGTCTACGGCTGTGGCCGGCGGCCTCCGGGGGCTAGCATGCCGCCAAATCTTGCGTAGGCGGCCTCTCACAAGTCTGGAAGTGTTGTGGCAGTTGCAAACGCCCGGCACGCGTGTCCGGGGTGTGCCCCCTCATGGACGGCGCCGCCGCCGGCACCTGGAGGGGGGAAACTGACGCGTGGGGTCTACACGGAGGGGATCTTGCTGTGGGTCTGGCCCGGATGTTGCTCCAAAGTGTTCCTATGGGCTGACCTAACACAACCGGGTGGGGAGGTCCACTGGTCAAAGCCCGTCCGTGCAAAGTCAAAGGGCTAGATCCCGTGGTCAAACGCTACAGGGTTAGGCGGGACGGGCGCACTGGGGGTAGCAATGCCACCGGAGCGTCGCACCCGGCCCTCATACATGCGGGGTGGTGTGGTGGCATGTCCGAAGAGGCGGGACGCGTCTCCGGGGCGTGGCCCCCCCTCACGGACGGTGATGACACGGTAGTAGACGTTCTGCGGTAACGATGCGGCGTCAATATTACTAAATACTCGGAGCGCGATAAAATCATGAGTTCTTTGCACGACGTGGGCACATGTGCTATAGGAACGATGGTATTTTTTCATAATTTTTGGTGATGGAGTAGTATCCGAAAAATTCCCTCTACGCGGATTGCCCTTCGCGCGTCTACGGCGGTGGCCGGCGGCCTCCGGGGGCTAGCATGCCGCCAAATCTTGCGTAGGCAGCCTCTCACAAGTCTGGAAGTGTTGTGGCAGTTGCAAACGCCTGGCACGCGTGTCCGGGGTGTGCCCCCCTCATGGACGGCGCCGCCGCCGGCACCTGGACGGGGGAAACTGACGCGTGGGGTCTACACGGAGGGGATCTTGCTGTGGGTCTGGCCCGGATGTTGCTCCAAAGTGTTCCTATGGGCTGACCTAACACAACCGGGTGGGGAGGTCCACTGGTCAAAGCCCATCCGTGCAAAGTCAAAGGGCTAGATCCCGTGGTCAAACGCTACAGGGTTAGGCGGGACGGGGGCACTAGGGGTAGCAATGCCACCGGAGCGTCGCACCCGGCCCTCATACATGCGGGGTGGTGTGGTGGCACGTCCGAAGAGGCGGGACGCGTCTCCGGGGCGTGGCCCCCCCTCACGGACGGCGATGACACGGTAGTAGATGTTCTGCGGTAACGATGCGGCGTCAATAGTACTAAATACTAGGAGCGCGATAAAATCACGAGTTTTTTTGCACGACGTGGGCACATGTGCTATAGGAACGATGGTATTTTTTCATAATTTTTGGTGATGGAGTAGTTTCCGGAAAATTCCCTCTACGCGCATTGCCCTTCGCGCGTCTACGGCTGTGGCCGGCGGCCTCCAGGGGCTAGCATGCCGCCAAATCTTGCGTAGGCGGCCTCTCACAAGTCTGGAAGTGTTGTGGCACTTGCAAACGCCCGGCACGCGTGTCCGGGGTGTGCCCCCCTCATGGACGGCGCCGCTGCCGGCACCTGGAGGGGGGAAACTGACACGTGGGGTCTACACGGAGGGGTTCTTGCTGTGGGTCTGGCCCGGATGTTGCTCCAAAGTGTTCCTATGGGCTGACCTAACACAACCGGGTGGGGAGGTCCACTGGTCAAAGCCCGTCCGAGCAAAGTCAAAGGGCTAGATCCCGTGGTCAAACACTATAGGGTTAGGCGGGACGGGGGCACTAGGGGTAGCAATGCCACCGGAGCGTCGCACCCGGCCCTCATACATGCGGGGTGGTGTGGTGGCATATCCGAAGAGGCGGGACTCGTCTCAGGGGCGTGGCCCCCCCCTCACGGACGGCGATGACACGGTAGTAGACGTTCTGCGGTAACGATGCGGCGTCAATATTACTAAATACTCGGAGCGCGATAAAATCATGAGTTTTTTTGCACGACGTGGGCACATGTGCTATAGGAACGATGGTATTTTTTCCTAATTTTTGGTGATGGAGAAGTATCCGAAAAATTCCCTCTACGCGGATTGCGCTTCGCGCGTCTACGGCTGTGGCCGGCGGCCTCCGGGGGCTAGCATGCCGCCAAATCTTGCGTAGGCGGCCTCTCACAAGTCTGGAAGTGTTGTGGCAGTTGCAAACGCCCGGCACGCGTGTCCGGGGTGTGCCCCCTCATGGACGGCGCCGCCGCCGGCACCTGGAGGGGGGAAACTGACGCGTGGGGTCTACACGGAGGGGATCTTGCTGTGGGTCTGGCCCGGATGTTGCTCCAAAGTGTTCCTATGGGCTGACCTAACACAACCGGGTGGGGAGGTCCACTGGTCAAAGCCCGTCCGTGCAAAGTCAAAGGGCTAGATCCCGTGGTCAAACGCTACAGGGTTAGGCGGGACGGGGGCACTGGGGGTAGCAATGCCACCGGAGCGTCGCACCCGGCCCTCATACATGCGGGGTGGTGTGGTGGCATGTCCGAAGAGGCGGGACGCATCTCCGGGGCGTGGCCCCCCCTCACGGACAGCGATGACATGGTAGTAGACGTTCTGCGGTAACGATGCGGCGTCAATATTACTAAATACTCGGAGCGCGATAAAATCATGAGTTTTTTTGCACGACGTGGGCACATGTGCTATAGGAACGATGGTATTTTTTCATAATTTTTGGTGATGGAGAAGTATCCGAAAAATTCCCTCTACGCGGATTGCCCTTCGCGCGTCTACGGCTGTGGCCGGCGGCCTCCGGGGACTAGCATGCCGCCAAATCTTGCGTAGGCAGCCTCTCACAAGTCTGGAAGTGTTGTGGCAGTTGCAAACGCCCGGCACGCGTGTCCGGGGTGTGCCCCCCTCATGGACGGCGCCGCCGCCGGCACGTGGAGGGGGGAAACTGATGCGTGGGGTCTACACGGAGGGGATCTTGCTGTGGGTCTGGCCCGGATGTTGCTCCAAAGTGTTCCTATGGGCTGACCTAACACAACCGGGTGGGGAGGTCCACTGGTCAAAGCCCGTCCGTGCAAAGTCAAAGGGCTAGATCCCGTGGTCAAACGCTACAGGGTTAGGCGGGACGGGGGCACTAGGGGTAGCAATGCCACCGGAGCATCGCACCCGGCCCTCATACATGCGGGGTGGTGTGGTGGCACGTCCGAAGAGGCGGGACGCGTCTCCGGGGCGTGGCCCCCCCTCACGGACGGCGATGACACGGTAGTAGATGTTCTGCGGTAACGATGCGGCGTCAATAGTACTAAATACTCGGAGCGCGATAAAATCTCGAGTTTTTTTGCACGACGTGGGCACATGTGCTATAGGAACGATGGTATTTTTTCATAATTTTTGGTGATGGAGTAGTTTCCGGAAAATTCCCTCTACGCGCATTGCCCTTCGCGCGTCTACGGCTGTGGCCGGCGGCCTCCGGGGGCTAGCATGCCGCCAAATCTTGCGTAGGCGGCCTCTCACAAGTCTGGAAGTGTTGTGGCACTTGCAAACGCCCGGCACGCGTGTCCGGGGTGTGCCCCCCTCATGGACGGCGCCGCCGCCGGCACCTGGAGGGGGGAAACTGACGCGTGGGGTCTACACGGAGGGGATCATGCTGTGGGTCTGGCCCGGATGTTGCTCCAAAGTGTTCCTATGGGCTGACCTAACACAACCGGGTGGGGAGGTCCACTGGTCAAAGCCCGTCCGTGCAAAGTCAAAGGGCTAGATCCCGTGGTCAAACACTATAGGGTTAGGCGGGACGGGGGCACTAGGGGTAGCAATGCCACCGGAGCGTCGCACCCGGCCCTCATACATGCGGGGTGGTGTGGTGGCACGTCCGAAGAGGCGGGACGCGTCTCCGGGGCGTGGCCCCCCCTCACGGACGGCGATGACACGGTAGTAGATGTTCTGCGGTAACGATGCGGCGTCAATAGTACTAAATACTCGGAGCGCGATAAAATCACGAGTTTTTTTGCACGACGTGGGCACATGTGCTATAGGAACGATGGTATTTTTTCATAATTTTTGGTGATGGAGTAGTTTCCGGAAAATTCCCTCTACGCGCATTGCCCTTCGCGCGTCTACGGCTGTGGCCGGCGGCCTCCAGGGGGTAGCATGCCGCCAAATCTTGCGTAGGCGGCCTCTCACAAGTCTGGAAGTGTTGTGGCACTTGCAAACGCCCGGCACGCGTGTCCGGGGTGTGCCCCCCTCATGGACGGCGCTGCTGCCGGCACCTGGAGGGGGGAAACTGACACGTGGGGTCTACACGGAGGGGATCTTGCTGTGGGTCTGGCCCGGATGTTGCTCCAAAGTGTTCCTATGGGCTGACCTAACACAACCGGGTGGGGAGGTCCACTGGTCAAAGCCCGTCCGTGCAAAGTCAAAGGGCTAGATCCCGTGGTCAAACGCTACAGGGTTAGGCGGGACGGGGGCACTGGGGGTAGCAATGCCACCGGAGCGTCGCACCCGGCCCTCATACATGCGGGGTGGTGTGGTGGCATGTCCGAAGAGGCGGGACGCATCTCCGGGGCGTGGCCCCCCCTCACGGAACGCGATGACACGGTAGTAGACGTTCTGCGGTAACGATGCGGCGTCAATATTACTAAATACTCGGAGCGCGATAAAATCATGAGTTTTTTTGCACGACGTGGGCACATGTGCTATAGGAACGATGGTATTTTTTCATAATTTTTGGTGATGGAGAAGTATCCGAAAAATTCCCTCTACGCGGATTGCCCTTCGCGCGTCTACGGCTGTGGCCGGCGGCCTCCGGGGGCTAGCATGCCGCCAAATCTTGCGTAGGCAGCCTCTCACAAGTCTGGAAGTGTTGTGGCAGTTGCAAACGCCCGGCACGCGTGTCCGGGGTGTGCCCCCCTCATGGACGGCGCCGCCGCCGGAACCTGGAGGGGGGAAACTGACACGTGGGGTCTACACGGAGGGGATCTTGCTGTGGGTCTGGCCCGGATGTTGCTCCAAAGTGTTCCTATGGGCTGACCTAACACAACCGGGTGGGGAGGTCCACTGGTCAAAGCCCGTCCATGCAAAGTCAAAGGGCTAGATCCCGTGGTCAAACGCTACAGGGTTAGGCGGGACGGGGGCACTGGGGGTAGCAATGCCACCGGAGCGTCGCACCCGGCCCTCATACATGCGGGGTGGTGTGGTGGCATGTCCGAAGAGGCGGGACGCGTCTCTGGGGCGTGGCCCCCCCTCACGGACGGTGATGACACGGTAGTAGACGTTCTGCGGTAACGATGCGGCGTCAATATTACTAAATACTCGGAGCGCGATAAAATCATGAGTTTTTTGCACGACGTGGGCACATGTGCTATAGGAACGATGGTATTTTTTCATAATTTTTGGTGATGGAGTAGTATCCGAAAAATTCCCTCTACGCGGATTGCCCTTCGCGCGTCTACGGCTGTGGCCGGCGGCCTCCGGGGGCTAGCATGCCGCCAAATCTTGCGTAGGCGGCCTCTCACAAGTCTGGAAGTGTTGTGGCAGTTGCAAACGCCCGGCACGCGTGTCCGGGATGTGCCCCCCTCATGGACGGCGCCGCCGCCGGCACCTGGAGGGGGGAAACTAACACGTGGGGTCTACACAGAGGGGATCTTGCTGTGGGTCTGGCCCGGATGTTGCTCCAAAGTGTTCCTATGGGCTGACCTAACACAACCGGGTGGGGAGGTCCACTGGTCAAAGCCCGTCCGTGCAAAGTCAAAGGGCTAGATCCCGTGGTCAAACGCTACAGGGTTAGGCGGGACGGGGGCACTGGGGGTAGCAATGCCACCGGAGCGTCGCACCCGGCCCTCATACATGCGGGGTGGTGTGGTGGCATGTCCGAAGAGGCGGGACTCGTCTCCGGGGCGTGGCCCCCCCTCACGGACGGCGATGACACGGTAGTAGACGTTCTGCGGTAACGATGCGGTGTCAATATTACTAAATACTCGGAGCGCGATAAAATCATGAGTTTTTTTGCACGACGTGGGCACATGTGCTATAGGAACGATGGTATTTTTTCATAATTTTTGGTGATGGAGAAGTATCCGAAAAATTCCCTCTACGCGGATTGCGCTTCGCGCGTCTACGGCTGTGGCCGGCGGCCTCCGGGGGCTAGCATGCCGCCAAATCTTGCGTAGGCGGCCTCTCACAAGCCTGGAAGTGTTGTGGCAGTTGCAAACGCCCGGCACGCGTGTCCGGGGTGTGCCCCCCTCATGGACGGCGCCGCCGCCGGCACCTGGAGGGGGGAAACTGATGCGTGGGGTCTACACGGAGGGGATCTTGCTGTGGGTCTGGCCCGGATGTTGCTCCAAAGTGTTCCTATGGGCTGACCTAACACAACCGGGTGGGGAGGTCCACTGGTCAAAGCCCGTCCGTGCAAAGTCAAAGGGCTAGATCCCGTGGTCAAACGCTACAGGGTTAGGCGGGACGGGGGCACTAGGGGAAGCAATGCCACCGGAGCATCGCACCCGGCCCTCATACATGCGGGGTGGTGTGGTGGCACGTCCGAAGAGGCGGGACGCGTCTCCGGGGCGTGGCCCCCCCTCACGGACGGCGATGACACGGTAGTAGATGTTCTGCGGTAACGATGCGGCGTCAATAGTACTAAATACTCGGAGCGCGATAAAATCTCGAGTTTTTTTGCACGACGTGGGCACATGTGCTATAGGAACGATGGTATTTTTTCATAATTTTTGGTGATGGAGTAGTTTCCGGAAAATTCCCTCTACGCGCATTGCCCTTCGCGCGTCTACGGCTGTGGCCGGCGGCCTCCGGGGGCTAGCATGCCGCCAAATCTTGCGTAGGCGGCCTCTCACAAGTCTGGAAGTGTTGTGGCACTTGCAAACGCCCGGCACGCGTGTCCGGGGTGTGCCCCCCTCATGGACGGCGCCGCCGCCGGCACCTGGAGGGGGGAAACTGACGCGTGGGGTCTACACGGAGGGGATCATGCTGTGGGTCTGGCCCGGATGTTGCTCCAAAGTGTTCCTATGGGCTGACCTAACACAACCGGGTGGGGAGGTCCACTGGTCAAAGCCCGTCCGTGCAAAGTCAAAGGGCTAGATCCCGTGGTCAAACACTATAGGGTTAGGCGGGACGGGGGCACTAGGGGTAGCAATGCCACCGGAGCGTCGCACTCGGCCCTCATACATGCAGGGTGGTGTGGTGGCATGTCCGAAGAGGCGGGACTCGTCTCCGGGGCATGGCCCCCCCCTCACGGACGGCGATGACACGGTAGTAGACGTTCTGCGGTAACGATGCGGCCTCAATATTACTAAATACTCGGAGCGCGATAAAATCATGAGTTTTTTTGCACGACATGGGCACATGTGCTATAGGAACGATGGTATTTTTTCATAATTTTTGGTGATGGAGAAGTATCCGAAAAATTCCCTCTACGCGGATTGCCCTTCGCGCGTCTACTGCTGTGGCCGGCGGCCTCCGGGGGCTAGCATGCCGCCAAATCTTGCGTAGGCGGCCTCTCACAAGTCTGGAAGTGTTGTGCCAGTTGCAAACGCCCAGCACGCGTGTCCGGGGTGTGCCCCCCTCATGGACGGCGCCGCCGCCGGCACCTGGAGGGGGAAACTGACGCGTGGGGTCTACACAGAGGGGATCTTGCTGTGGGTCTGGCCCGGATGTTCCTCCAAAGTGTTCCTATGGGCTGACCTCACACAACCGGGTGGGGAGGTCCACTGGTCAAAGCCCGTCCGTGCAAACTCAAAGGGCTAGATCGCGTGGTCAAACGCTACAAGGTTAGGCGGGACGGGGGCACTGGGGGTAGCAATGCCACCGGAGCGTCGCACAGGGCCCTCATACATGCGGGGTGGTGTGGTGGCATGTCCGAATAGGCGGGACACGTCTCCGGGGCGAGGCCCCCCTCACGGACGGCGATGACACGGTAGTAGACGTTCTGCGGTAACGATGCGGCATCAATATTACTAAATACTCGGAGCGCGATAAAATCATAAGTTTTTTTTGCACGACGTGGGCACATGTGCTATAGGAATGGTGGTATTTTTTCATAATTTTTGGTGATGGAGAAGTATCCGAAAAATTGCCTCTATGCGGATTGCCCTTCACGCGTCTACGGCTGTGGCCGGCGGCCTCCGGGGGCTTGCATGCCGCCAAATCTTGCGTAGGCGGTCTGTCACAAGTCTGGAAGTGTTGTGGCGGTTGCAAACGCCCGGCACGCGTGTCCGGGGTGTGCCCCCCCTCACGGACGGCGCCGCCACCGGCAGCTGGAGGGGGGAAACGGACGCGTGGGGTCTACACGGAGGGGATCTTGCTGTGGGTCTGGCCCGGATGTTGCTCCAAAGTGTTCCTATGGGCTGACCTAACACAACCGGGTGGGGAGGTCCACTGGTCAAAGCCCGTCTGTGCAAAGTCAAAGGGCTAGATTTCGTGGTCAAACGCTACAAGGTTAGGCGGGACGGGGGCACTGGGGGTAGCAATGCCACCGGAGCATCGCACCGGGCCCTCATACATGCGGGGTGGTGTGGTGGCATGTCCAAAGAGGCGGGACGCGTCTCCGGGGCGTGCCCCCCCCTCACGGACGGCGATGACACGGTACTAGACGTTCTGCGGTAACGATGCGGCGTCAATATTACTAAATACTCGGAGCGTGATAAAATCATGAGTTTTTCTGCACGACGTGGGCACATGTGCTATAGGAACGATGGTATTTTTTCATAATTTTTGGTGATGGAGAAGTATCCGAATAATTCCCTCTACGCGGATTGCCCTTCGCGCGTCTACGGCTGTGGCCGGCGGCCTCCGGGGGCTAGCATGCCGCCAAATCTTGCGTAGGCGGCCTCTCACAAGTCTGGAAGTGTTGTGGCAGTTGCAAACGCCCGGCACGCGTGTCCGGGGTGTGCCCTCCTCGTGGACGGCGCCGCCGCCGGCACCTGGAGGGGGGAAACTGACACGTGGGGTCTACACGGAGGGGATCTTGCTGTGGGTCTGGCCCGGATGTTGCTCCAAAGTGTTCCTATGGGCTGACCTAACACAACCGGGTGGGGAGGTCCACTGGTCAAAGCCCGTCCGTGCAAAGTCAAAGGGCTAGATCCCGTGGTCAAACGCTACAAGGTTAGGCGGGACGGGGGCATTGGGGGTAGCAATGCCACCGGAGCGTCGCACCCGGCCCTCATACATGCGGGGTGGTGTGGTGGCATGTCCGAAGAGGCGGGACTCGTCTCCGTGGCGTGGCCCCCCCTCACGGACGGCGATGACACGGTAGTAGACGTTCTGCGGTAACGATGCGGCGTCAATATTACTAAATACTCGGAGCGCGATAAAATCATGAGTTTTTTTGCACGACGTGGGCACATGTGCTATAGGAACGATGGTATTTTTTCATAATTTTTTGTGATGGAGAAGTATCCGCAAAATTCCCTCTACACGGATTGCCCTTCGCGCGTCTACGGCTATGGCCGGCGGCCTCCGGGGGCTAGCATGGCGCCAAATCTTGCGTAGGTGACTCTCACAAGTCTGGGAGTGTTGTGGCAGTTGCAAACGCCTGGCACGCGTGTCCGGGGTGTGCCCCCCTCACGGACGGCGCCGCCGCCGGCACCTGGAGGGGGGAAACTGACGCGTGGGGTCTACACGGAGGGGATCTTACTATGGGTCTGGCTCGGATGTTGCTCCAAAGTGTTCCTATGGGCTGACCTAACACAACCGGGTGGGGAGGTCCACTGGTCAAAGCCCGTCCGTGCAGAGTCAAAGGGCTAGATCCCGTGGTCAAACGCTACAGGGTTAGGCGGGACGGGGGCACTGGGGGTAGCAATGCCACCGGAGCGTCGCACCCGGCCCTCATGCATGCGGGGTGGTGTGGTGGCATGTCCGAAGAGGCGGGACGCATCTCCGGGGCGTGGCCCCCCCTCACGGACGGCGATGACACGGTAGTAGACGTTTTGCGGTAACGATGCGGCGTCAATATTACTAAATACTCGGAGCGCGATAAAATCATGAGTTTTTTTGCACGACGTGGTCACATGTGCTATAGGAACGATGGTATTTTTTCATAATTTTTGGTGATGGAGTAGTATCCGAAAAATTCCCTCTACGCGGATTGCCCTTCGCGCGTCTACGGCTGTGGCCGGCGGCCTCCGGGGGCTAGCATGCCACCAAATCTTGCGTAGGCGGCCTCTCACAAGTCTGGAAGTGTTGTGGCAGTTGCAAACGCCGGGCACGCGTGTCCGGGGTGTGCCCCCGTCACGGACGGCGCCGCCGCCGGCACCTGGAGGGGGGAAACTGACACGTGGGGTCTACACGGAGGGGATCTTGCTGTGGGTCTGGCCCGGATGTTGCTCCAAAGTGTTCCTATGGGCTGACCTAACACAACTGGGTGGGGAGGTCCACTGGTCAAAGCCCGTCCGTGCAAAGTCAAAGGGCTAGATCCCGTGGTCAAACGCTACAGGGTTAGGCGGGACGGGGGCACTGGGGGTAGCAATGCCACGGGAGCATCGCACCGGGCCCTCATACATGCGGGGTGGTGTGGTGGCATGTCCGAAGAGGCGGGACTCGTCTCCGGGGCGTGGCCGCCCCTCACGGACGGCGATGACACGGTAGTAGACGTTCTGCGGTAACGATGCGGCGTCAATATTACTAAATACTCGGAGCGCGATAAAATCATGAGTTTTTTTGCACGACGTGGGCACATGTGCTATAGGAACGGTGGTATTTTTTTCATAATTTTTGGTGATGGAGAAGTATCCGAAAAATTGCCTCTATGCGGATTGCCCTTCACGCGTCTACGGCTGTGGCCGGCGGCCTCCGGGGGCTTGCATGCCGCCAAATCTTGCGTAGGCGGTCTGTCACAAGTCTGGAAGTGTTGTGGCGGTTGCAAACGCCCGGCACGCGTGTCCGGGGTGTGCCCCCCCTCACGGACGGCGCCGCCACCGGCAGCTGGAGGGGGGAAACGGACGCGTGGGGTCTACACGGAGGGGATCTTGCTGTGGGTCTGGCCCGGATGTTGCTCCAAAGTGTTCCTATGGGCTGACCTAACACAACCGGGTGGGGAGGTCCACTGGTCAAAGCCCGTCCGTGCAAAGTCAAAGGGCTAGATTCCGTGGTCAAACGCTACAAGGTTAGGCGGGACGGGGGCACTGGGGGTAGCAATGCCACCGGAGCATCGCACCGGGCCCTCATACATGCGGGGTGGTGTGGTGGCATGTCCAAAGAGGCGGGACGCGTCTCCGGGGCGTGGCCCCCCCTCACGGACGGCGATGACACGGTACTAGACGTTCTGCGGTAACGATGCGGCGTCAATATTACTAAATACTCGGAGCGTGATAAAATCATGAGTTTTTCTGCACGACGTGGGCACATGTGCTATAGGAACGATGGTATTTTTTCATAATTTTTGGTGATGGAGAAGTATCCGAATAATTCCCTCTACGCGGATTGCCCTTCGCGCGTCTACGGCTGTGGCCGGCGGCCTCCGGGGGCTAGCATGCCGCCAAATCTTGCGTAGGCGGCCTCTCACAAGTCTGGAAGTGTTGTGGCAGTTGCAAACGCCCGGCACGCGTGTCCGGGGTGTGCCCCCCTCGTGGACGGCGCCGCCGCCGGCACCTGGAGGGGGGAAACTGACACGTGGGGTCTACACGGAGGGGATCTTGCTGTGGGTCTGGCCCGGATGTTGCTCCAAAGTGTTCCTATGGGCTGACCTAACACAACCGGGTGGGGAGGTCCACTGGTCAAAGCCCGTCCGTGCAAAGTCAAAGGGCTAGATCCCGTGGTCAAACGCTACAAGGTTAGGCGGGACGGGGGCATTGGGGGTAGCAATGCCACCGGAGCGTCGCACCCGGCCCTCATACATGCGGGGTGGTGTGGTGGCATGTCCGAAGAGGCGGGACTCGTCTCTGGGGCGTGGCCCCCCCTCACGGACGGCGATGACACGGTAGTAGACGTTCTGCGGTAACGATGCGGCGTCAATATTACTAAATACTCGGAGCGCGATAAAATCATGAGTTTTTTTGCACGACGTGGGCACATGTGCTATAGGAACGATGGTATTTTTTCATAATTTTTTGTGATGGAGAAGTATCCGAAAAATTCCCTCTACACGGATTGCCCTTCGCGCGTCTACGGCTATGGCCGGCGGCCTCCGGGGGCTAGCATGCCGCCAAATCTTGCGTAGGCGACTCTCACAAGTCTGGGAGTGTTGTGGCAGTTGCAAACGCCCGGCACGCGTGTCCGGGGTGTGCCCCCCTCACGGACGGCGCCGCCGCCGGTACCTGGAGGGGGGAAACTGACGCGTGGGGTCTACACGGAGGGGATCTTACTGTGGGTCTGGCCCGGATGTTGCTCCAAAGTGTTCCTATGGGCTGACCTAACACAACCGGGTGGGGAGGTCCACTGGTCAAAGCCCGTCCGTGCAGAGTCAAAGGGCTAGATCCCGTGGTCAAACGTTACAGGGTTAGGCGGGACGGGGGCACTGGGGGTAGCAATGCCACCGGAGCGTCGCACCCGGCCCTCATACATGCGGGGTGGTGTGGTGGCATGTCCGAAGAGGCGGGACGCATCTCCGGGGCGTGGCCCCCCCTCACGGACGGCGATGACACGGTAGTAGACGTTTTGCGGTAACGATGCGGCGTCAATATTACTAAATACTTGGAGCGCGATAAAATCATGAGTTTTTTTGCACGACGTGGTCACATGTGCTATAGGAACGATGGTATTTTTTCATAATTTTTGGTGATGGAGTAGTATCCGAAAAATTCCCTCTACGCGGATTGCCCTTCGCGCGTCTACGGCTGTGGCCGGCGGCCTCCGGGGGCTAGCATGCCACCAAATCTTGCGTAGGCGGCCTCTCACAAGTCTGGAAGTGTTGTGGCAGTTGCAAACGCCGGGCACGCGTGTCCGAGGTGTGCCCCCGTCACGGACGGCGCCGCCGCCGGCACCTGGAGGGGGGAAACGGACGCGTGGGTCTACACGGAGGGGATCTTGCTATGGGTCTGGCCCGGATATTGCTCCAAAGTGTGCCTATGGGCTGACCTAACACAACCGGGTGGTGAGGTCCACTGGTCAAAGCCCGTCCGTGCAAAGTCAAAGGGCTAGATCCCGTGGTCAAACGCTACAGGGTTAGGCGGGACGGGGGCACTGGGGGTTAGCAATGCCGCCGGAGCGTCGCACCGGGCCCTCATACATGCGGGGTGGTGTGGTGGCATTTCCGAAGAGGCGGGACTCGTCTCCGGGGCGTGGCCCCCCCTCAGGGACGGCGATGACACGGTAGTAGACGTTCTGCGGTAACGATGCGGCGTCAATATTACTAAATACTCGGAGCGCGATAAAATCATGAGTTTTTTTGCACGACGTGGGCACATGTGCTACAGGAACGACGGTATTTTTTCATAATTTTTCGTGATGGAGAAGTATCCAAAAAATTCCCTCTACGCGGATTGCCCTTCGCGCGTCTACGGCTGTGGCCGGCGGCCTCCGGAGGCTAGCATGCCGCCAAATGTTGCGTAGGCGGCCTCTCACAAGTCTGGAAGTGTTGTGGCAGTTGCAAACGCCCGGCACGGGTGTCCGGGTTGTGCCCCCCACACGGACGGCGCCGCCGCCGGCACCTGGAGGGGGGAAACTGACGCGTGGGGTCTACACGGAGGGGATCTTACTGTGGGTCTGGCCCGGATGTTGCTCCAAAGTGTTCCTATGGGCTGACCTAACACAACCGGGTGGGGAGGTCCACTGGTCAAAGCCCGTCCGTGCAAAGTCAAAGGGCTAGATCCCGTGGTCAAACGCTACAGGGTTAGGCGGGACGGGGGCACTGGGGGTAGCAATGCCATCGGAGCGTCGCACCCGGCCCTCATACATGCGGGGTGGTGTGGTGGCATGTCCGAAGAGGCGGGACGCATCTCCGGGGCGTGGCCCCCCCTCACGGACGGCGATGACACGGTAGTAGACGTTCTGCGGTAACGATGCGGCGTCAATATTACTAAATACTCGGAGCACGATAAAATCATGAGTTTTTTTGCACGACGTGGTCACATGTGCTATAGGAACGATGGTATTTTTTCATAATTTTTGGTGATGGAGTAGTATCCGAAAAATTCCCTCTACGTGGATTTCCCTTCGCGCGTCTACGGCTGTGGCCGGCGGCCTCCGGAGGCTAGCATGCCACCAAATCTTGCGTAGGCGGCCTCTCACAAGTCTGGAAGTGTTGTGGCAGTTGCAAACGCCCGGCACGCGTGTCCGGGGTGTGCCCCCGTCATGGACGGCGCCGTCGCCGGCACCTGGAGGGGGGAAACTGACACGTGGGATCTACACGGAGGGGATCTTGCTGTGGGTCTGGCCCGGATGTTGCTCCAAAGTGTTCCTATGGGCTGACCTAACACAACCGGGTGGGGAGGTCCACTGGTCAAAGCCCGTCCGTGCAAAGTCAAAGGGCTAGATCCCGTGGTCAAACGCTACAGGGTTAGGCGGGACGGGGGCACGGGGGGGGGGGGGGGGTAGCAATGCCACCGGGGCGTCGCACCGGGCCCTCATACATGCGGGGTGGTGTGGTGGCATGTCCGAAGAGGCGGGACGCATCTCCGGGGCGTGGCCCCCCCTCACGGACGGCGATGACACGGTAGTACACGTTCTGCGGTAACGATGCGGTGTCAATATTACTAAATACTCGGAGCGCGATAAAATCATGAGTTCTTTTGCACGACGTGGGCACATGTGCTATAGGAACGATGGTATTTTTTTCATAATTTTTGGTGATGGAGAAGTATCCGAAAAATTCCCTCTATGCGGATTGCCCTTCGCGCGTCTACGGCTGTGGCTGGCGGCCTCTGGGAGCTAGCATGCCGCCAAATCTTGCGTAGGTGGCCTCTCACAAGTCTGGAAGTGTTGTGGCGGTTGCAAACGCCCGGCACGCGTGTCCGGGGTGTGCCCCCCCTCACGGACGGCACCGCCACCGGCACCTGGAGGGGGGAAACGGACGCGTGGGTCTACACGGAGGGGATCTTGCTATGGGTCTGGCCCGGATATTGCTCCAAAGTGTGCCTATGGGCTGACCTAACACAACCGGGTGGTGAGGTCCACTGGTCAAAGCCCGTCCGTGCAAAGTCAAAGGGCTAGATCCCGTGGTCAAACGCTACAGCGTTAGGCGGGACGGGGGCACTGGGGGGTAGCAATGCCGCCGGAGCGTCGCACCGAGCCCTCATACATGCGGGGTGGTGTGGTGGCATTTCCGAAGAGGCGGGACGCGTCTCCGGGGCATGGTACCCCCTCACGGATGGCGATGACACGGTAGTAGACATTCTGCGGTAACGATGCGGCGTCAATATTACTAAATACTCGGAGCGCGATAAAATCATGAGTTTTTTTGCACGACGTGGGCACATGTGCTATAGGAACAATGGTATTTTTTCATAATTTTTGGTGATGGAGAAGTATCCGAAAAATTCCCTCTATGCGGATTGCCCTTCGCGCGTCTACAGCTGTGGCCGGCGGTCTCCAGGGGCTAGCATGCCGCCAAATCTTGCGTAGACGGCCTCTCACAAGTCTGGAACTGTTGTGGTGGTTGCAAACGCCTGGCACGTGTGTCCGGGGTGTGCCCTCCCTCACGGACGGCACCGCCGCCGACACCTGGAGGGGGGAAACGGACGCGTGGGGTCTACACGGAGGGGATCTTGCTGTGGGTCTGGCCCAGATGTTTCTCCAAAGTGTTCCTATGGGCTGACCTAACACAACCAGGTGGGGAGGTCCACTGGTCAAAGCCCGTCCGTGCAAAGTCAAAGGGCTAGATCGCATTGTCAAACGCTACATGGTTAGGCGGGACGGGGGCACATGGGGGTAGCAATGCCACTGGAGCGTCGCACCGGGCCCTCATACATGCGGGGTGGTGTGGTGGCATGTCCGAATAGGCGGGACGCGTCTCCGGGGCGTGCCCCCCCCTCACGGACGGCGATGACACGGTAGTAGACGTTCTGCGGTAACGATGCGGCGTCAATATTACTAAATACTCGGAGCGCGATAAAATCATGAGTTTTTTTGCACGACGTGGGCACATGTGCTATAGGAACGATGGTATTTTTTCATAATTTTTTGTGATGGAGAAGTATCCGAAAAATTCCCTCTACGCGGATTGCCCTTCGCGCGTCTACGGCTATGGCCGGCGGCGTCCGAGGGCTAGCATGCCGCCAAATCTTGCGTAGGCGACTCTCACAAGTCTGGAAGTGTTGTGGCAGTTGCAAACGCCCGGCACGCGTGTCCGGGGTGTGCCCCCCTCACGGACGGTGCCGCCGCCGGCACCTGGAGGGGGGAAACTGACGCGTGGGGTCTACACGGAGGGGATCTTACTGTGGGTCTGGCCCGGATGTTGCTCCAAAGTGTTCCTATGGGCTGACCTAACACAACCGGGTGGGGAGGTCCATTGGTCAAAGCCCGTCCGTGCAGAGTCAAAGGGCTAGATCCCGTGGTCAAACGCTACAGGGTTAGGCGGGACGGGGGCACTGGGGGTAGCAATGCCACCGGAGCGTCGCACCCGGCCCTCATACATGCGGGATGGTGTGGTGGCATGTCCGAAGAGGCGGGACGCATCTCCGGGGCGTGGCCCCCCCTCACGGACGGCGATGACACGGTAGTAGACGTTTTGCGGTAACGATGCGGCGTCAATATTACTAAATACTCGGAGCGCGATAAAATCATTAGTTTTTTTGCACGACGTGGTCACATGTGCTATAGGAACGATGGTATTTTTTCATAATTTTTGGTGATGGAGTAGTATCCGAAAAATTCCCTCTACGCGGATTGCCCTTCGCGCGTCTACGGCTGTGGCCGGCGGCCTCCGGGGGCTAGCATGCCACCAAATCTTGCGTAGGCGGCCTCTCACAAGTCTGGAAGTGTTGTGGCAGTTGCAAACGCCGGGCACGCGTGTCCGGGGTGTGCCCCCGTCACGGACGGCGCCGCCGCCGGCACCTGGAGGAGGGAAACTGACACGTGGGGTCTACACGGAGGGGATCCTGCTGTGGTTCTGGCCCGGATGTTGCTCCAAAGTGTTCCTATGGGATGACCTAACACAACTGGGTGGGGAGGTCCACTGGTCAAAGCCCGTCCGTGCAAAGTCAAAGGGCTAGATCCCGTGGTCAAACGCTACAGGGTTAGGCGGGACGGGGGCACTGGGGGGTAGCAATGCCACGGGAGCGTCGCACCGGGCCCTCATACATGCGGGGTGGTGTGGTGGCATGTCCGAAGAGGCGGGACTCGTCTCCGGGGCGTGGCCCCCCCTCTCGGACGGCGATGACACGGTAGTAGACGTTCTGTGGTAACGATGCGGCGTCAATATTACTAAATACTCGGAGCGCGATAAAATCATGAGTTTTTTGCACGACGTGGGCACATGTGCTATAGGAACGATGGTATTTTTTCATAATTTTTGGTGATGGAGAAGTATCCAAAAAATTCCCTCTACGCGGATTGCCCTTTGCGCGTCTACGGCTGTGGCCGGCGGCCTCCGGAGGCTAGCATGCCGCCAAATCTTGCGTAGGCGGCCTCTCACAAGTCTGGAAGTGTTGTGGCAGTTGCAAACGCCCGGCACGCGTGTCCGGGGTGTGCCTCCCTCACGGACGGCGCCGCCGCCGGCACCTGGAGGGGGGAAACTGACGCGTGGGGTCTACACGGAGGGGATCTTACTGTGGGTCTGGCCCAGATGTTGCTCCAAAGTGTTCCTATGGGCTGACCTAACACAACCGGGTGGGGAGGTCCACTGGTCAAAGCCCGTCCGTGCAAAGTCAAAGGGCTAGATCCCGTGGTCAAACGCTACAGGGTTAGGCGGGACGGGGGCACTGGGGGTAGCAATGCCACCGGAGCGTCGCACCCGGCCCTCATACATGCGGGATGGTGTGGTGGCATGTCCGAAGAGGCGGGACGCATCTCCGGGCCGTGGCCGCCCCTCACGGACGGCGATGACACGGTAGTAGACGTTCTGCGGTAACGATGCGGCGTCAATATTACTAAATACTCGGTGCACGATAAAATCATGAGTTTTTTTGCACGACGTGGTCACATGTGCTATAGGAACGATGGTATTTTTTCATAATTTTTGGTGATGGAGTAGTATCCGAAAAATTCCCTCTACGTGGATTGCCCTTCGCGCGTCTACGGCTATGGCCGGCGGCCTCCGGAGGCTAGCATGCCACCAAATCTTGCGTAGGCGGCCTCTCACAAGTCTGGAAGTGTTGTGGCTGTTGCAAACGCCCGGCACGCGTGTCCGGGGTGTGCCCCCGTCATGGACGGCGCCGTCGCCGGCACCTGGAGGGGGGAAACTGACACGCGGGATCTACACGGAGGGGATCTTGCTGTGGGTCTGGCCCGGATGTTGCTCCAAAGTGTTCCTATGGGCTGACCTAACACAACCGGGTGGGGAGGTCCACTGGTCAAAGCCCGTCCGTGCAAAGTCAAAGGGCTAGATCCCGTGGTCAAACGCTACAGGGTTAGGCGGGACGGGGGCACGGGGGGGGGGGGGGGGGGGTAGCAATGCCACCGGGGCGTCGCACCGGGCCCTCATACATGCGGGGTGGTGTGGTGGCATGTCCGAAGAGGCGGGACGCATCTCCGGGGCGTGGCGCCCCCTCACGGACGGCGATGACACGGTAGTACATGTTCTGCGGTAACGATGCGGCGTCAATATTACTAAATACTCGGAGCGCGATAAAATCATGAGTTCTTTTGCACGACGTGGGCACATGTGCTATAGGAACGATGGTATTTTTTTCATAATTTTTGGTGATGGAGAAGTATCCGAAAAATTCCCTCTATGCGGATTGCCCTTCGCGCGTCTACGGCTGTGGCTGGCGGCCTCTGGGAGCTAGCATGCCGCCAAATCTTGCGTAGGTGGCCTCTCACAAGTCTGGAAGTGTTGTGGCGGTTGCAAACGCCCGGCACGCGTGTCCGGGGTGTGCCCCCCCTCACGGACGGCGCCGCCACCGGCACCTGGAGGGGGGAAACGGACGCGTGGGTCTACACGGAGGGGATCTTGCTATGGGTCTGGCCCGGATATTGCTCCAAAGTGTGCCTATGGGCTGACCTAACACAACCGGGTGGTGAGGTCCACTGGTCAAAGCCCGTCCGTGCAAAGTCAAAGGGCTAGATCCCGTGGTCAAACGCTACAGGGTTAGGCGGGACGGGGGCACTGGGGGGTAGCAATGCCGCCGGAGCGTCGCACCGAGCCCTCATACATGCGGGGTGGTGTGGTGGCATTTCCGAAGAGGCGGGACGCGTCTCCGGGGCATGGTACCCCCTCACGGATGGCGATGACACGGTAGTAGACATTCTGCGGTAACGATGCGGCGTCAATATTACTAAATACTCGGAGCGCGATAAAATCATGAGTTTTTTTGCACGACGTGGGCACATGTGCTATAGGAACAATGGTATTTTTTCATAATTTTTGGTGATGGAGAAGTATCCGAAAAATTCCCTCTATGCGGATTGCCCCTCACGCGTCTACGGCTGTGGCCGGCGGTCTCCTGGGGCTAGCATGCCGCCAAATCTTGCGTAGACGGCCTCTCACAAGTCTGGAACTGTTGTGGCGGTTGCAAACGCCCGGCACGTGTGTCCGGGGTGTGCCCTCCCTCACGGACGGCACCGCCGCCGACACCTGGAGGGGGGAAACGGACGCGTGGGGTCTACACGGAGGGGATCTTGCTGTGGGTCTGGCCCACATGTTTCTCCAAAGTGTTCCTATGGGCTGACCTAACACAACCGGGTGGGGAGGTCCACTGGTCAAAGCCCGTCCGTGCAAAGTCAAAGGGCTAGATCGCATGGTCAAACGCTACATGGTTAGGCGGGACGGGGGCACATGGGGGTAGCAATGCCACTGGAGCGTCGCACCGGGCCCTCATACATGCGGGATGGTGTGGTGGCATGTCCGAATAGGCGGGACGCATCTCCGGGGCGTGCCCCCCCCCTCACGGACGGCGATGACACGGTAGTAGACGTTCTGCGGTAACGATGCGGCGTCAATATTACTAAATACTCGGAGCGCGATAAAATCATGAGTTTTTTTGCACGACGTGGGCACATGTGCTATAGGAACGATGGTATTTTTTCATAATTTTTTGTGATGGAGAAGTATCCGAAAAATTCCCTCTACGCGGATTGCCCTTCGCGCGTCTACGGCTGTGGCCGGCGGCCTCCGAGGGCTAGCATGCCGCCAAATCTTGCGTAGGCGACTCTCACAAGTCTGGAAGTGTTGTGGCAGTTGCAAACGCCCGGCACGCGTGTCCGGGGTGTGCCCCCCTCACGGACGGCGCCGCCGCCGGCACCTGGAGGGGGGAAACTGACGCGTGGGGTCTACACGGAGGGGATCTTACTGTGGGTCTGGCCCGGATGTTGCTCCAAAGTGTTCCTATGGGCTGACCTAACACAACCGGGTGGGGAGGTCCACTGGTCAAAGCCCGTCCGTGCAGAGTCAAAGGGCTAGATCCCGTGGTCAAACGCTACAGGGTTAGGCGGGACTGGGGCACTAGGGGTAGCAATGCCACCGGAGCGTCGCACCCGGCCCTCATACATGCGGGATGGTGTGGTGGCATGTCCGAAGAGGCGGGACGCATCTCCGGGGCGTGGCCCCCCCTCATGGACGGCGATGACACGGTAGTAGACGTTTTGCGGTAACGATGCGGCGTCAATATTACTAAATACTCGGAGCGCGATAAAATCATGAGTTTTTTTGCACGACGTGGTCACATGTGCTATAGGAACGATGGTATTTTTTCATAATTTTTGGTGATGGAGTAGTATCCGAAAAATTCCCTCTACGCGGATTGCCCTTCGCGCGTCTACGGCTGTGGCCGGCGGCCTCCGGGGGCTAGCATGCCACCAAATCTTGCGTAGGCGGCCTCTCACAAGTATGGAAGTGTTGTGGCAGTTGCAAACGCCGGGCACGCGTGTCCGGGGTGTGCCCCCGTCACGGACGGCGCCGCCGCCGGCACCTGGAGGAGGGAAACTGACACGTGGGGTCTACACGGAGGGGATCTTGCTGTGGGTCTGGCCCGGATGTTGCTCCAAAGTGTTCCTATGGGCTGACCTAACACAACTGGGTGGGGAGGTCCACTGGTCAAAGCCCGTCCGTGCAAAGTCAAAGGGCTAGATCCCGTGGTCAAACGCTACAGGGTTAGGCGGGACGGGGGCACTGGGGGGTAGCAATGCCACGGGAGCATCGCACCGGGCCCTCATACATGCGGGGTGGTGTGGTGGCATGTCCGAAGAGGCGGGACTCGTCTCCGGGGCGTGGCCCCCCCTCACGGACGGCGATGACACGGTAGTAGACGTTCTGCGGTAACGATGCGGCGTCAATATTACTAAATACTCGGAGCGCGATAAAATCATGAGTTTTTTGCACGACGTGGGCACATGTGCTATAGGAACGATGGTATTTTTTCATAATTTTTGGTGATGGAGAAGTATCCAAAAAATTCCCTCTACGCGGATTGCCCTTCGCGCGTCTACGGCTGTGGCCGGCGGCCTCCGGAGGCTAGCATGCCGCCAAATCTTGCGTAGGCGGCCTCTCACAAGTCTGGAAGTGTTGTGGCAGTTGCAAACGCCCGGCACGCGTGTCAGGGGTGTGCCTCCCTCACGGACGGCGCCGCCGCCGGCACCTGGAGGGGGGAAACTAACGCGTGGGGTCTACACGGAGGGGATCTTACTGTGGGTCTGGCCCGGATGTTGCTCCAAAGTGTTCCTATGGGCTGACCTAACACAACCGGGTGGGGAGGTCCACTGGTCAAAGCCCGTCCGTGCAAAGTCAAAGGGCTAGATCCCGTGGTCAAACGCTACAGGGTTAGGCGGGACGGGGGCACTGGGGGTAGCAATGCCACCGGAGCGTCGCACCCGGCCCTCATACATGCGGGGTGGTGTGGTGGCATGTCCGAAGAGGCGGGACGCATCTCCGGGCCGTGGCCGCCCCTCATGGACGGCGATGACACGGTAGTAGACGTTCTGCGGTAACGATGCGGCGTCAATATTACTAAATACTCGGTGCACGATAAAATCATGAGTTTTTTTGCACGACGTGGTCACATGTGCTATAGGAACGATGGTATTTTTTCATAATTTTTGGTGATGGAGTAGTATCCGAAAAATTCCCTCTACGTGGATTGCCCTTCGCGCGTCTACGGCTATGGCCGGCGGCCTCCGGAGGCTAGCATGCCACCAAATCTTGCGTAGGCGGCCTCTCACAAGTCTGGAAGTGTTGTGGCAGTTGCAAACGCCCGGCACGCGTGTCCGGGGTGTGCCCCCGTCATGGACGGCGCCGTCGCCGGCACCTGGAGGGGGGAAACTGACACGTGGGATCTACACGGAGGGGATCTTGCTGTGGGTCTGGCCCGGATGTTGCTCCAAAGTGTTCCTATGGGCTGACCTAACACAACCGGGTGGGGAGGTCCACTGGTCAAAGCCCGTCCGTGCAAAGTCAAAGGGCTAGATCCCGTGGTCAAACGCTACAGGGTTAGGCGGGACGGGGGCACTGGCGGGTAGCAATGCCGCCGGAGCGTCGCACCGAGCCCTCATACATGCGGGGTGGTGTGGTGGCATTTCCGAAGAGGCGGGACGCGTCTCCGGGGCATGGTACCCCCTCACGGATGGCGATGACACGGTAGTAGACATTCTGCGGTAACGATGCGGCGTCAATATTACTAAATACTCGGAGCGCGATAAAATCATGAGTTTTTTTGCACGACGTGGGCACATGTGCTATAGGAACAATGGTATTTTTTCATAATTTTTGGTGATGGAGAAGTATCCGAAAAATTCCCTCTATGCGGATTGCCCTTCACGCGTCTACGGCTGTGGCCGGCGGTCTCCTGGGGCTAGCATGCCGCCAAATCTTGCGTAGACGGCCTCTCACAAGTCTGGAACTGTTGTGGCGGTTGCAAACGCCCGGCACGTGTGTCCGGGGTGTGCCCTCCCTCACGGACGGCACCGCCGCCGACACCTGGAGGGGGGAAACGGACGCGTGGGGTCTACACGGAGGGGATCTTGCTGTGGGTCTGGCCCACATGTTTCTCCAAAGTGTTCCTATGGGCTGACCTAACACAACCGGGTGGGGAGGTCCACTGGTCAAAGCCCGTCCGTGCAAAGTCAAAGGGCTAGATCGCATGGTCAAACGCTACATGGTTAGGCGGGACGGGGGCACATGGGGGTAGCAATGCCACTGGAGCGTCGCACCGGGCCCTCATACATGCGGGATGGTGTGGTGGCATGTCCGAATAGGCGGGACGCGTCTCCGGGGCGTGCCCCCCCCCTCACGGACGGCGATGACACGGTAGTAGACGTTCTGCGGTAACGATGCGGCGTCAATATTACTAAATACTCGGAGCGCGATAAAATCATGAGTTTTTTTGCACGACGTGGGCACATGTGCTATAGGAACGATGGTATTTTTTCATAATTTTTTGTGATGGAGAAGTATCCGAAAAATTCCCTCTACGCGGATTGCCCTTCGCGCGTCTACGGCTGTGGCCGGCGGCCTCCGAGGGCTAGCATGCCGCCAAATCTTGCGTAGGCGACTCTCACAAGTCTGGAAGTGTTGTGGCAGTTGCAAACGCCCGGCACGCGTGTCCGGGGTGTGCCCCCCTCACGGACGGCGCCGCCGCCGGCACCTGGAGGGGGGAAACTGACGCGTGGGGTCTACACGGAGGGGATCTTACTGTGGGTCTGGCCCGGATGTTGCTCCAAAGTGTTCCTATGGGCTGACCTAACACAACCGGGTGGGGAGGTCCACTGGTCAAAGCCCGTCCGTGCAGAGTCAAAGGGCTAGATCCCGTGGTCAAACGCTACAGGGTTAGGCGGGACGGGGGCACTAGGGGTAGCAATGCCACCGGAGCGTCGCACCCGGCCCTCATACATGCGGGATGGTGTGGTGGCATGTCTGAAGAGGCGGGACGCATCTCCGGGGCGTGGCCCCCCCTCACGGACGGCGATGACACGGTAGTAGACGTTTTGCGGTAACGATGCGGCGTCAATATTACTAAATACTCGGAGCGCGATAAAATCATGAGTTTTTTTGCACGACGTGGTCACATGTGCTATAGGAACGATGGTATTTTTTCATAATTTTTGGTGATGGAGTAGTATCCGAAAAATTCCCTCTACGCGGATTGCCCTTCGCGCGTCTACGGCTGTGGCCGGCGGCCTCCGGGGGCTAGCATGCCACCAAATCTTGCGTAGGCGGCCTCTCACAAGTATGGAAGTGTTGTGGCAGTTGCAAACGCCGGGCACGCGTGTCCGGGGTGTGCCCCCGTCACGGACGGCGCCGCCGCCGGCACCTGGAGGAGGGAAACTGACACGTGGGGTCTACACGGAGGGGATCTTGCTGTGGGTCTGGCCCGGATGTTGCTCCAAAGTGTTCCTATGGGCTGACCTAACACAACTGGGTGGGGAGGTCCACTGGTCAAAGCCCGTCCGTGCAAAGTCAAAGGGCTAGATCCCGTGGTCAAACGCTACAGGGTTAGGAGGGACGGGGGCACTGGGGGGTAGCAATGCCACGGGAGCGTCGCACCGGGCCCTCATACATGCGGGGTGGTGTGGTGGCATGTCCGAAGAGGCGGGACTCGTCTCCGGGGCGTGGCCCCCCCTCACGGACGGCGATGACACGGTAGTAGACGTTCTGCGGTAACGATGCGGCGTCAATATTACTAAATACTCGGAGCGCGATAAAATCATGAGTTTTTTGCACGACGTGGGCACATGTGCTATAGGAACGATGGTATTTTTTCATAATTTTTGGTGATGGAGAAGTATCCAAAAAATTCCCTCTACGCGGATTGCCCTTCGCGCGTCTACGGCTGTGGCCGGCGGCCTCCGGAGGCTAGCATGCCGCCAAATCTTGCGTAGGCGGCCTCTCACAAGTCTGGAAGTGTTGTGGCAGTTGCAAACGCCCGGCACGCGTGTCAGGGGTGTGCCTCCCTCACGGACGGCGCCGCCGCCGGCACCTGGAGGGGGGAAACTAACGCGTGGGGTCTACACGGAGGGGATCTTACTGTGGGTCTGGCCCGGATGTTGCTCCAAAGTGTTCCTATGGGCTGACCTAACACAACCGGGTGGGGAGGTCCACTGGTCAAAGCCCGTCCGTGCAAAGTCAAAGGGCTAGATCCCGTGGTCAAACGCTACAGGGTTAGGCGGGACGGGGGCACTGGGGGTAGCAATGCCACCGGAGCGTCGCACCCGGCCCTCATACATGCGGGGTGGTGTGGTGGCATGTCCGAAGAGGCGGGACGCATCTCCGGGCCGTGGCCGCCCCTCATGGACGGCGATGACACGGTAGTAGACGTTCTGCGGTAACGATGCGGCGTCAATATTACTAAATACTCGGTGCACGATAAAATCATGAGTTTTTTTGCACGACGTGGTCACATGTGCTATAGGAACGATGGTATTTTTTCATAATTTTTGGTGATGGAGTAGTATCCGAAAAATTCCCTCTACGTGGATTGCCCTTCGCGCGTCTACGGCTATGGCCGGCGGCCTCCGGAGGCTAGCATGCCACCAAATCTTGCGTAGGCGGCCTCTCACAAGTCTGGAAGTGTTGTGGCAGTTGCAAACGCCCGGCACGCGTGTCCGGGGTGTGCCCCCGTCATGGACGGCGCCGTCGCCGGCACCTGGAGGGGGGAAACTGACACGTGGGATCTACACGGAGGGGATCTTGCTGTGGGTCTGGCCCGGATGTTGCTCCAAAGTGTTCCTATGGGCTGACCTAACACAACCGGGTGGGGAGGTCCACTGGTCAAAGCCCGTCCGTGCAAAGTCAAAGGGCTAGATCCCGTGGTCAAACGCTACAGGGTTAGGCGGGACGGGGGCACATGGGGGTAGCAATGCCACTGGAGCGTCGCACCGGGCCCTCATACATGCGGGGTGGTGTGGTGGCATGTCCGAATAGGCGGGACGCGTCTCCGGGGCGTGGCCCCCCCTCACGGACGGCGAAGACACGGTAGTAGACGTTCTGCGGTAACGATGCAGCGTCAATATTACTGAATACTCGGAGCGCGATAAAATCATGAGTTTTTTTTGCACGACGTGGGCACATGTGCTACAGGAACGATGGTATTGTTTCATAATTTTTGGTGATGGAGAAGTATCCGAAAATTTCCTCTACGCGGATTGCCCTTCGCGCGTCTACGGCTGTGGCTGGCGGCCTTCGGGGGCTAGCATGCCGCCAAATCTTGCGTAGGCTGCCTCTCACAAGTCTGGAAGTGTTGTGGCGGTTGCAAACGCCCGGCACACGTGTCCGGGGTGTGCCGCCCCTCACTGACGGCGTCGTCGCCGGCACCTGGAGGGGGGAAACGGACGCGTGGGGTCTACACGGAGGGGATCTTGCTGTGGGTCTGGCCCAGATGTTGCTCCAAAGTGATCCTATGGACTGACCTAACACAACCAGGTGGGGAGGTCCACTAGTCAAATCCCGTCCGTGCAAAGTCAAAGGGCTAGATCCCGTGGTCAAACGTACAGGGTTAGGCGGGACGGGGGCACTGGGGGTGTAGCAATGCCACCGGGGCGTCGCACCAGGCCCTCATACATGCGGGGTGGTGTGGTGGCATGTCCGAAGAGGCGGGACGCGTCTCCAGGGCGTGCCCCCCCCTCACGGACGACTATGACACGGTAGTAGACGTTCTGCGGTAACGATGCGGCGTCAATATTACTAAATACTCGAAGCGCGATAAAATCATGAGTTTTTTTTTCAGGACGTCGGCACATGTGCTATAGGAACCATGGTATTTTTTCATAATTTTTGGTGATGGAGAAGTATCCAAAAAATTGCCTCTACGCGGATTGCCCTTCGCGCATCTACGCCTATGGCCGGCGGCCTCCGGGGGCTAGCATGCTGCCGAATCTTGCATAGGCGGCCTCTCACAAGTCTGGAAGTGTTGTGGCGGTTGCAAACGCCCAGCACGCGTGTCCGGGGTGTGCCTCCCCTCACGGACGGCGCCGTCGCCGGCACCTGAAGGGGGGAAACGGACGCGTGGGGTCTACACGGAGGGGATCTTGCTTTGGGTCTGGCCCGGATGTTGCTCCAAAGTGTTCCTATGGGCTGACCTAACACAACCGGGTGGGGAGGTCCACTGCTCAAAGCCCGTCCGTGCAAAGTCAAAGGGCTAGATCCCGTGGTCAAACGCTACAGGGTTAGGCGGGACGGGGGCACTGGGGGGTAGCAATGCCACGGGAGCGTCGCACCGGGCCCTCATACATACGGGTTGGTGTGGTGGCATGTCCGAAGAGGCGGGACGCGTCTCCGGGGCGTGGCCCCCCCTCACGGACGGCGATGACACGGTAGTAGACGTTCTGCGGTAACGATGCGGCGTCAATATTACTAAATACTCGGAGCACGATAAAATCATGAGTTTTTTTTTCACGACGTGGGCACATGTGCTATAGGAACCATGGTATTTTTTCATAATTTTTGGTGATGGAGAAGTATCCAAAAAATTGCCTCTACGCGGATTGCCCTTCGCGCATCTACGCCTATGGCCGGCGGCTTCCGGGGGCTAGCATGCCGCCAAATCTTGCGTAGGCGGCCTCTCACAAGTCTGGAAGTGTTGTGGCGGTTGCAAACGCCCGGCACGCGTGTCCGGGGTGTGCCCCCCTCACGGACGGCGCCGCTGCCGGCACCTGGAGGGGGGAAACAGACGCGTGGGGTCTACACGAAGGGGATCTTGCTGTGGGTCTGGCCCGGATGTTGCTCCAAAGTGTTCCTATGGGCTGACCTAACACAACCGGGTGGGGAGGTCCACTGGTCAAAGCCCGTCCGTGCAAAGTCAAAGGGCTAGATCCCGTGGTCAAACGCTACAGGGTTAGGCGGGACGGGGGCACTGGGGGTAGCAATGCCACCGGAGCGTCGCACCGGGCGCTCATACATGCGGGGTGGTGTGGTGGCATGTCCGAAGAGGCGGGACGCGTCTCCGGGGTGTGGCACCCCCTCACGGACGGCGATGACACGGTAGTAGACGTTCTGCAGTAACGATGCGGCGTCAATATTACTAAATACTCGAAGCACGATAAAATCATGAGTTTTTTTGCACGACGTGGGCACATGTGCTATAGGAACGATGGTATTTTTTCATAATTTTTGGTGATGGAGAAGTATCCGAAAAATTCCCTCTATGCGGATTGCCCTTCGCGCGTCTACGGCTGTGGCCGGCGGTCTCCAGGGGCTAGCATGCCGCCAAATCTTGCGTAGACGGCCTCTCACAAGTCTGGAACTGTTGTGGCGGTTGCAAACGCCCGGCACGTGTGTCCGGGGTGTGCCCTCCCTCACGGACGGCACCGCCGCCGACACCTGGAGGGGGGAAACGGACGCGTGGGGTCTACACGGAGGGGATCTTACTGTGGGTCTGGCCAAGATGTTTCTCCAAAGTGTTCCTATGGGCTGACCTAACACAACCGGGTGGGGAGGTCCACTGGTCAAAGCCCGTCCGTGCAAAGTCAAAGGGCTAGATCCCATGGTCAAACGCTACAGGGTTAGGCGGGACGGGGGCACTAGGGGTAGCAATGCCACAGGAGCGTCGCACCGGGCCCTCATACATGCGGGGTGGTGTGGTGGCATGTCCGAAGAGGCGGGATGCGTCTCCGGGGTGTGGCACCCCCTCACGGACGGCGATGACACGGTAGTAGACGTTCTGCGGTAACGATGCGGCGTCAATATTACTAAATACTCGAAGCACGATAAAATCATTAGTTTTTTTGCACGAGATGGGCACATGTGCTATAGGAACGATGGTATTTTTTCATAATTTTTGGTGATGGAGAAGTATCCGAAAAATTCCCTCTACGCGGATTGCCCTTCGCGCGTCTATGGCTGTGGCCGGCGGTCTGCGGGGGCTAGCATGCCGCCAAATCTTGCGTAGGCGGCCTCTCACAAGTCTGGAAGTGTTGTGGCGGTTGCAAACGCCCGGCACGCGTGTACGGGGTGTGCCCTCCCTCACGGACGGCACCACCGCCGACACCTGAGGGGGGGGGGGGAAACGGACGCGTGGGGTCTACACGGAGGGGATCTTGCTGTGGGTCTGGCCCAGATGTTTCTCCAAAGTGTTCCTATGGGCTGACTTAACACAACCGGGTGGGGAGGTCCACTGGTCAAAGCCCGTCCGTGCAAAGTCAAAGGGCTAGATCGCATGGTCAAACGCTACATGGTTAGGCGGGACGGGGGCACATGGGGGTAGCAATGCCACTGGAGCGTCGCACCGGGCCCTCATACATGCGGGGTGGTGTGGTGGCATGTCCGAATAGGCGGGACGCGTCTCCGGGGCGTGGCCCCCCCTCACGGACGGCGAAGACACGGTAGTAGACGTTCTGCGGTAACGATGCGGCGTCAATATTACTGAATACTCGGAGCGCGATAAAATCATGAGTTTTTTTTGCACGACGTGGGCACATGTGCTACAGGAACGATGGTATTGTTTCATAATTTTTGGTGATGGAGAAGTATCCGAAAATTTCCTCTACGCGGATTGCCCTTCGCGCGTCTACGGCTGTGGCCGGCGGCCTTCGGGGGCTAGCATGCCGCCAAATCTTGCGTAGGCTGCCTCTCACAAGTCTGGAAGTGTTGTGGCGGTTGCAAACGCCCGGCACGCGTGTCCGGGGTGTGCCGCCCCTCACTGACGGCGTCGTCGCCGGCACCTGGAGGGGGGAAACGGACGCGTGGGGTCTACACGGAGGGGATCTTGCTGTGGGTCTGGCCCAGATGTTGCTCCAAAGTGATCCTATGGGCTGACCTAACACAACCAGGTGGGGAGGTCCACTAGTCAAATCCCGTCCATGCAAAGTCAAAGGGCTAGATCCCGTGGTCAAACGCTACAGGGTTAGGCGGGACGGGGGCACTGGGGGTGTAGCAATGCCACCGGGGCGTCGCACCAGGCCCTCATACATGCGGGGTGGTGTGGTGGCATGTCCGAAGAGGCGGGACGCGTCTCCAGGGCGTGCCCCCCCCCTCACGGACGACGATGACACGGTAGTAGACGTTCTGCGGTAACGATGCGGCGTCAATATTACTAAATACTCGAAGCGCGATAAAATCATGAGTTTTTTTTCAGGACGTGGGCACATGTGCTATAGGAACCATGGTATTTTTTCATAATTTTTGGTGACGGAGAAGTATCCAAAAAATTGCCTCTACGCGGATTGCCCTTCGCGCATCTACGCCTATGGCCGGCGGCCTCCGGGGGCTAGCATGCTGCCGAATCTTGCATAGGCGGCCTCTCACAAGTCTGGAAGTGTTGTGGCGGTTGCAAACGCCCAGCACGCGTGTCCGGGGTGTGCCTCCCCTCACGGACGGCGCCGTCGCCGGCACCTGAAGGGGGGAAACGGACGCGTGGGGTCTACACGGAGGGGATCTTGCTTTGGGTCTGGCCCGGATGTTGCTCCAAAGTGTTCCTATGGGCTGACCTAACACAACCGGGTGGGGAGGTCCACTGGTCAAAGCCCGTCCGTGCAAAGTCAAAGGGCTAGATCCCGTGGTCAAACGCTACAGGGTTAGGCGGGACGGGGGCACTGGGGGGTAGCAATGCCACGGGAGCGTCGCACCGGGCCCTCATACATACGGGGTGGTGTGGTGGCATGTCCGAAGAGGCGGGACGCGTCTCCGGGGCGTGGCCCCCCCTCACGGACGGCGATGACACGGTAGTAGACGTTCTGCGGTAACGATGCGGCGTCAATATTACTAAATACTCGGAGCACGATAAAATCATGAGTTTTTTTTCACGACGTGGGCACATGTGCTATAGGAACCATGGTATTTTTTCATAATTTTTGGTGATGGAGAAGTATCCAAAAAATTGCCTCTACGCGGATTGCCCTTCGCGCATCTACGCCTATGGCCGGCGGCTTCCGGGGGCTAGCATGCCGCCAAATCTTGCGTAGGCGGCCTCTCACAAGTCTGGAAGTGTTGTGGCGGTTGCAAACGCCCGGCACGCGTGTCCGGGGTGTGCCCCCCTCACGGACGGCGCCGCTGCCGGCACCTGGAGGGGGGAAACGGACGCGTGGGGTCTACACGAAGGGGATCTTGCTGTGGGTCTGGCCCGGATGTTGCTCCAACGTGTTCCTATGGGCTGACCTAACACAACCGGGTGGGGAGGTCCACTGGTCAAAGCCCGTCCGTGCAAAGTCAAAGGGCTAGATCCCGTGGTCAAACGCTACAGGGTTAGGCGGGACGGGGGCACTGGGGGATAGCAATGCCACCGGAGCGTCGCACCGGGCCCTCATACATGCGGGGTGGTGTGGTGGCATGTCCGAAGAGGCGGGACGCGTCTCCGGGGTGTGGCACCCCCTCACGGACGGCGATGACACGGTAGTAGACGTTCTGCAGTAACGATGCGGCGTCAATATTACTAAATACTCGAAGCGCGATAAAATCATGAGTTTTTTTGCACGACGTGGGCACATGTGCTATAGGAACGATGGTATTTTTTCATAATTTTTGGTGATGGAGAAGTATCCGAAAAATTCCCTCTATGCGGATTGCCCTTCGCGCGTCTACGGCTGTGGCCGGCGGTCTCCAGGGGCTAGCATGCCACCAAATCTTGCGTAGACGGCCTCTCACAAGTCTGGAACTATTGTGGCGGTTGCAAACGCCCGGCACGTGTGTCCGGGGTGTGCCCTCCCTCACGGACGGCACTGCCGCCGACACCTGGAGGGGGGAAACGGACGCGTGGGGTCTACACGGAGGGGATCTTGCTGTGGGTCTGGCCCAGATGTTTCTCCAAAGTGTTCCTATGGGCTGACCTAACACAACCGGGTGGGGAGGTCCACTGGTCAAAGCCCGTCCGTGCAAAGTCAAAGGGCTAGATCCCATGGTCAAACGCTACAGGGTTAGGCGGGACGGGGGCACTAGGGGTAGCAATGCCACAGGAGCGTCGCACCGGGCCCTCATACATGCGGGGTGGTGTGGTGGCATGTCCGAAGAGGCGGGACGCGTCTCCGGGGTGTGGCACCCCCTCACGGACGGCGATGACACGGTAGTAGACGTTCTGCGGTAACGATGCGGCGTCAATATTACTAAATACTCGAAGCACGATAAAATCATTAGTTTTTTTGCACGACATGGGCACATGTGCTATAGGAACGATGGTATTTTTTCATAATTTTTGGTGATGGAGAAGTATCCGAAAAATTCCCTCTACGCGGATTGCCCTTCGCGCGTCTATGGCTGTGGCCGGCGGTCTGCGGGGGCTAGCATGCCGCCAAATCTTGCGTAGGCGGCCTCTCACAAGTCTGGAAGTGTTGTGGCGGTTGCAAACGCCCGGCACGCGTGTACGGGGTGTGCCCTCCCTCACGGACGGCACCACCGCCGACACCTGGGGGGGGGGGGAAACGGACGCGTGGGGTCTACACGGAGGGGATCTTGCTGTGGGTCTGGCCCAGATGTTTCTCCAAAGTGTTCCTATGGGCTGACTTAACACAACCGGGTGGGGAGGTCCACTGGTCAAAGCCCGTCCGTGCAAAGTCAAAGGGCTAGATCGCATGGTCAAACGCTACATGGTTAGGCGGGACGGGGGCACATGGGGGTAGCAATGCCACTGGAGCGTCGCACCGGGCCCTCATACATGCGGGGTGGTGTGGTGGCATGTCCGAATAGGCGGGACGCGTCTCCGGGGCGTGGCCCCCCCTCACGGACGGCGAAGACACGGTAGTAGACGTTCTGCGGTAACGATGCGGCGTCAATATTACTGAATACTCTGAGCGCGATAAAATCATGAGTTTTTTTTGCACGACGTGGGCACATGTGCTACAGGAACGATGGTATTGTTTCATAATTTTTGGTGATGGAGAAGTATCCGAAAATTTCCTCTACGCGGATTGCCCTTCGCGCGTCTACGGCTGTGGCCGGCGGCCTTCGGGGGCTAGCATGCCGCCAAATCTTGCGTAGGCTGCCTCTCACAAGTCTGGAAGTGTTGTGGCGGTTGCAAACGCCCGGCACGCGTGTCCGGGGTGTGCCGCCCCTCACTGACGGCGTCGTCGCCGGCACCTGGAGGGGGGAAACGGACGCGTGGGGTCTACACGGAGGGGATCTTGCTGTGGGTCTGGCCGAGATGTTGCTCCAAAGTGATCCTATGGGCTGACCTAACACAACCAGGTGGGGAGGTCCACTAGTCAAATCCCGTCCGTGCAAAGTCAAAGGGCTAGATCCCGTGGTCAAACGCTACAGGGTTAGGCGGGACGGGGGCACTGGGGGTAGCAATGCCACCGGGGCGTCGCACCAGGCCCTCATACATGCGGGGTGGTGTGGTGGCATGTCCGAAGAGGCGGGACGCGTCTCCAGGGCGTGCCCCCCCCTCACGGACGACGATGACACGGTAGTAGACGTTCTGCGGTAACGATGCGGCGTCAATATTACTAAATACTCGAAGCGCGATAAAATCATGAGTTTTTTTTTCAAGACGTGGGCACATGTGCTATAGGAACCATGGTATTTTTTCATAATTTTTGGTGATGGAGAAGTATCAAAAAATTGCCTCTACGCGGATTGCCCTTCGCGCATCTACGCCTATGGCCGGCGGCCTCCGGGGGCTAGCATGCTGCCGAATCTTGCATAGGCGGCCTCTCACAAGTCTGGAAGTGTTGTGGCGGTTGCAAACGCCCAGCACGCGTGTCCGGGGTGTGCCTCCCCTCACGGACGGCGCCGTCGCCGGCACCTGAAGGGGGGAAACGGACGCGTGGGGTCTACACGGAGGGGATCTTGCTTTGGGTCTGGCCCGGATGTTGCTCCAAAGTGTTCCTATGGGCTGACCTAACACAACCGGGTGGGGAGGTCCACTGGTCAAAGCCCGTCCGTGCAAAGTCAAAGGGCTAGATCCCGTGGTCAAACGCTACAGGGTTAGGCGGGACGGGGGCACTGGGGGGGTAGCAATGCCACGGGAGCGTCGCACCGGGCCCTCATACATACGGGGTGGTGTGGTGGCATGTCCGAAGAGGCGGGACGCGTCTCCGGGGCGTGGCCCCCCCTCACGGACGGCGATGACACGGTAGTAGACGTTCTGCGGTAACGATGCGGCGTCAATATTACTAAATACTCGGAGCACGATAAAATCATGAGTTTTTTTTCCCGACGTGGGCACATGTGCTATAGGAACCATGGTATTTTTTCATAATTTTTGGTGATGGAGAAGTATCCAAAAAATTGCCTCTACGCGGATTGCCCTTCGCGCATCTACGCCTATGGCCGGCGGCTTCCGGGGGCTAGCATGCCGCCAAATCTTGCGTAGGCGGCCTCTCACAAGTCTGGAAGTGTTGTGGCGGTTGCAAACGCCCGGCACGCGTGTCCGGGGTGTGCCCCCCTCACGGACGGCGCCGCTGCCGGCACCTGGAGGGGGGAAACGGACGCGTGGGGTCTACACGAAGGGGATCTTGCTGTGGGTCTGGCCCGGATGTTGCTCCAAAGTGTTCCTATGGGCTGACCTAACACAACCGGGTGGGGAGGTCCACTGGTCAAAGCCCGTCCGTGCAAAGTCAAAGGGCTAGATCCCGTGGTCAAACGCTACAGGGTTAGGCGGGACGGGGGCACTGGGGGGTAGCAATGCCACCGGAGCATCGCACCGGGCCCTCATACATGCGGGGTGGTGTGGTGGCATGTCCGAAGAGGCGGGACGCGTCTCCGGGGTGTGGCACCCCCTCACGGACGGCGATGACACGGTAGTAGACGTTCTGCAGTAACGATGCGGCGTCAATATTACTAAATACTTGAAGCGCGATAAAATCATGAGTTTTTTTGCACGACGTGGGCACATGTGCTATAGGAACGATGGTATTTTTTCATAATTTTTGGTGATGGAGAAGTATCCGAAAAATTCCCTCTATGCGGATTGCCCTTCGCGCGTCTACGGCTGTGGCCGGCGGTCTCCAGGGGCTAGCATGCCGCCAAATCTTGCGTAGATGGCCTCTCACAAGTCTGGAACTGTTGTGGCGGTTGCAAACGCCCGGCACGTGTGTCCGGGGTGTGCCCTCCCTCACGGACGGCACCGCCGCCGACACCTGGAGGGGGGAAACGGACGCGTGGGGTCTACACGGAGGGGATCGTGCTGTGGGTCTGGCCCAGATGTTTCTCCAAAGTGTTCCTATGGGCTGACCTAACACAACCGGGTGGGGAGGTCCACTGGTCAAAGCCCGTCCGTGCAAAGTCAAAGGGCTAGATCCCATGGTCAAACGCTACAGGGTTAGGCGGGACGGGGGCACTAGGGGTAGCAATGCCACAGGAGCGTCGCACCGGGCCCTCATACATGCGGGGTGGTGTGGTGGCATGTCCGAAGAGGCGGGACGCGTCTCCGGGGTGTGGCACCCCCTCACGGACGGCGATGACACGGTAGTAGACGTTCTGCGGTAACGATGCGGCGTCACTATTACTAAATACTCGAAGCGCGATAAAATCATGAGTTTTTTTGCACGACATGGGCACATGTGCTATAGGAACGATGGTATTTTTTCATAATTTTTGGTGATGGAGAAGTATCCGAAAAATTCCCTCTACGCGGATTGCCCTTCGCGCGTCTATGGCTGTGGCCGGCGGTCTGCGGGGGCTAGCATGCCGCCAAATCTTGCGTAGGCGGCCTCTCACAAGTCTGGAAGTGTTGTGGCGGTTGCAAACGCCCGGCACGCGTGTATGGGGTGTGCCCTCCCTCACGGACGGCACCACCGCCGACACCTCGAGGGGGGAAACGGACGCGTGGGGTCTACACGGAGGGGATCTTGCTGTGGGTCTGGCCCGGATGTTGCTCCAAAGTGTTCCTATGGGCTGACCTAACACAACCGGGTGGGGAGGTCCACTGGTCAAAGCCCGTCCGTGCAAAGTCAAAGGGCTAGATCGCGTGGTCAAACGCTACATGGTTAGGCGGGACGGGGGCAGGGGGGGTAGCAATGCCACCGGGGCGTCGCACCGGGCCCTCATACATGCGGGGTGGTGTGGTGGCATGTCCGAAGAGGCGGGACGCATCTCCGGGGCGTGGCCCCCCCTCATGGACGGCGATGACACGGTAGTACACGTTCTGCGGTAATGATGCGGCGTCAATATTGCTAAATACTCGGAGCGCGATAAAATCATGAGTTCTTTTGCACGACGTGGGCACATGTGCTGTAGGAACGATGGTATTTTTTTCATAATTTTTGGTGATGGAGAAGTATCCGAAAAATTCCCTCTATGCGGATTGCCCTTCGCGCGTCTACGGCTGTGGCTGGCGGCCTCTGGGAGCTAGCATGCCGCCAAATCTTGCGTAGGCGGCCTCTCACAAGTCTGGAAGTGTTGTGGCGGTTGCAAACGCCCGGCACGCGTGTCCGGGGTGTGCCCCCCCTCACGGACGGCGCCGCCACCGGCACCTGGAGGGGGGAAACGGACGCATGGGTCTACACGGAGGGGATCTTGCTATGGGTTTGGCCCGGATGTTGCTCCAAAGTGTTCCTATGGGCTGACCTAACACAACCGGGTGGGGAGGTCCACTGGTCAAAACCCGTCCGTGCAAAGTCAAAGGGCTAGATCCCGTGGTCAAACGCTATAGGGTTAGGCGGGACGGGGGCACTTGGGGTAGCAATGCCACAGGAGCGTCGCACCGGGCCCTCATACATGCGGGGTGGTGTGGTGGCATGTCCGAAGAGGTGGGACGCATCTCAGGGGCGTGGCCCCCCCTCACGGACGGCGATGACACGGTAGTAGACGTTCTGCGGCAACGATGCAGCGTCAATATTACTAAATACTCGGAGCGCAATAAAGTCATGAGTTTTTTTGCACGATGTGGGCACATGTGCTATAGGAACGATGGTATTTTTTCATAATTTTTGGTGATGGAGAAGTATCCGAAAAATTCCCTCTACGCGGATTGCCCATCGCGCGTCTACGGCTGTGGCCGGCGGCCTTCGGGGGCTAGCATGCCACCAAATCTTGCGTAGGCGGCCTCTCACAAGTCTAGAAGTGTTGTGGCGGTTGCAAACGCCCGGCACACGTGTCCGGGGTGTGCCCCCCCTCACGGAAGGCACCGCCGCCGGCACCTGGAGGGGGGAAACGAACGCGTGGGGTCTACACGGAGGGGATCTTGCTGTGGGTCTGGCCCGGATGTTGCTCCAAAGTGTTCCTATGGGCTGACCTAACACAACCGGGTGGGGAGGTCCACTGGTCAAAGCCCGTCCGTGCAAAGTCAAAGGGCTAGATCGCGTGGTCAAACGCTACATGGTTAGGCGGGACGGGGGCAGGGGGGGTAGCAATGCCACCGGGGCGTCGCACCGGGCCCTCATACATGCGGGGTGGTGTGGTGGCATGTCCGAAGAGGCGGGACGCATCTCCGGGGCGTGGCCCCCCCTCATGGACGGCGATGACACGGTAGTACACGTTCTGCGGTAATGATGCGGCGTCAATATTGCTAAATACTCGGAGCGCGATAAAATCATGAGTTCTTTTGCACGACGTGGGCACATGTGCTGTAGGAACGATGGTATTTTTTTCATAATTTTTGGTGATGGAGAAGTATCCGAAAAATTCCCTCTATGCGGATTGCCCTTCGCGCGTCTACGGCTGTGGCTGGCGGCCTCTGGGAGCTAGCATGCCGCCAAATCTTGCGTAGGCGGCCTCTCACAAGTCTGGAAGTGTTGTGGCGGTTGCAAACGCCCGGCACGCGTGTCCGGGGTGTGCCCCCCCTCACGGACGGCGCCGCCACCGGCACCTGGAGGGGGGAAACGGACGCATGGGTCTACACGGAGGGGATCTTGCTATGGGTTTGGCCCGGATGTTGCTCCAAAGTGTTCCTATGGGCTGACCTAACACAACCGGGTGGGGAGGTCCACTGGTCAAAACCCGTCCGTGCAAAGTCAAAGGGCTAGATCCCGTGGTCAAACGCTATAGGGTTAGGCGGGACGGGGGCACTTGGGGTAGCAATGCCACAGGAGCGTCGCACCGGGCCCTCATACATGCGGGGTGGTGTGGTGGCATGTCCGAAGAGGTGGGACGCATCTCAGGGGCGTGGCCCCCCCTCACGGACGGCGATGACACGGTAGTAGACGTTCTGCGGCAACGATGCAGCGTCAATATTACTAAATACTCGGAGCGCAATAAAGTCATGAGTTTTTTTGCACGATGTGGGCACATGTGCTATAGGAACGATGGTATTTTTTCATAATTTTTGGTGATGGAGAAGTATCCGAAAAATTCCCTCTACGCGGATTGCCCATCGCGCGTCTACGGCTGTGGCCGGCGGCCTTCGGGGGCTAGCATGCCACCAAATCTTGCGTAGGCGGCCTCTCACAAGTCTAGAAGTGTTGTGGCGGTTGCAAACGCCCGGCACACGTGTCCGGGGTGTGCCCCCCCTCACGGAAGGCACCGCCGCCGGCACCTGGAGGGGGGAAACGAACGCGTGGGGTCTACACGGAGGGGATCTTGCTGTGGGTCTGGCCCGGATGTTGCTCCAAAGTGTTCCTATGGGCTGACCTAACACAACAGGGTGGGGAGGTCCGCTGGTCAAAGCCCGTCCATGCAAAGTCAAAGGGCTAGATCCCGTGGTCAAACGCTACAGGGTTAGGCGGGACGGGGGCACTGGGGGTAGCAATGCCACCGGAGCGTCGCACCAGGCCCTCATACATGCGGGGTGGTGTGGTGGCATGTCCGAAGAGGCGGGACGCATCTCCGGGGCGTGCCCCCCCCTCACGGACGGCGATGACACGGTAGTAGACGTTCTGCGGTAACGATGCAGCGTCAATATTACTAAATACTCGGAGCGCGATGAAATCATGAGTTTTTTTGCACGACGTGGGCACATGTGCTACAGGAACGATGGTATTTTTTCATAATTTTTGGTGATGGAGAAGAATCCGAAAAATTCCCTCTACGCGGATTGCCCTTCGCGCGTCTATGGCTGTGGCCGGCGGTCTGCGGGGGCTAGCATGCCGCCAAATCTTGCGTAGGCGGCCTCTCACAAGTCTGGAAGTGTTGTGGCGGTTGCAAACGCCCGGCACGCGTGTATGGGGTGTGCCCTCCCTCACGGACGGCACCACCGCCGACACCTCGAGGGGGGAAACGGACGCGTGGGGTCTACACGGAGGGGATCTTGCTGTGGGTCTGGCCCGGATGTTGCTCCAAAGTGTTCCTATGGGCTGACCTAACACAACCGGGTGGGGAGGTCCACTGGTCAAAGCCCGTCCGTGCAAAGTCAAAGGGCTAGATCGCGTGGTCAAACGCTACATGGTTAGGCGGGACGGGGGCAGGGGGGGTAGCAATGCCACCGGGGCGTCGCACCGGGCCCTCATACATGCGGGGTGGTGTGGTGGCATGTCCGAAGAGGCGGGACGCATCTCCGGGGCGTGGCCCCCCCTCATGGACGGCGATGACACGGTAGTACACGTTCTGCGGTAATGATGCGGCGTCAATATTGCTAAATACTCGGAGCGCGATAAAATCATGAGTTCTTTTGCACGACGTGGGCACATGTGCTGTAGGAACGATGGTATTTTTTTCATAATTTTTGGTGATGGAGAAGTATCCGAAAAATTCCCTCTATGCGGATTGCCCTTCGCGCGTCTACGGCTGTGGCTGGCGGCCTCTGGGAGCTAGCATGCCGCCAAATCTTGCGTAGGCGGCCTCTCACAAGTCTGGAAGTGTTGTGGCGGTTGCAAACGCCCGGCACGCGTGTCCGGGGTGTGCCCCCCCTCACGGACGGCGCTGCCGCCGGCACCTGGAGGGGGGAAACGGACGCGTGGGGTCTACACGGAGGGGATCTTGCTGTGGGTCTGGCCCGGATGTTGCTCCAAAGTGTTCCTATGGGCTGACCTAACACAACCGGGTGGGGAGGTCCACTGGTCAAAGCCCGTCCGTGCAAAGTCAAAGGGCTAGATCCCGTGGTCAAACGCTACAGGGTTAGGCAGGACGGGGGCACTGGGGGATAGCAATGCCACCGGAGCGTCGAACCGGGCCCTCATACATGCGGGGTGGTGTGGTGGCAAGTCCGAAGAGGCGGGACGCGTCTCCGGGGCGTGGCCCCCCCTCACAGACGGCGATGACACGGTAGTAGACGTTCTGCGGTAATGATGCGGCATCAATATTTCTGAATACTCGTAGCGCGATAAAATCATGAGTTTTTTTGCACGACGTGGGCACATGTGCTATAGGAATGATGGTATTTTTTCATAATTTTTGGTGATGGAGAAGTATCCGAAAAATTCCCTCTACGCGGATTGCCCTTCGGGCGTCTACGGCTGTGGCCGGCGGCCTCCGGGGGCTAGCATGCCGCCAAATCTTGCGTAGGCGGCCTCTCACAAGTATGGAAGTGTTGTGGCGGTTGCAAACGCCCGGCACGCGTGTCCGGTGTGTGCCCCCCTCACGGACGGCGCCGCCGCTGGCACCTGGAGGTGGGAAACGGACGCTACATGGAGGGGATCTTGCTGTGGGTCTGGCCCGGATGTTGCTCCAAAGTGTTCCTATGGGCTGACCTAACACAACCGGGTGGGGAGGTCCACTGGTCAAAACCCGTCCGTGCAAAGTCAAAGGGGTAGATCCCGTGGTCAAACGCTATAGGGTTAGGCGGGACGGGGGCACTGGGGGTAGCAATGCCACAGGAGCGTCGCACCGGGCCCTCATACATGCGGGGTGGTGTGGTGGCATGTCCGAAGAGGTGGGACGCATCTCAGGGGCGTGGCCCCCCCTCACGGACGGCGATGACACGGTAGTAGACGTTCTGCGGCAACGATGCGGCGTCAATATTACTAAATACTCGGAGCGCAATAAAGTCATGAGTTTTTTTGCACGATGTGGGCACATGTGCTATAGGAACGATGGTATTTTTTCATAATTTTTGGTGATGGAGAAGTATCCGAAAAATTCCCTCTACGCGGATTGCCCATCGCGCGTCTACGGCTGTGGCCGGCGGCCTTCGGGGGCTAGCATGCCACCAAATCTTGCGTAGGCGGCCTCTCACAAGTCTAGAAGTGTTGTGGCGGTTGCAAACGCCCGGCACACGTGTCCGGGGTGTGCCCCCCCTCACGGACGGCACCGCCGCCGGCACCTGGAGGGGGGAAACGGACGCATGGGGTCTACACGGAGGGGATCTTGCTGTGGGTCTGGCCCGGATGTTGCTCCAAAGTGTTCCTATGGGCTGACCTAACACAACCGGGTGGGGAGGTCCACTGGTCAAAGCCCGTCCATGCAAAGTCAAAGGGCTAGGTCCCGTGGTCAAACACTACAGGGTTAGGCCGGACGGGGGCACTGGGGGTAGCAATGCCACCGGAGCGTCGAACCGGGCCCTCTTACATGCGGGGTGGTGTGGTGGCATGTCCGAAGAGGTGGGACGCGTCTCCGGGGTGTGGCCCCCCCTCACGGACGGCGATGACATGGTAGTAGACGTTCTGCGGTAATGATGCGGCGTCAATATTACTAAATACTCGGAGCGCGATAAAATCATGAGTTTTTTTGCACGACGTTGGCACATGTGCTATACGAACGATGGTATTTTTTCATAATTTTTAGTGATGGAGAAGAATCCGAAAAATTCCCTCTACGCGGATTGCCCTTCGCGCGTCTACGGCTGTGGCCGGCGGCCTCCGGGGGCTAGCATGCCGCCAAATCTTGCGTAGGCGGCCTCTCACAAGTCTGGAAGTGTTGTGGCGGTTGCAAACGCCCGGCACGCGTGTCCGGGGTGTGCCCCCCCTCACGGACGGCGCTGCCGCCGGCACCTGGAGGGGGGAAACGGACGCGTGGGGTCTACACGGAGGGGATCTTGCTGTGGGTCTGGCCCGGATGTTGCTCCAAAGTGTTCCTATGGGCTGACCTAACACAACCGGGTGGGGAGGTCCACTGGTCAAAGCCCGTCCGTGCAAAGTGAAAGGGCTAGATCCCGTGGTCAAACGCTACAGGGTTAGGCAGGACGGGGGCACTGGGGGATAGCAATGCCACCGGAGCGTCGAACCGGGCCCTCATACATGCAGGGTGGTGTGGTGGCATGTCCGAAGAGGCGGGACGCGTCTCCGGGGCGTGGCCCCCCCTCACGGACGGCGATGACACAGTAGTAGACGTTCTGCGGTAACGATGCAGCGTCAATATTACTAAATACTCGGAGCGCGATCAAATCATGAGTTTTTTTTCATGACGTGGGCACATGTGCTATAGGAACAATGGTATTTTTTCATAATTTTTGGTGATGGAGAAGTATCCAAAAAATTCCCTCTACGCGGATTGCCCTTCGGGCGTCTACGGCTGTGGCCGGCGGCCTCCGGGGGCTAGCATGCCGCCAAATCTTGCGTAGGCGGCCTCTCACAAGTCTGGAAGTGTTGTGGCGGTTGCAAACGCCTGGCACGCGTGTCCGGGGTGTGCCCCCCTCACGGACGGCGCCGCCGCCGGCACCTGGAGGTGGGAAACGGACGCGTGGGGTCTACACGGAGGGGCTTGCTGTGGGTCTGGCCCGGATGTTGCTCCAAAGTGTTCCTATGGGCTGACCTAACACAACCGGATGGGGAGGTCCACTGGTCAAAGCCCGTCCGTGCAAAGTCAAAGGGCTAGATCCCGTGGTCAAAGGCTACAGGGTTAGGTGGGACGGGGGCACTGGGGGTAGCAATGGCACCGGAGCATCGCACCGGGCCCTCATACATGCGGGGTGGTGTGGTGGCATGTCCGAAGAGCGTGGGATGCGTCTCCGGGGCGTGGCCCCCCCTCACGGACGGCGATGACACGGTAGTAGACGTTCCGCGGTAACGATGCGGCGTCAATATTACTAAATACTCGGAGCGCGATAAAATCATGAGTTTTTTTGCACGACGTGGGCACATGTGCTATAGGAACGATGGTATTTTTTCATAATTTTTGGTGATGGAGAAGTATCCGAAAAATTCCCTCTACGCGGATTGCCCTTCGGGCGTCTACGGCTGTGGCCGGCGGCCTCCGGGGGCTAGCATGCCGCCAAATCTTCCGTAGGCGGCCTCTCACAAGTATGGAAGTGTTGTGGCGGTTGCAAACGCCCGGCACGCGTGTCCGGGGTGTGCCCCCCTCACGGACGGCGCCGCCGCCGGCACCTGGAGGTGGGAAACGGAGGCGTGGGGTCTACACGGAGGGGATCTTGTTGTGGGTCTGGCCAGGATGTTGCTCCAAAGTGTTCCTATGGGCTGACCTAACACAACCGGATGGGGAGGTCCACTTGTCAAAGCCCGTCCGTGCAAAGTCAAAGGGCTAGATCCCGTGGTCAAACGCTACAGGGTTAGGCGGGACGGGGGCACTGGGGTAGCAATGCCACCGGAGCGTCGCACCGGGCCCTCATACAGGCGGGGTGGTGTGGTGGCATGTCCGAAGAGGCGGGACGCGTCTCCGGGGCGTGGCCCCCCCTCACGGACGGCGATGACACGGTAGTAGCCGTTCTGCGGTAACGATCCGGCGTCAATATTACTAAATACTCGGAGCGCGACAAAATCATGAGTTTTTTTTGCACGACATGGGCACATGTGCTATAGGAACGATGGTATTTTTTCATAATTTTTGGTGATGGAGAAGTATCCGAAAAATTCCCTCTACGCGGATTGCCCTTCGGGCGTCTATGGCTGTGGCCGGTGGCCTCCGGGGGCTAGCATGCCGCCAAATCTTGCGTAGGCGGCCTCTCACAAGTCTGGAAGTGTTGTGGCGGTTGCAAACGCCCGGCACGCGTGTCCGGGGTGTGCCCCCCGTCACGGACGGCGCTGCCGCCGGCACCTGGAGGGGGGAAACGGACGCGTGGGGTCTACACGGAGGGGATCTTGCTGTGGGTCTGGCCCGGATGTTGCTCCAAAGTGTTCCTATGGGTTGACCTAACACAACCGGGTGGGGAGGTCCACTGGTCAAAGCCCGTCCGTGCAAAGTCAAAAAGCTAGATCCCGTGGTCAAACGCTACAGGGTTAGGCGGGACGGGGGCACTGGGGGTAGCAATGCCACCGGAGCGTCGAACCGGGACCTCATACATGCGGGGTGGTGTGGTGGCATGTCCGAAGAGGTGGGACGCGTCTCCGGGGCATGGCCCCCCTCACGGACGGCGATGACACGGTAGTAGACGTTCCGCGGTAACGATGCGGCGTCAATATTACTAAATACTCGGAGCGCGATAAAATCATGAGTTTTTTTGCACGACGTGGGCACATGTGCTATAGGAACGATGGTATTTTTTCATAATTTTTGGTGATGGAGAAGTATCCGAAAAATTCCCTCTACGCGGATTGCCCTTCGGGCGTTTACGGCTGTGGCCGGCGGCCTCCGGGGGCTAGCATGCCGCCAAATCTTGCGTAGGCGGCCTCTCATAAGTCTGGAAGTGTTGTGGCGGTTTCAAACGCCCGGGCACGCATGTCCGGGGTGTGCCCCCCCTCACGGACGGCGCCGCCGCCGGCACCTGGAGGTGGGAAACGGACGCGTGGGGTCTACACGGAGGGGATCTTGCTGTGGGTCTGGCTCGGATGTTGCTCCAAAGTGTTCCTATGGGCTGACCTAACACAACCGGGTGGGGAGGTCCACTGGTCAAAGCCCGTCCGTGCAAAGTCAAAGGGCTAGATCCCGTGGTGATACGCTACAGGGTTAGGCGGGACGGGGGCACTGGGGGTAGCAATGCCACCGGAGCGTCGAACCGGGACCTCATACATGCGGGGTGGTGTGGTGGCATGTCCGAAGAGGTGGGACGCGTCTCCGGGGCATGGCCCCCCTCACGGACGGCGATGACACGGTAGTAGACGTTCCGCGGTAACGATGCGGCGTCAATATTACTAAATACTCGGAGCGCGATAAAATCATGAGTTTTTTTGCACGACGTGGGCACATGTGCTATAGGAACGATGGTATTTTTTCATAATTTTTGGTGATGGAGAAGTATCCGAAAAATTCCCTCTACGCGGATTGCCCTTCGGGCGTTTACGGCTGTGGCCGGCGGCCTCCGGGGGCTAGCATGCCGCCAAATCTTGCGTAGGCGGCCTCTCATAAGTCTGGAAGTGTTGTGGCGGTTTCAAACGCCCGGGCACGCATGTCCGGGGTGTGCCACCCCTCACGGACGGCGCCGCCGCCGGCACCTGGAGGTGGGAAACGGACGCGTGGGGTCTACACGGAGGGGATCTTGCTGTGGGTCTGGCTCGGATGTTGCTCCAAAGTGTTCCTATGGGCTGACCTAACACAACCGGGTGGGGAGGTCCACTGGTCAAAGCCCGTCCGTGCAAAGTCAAAGGGCTAGATCCCGTGGTGATACGCTACAGGGTTAGGCGGGACGGGGGCACTGGGGGTAGCAATGCCACCGGAGCGTCGCACCGGGCCCTCATACATGCAGGGTGGTGTGGTGGCATGTCCGAAGAGGCGGGACGCGTCTCCGGGGCGTGGCCCCCCCTCACGGACGGCGATGACACGGTAGTAGCCGTTCTGCGGTAACGATCCGGCGTCAATATTACTAAATACTCGGAGCGCGACAAAATCATGAGTTTTTTTTGCACGACATGGGCACATGTGCTATAGGAACGATGGTATTTTTTCATAATTTTTGGTGATGGAGAAGTATCCGAAAAATTCCCTCTACGCGGATTGCCCTTCGGGCGTCTATGGCTGTGGCCGGTGGCCTCCGGGGGCTAGCATGCCGCCAAATCTTGCGTAGGCGGCCTCTCACAAGTCTGGAAGTGTTGTGGCGGTTGCAAACGCCCGGCACGCGTGTCCGGGGTGTGCCCCCCGTCACGGACGGCGCTGCCGCCGGCACCTGGAGGGGGGAAACGGACGCGTGGGGTCTACACGGAGGGGATCTTGCTGTGGGTCTGGCCCGGATGTTGCTCCAAAGTGTTCCTATGGGTTGACCTAACACAACCGGGTGGGGAGGTCCACTGGTCAAAGCCCGTCCGTGCAAAGTCAAAAAGCTAGATCCCGTGGTCAAACGCTACAGGGTTAGGCGGGACGGGGGCACTGGGGGTAGCAATGCCACCGGAGCGTCGAACCGGGACCTCATACATGCGGGGTGGTGTGGTGGCATGTCCGAAGAGGTGGGACGCGTCTCCGGGGCATGGCCCCCCTCACGGACGGCGATGACACGGTAGTAGACGTTCCGCGGTAACGATGCGGCGTCAATATTACTAAATACTCGGAGCGCGATAAAATCATGAGTTTTTTTGCACGACGTGGGCACATGTGCTATAGGAACGATGGTATTTTTTCATAATTTTTGGTGATGGAGAAGTATCCGAAAAATTCCCTCTACGCGGATTGCCCTTCGGGCGTTTACGGCTGTGGCCGGCGGCCTCCGGGGGCTAGCATGCCGCCAAATCTTGCGTAGGCGGCCTCTCATAAGTCTGGAAGTGTTGTGGCGGTTTCAAACGCCCGGGCACGCATGTCCGGGGTGTGCCCCCCCTCACGGACGGCGCCGCCGCCGGCACCTGGAGGTGGGAAACGGACGCGTGGGGTCTACACGGAGGGGATCTTGCTGTGGGTCTGGCTCGGATGTTGCTCCAAAGTGTTCCTATGGGCTGACCTAACACAACCGGGTGGGGAGGTCCACTGGTCAAAGCCCGTCCGTGCAAAGTCAAAGGGCTAGATCCCGTGGTGATACGCTACAGGGTTAGGCGGGACGGGGGCACTGGGGGTAGCAATGCCACCGGAGCGTCGAACCGGGACCTCATACATGCGGGGTGGTGTGGTGGCATGTCCGAAGAGGTGGGACGCGTCTCCGGGGCATGGCCCCCCTCACGGACGGCGATGACACGGTAGTAGACGTTCCGCGGTAACGATGCGGCGTCAATATTACTAAATACTCGGAGCGCGATAAAATCATGAGTTTTTTTGCACGACGTGGGCACATGTGCTATAGGAACGATGGTATTTTTTCATAATTTTTGGTGATGGAGAAGTATCCGAAAAATTCCCTCTACGCGGATTGCCCTTCGGGCGTTTACGGCTGTGGCCGGCGGCCTCCGGGGGCTAGCATGCCGCCAAATCTTGCGTAGGCGGCCTCTCATAAGTCTGGAAGTGTTGTGGCGGTTTCAAACGCCCGGGCACGCATGTCCGGGGTGTGCCCCCCCTCACGGACGGCGCCGCCGCCGGCACCTGGAGGTGGGAAACGGACGCGTGGGGTCTACACGGAGGGGATCTTGCTGTGGGTCTGGCTCGGATGTTGCTCCAAAGTGTTCCTATGGGCTGACCTAACACAACCGGGTGGGGAGGTCCACTGGTCAAAGCCCGTCCGTGCAAAGTCAAAGGGCTAGATCCCGTGGTGATACGCTACAGGGTTAGGCGGGACGGGGGCACTGGGGGTAGCAATGCCACCGGAGCGTCGAACCGGGCCCTCATACATGCAGGGTGGTGTGGTGGCATGTCCGAAGAGGCGGGACGCGTCTCCGGGGCGTGGCCCCCCCTCACGGACGGCGATGACACGGTAGTAGATGTTCTGCGGTAACGATGCGGCGTCAATATTACTAAATACTCGGAGCGCGATAAAATCATGAGTTTTTTTTCATGACGTGGGCACATGTGCTATAGGAACGATGGTATTTTTTCATAATTTTTGGTGATGGAGAAGTATCCGAAAAATTCCCTCTACGCGGATTGCCCTTCGGGCGTCTACGGCTGTGGCCGGCGGCCTCCGGGGGCTAGCATGCCGCCAAATCTTCCGTAGGAGGCCTCTCACAAGTATGGAAGTGTTGTGGCGGTTTCAAACGCCCGACACGCGTGTCCGGGGTGTGCCCCCCTCACGGACGGCGCCGCCGCCGGCACCTGGAGGTGGGAAACGGAGGCGTGGGGTCTACACGGAGGGGATCTTGTTGTGGGTCTGGCCAGGATGTTGCTCCAAAGTGTTCCTATGGGCTGACCTAACACAACCGGATGGGGAGGTCCACTTGTCAAAGCCCATCCGTGCAAAGTCAAAGGGCTAGATCCCGTGGTCAAACGCTACAGGGTTAGGCGGGACGGGGGCACTGGGGGTAGCAATGCCACCGGAGCGTCGCACCGGGCCCTCATACAGGCGGGGTGGTGTGGTGGCATGTCCGAAGAGGCGGGACGCGTCTCCGGGGCGTGGCCCCCCCTCACGGACGGCGATGACACGGTAGTAGCCGTTCTGCGGTAACGATCCGGCGTCAATATTACTAAATACTCGGAGCGCGACAAAATCATGAGTTTTTTTTGCACGACATGGGCACATGTGCTATAGGAACGATGGTATTTTTTCATAATTTTTGGTGATGGAGAAGTATCCGAAAAATTCCCTCTACGCGGATTGCCCTTCGGGCGTCTATGGCTGTGGCCGGTGGCCTCCGGGGGCTAGCATGCCGCCAAATCTTGCGTAGGCGGCCTCTCACAAGTCTGGAAGTGTTGTGGCGGTTGCAAACGCCCGGCACGCGTGTCCGGGGTGTGCCCCCCGTCACGGACGGCGCCGCCGCCGGCACCTGGAGGGGGGAAACGGACGCGTGGGGTCTACACGGAGGGGATCTTGCTGTGGGTCTGGCCCGGATGTTGCTCCAAAGTGTTCCTATGGGTTGACCTAACACAACCGGGTGGGGAGGTCCACTGGTCAAAGCCCGTCCGTGCAAAGTCAAAAAGCTAGATCCCGTGGTCAAACGCTACAGGGTTAGGCGGGACGGGTGCACTGGGGGTAGCAATGCCACCGGAGCGTCGAACCGGGACCTCATACATGCGGGGTGGTGTGGTGGCATGTCCGAAGAGGTGGGACGCGTCTCCGGGGCATGGCCCCCCTCACGGACGGCGATGACACGGTAGTAGACGTTCCGCGGTAACGATGCGGCGTCAATATTACTAAATACTCGGAGCGCGATAAAATCATGAGTTTTTTTGCACGACGTGGGCACATGTGCTATAGGAACGATGGTATTTTTTCATAATTTTTGGTGATGGAGAAGTATCCGAAAAATTCCCTCTACGTGGATTGCCCTTCGGGCGTCTACGGCTGTGGCCGGCGGCCTCCGGGGGCTAGCATGCTGCCAAATCTTGCGTAGGCGGCCTCTCATAAGTCTGGAAGTGTTGTGGCGGTTTCAAACGCCCGGGCACGCATGTCCGGGGTGTGCCCCCCTCACGGACGGCGCCGCCGCCGGCACCTGGAGGTGGGAAACGGAGGCGTGGGGTCTACACGGAGGGGATCTTGTTGTGGGTCTGGCCAGGATGTTGCTCCAAAGTGTTCCTATGGGCTGACCTAACACAACCGGATGGGGAGGTCCACTTGTCAAAGCCCGTCCGTGCAAAGTCAAAGGGCTAGATCCCGTGGTCAAACGCTACAGGGTTAGGCGGGACGGGGGCACTGGGGGTAGCAATGCCACCGGAGCGTCGCACCGGGCCCTCATACAGGCGGGGTGGTGTGGTGGCATGTCCGAAGAGGCGGGACGCGTCTCCGGGGCGTGGCCCCCCCTCACGGACGGCGATGACACGGTAGTAGCCGTTCTGCGGTAACGATCCGGCGTCAATATTACTAAATACTCGGAGCGCGACAAAATCATGAGTTTTTTTTGCACGACATGGGCACATGTGCTATAGGAACGATGGTATTTTTTCATAATTTTTGGTGATGGAGAAGTATCCGAAAAATTCCCTCTACGCGGATTGCCCTTCGGGCGTCTACGGCTGTGGCCGGCGGCCTCCGGGGGCTAGCATGCCGCCAAATCTTCCGTAGGAGGCCTCTCACAAGTATGGAAGTGTTGTGGCGGTTTCAAACGCCCGACACGCGTGTCCGGGGTGTGCCCCCCTCACGGACGGCGCCGCCGCCGGCACCTGGAGGTGGGAAACGGAGGCGTGGGGTCTACACGGAGGGGATCTTGTTGTGGGTCTGGCCAGGATGTTGCTCCAAAGTGTTCCTATGGGCTGACCTAACACAACCGGATGGGGAGGTCCACTTGTCAAAGCCCGTCCGTGCAAAGTCAAAGGGCTAGATCCCGTGGTCAAACGCTACAGGGTTAGGCGGGACGGGGGCACTGGGGGTAGCAATGCCACCGGAGCGTCGCACCGGGCCCTCATACAGGCGGGGTGGTGTGGTGGCATGTCCGAAGAGGCGGGGCGCGTCTCCGGGGCGTGGCCCCCCCTCACGGACGGCGATGACACGGTAGTAGCCGTTCTGCGGTAACGATCCGGCGTCAATATTACTAAATACTCGGAGCGCGACAAAATCATGAGTTTTTTTTGCACGACATGGGCACATGTGCTATAGGAACGATGGTATTTTTTAATAATTTTTGGTGATGGAGAAGTATCCGAAAAATTCCCTCTACGCGGATTGCCCTTCGGGCGTCTATGGCTGTGGCCGGTGGCCTCCGGGGGCTAGCATGCCGCCAAATCTTGCGTAGGCGGCCTCTCACAAGTCTGGAAGTGTTGTGGCGGTTGCAAACGCCCGGCACGCGTGTCCGGGGTGTGCCCCCCGTCACGGACGGCGCCGCCGCCGGCACCTGGAGGGGGGAAACGGACGCGTGGGGTCTACACGGAGGGGATCTTGCTGTGGGTCTGGCCCGGATGTTGCTCCAAAGTGTTCCTATGGGTTGACCTAACACAACCGGGTGGGGAGGTCCACTGGTCAAAGCCCGTCCGTGCAAAGTCAAAAAGCTAGATCCCGTGGTCAAACGCTACAGGGTTAGGCGGGACGGGGGCACTGGGGGTAGCAATGCCACCGGAGCGTCGAACCGGGACCTCATACATGCGGGGTGGTGTGGTGGCATGTCCGAAGAGGTGGGACGCGTCTCCGGGGCATGGCCCCCCTCACGGACGGCGATGACACGGTAGTAGACGTTCCGCGGTAACGATGCGGCGTCAATATTACTAAATACTCGGAGCGCGATAAAATCATGAGTTTTTTTGCACGACGTGGGCACATGTGCTATAGGAACGATGGTATTTTTTCATAATTTTTGGTGATGGAGAAGTATCCGAAAAATTCCCTCTACGCGGATTGCCCTTCGGGCGTTTACGGCTGTGGCCGGCGGCCTCCGGGGGCTAGCATGCCGCCAAATCTTGCGTAGGCGGCCTCTCATAAGTCTGGAAGTGTTGTGGCGGTTTCAAACGCCCGGGCACGCATGTCCGGGGTGTGCCCCCCCTCACGGACGGCGCCGCCGCCGGCACCTGGAGGTGGGAAACGGACGCGTGGGGTCTACACGGAGGGGATCTTGCTGTGGGTCTGGCTCGGATGTTGCTCCAAAGTGTTCCTATGGGCTGACCTAACACAACCGGGTGGGGAGGTCCACTGGTCAAAGCCCGTCCGTGCAAAGTCAAAGGGCTAGATCCCGTGGTGATACGCTACAGGGTTAGGCGGGACGGGGGCACTGGGGGTAGCAATGCCACCGGAGCGTCGAACCGGGCCCTCATACATGCAGGGTGGTGTGGTGGCATGTCCGAAGAGGCGGGACGCGTCTCCGGGGCGTGGCCCCCCCTCACGGACGGCGATGACACGGTAGTAGATGTTCTGCGGTAACGATGCGGCGTCAATATTACTAAATACTCGGAGCGCGATAAAATCATGAGTTTTTTTTCATGACGTGGGCACATGTGCTATAGGAACGATGGTATTTTTTCATAATTTTTGGTGATGGAGAAGTATCCGAAAAATTCCCTCTACGCGGATTGCCCTTCGGGCGTCTACGGCTGTGGCCGGCGGCCTCCGGGGGCTAGCATGCCGCCAAATCTTCCGTAGGAGGCCTCTCACAAGTATGGAAGTGTTGTGGCGGTTTCAAACGCCCGACACGCGTGTCCGGGGTGTGCCCCCCTCACGGACGGCGCCGCCGCCGGCACCTGGAGGTGGGAAACGGAGGCGTGGGGTCTACACGGAGGGGATCTTGTTGTGGGTCTGGCCAGGATGTTGCTCCAAAGTGTTCCTATGGGCTGACCTAACACAACCGGATGGGGAGGTCCACTTGTCAAAGCCCATCCGTGCAAAGTCAAAGGGCTAGATCCCGTGGTCAAACGCTACAGGGTTAGGCGGGACGGGGGCACTGGGGGTAGCAATGCCACCGGAGCGTCGCACCGGGCCCTCATACAGGCGGGGTGGTGTGGTGGCATGTCCGAAGAGGCGGGACGCGTCTCCGGGGCGTGGCCCCCCCTCACGGACGGCGATGACACGGTAGTAGCCGTTCTGCGGTAACGATCCGGCGTCAATATTACTAAATACTCGGAGCGCGACAAAATCATGAGTTTTTTTTGCACGACATGGGCACATGTGCTATAGGAACGATGGTATTTTTTCATAATTTTTGGTGATGGAGAAGTATCCGAAAAATTCCCTCTACGCGGATTGCCCTTCGGGCGTCTATGGCTGTGGCCGGTGGCCTCCGGGGGCTAGCATGCCGCCAAATCTTGCGTAGGCGGCCTCTCACAAGTCTGGAAGTGTTGTGGCGGTTGCAAACGCCCGGCACGCGTGTCCGGGGTGTGCCCCCCGTCACGGACGGCGCCGCCGCCGGCACCTGGAGGGGGGAAACGGACGCGTGGGGTCTACACGGAGGGGATCTTGCTGTGGGTCTGGCCCGGATGTTGCTCCAAAGTGTTCCTATGGGTTGACCTAACACAACCGGGTGGGGAGGTCCACTGGTCAAAGCCCGTCCGTGCAAAGTCAAAAAGCTAGATCCCGTGGTCAAACGCTACAGGGTTAGGCGGGACGGGGGCACTGGGGGTAGCAATGCCACCGGAGCGTCGAACCGGGACCTCATACATGCGGGGTGGTGTGGTGGCATGTCCGAAGAGGTGGGACGCGTCTCCGGGGCATGGCCCCCCTCACGGACGGCGATGACACGGTAGTAGACGTTCCGCGGTAACGATGCGGCGTCAATATTACTAAATACTCGGAGCGCGATAAAATCATGAGTTTTTTTGCACGACGTGGGCACATGTGCTATAGGAACGATGGTATTTTTTCATAATTTTTGGTGATGGAGAAGTATCCGAAAAATTCCCTCTACGTGGATTGCCCTTCGGGCGTCTACGGCTGTGGCCGGCGGCCTCCGGGGGCTAGCATGCTGCCAAATCTTGCGTAGGCGGCCTCTCATAAGTCTGGAAGTGTTGTGGCGGTTTCAAACGCCCGGGCACGCATGTCCGGGGTGTGCCCCCCTCACGGACGGCGCCGCCGCCGGCACCTGGAGGTGGGAAACGGAGGCGTGGGGTCTACACGGAGGGGATCTTGTTGTGGGTCTGGCCAGGATGTTGCTCCAAAGTGTTCCTATGGGCTGACCTAACACAACCGGATGGGGAGGTCCACTTGTCAAAGCCCGTCCGTGCAAAGTCAAAGGGCTAGATCCCGTGGTCAAACGCTACAGGGTTAGGCGGGACGGGGGCACTGGGGGTAGCAATGCCACCGGAGCGTCGCACCGGGCCCTCATACAGGCGGGGTGGTGTGGTGGCATGTCCGAAGAGGCGGGACGCGTCTCCGGGGCGTGGCCCCCCCTCACGGACGGCGATGACACGGTAGTAGCCGTTCTGCGGTAACGATCCGGCGTCAATATTACTAAATACTCGGAGCGCGACAAAATCATGAGTTTTTTTTGCACGACATGGGCACATGTGCTATAGGAACGATGGTATTTCTTCATAATTTTTGGTGATGGAGAAGTATCCGAAAAATTCCCTCTACGCGGATTGCCCTTCGGGCGTCTATGGCTGTGGCCGGTGGCCTCCGGGGGCTAGCATGCCGCCAAATCTTGCGTAGGCGGCCTCTCACAAGTCTGGAAGTGTTGTGGCGGTTGCAAACGCCCGGCACGCGTGTCCGGGGTGTGCCCCCCGTCACGGACGGCGCCGCCGCCGGCACCTGGAGGGGGGAAACGGACGCGTGGGGTCTACACGGAGGGGATCTTGCTGTGGGTCTGGCCCGGATGTTGCTCCAAAGTGTTCCTATGGGTTGACCTAACACAACCGGGTGGGGAGGTCCACTGGTCAAAGCCCGTCCGTGCAAAGTCAAAAAGCTAGATCCCGTGGTCAAACGCTACAGGGTTAGGCGGGACGGGGGCACTGGGGGTAGCAATGCCACCGGAGCGTCGAACCGGGACCTCATACATGCGGGGTGGTGTGGTGGCATGTCCGAAGAGGTGGGACGCGTCTCCGGGGCATGGCCCCCCTCACGGACGGCGATGACACGGTAGTAGACGTTCCGCGGTAACGATGCGGCGTCAATATTACTAAATACTCGGAGCGCGATAAAATCATGAGTTTTTTTGCACGACGTGGGCACATGTGCTATAGGAACGATGGTATTTTTTCATAATTTTTGGTGATGGAGAAGTATCCGAAAAATTCCGTCTACGCGGATTGCCCTTCGGGCGTCTACGGCTGTGGCCGGCGGCCTCCGGGGGCTAGCATGCTGCCAAATCTTGCGTAGGCGGCCTCTCATAAGTCTGGAAGTGTTGTGGCGGTTTCAAACGCCCGGGCACGCATGTCCGGGGTGTGCCCCCCCTCACGGACGGCGCCGCCGCCGGCACCTGGAGGTGGGAAACGGACGCGTGGGGTCTACACGGAGGGGATCTTGCTGTGGGTCTGGCTCGGATGTTGCTCCAAAGTGTTCCTATGGGCTGACCTAACACAACCGGGTGGGGAGGTCCACTGGTCAAAGCCCGTCCGTGCAAAGTCAAAGGGCTAGATCCCGTGGTGATACGCTACAGGGTTAGGCGGGACGGGGGCACTGGGGGTAGCAATGCCACCGGAGCGTCGAACCGGGCCCTCATACATGCAGGGTGGTGTGGTGGCATGTCCGAAGAGGCGGGACGCGTCTCCGGGGCGTGGCCCCCCCTCACGGACGGCGATGACACGGTAGTAGATGTTCTGCGGTAACGATGCGGCGTCAATATTACTAAATACTCGGAGCGCGATAAAATCATGAGTTTTTTTTCATGACGTGGGCACATGTGCTATAGGAACGATGGTATTTTTTCATAATTTTTGGTGATGGAGAAGTATCCGAAAAATTCCCTCTACGCGGATTGCCCTTCGGGCGTCTACGGCTGTGGCCGGCGGCCTCCGGGGGCTAGCATGCCGCCAAATCTTCCGTAGGCGGCCTCTCACAAGTATGGAAGTGTTGTGGCGGTTGCAAACGCCCGGCACGCGTGTCCGGGGTGTGCCCCCCTCACGGACGGCGCCGCCGCCGGCACCTGGAGGTGGGAAACGGAGGCGTGGGGTCTACACGGAGGGGATCTTGTTGTGGGTCTGGCCAGGATGTTGCTCCAAAGTGTTCCTATGGGCTGACCTAACACAACCGGATGGGGAGGTCCACTTGTCAAAGCCCGTCCGTGCAAAGTCAAAGGGCTAGATCCCGTGGTCAAAGGCTACAGGGTTAGGTGGGACGGGGGCACTGGGGTAGCAATGGCACCGGAGCATCGCACCGGGCCCTCATACATGCGGGGTGGTGTGGTGGCATGTCCGAAGAGCGCGGGACGCGTCTCCGGGGCGTGGCACCCCCTCACGGACGGCGATGACACGGTAGTAGACGTTCTGCGGTAACGATGCGGCGTCAATATTACTAAATACTCGGAGCGCGATAAAATCATGAGTTTTTTTGCACGACGTGGGCACATGTGCTATAGGAACGATGGTATTTTTTCATAATTTTTGGTGACGGAGAAGTATCCGAAAAATTCCCTCTACGCGGATTGCCCTTCGGGCGTCTACGGCTGTGGCCGGCGGCCTCCGGGGGCTAGCATGCCGCCAAACCTTGCGTAGGCGGCCTCTCACAAGTATGGAAGTGTTGTGGCGGTTGCAAACGCCCGGCACGCGTGTCCGGGGTGTGCCCCCCTCACGGACGGCGCCGCCGCCGGCACCTGGAGGTGGGAAACGGACGCGTGGGGTCTACACGGAGGGGATCTTGTTGTGGGTCTGGCCAGGATGTTGCTCCAAAGTGTTCCTATGGGCTAACCTAACACAACCGGATGGGGAGGTCCACTTGTCAAAGCCCGTCCGTGCAAAGTCAAAGGGCTAGATCCCGTGGTCAAACGCTACAGGGTTAGGCGGGACGGGGGCACTGGGGGTAGCAATGCCACCGGAGCGTCGCACCGGGCCCTCATACATGCGGGGTGGTGTGGTGGCATGTCCGAAGAGGCGGGACGCGTCTCCGGGGCGTGGCCCCCCCTCACGGACGGCGATGACACGGTAGTAGCCGTTCTGCGGTAACGATCCGGCGTCAATATTACTAAATACTCGGAGCGCGACAAAATCATGAGTTTTTTTTTCACGACATGGGCACATGTGCTATAGGAACGATGGTATTTTTTCATAATTTTTGGTGATGGAGAAGTATCCGAAAAATTCCCTCTACGCGGATTGCCCTTCGGGCGTCTACGGCTGTGGCCGGCGGCCTCCGGGGGCTAGCATGCCGCCAAATCTTGCGTAGGCGGCCTCTCACAAGTCTGGAAGTGTTGTGGCGGTTGCAAACGCCCGGCACGCGTGTCCGGGGTGTGCCCCCCGTCACGGACGGCGCCGCCGCCGGCACCTGGAGGGGGGAAACGGACGCGTGGGGTCTACACGGAGGGGATCTTGCTGTGGGTCTGGCCCGGATGTTGCTCCAAAGTGTTCCTATGGGCTGACCTAACACAACCGGGTGGGGAGGTCCACTGGTCAAAGCCCGTCCGTGCAAAGTCAAAAAGCTAGATCCCGTGGTCAAACGCTACAGGGTTAGGCGGGACGGGGGCACTGGGGGGTTAGCAATGCCACCGGAGCGTCGAACCAGGACCTCATACATGCGGGGTGGTGTGGTGGCATGTCCGAAGAGGCGGGACGCGTCTCCGGGGCATGGCCCCCCTCACGGACGGCGATGACACGGTAGTAGACGTTCCGCGGTAACGATGCGGCGTCAATATTACTAAATACTCGGAGCGCGATAAAATCATGAGTTTTTTTGCACGACGTGGGCACATGTGCTATAGGAACGATGGTATTTTTTCATAATTTTTGGTGATGGAGAAGTATCCGAAAAATTCCCTCTACGCGGATTGCCCTTCGGGCGTCTACAGCTGTGACCGGCGGCCTCCGGGGGCTAGCATGCCGCCAAATCTTGCGTAGGCGGCCTCTCACAAGTCTGGAAGTGTTGTGGCAGTTGCAAACGCCCGGCACGCGTGTCCGAGGTGTGCCCCCCCTCACGGACGGCGGCGCCGCCGGCACCTGGAGGTGGGAAACAGACGCGTGGGGTCTACACGGAGGGGATCTTGCTGTGGGTCTGGCCCGGATGTTGCTCCAAAGTGTTCCTATGGGCTGACCTCAACACAACCGGGTGGGGAGGTCCACTGGTCAAAGCCCGTCCGTGCAAAGTCAAAGGGCTAGATCCCGTGGTCATACGCTACAGGGTTAGGCGGGACGGGGGCACTGTGGGTAGCAATGCCACCGGAGCGTCGAACCGGGCCCTCATACATGCAGGGTGGTGTGGTGGCATGTCCGAAGAGGCGGGACGCGTCTCCGGGGCGTGGCCCCCCCTCACGGACGGCGATGACACAGTAGTAGACGTTCTGCGGTAACGATGCGGCGTCAATATTAATAAATACTCGGAGCGCGATAAAATCATGAGTTTTTTTTCATGACGTGGGCACATGTGCTATAGGAACAATGGTATTTTTTCATAATTTTTGGTGATGGAGAAGTATCCAAAAAATTCCCTCTACGCGGATTGCCCTTCGGGCGTCTACGGCTATGGCCGGCGGCCTCCGGGGGCTAGCATGCCGCCAAATCTTGCGTAGGCGGCCTCTCACAAGTCTGGAAGTGTTGTGGCGGTTGCAAACGCCTGGCACGCGTGTCCGGGGTGTGCCCCCCTCACGGACGGCGCCGCCGCCGGCACCTGGAGGTGGGAAACGGACGCGTGGGGTCTACACGGAGGGGCTTGCTGTGGGTCTGGCCCGGATGTTGCTCCAAAGTGTTCCTATGGGCTGACCTAACACAACCGGATGGGGAGGTCCACTGGTCAAAGCCCGTCCGTGCAAAGTCAAAGGGCTAGATCCCGTGGTCAAAGGCTACAGGGTTAGGTGGGACGGGGGCACTGGGGGTAGCAATGGCACCGGAGCATCGCACCGGGCCCTCATACATGCGGGGTGGTGTGGTGGCATGTCCGAAGAGCGCGGGACGCGTCTCCGGGGCGTGGCCCCCCCTCACGGACGGCGATGACACGGTAGTAGACGTTCTGCGGTAACGATGCGGCGTCAATATTACTAAATACTCGGAGCGCGATAAAATCATGAGTTTTTTTGCACGACGTGGGCACATGTGCTGTAGGAACGATGGTATTTTTTCATAATTTTTGGTGATGGAGAAGTATCCGAAAAATTCCCTCTACGCGGATTGCCCTTCGGGCGTCTACGGCTGTGGCCGGCGGCCTCCGGGGGCTAGCATGCCGCCAAATCTTCCGTAGGCGGCCTCTCACAAGTATGGAAGTGTTGTGGCGGTTGCAAACGCCCGGCACGCGTGTCCGGGGTGTGCCCCCCTCACGGACGGCGCCGCCGCCGGCACCTGGAGGTGGGAAACGGAGGCATGGGGTCTACACGGAGGGGATCTTGTTGTGGGTCTGGCCAGGATGTTGCTCCAAAGTGTTCCTATGGGCTGACCTAACACAACCGGATGGGGAGGTCCACTTGTCAAAGCCCGTCCGTGCAAAGTCAAAGGGCTAGATCCCGTGGTCAAACGCTACAGGGTTAGGCGGGACGGGGGCACTGGGGGTAGCAATGCCACCGGAGCGTCGCACCGGGCCCTCATACATGCGGGGTGGTGTGGTGGCATGTCCGAAGAGGCGGGACGCGTCTCCGAGGCGTGGCCCCCCCTCACGGACGGCGATGACACAGTAGTAGACGTTCTGCGGTAACGATGCGGCGTCAATATTAATAAATACTCGGAGCGCGATAAAATCATGAGTTTTTTTTCATGACGTGGGCACATGTGCTATAGGAACAATGGTATTTTTTCATAATTTTTGGTGATGGAGAAGTATCCAAAAAATTCCCTCTACGCGGATTGCCCTTCGGGCGTCTACGGCTCTGGCCGGCGGCCTCCGGGGGCTAGCATGCCGCCAAATCTTGCGTAGGCGGCCTCTCACAAGTCTGGAAGTGTTGTGGCGGTTGCAAACGCCTGGCACGCGTGTCCGGGGTGTGCCCCCCTCACGGACGGCGCCGCCGCCGGCACCTGGAGGTGGGAAACGGACGCGTGGGGTTTACACGGAGGGGCTTGCTGTGGGTCTGGCCCGGATGTTGCTCCAAAGTGTTCCTATGGGCTGACCTAACACAACCGGATGGGGAGGTCCACTGGTCAAAGCCCGTCCGTGCAAAGTCAAAGGGCTAGATCCCGTGGTCAAAGGCTACAGGGTTAGGTGGGACGGGGGCACTGGGGGTAGCAATGGCACCGGAGCATCGCACCGGGCCCTCATACATGCGGGGTGGTGTGGTGGCATGTCCGAAGAGCGCGGGACGCGTCTCCGGGGCGTGGCCCCCCCTCACGGACGGCGATGACACGGTAGTAGACGTTCTGCGGTAACGATGCGGCGTCAATATTACTAAATACTCGGAGCGCGATAAAATCATGAGTTTTTTTGCACGACGTGGGCACATGTGCTGTAGGAACGATGGTATTTTTTCATAATTTTTGGTGATGGAGAAGTATCCGAAAAATTCCCTCTACGCGGATTGCCCTTCGGGCGTCTACGGCTGTGGCCGGCGGCCTCCGGGGGCTAGCATGCCGCCAAATCTTCCGTAGGCGGCCTCTCACAAGTATGGAAGTGTTGTGGCGGTTGCAAACGCCCGGCACGCGTGTCCGGGGTGTGCCCCCCTCACGGACGGCGCCGCCGCCGGCACCTGGAGGTGGGAAACGGAGGCATGGGGTCTACACGGAGGGGATCTTGTTGTGGGTCTGGCCAGGATGTTGCTCCAAAGTGTTCCTATGGGCTGACCTAACACAACCGGATGGGGAGGTCCACTTGTCAAAGCCCGTCCGTGCAAAGTCAAAGGGCTAGATCCCGTGGTCAAACGCTACAGGGTTAGGCGGGATGGGGGCACTGGGGGTAGCAATGCCACCGGAGCGTCGCACCGGGCCCTCATACATGCGGGGTGGTGTGGTGGCATGTCCGAAGAGGCGGGACGCGTCTCCGGGGCGTGGCCCCCCCTCACGGACGGCGATGACACAGTAGTAGACGTTCTGCGGTAACGATGCGGCGTCAATATTAATAAATACTCGGAGCGCGATAAAATCATGAGTTTTTTTTCATGACGTGGGCACATGTGCTATAGGAACAATGGTATTTTTTCATAATTTTTGGTGATGGAGAAGTATCCAAAAAATTCCCTCTACGCGGATTGCCCTTCGGGCGTCTACGGCTCTGGCCGGCGGCCTCCGGGGGCTAGCATGCCGCCAAATCTTGCGTAGGCGGCCTCTCACAAGTCTGGAAGTGTTGTGGCGGTTGCAAACGCCTGGCACGCGTGTCCGGGGTGTGCCCCCCTCACGGACGGCGCCGCCGCCGGCACCTGGAGGTGGGAAACGGACGCGTGGGGTCTACACGGAGGGGCTTGCTGTGGGTCTGGCCCGGATGTTGCTCCAAAGTGTTCCTATGGGCTGACCTAACACAACCGGATGGGGAGGTCCACTGGTCAAAGCCCGTCCGTGCAAAGTCAAAGGGCTAGATCCCGTGGTCAAAGGCTACAGGGTTAGGTGGGACGGGGGCACTGGGGGTAGCAATGGCACCGGAGCATCGCACCGGGCCCTCATACATGCGGGGTGGTGTGGTGGCATGTCCGAAGAGCGCGGGACGCGTCTCCGGGGCGTGGCCCCCCCTCACGGACGGCGATGACACGGTAGTAGACGTTCTGCGGTAACGATGCGGCGTCAATATTACTAAATACTCGGAGCGCGATAAAATCATGAGTTTTTTTGCATGACGTGGGCACATGTGCTGTAGGAACGATGGTATTTTTTCATAATTTTTGGTGATGGAGAAGTATCCGAAAAATTCCCTCTACGCGGATTGCCCTTCGGGCGTCTACGGCTGTGGCCGGCGGCCTCCGGGGGCTAGCATGCCGCCAAATCTTCCGTAGGCGGCCTCTCACAAGTATGGAAGTGTTGTGGCGGTTGCAAACGCCCGGCACGCGTGTCCGGGGTGTGCCCCCCTCACGGACGGCGCCGCCGCCGGCACCTGGAGGTGGGAAACGGAGGCGTGGGGTCTACACGGAGGGGATCTTGTTGTGGGTCTGGCCAGGATGTTGCTCCAAAGTGTTCCTATGGGCTGACCTAACACAACCGGATGGGGAGGTCCACTTGTCAAAGCCCGTCCGTGCAAAGTCAAAGGGCTAGATCCCGTGGTCAAACGCTACAGGGTTAGGCGGGACGGGGGCACTGGGGGTAGCAATGCCACCGGAGCGTCGCACCGGGCCCTCATACAGGCGGGGTGGTGTGGTGGCATGTCCGACGAGGCGGGACGCGTCTCCGGGGCGTGGCCCCCCCTCACGGACGGCGATGACACGGTAGTAGCCGTTCTGCGGTAACGATCCGGCGTCAATATTACTAAATACTCGGAGCGCGACAAAATCATGAGTTTTTTTTGCACGACATGGGCACATGTGCTATAGGAACGATGGTATTTTTTCATAATTTTTGGTGATGGAGAAGTATCCGAAAAATTCCCTCTACGCGGATTGCCCTTCGGGCGTCTATGGCTGTGGCCGGTGGCCTCCGGGGGCTAGCATGCCGCCAAATCTTGCGTAGGCGGCCTCTCACAAGTCTGGAAGTGTTGTGGCGGTTGCAAACGCCCGGCACGCGTGTCCGGGGTGTGCCCCCCGTCACGGACGGCGCCGCCGCCGGCACCTGGAGGGGGGAAACGGACGCGTGGGGTCTACACGAAGGGGATCTTGCTGTGGGTCTGGCCCGGATGTTGCTCCAAAGTGTTCCTATGGGCTGACCTAACACAACCGGGTGGGGAGGTCCACTGGTCAAAGCCCGTCCGTGCAAAGTCAAAAAGCTAGATCCCGTGGTCAAACGCTACAGGGTTAGGCGGGACGGGGGCACTGGGGGTAGCAATGCCACCGGAGCGTCGAACCGGGACCTCATACATGCGGGGTGGTGTGGTGGCATGTCCGAAGAGGTGGGACGCGTCTCCGGGGCATGGCCCCCCTCACGGACGGCGATGACACGGTAGTAGACGTTCCACGGTAACGATGCGGCGTCAATATTACTAAATACTCGGAGCGCGATAAAATCATGAGTTTTTTTGCACGACGTGGGCACATGTGCTATAGGAACGATGGTATTTTTTCATAATTTTTGGTGATGGAGAAGTATCCGAAAAATTCCCTCTACGCGGATTGCCCTTCGGGCGTCTACGGCTGTGGCCGGCGGCCTCCGGGGGCTAGCATGCCGCCAAATCTTGCGTAGGCGGCCTCTCATAAGTCTGGAAGTGTTGTGGCGGTTTCAAACGCCCGGCACGCATGTCCGGGGTGTGCCCCCCCTCACGGACGGCGCCGCCGCCGGCACCTGGAGGTGGGAAACGGACGCGTGGGGTCTACACGGAGGGGATCTTGCTGTGGGTCTGGCTCGGATGTTGCTCCAAAGTGTTCCTATGGGCTGACCTAACACAACCGGGTGGGGAGGTCCACTGGTCAAAGCCCGTCCGTGCAAAGTCAAAGGGCTAGATCCCGTGGTGATACGCTACAGGGTTAGGCGGGACGGGGGCACTGGGGGTAGCAATGCCACCGGAGCGTCGAACCGGGCCCTCATACATGCAGGGTGGTGTGGTGGCATGTCCGAAGAGGCGGGACGCGTCTCCGGGGCGTGGCCCCCCCTCACGGACGGCGATGACACGGTAGTAGACGTTCTGCGGTAACGATGCGGCGTCAATATTACTAAATACTCGGAGCGCGATAAAATCATGAGTTTTTTTTCATGATGTGGGCACATGTGCTATAGGAACGATGGTATTTTTTCATAATTTTTGGTGATGGAGAAGTATCCGAAAAATTCCCTCTACGCGGATTGCCCTTCGGGCGTCTACGGCTGTGGCCGGCGGCCTCCGGGGGCTAGCATGCCGCCAAATCTTGCGTAGGCGGCCTCTCACAAGTCTGGAAGTGTTGTGGCGGTTGCAAACGCCTGGCACGCGTGTCCGGGGTGTGCCCCCCTCACGGACGGCGCCGCCGCCGGCACCTGGAGGTGGGAAACGGACGCGTGGGGTCTACACGGAGGGGCTTGCTGTGGGTCTGGCCCGGATGTTGCTCCAAAGTGTTCCTATGGGCTGACCTAACACAACCGGATGGGGAGGTCCACTGGTCAAAGCCCGTCCGTGCAAAGTCAAAGGGCTAGATCCCGTGGTCAAAGGCTACAGGGTTAGGTGGGACGGGGGCACTGGGGGTAGCAATGGCACCGGAGCATCGCACCGGGCCCTCATACATGCGGGGTGGTGTGGTGGCATGTCCGAAGAGCGCGGGACGCATCTCCGGGGCGTGGCACCCCCTCACGGACGGCGATGACACGGTAGTAGACGTTCTGCGGTAACGATGCGGCGTCAATATTACTAATACTCGGAGCGCGATAAAATCATGAGTTTTTTTGCACGACGTGGGCACATGTGCTATAGGAACGATGGTATTTTTTCATAATTTTTGGTGACGGAGAAGTATCCGAAAAATTCCCTCTACGCGGATTGCCCTTCGGGCGTCTACGGCTGTGGCCGGCGGCCTCCGGGGGCTAGCATGCCGCCAAATCTTGCGTAGGCGGCCTCTCACAAGTATGGAAGTGTTGTGGCGGTTGCAAACGCCCGGCACGCGTGTCCGGGGTGTGCCCCCCTCACGGACGGCGCCGCCGCCGGCACCTGGAGGTGGGAAACGGACGCGTGGGGTCTACACGGAGGGGATCTTGTTGTGGGTCTGGCCAGGATGTTGCTCCAAAGTGTTCCTATGGGCTAACCTAACACAACCGGATGGGGAGGTCCACTTCTCAAAGCCCGTCCGTGCAAAGTCAAAGGGCTAGATCCCGTGGTCAAACGCTACAGGGTTAGGCGGGACGGGGGCACTGGGGGTAGCAATGCCACCGGAGCGTCGCACCGGGCCCTCATACATGCGGGGTGGTGTGGTGGCATGTCCGAAGAGGCGGGACGCGTCTCCGGGGCGTGGCCCCCCCTCACGGACGGCGATGACACGGTAGTAGCCGTTCTGCGGTAACGATCCGGCGTCAATATTACTAAATACTCGGAGCGCGACAAAATCATGAGTTTTTTTTTCACGACATGGGCACATGTGCTATAGGAACGATGGTATTTTTTCATAATTTTTGGTGATGGAGAAGTATCCGAAAAATTCCCTCTACGCGGATTGCCCTTCGGGCGTCTACGGCTGTGGCCGGCGGCCTCCGGGGGCTAGCATGCCGCCAAATCTTGCGTAGGCGGCCTCTCACAAGTCTGGAAGTGTTGTGGCGGTTGCAAACGCCCGGCACGCGTGTCCGGGGTGTGCCCCCCGTCACGGACGGCGCCGCCGCCGGCACCTGGAGGGGGGAAACGGACGCGTGGGGTCTACACGGAGGGGATCTTGCTGTGGGTCTGGCCCGGATGTTGCTCCAAAGTGTTCCTATGGGCTGACCTAACACAACCGGGTGGGGAGGTCCACTTGTCAAAGCCCGTCCGTGCAAAGTCAAAAAGCTAGATCCCGTGGTCAAACGCTACAGGGTTAGGCGGGACGGGGGCACTGGGGGGGTTAGCAATGCCACCGGAGCGTCGAACCAGGACCTCATACATGCGGGGTGGTGTGGTGGCATGTCCGAAGAGGCGGGACGCGTCTCCGGGGCATGGCCCCCCTCACGGACGGCGATGACACGGTAGTAGACGTTCCGCGGTAACGATGCGGCGTCAATATTACTAAATACTCGGAGCGCGATAAAATCATGAGTTTTTTTGCACGACGTGGGCACATGTGCTATAGGAACGATGGTATTTTTTCATAATTTTTGGTGATGGAGAAGTATCCGAAAAATTCCCTCTACGCGGATTGCCCTTCGGGCGTCTACAGCTGTGGCCGGCGGCCTCCGGGGGCTAGCATGCCGCCAAATCTTGCGTAGGCGGCCTCTCACAAGTCTGGAAGTGTTGTGGCAGTTGCAAACGCCCGGCCCGCGTGTCCGAGGTGTGCCCCCCCTCACGGACGGCGGCGCCGCCAGCACCTGGAGGTGGGAAACAGACGCGTGGGGTCTACACGGAGGGGATCTTGCTGTGGGTCTGGCCCGGATGTTGCTCCAAAGTGTTCCTATGGGCTGACCTCAACACAACCGGGTGGGGAGGTCCACTGGTCAAAGCCCGTCCGTGCAAAGTCAAAGGGCTAGATCCCGTGGTCATACGCTACAGGGTTAGGCGGGACGGGGGCACTGTGGGTAGCAATGCCACCGGAGCGTCGAACCGGGCCCTCATACATGCAGGGTGGTGTGGTGGCATGTCCGAAGAGGCGGGACGCGTCTCCGGGGCGTGGCCCCCCCTCACGGACGGCGATGACACAGTAGTAGACGTTCTGCGGTAACGATGCGGCGTCAATATTAATAAATACTCGGAGCGCGATAAAATCATGAGTTTTTTTTCATGACGTGGGCACATGTGCTATAGGAACAATGGTATTTTTTCATAATTTTTGGTGATGGAGAAGTATCCAAAAAATTCCCTCTACGCGGATTGCCCTTCGGGCGTCTACGGCTGTGGCCGGCGGCCTCCGGGGGCTAGCATGCCGCCAAATCTTGCGTAGGCGGCCTCTCACAAGTCTGGAAGTGTTGTGGCGGTTGCAAACGCCTGGCACGCGTGTCCGGGGTGTGCCCCCCTCACGGACGGCGCCGCCGCCGGCACCTGGAGGTGGGAAACGGACGCGTGGGGTCTACACGGAGGGGCTTGCTGTGGGTCTGGCCCGGATGTTGCTCCAAAGTGTTCCTATGGGCTGACCTAACACAACCGGATGGGGAGGTCCACCGGTCAAAGCCCGTCCGTGCAAAGTCAAAGGGCTAGATCCCGTGGTCAAAGGCTACAGGGTTAGGTGGGACGGGGGCACTGGGGGTAGCAATGGCACCGGAGCATCGCACCGGGCCCTCATACATGCGGGGTGGTGTGGTGGCATGTCCGAAGAGCGCGGGACGCGTCTCTGGGGCGTGGCCCCCCCTCACGGACGGCGATGACACGGTAGTAGACGTTCTGCGGTAACGATGCGGCGTCAATATTACTAAATACTCGGAGCGCGATAAAATCATGAGTTTTTTTGCACGACGTGGGCACATGTGCTGTAGGAACGATGGTATTTTTTCATAATTTTTGGTGATGGAGAAGTATCCGAAAAATTCCCTCTACGCGGATTGCCCTTCGGGCGTCTACGGCTGTGGCCGGCGGCCTCCGGGGGCTAGCATGCCGCCAAATCTTCCGTAGGCGGCCTCTCACAAGTATGGAAGTGTTGTGGCGGTTGCAAACGCCCGGCACGCGTGTCCGGGGTGTGCCCCCCTCACGGACGGCGCCGCCGCCGGCACCTGGAGGTGGGAAACGGAGGCATGGGGTCTACACGGAGGGGATCTTGTTGTGGGTCTGGCCAGGATGTTGCTCCAAAGTGTTCCTATGGGCTGACCTAACACAACTGGATGGGGAGGTCCACTTGTCAAAGCCCGTCCGTGCAAAGTCAAAGGGCTAGATCCCGTGGTCAAACGCTACAGGGTTAGGCGGGACGGGGGCACTGGGGGTAGCAATGCCACCGGAGCGTCGCACCGGGCCCTCATACATGCGGGGTGGTGTGGTGGCATGTCCGAAGAGGCGGGACGCGTCTCCGGGGCGTGGCCCCCCCTCACGGACGGCGATGACACAGTAGTAGACGTTCTGCGGTAACGATGCGGCGTCAATATTAATAAATACTCGGAGCGCGATAAAATCATGAGTTTTTTTTCATGACGTGGGCACATGTGCTATAGGAACAATGGTATTTTTTCATAATTTTTGGTGATGGAGAAGTATCCAAAAAATTCCCTCTACGCGGATTGCCCTTCGGGCGTCTACGGCTCTGGCCGGCGGCCTCCGGGGGCTAGCATGCCGCCAAATCTTGCGTAGGCGGCCTCTCACAAGTCTGGAAGTGTTGTGGCGGTTGCAAACGCCTGGCACGCGTGTCCGGGGTGTGCCCCCCTCACGGACGGCGCCGCCGCCGGCACCTGGAGGTGGGAAACGGACGCGTGGGGTCTACACGGAGGGGCTTGCTGTGGGTCTGGCCCGGATGTTGCTCCAAAGTGTTCCTATGGGCTGACCTAACACAACCGGATGGGGAGGTCCACTGGTCAAAGCCCGTCCGTGCAAAGTCAAAGGGCTAGATCCCGTGGTCAAAGGCTACAGGGTTAGGTGGGACGGGGGCACTGGGGGTAGCAATGGCACCGGAGCATCGCACCGGGCCCTCATACATGCGGGGTGGTGTGGTGGCATGTCCGAAGAGCGCGGGACGCGTCTCCGGGGCGTGGCCCCCCCTCACGGACGGCGATGACACGGTAGTAGACGTTCTGCGGTAACGATGCGGCGTCAATATTACTAAATACTCGGAGCGCGATAAAATCATGAGTTTTTTTGCACGACGTGGGCACATGTGCTGTAGGAACGATGGTATTTTTTCATAATTTTTGGTGATGGAGAAGTATCCGAAAAATTCCCTCTACGCGGATTGCCCTTCGGGCGTCTACGGCTGTGGCCGGCGGCCTCCGGGGGCTAGCATGCCGCCAAATCTTCCGTAGGCGGCCTCTCACAAGTATGGAAGTGTTGTGGCGGTTGCAAACGCCCGGCACGCGTGTCCGGGGTGTGCCCCCCTCACGGACGGCGCCGCCGCCGGCACCTGGAGGTGGGAAACGGACGCGTGGGGTCTACACGGAGGGGATCTTGTTGTGGGTCTGGCCAGGATGTTGCTCCAAAGTGTTCCTATGGGCTGACCTAACACAACCGGATGGGGAGGTCCACTTGTCAAAGCCCGTCCGTGCAAAGTCAAAGGGCTAGATCCCGTGGTCAAACGCTACAGGGTTAGGCGGGACGGGGGCACTGGGGGTAGCAATGCCACCGGAGCGTCGCACCGGGCCCTCATACATGCGGGGTGGTGTGGTGGCATGTCCGAAGAGGCGGGACGCGTCTCCGGGGCGTGGCCCCCCCTCACGGACGGCGATGACACAGTAGTAGACGTTCTGCGGTAACGATGCGGCGTCAATATTAATAAATACTCGGAGCGCGATAAAATCATGAGTTTTTTTTCATGACGTGGGCACATGTGCTATAGGAACAATGGTATTTTTTCATAATTTTTGGTGATGGAGAAGTATCCAAAAAATTCCCTCTACGCGGATTGCCCTTCGGGCGTCTACGGCTGTGGCCGGCGGCCTCCGGGGGCTAGCATGCCGCCAAATCTTGCGTAGGCGGCCTCTCACAAGTCTGGAAGTGTTGTGGCGGTTGCAAACGCCTGGCACGCGTGTCCGGGGTGTGCCCCCCTCACGGACGGCGCCGCCGCCGGCACCTGGAGGTGGGAAACGGACGCGTGGGGTCTACACGGAGGGGCTTGCTGTGGGTCTGGCCCGGATGTTGCTCCAAAGTGTTCCTATGGGATGACCTAACACAACCGGATGGGGAGGTCCACTGGTCAAAGCCCGTCCGTGCAAAGTCAAAGGGCTAGATCCCGTGGTCAAAGGCTACAGGGTTAGGTGGGACGGGGGCACTGGGGTAGCAATGGCACCGGAGCATCGCACCGGGCCCTCATACATGCGGGGTGGTGTGGTGGCATGTCCGAAGAGCGCGGGACGCGTCTCCGGGGCGTGGCCCCCCCTCACGGACGGCGATGACACGGTAGTAGACGTTCTGCGGTAACGATGCGGCGTCAATATTACTAAATACTCGGAGCGCGATAAAATCATGAGTTTTTTTGCACGACGTGGGCACATGTGCTGTAGGAACGATGGTATTTTTTCATAATTTTTGGTGATGGAGAAGTATCCGAAAAATTCCCTCTAGGCGGATTGCCCTTCGGGCGTCTACGGCTGTGGCCGGCGGCCTCCGGGGGCTAGCATGCCGCCAAATCTTCCGTAGGCGGCCTCTCACAAGTATGGAAGTGTTGTGGCGGTTGCAAACGCCCGGCACGCGTGTCCGGGGTGTGCCCCCCTCACGGACGGCGCCGCCGCCGGCACCTGGAGGTGGGAAACGGAGGCGTGGGGTCTACACGGAGGGGATCTTGTTGTGGGTCTGGCCAGGATGTTGCTCCAAAGTGTTCCTATGGGCTGACCTAACACAACCGGATGGGGAGGTCCACTTGTCAAAGCCCGTCCGTGCAAAGTCAAAGGGCTAGATCCCGTGGTCAAACGCTACAGGGTTAGGCAGGACGGGGGCACTGGGGGTAGCAATCCCACCGGAGCGTCGCACCGGGCCCTCATACATGCGGGGTGGTGTGGTGGCATGTCCGAAGAGGCGGGACGCGTCTCCGGGGCGTGGCCCCCCCTCACGGACGGCGATGACACAGTAGTAGACGTTCTGCGGTAACGATGCGGCGTCAATATTAATAAATACTCGGAGCGCGATAAAATCATGAGTTTTTTTTCATGACGTGGGCACATGTGCTATAGGAACAATGGTATTTTTTCATAATTTTTGGTGATGGAGAAGTATCCAAAAAATTCCCTCTACGCGGATTGCCCTTCGGGCGTCTACGGCTGTGGCCGGCGGCCTCCGGGGGCTAGCATGCCGCCAAATCTTGCGTAGGCGGCCTCTCACAAGTCTGGAAGTGTTGTGGCGGTTGCAAACGCCTGGCACGCGTGTCCGGGGTGTGCCCCCCTCACGGATGGCGCCGCCGCCGGCACCTGGAGGTGGGAAACGGACGCGTGGGGTCTACACGGAGGGGCTTGCTGTGGGTCTGGCCCGGATGTTGCTCCAAAGTGTTCCTATGGGCTGACCTAACACAACCGGATGGGGAGGTCCACTGGTCAAAGCCCGTCCGTGCAAAGTCAAAGGGCTAGATCCCGTGGTCAAAGGCTACAGGGTTAGGTGGGACGGGGGCACTGGGGTAGCAATGGCACCGGAGCATCGCACCGGGCCCTCATACATGCGGGGTGGTGTGGTGGCATGTCCGAAGAGCGCGGGACGCGTCTCCGGGGCGTGGCCCCCCCTCACGGACGGCGATGACACGGTAGTAGACGTTCTGCGGTAACGATGCGGCGTCAATATTACTAAATACTCGGAGCGCGATAAAATCATGAGTTTTTTTGCACGACGTGGGCACATGTGCTGTAGGAACGATGGTATTTTTTCATAATTTTTGGTGATGGAGAAGTATCCGAAAAATTCCCTCTACGCGGATTGCCCTTCGGGCGTCTACGGCTGTGGCCGGCGGCCTCCGGGGGCTAGCATGCCGCCAAATCTTCCGTAGGCGGCCTCTCACAAGTATGGAAGTGTTGTGGCGGTTGCAAACGCCCGGCACGCGTGTCCGGGGTGTGCCCCCCTCACGGACGGCGCCGCCGCCGGCACCTGGAGGTGGGAAACGGACGCGTGGGGTCTACACGGAGGGGATCTTGTTGTGGGTCTGGCCAGGATGTTGCTCCAAAGTGTTCCTATGGGCTGACCTAACACAACCGGATGGGGAGGTCCACTTGTCAAAGCCCGTCCGTGCAAAGTCAAAGGGCTAGATCCCGTGGTCAAACGCTACAGGGTTAGGCGGGACGGGGGCACTGGGGGTAGCAATGCCACCGGAGCGTCGCACCGGGCCCTCATACATGCGGGGTGGTGTGGTGGCATGTCCGAAGAGGCGGGACGCGTCTCCGGGGCGTGGCCCCCCCTCACGGACGGCGATGACACAGTAGTAGACGTTTTGCGGTAACGATGCGGCGTCAATATTAATAAATACTCGGAGCGCGATAAAATCATGAGTTTTTTTTCATGACGTGGGCACATGTGCTATAGGAACAATGGTATTTTTTCATAATTTTTGGTGATGGAGAAGTATCCAAAAAATTCCCTCTACGCGGATTGCCCTTCGGGCGTCTACGGCTGTGGCCGGCGGCCTCCGGGGGCTAGCATGCCGCCAAATCTTGCGTAGGCGGCCTCTCACAAGTCTGGAAGTGTTGTGGCGGTTGCAAACGCCTGGCACGCGTGTCCGGGGTGTGCCCCCCTCACGGACGGCGCCGCCGCCGGCACCTGGAGGTGGGAAACGGACGCGTGGGGTCTACACGGAGGGGCTTGCTGTGGGTCTGGCCCGGATGTTGCTCCAAAGTGTTCCTATGGGCTGACCTAACACAACCGGATGGGGAGGTCCACTGGTCAAAGCCCGTCCGTGCAAAGTCAAAGGGCTAGATCCCGTGGTCAAAGGCTACAGGGTTAGGTGGGACGGGGGCACTGGGGTAGCAATGGCACCGGAGCATCGCACCGGGCCCTCATACATGCGGGGTGGTGTGGTGGCATGTCCGAAGAGCGCGGGACGCGTCTCCGGGGCGTGGCCCCCCCTCACGGACGGCGATGACACGGTAGTAGACGTTCTGCGGTAACGATGCGGCGTCAATATTACTAAATACTCGGAGCGCGATAAAATCATGAGTTTTTTTGCACGACGTGGGCACATGTGCTGTAGGAACGATGGTATTTTTTCATAATTTTTGGTGATGGAGAAGTATCCGAAAAATTCCCTCTACGCGGATTGCCCTTCGGGCGTCTACGGCTGTGGCCGGCGGCCTCCGGGGGCTAGCATGCCGCCAAATCTTCCGTAGGCGGCCTCTCACAAGTATGGAAGTGTTGTGGCGGTTGCAAACGCCCGGCACGCGTGTCCGGGGTGTGCCCCCCTCACGGACGGCGCCGCCGCCGGCACCTGGAGGTGGGAAACGGAGGCGTGGGGTCTACACGGAGGGGATCTTGTTGTGGGTCTGGCCAGGATGTTGCTCCAAAGTGTTCCTATGGGCTGACCTAACACAACCGGATGGGGAGGTCCACTTGTCAAAGCCCGTCCGTGCAAAGTCAAAGGGCTAGATCCCGTGGTCAAACGCTACAGGGTTAGGCAGGACGGGGGCACTGGGGGTAGCAATGCCACCGGAGCGTCGCACCGGGCCCTCATACATGCGGGGTGGTGTGGTGGCATGTCCGAAGAGGCGGGACGCGTCTCCGGGGCGTGGCCCCCCCTCACGGACGGCGATGACACAGTAGTAGACGTTCTGCGGTAACGATGCGGCGTCAATATTAATAAATACTCGGAGCGCGATAAAATCATGAGTTTTTTTTCATGACGTGGGCACATGTGCTATAGGAACAATGGTATTTTTTCATAATTTTTGGTGATGGAGAAGTATCCAAAAAATTCCCACTACGCGGATTGCCCTTCGGGCGTCTACGGCTGTGGCCGGCGGCCTCCGGGGGCTAGCATGCCGCCAAATCTTGCGTAGGCGGCCTCTCACAAGTCTGGAAGTGTTGTGGCGGTTGCAAACGCCTGGCACGCGTGTCCGGGGTGTGCCCCCCTCACGGCTGGCGCCGCCGCCGGCACCTGGAGGTGGGAAACGGACGCGTGGGGTCTACACGGAGGGGCTTGCTGTGGGTCTGGCCCGGATGTTGCTCCAAAGTGTTCCTATGGGCTGACCTAACACAACCGGATGGGGAGGTCCACTGGTCAAAGCCCGTCCGTGCAAAGTCAAAGGGCTAGATCCCGTGGTCAAAGGCTACAGGGTTAGGTGGGACGGGGGCACTGGGGTAGCAATGGCACCGGAGCATCGCACCGGGCCCTCATACATGCGGGGTGGTGTGGTGGCATGTCCGAAGAGCGCGGGACGCGTCTCCGGGGCGTGGCCCCCCCTCACGGACGGCGATGACACGGTAGTAGACGTTCTGCGGTAACGATGCGGCGTCAATATTACTAAATACTCGGAGCGCGATAAAATCATGAGTTTTTTTGCACGACGTGGGCACATGTGCTGTAGGAACGATGGTATTTTTTCATAATTTTTGGTGATGGAGAAGTATCCGAAAAATTCCCTCTACGCGGATTGCCCTTCGGGCGTCTACGGCTGTGGCCGGCGGCCTCCGGGGGCTAGCATGCCGCCAAATCTTCCGTAGGCGGCCTCTCACAAGTATGGAAGTGTTGTGGCGGTTGCAAACGCCCGGCACGCGTGTCCGGGGTGTGCCCCCCTCACGGACGGCGCCGCCGCCGGCACCTGGAGGTGGGAAACGGACGCGTGGGGTCTACACGGAGGGGATCTTGTTGTGGGTCTGGCCAGGATGTTGCTCCAAAGTGTTCCTATGGGCTGACCTAACACAACCGGATGGGGAGGTCCACTGGTCAAAGCCCATCCGTGCAAAGTCAAAGGGCTAGATCCCGTGGTCAAAGGCTACAGGGTTGGGCGGGACGGGGGCACTGGGGGTAGCAATGCCACCGGAGCGTCGCACCGGGCCCTCATACATGCGGGGTGGTGTGGTGGCATGTCCGAAGAGCGCGGGACGCGTCTCCGGCGCGTGGCCCCCCCTCACGGACGGCGATGACACGGTAGTAGACGTTCTGCGGTAACGATGCGGCGTCAATATTACTAAATACTCGGAGCGCGATAAAATCATGAGTTTTTTTGCATGACGTGGGCACATGTGCTATAGGAACGATGGTATTTTTTCATAATTTTTGGTGATGGAGAAGTATCCGAAAAATTCCCTCTACGCGGATTGCCCTTCGGGCGTCTACGGCTGTGGCCGGCGGCCTCCGGGGGCTAGCATGCCGCCAAATCTTGCGTAGGCGGCCTCTCACAAGTCTGGAAGTGTTGTGGCGGTTGCAAACGCCCAGCACGCGTGTCCGGGGTGTGCCTCCTCTCACGGACGGCGCCGCCGCCGGCACCTGAAGGGGGGAAACGGACGCGTGGGGTCTACACGGAGGGGATCTTGCTTTGCGTCTGGCCCGGATGTTGCTCCAAAGTGTTCCTATGGGCTGACCTAACACAACCGGGTGGGGAGGTCCACTGGTCAAAGCCCGTCCGTGCAAAGTCAAAGGGCTAGATCCCGTGGTCAAACGCTACAGGGTTAGGCGGGACGGGGGCACTGGGGGGTAGCAATGCCACGGGAGCGTCGCACCGGGTCCTCATACATGCGGGGTGGTGTGGTGGCATGTCCGAAGAGGCGGGACGCGTCTCCGGGGCGTGGCCCCCCCTCACGGACGACGATGACACGGTAGTAGACGTTCTGTGGTAACGATGCGGCGTCAATATTACTAAATACTCGGAGCGCGATAAAATCATGAGTTTTTTTTTCACGACGTGGGCACATGTGCTATAGGAACCATGGTATTTTTTCATAATTTTTGGTGATGGAGAAGTATCCGAAAAATTCCCTCTACGCGGATAGCCCTTCGGGCATCTACGGCTGTGGCCGGCGGCTTCCGGGGGCTTGCATGCCGCCAAATCTTGTGTAGGCGGCCTCTCACAAGTCTGGAAGTGTTGTGGCGGTTGCAAACGCCCGACACGCGTGTCCGGGGTGTGCCCCCCTCACGGACGGCGCCACCGCCGGCACCTGGAGGGGGGAAACGGACGCGTGGTGTCTACACGGAGGGGATCTTGCTGTGGGTCTGGCCCGGATGTTGCTCCAAAGTGTTCCTATGGGCTGACCTAACACAACCGGGTGGGGAGGTCCACTGGTCAAAGCCCGTCCGTGCAAACTCAAAGGGCTAGATCCCGTGGTCAAACGCTACAGGGTTAGGCGGGACGGGGGCACTAGGGGTAGCAATGCCACCGGAGCGTCGCACCGGGCCCTCATACATGCGGGGTGGTGTGGTGGCATGTCCGAAGAGGCGGGACGCGTCTCCGGGGCGTGCCCCCCCCTCACGGACGGCGATGACACGGTAGTAGCCGTTCTGCGGTAACGATCCGGCGTCAATATTACTAAATACTCGGAGCGTGATAAAATCATGAGTTTTTTTTGCACGACGTGGGCACATGTGCTATAGGAACGATGGTATTTTTTCATAATTTTTGGTGATGGAGAAGTATCCGAAAAATTCCCTCTACGCGGATTGCCCTTCGGGCGTCTACGGCTGTGGCCGGCGGCCTCCGGGGGCTAGCATGCCGCCAAATCTTGCGTAGGTGGCCTCTCACAAGTCTGGAAGTGTTGTGGCGGTTGCAAACGCCCGGCACGCGTGTCCGGGGAGTGCCCCCCTCACGGACGGCGCCGCCGCCGGCACCTGGAGGTGGGAAACGGACGCGTGGGGTCTACACGGAGGGGATCTTGCTGTGGGTCTGGCCCAGATGTTGCTCCAAAGTGTTCCTATGGGCTGACCTAACACAACCGGATGGGGAGGTCCACTGGTCAAAGCCCGTCCGTGCAAAGTCAAAGGGCTAGATCCCGTGGTCAAAGGCTACAGGGTTAGGCGGGACGGGGGCACTGGGGTAGCAATGCCACCGGAGCGTCGCACCGGGCCCTCATACATGCGGGGTGGTGTGGTGGCATGTCCGAAGAGCGCGGGACGCGTCTCCAGGCGCGTGGCCCCCCCTCACGGACGGCGATGACACGGTAGTAGACGTTCTGCGGTAACGATGCGGCGTCAATATTACTAAATACTCGGAGCGCGATAAAATCATGAGTTTTTTTGCACGACGTGGGCACATGTGCTATAGGAACGATGGTATTTTTTCATAATTTTTGGTGATGGAGAAGTATCCGAAAAATTCCCTCTACGCGGATTGCCCTTCGGGCGTCTACGGCTGTGGCCGGCGGCCTTCCGGGGGCTAGCATGCCGCCAAATCTTGCGTAGGCGGCCTCTCACAAGTCTGGAAGTGTTGTGGCGGTTGCAAACGCCCAGCACGCGTGTCCGGGGTGTGCCTCCCCTCACGGACGGCGCCGCCGCCGGCACCTGGAGGGGGGAAACGGACGCGTGGGGTCTACACGGAGGGGATCTTGCTGTGGGTCTGGCCCGGATGTTGCTCCAAAGTGTTCCTATGGGCTGACCTAACACAACCGGGTGGGGAGGTCCACTGGTCAAAGCCCGTCCGTGCAAAGTCAAAAAGCTAGATCCCGTGGTCAAACGCTACAGGGTTAGGCGGGACGGGGGCACTGGGGGGTTAGCAATGCCACCGGAGCGTCGAACCGGGACCTCATACATGCGGGGTGGTGTGGTGGCATGTCCGAAGAGGCGGGACGCGTCTCCGGGGCATGGCCCCCCTCACGGACGGCGATGACACGGTAGTAGACGTTCCGCGGTAACGATGCGGCGTCAATATTACTAAATACTCGGAGCGCGATAAAATCATGAGTTTTTTTGCACGACGTGGGCACATGTGCTATAGGAACGATGGTATTTTTTCATAATTTTTGGTGACGGAGAAGTATCCGAAAAATTCCCTCTACGCGGATTGCCCTTCGGGCGTCTACGGCTGTGGCCGGCGACCTCCGGGGGCTAGCATGCCGCCAAATCTTGCGTAGTCGGCCTCTCACAAGTATGGAAGTGTTGTGGCGGTTGCAAACGCCCGGCACGCGTGTCCGGGGTGTGCCCCCCTCACGGACGGCGCAGCCGCCGGCACCTGGAGGTGGGAAACGGACGCGTGGGGTCTACACGGAGGGGATCTTGTTGTGGGTCTGGCCAGGATGTTGCTCCAAAGTGTTCCTATGGGCTAACCTAACACAACCGGCTGGGGAGGTCCACTTGTCAAAGCCCCTCCGTGCAAAGTCAAAGGGCTAGATCCCGTGGTCAAACGCTACAGGGTTAGGCGGGACGGGGGCACTGGGGGTAGCAATGCCACCGGAGCGTCGCACCGGGCCCTCATACATGCGGGGTGGTGTGGTGGCATGTCCGAAGAGGCGGGACGCGTCTCCAGGGCGTGGCCCCCCCTCACGGACGGCGATGACACGGTAGTAGCCGTTCTGCGGTAATGATCCGGCGTCAATATTACTAAATACTCGGAGCGCGACAAAATCATGAGTTTTTTTTCACGACATGGGCACATGTGCTATAGGAACGATGGTATTTTTTCATAATTTTTGGTGATGGAGAAGTATCCGAAAAATTCCCTCTACGCGGATTGCCCTTCGGGCGTCTACGGCTGTGGCCGGCGGCCTCCGGGGGCTAGCATGCCGCCAAATCTTGCGTAGGCGGCCTCTCACAAGTCTGGAAGTGTTGTGGCGGTTGCAAACGCCCGGCACGCGTGTCCGGGGTGTGCCCCCCGTCACGGACGGCGCCGCCGCCGGCACCTGGAGGGGGGAAACGGACGCGTGGGGTCTACACGGAGGGGATCTTGCTGTGGGTCTGGCCCGGATGTTGCTCCAAAGTGTTCCTATGGGCTGACCTAACACAACCGGGTGGGGAGGTCCACTGGTCAAAGCCCGTCCGTGCAAAGTCAAAAAGCTAGATCCCGTGGTCAAACGCTACAGGGTTAGGCGGGACGGGGGCACTGGGGGGTTAGCAATGACACCGGAGCGTCGAACCGGGACCTCATACATGCGGGGTGGTGTGGTGGCATGTCCGAAGAGGCGGGACGCGTCTCCGGGGCGTGGCCCCCCCTCACGGACGGCGATGACACGGTAGTAGACGTTCCGCGGTAACGATGCGGCGTCAATATTACTAAATACTCGGAGCGCGATAAAATCATGAGTTTTTTTTCATGACGTGGGCACATGTGCTATAGGAACAATGGTATTTTTTCATAATTTTTGGTGATGGAGAAGTATCCGAAAAATTCCCTCTACGCGGATTGCCCTTCGGGCGTCTACGGCTGTGGTCGGCTGCCTCCGGGGGCTAGCATGCCGCCAAATCTTGCGTAGGTGGCCTCTCACAAGTATGGAAGTGTTGTGGCGGTTGCAAACGCCCGGCACGCGTGTCCGGGGTGTGCCCCCCTCACGGACGGCGCCGCCGCCGGCACCTGGAGGTGGGAAACGGAGGCGTGGGGTCTACACGGAGGGGATCTTGTTGTGGGTCTGGCCCAGATGTTGCTCCAAAGTGTTCCTATGGGCTGACCTAACACAACCGGATGGGGAGGTCCACTTGTCAAAGCCCGTCCGTGCAAAGTCAAAGGGCTAGATCCCGTGGTCAAACGCTACAGGGTTAGGCGGGACGGGGGCACTGGGGGTAGCAATGCCACCGGAGCGTCGCACCGGGCCCTCATACATGCGGGGTGGTGTGGTGGCATGTCCGAAGAGGCGGGACGCGTCTCCGGCGCGTGGCCCCCCCTCACGGACGGCGATGACACGGTAGTAGCCGTTCTGCGGTAACGATGCGGCGTCAATATTACTAAATACTCGGAGCGCGATAAAATCATGAGTTTTTTTTGCACGACATGGGCACATGTGCTATAGGAACGATGGTATTTTTTCATAATTTTTGGTGATGGAGAAGTATCCGAAAAATTCCCTCTACGCGGATTGCCCTTCGGGCGTCTACGGCTGTGGCCGGCGGCCTCCGGGGGCTAGCATGCCGCCAAATCTTGCGTAGGCGGCCTCTCACAAGTCTGGAAGTGTTCTGGCGGTTGCAAACGCCCGGCACGCGTGTCCGGGGTGTGCCCCCCGTCATGGACGGCGCCGCCGCCGGCACCTGGAGGGGGGAAACGGACGCGTGGGGTCTACACGGAGGGGATCTTGCTTTGCGTCTGGCCCGGATGTTGCTCCAAAGTGTTCCTATGGGCTGACCTAACACAACCGGGTGGGGAGGTCCACTGGTCAAAGCCCGTCCGTGCAAAGTCAAAGGGCTAGATCCCGTGGTCAAACGCTACAGGGTTAGGCGGGACGGGGGCACTGGGGGGTAGCAATGCCACGGGAGCGTCGCACCGGGTCCTCATACATGCGGGGTGGTGTGGTGGCATGTCCGAAGAGGCGGGACGCGTCTCCGGGGCGTGGCCCCCCCTCACGGACGACGATGACACGGTAGTAGACGTTCTGTGGTAACGATGCGGCGTCAATATTACTAAATACTCGGAGCGCGATAAAATCATGAGTTTTTTTTTCACGACGTGGGCACATGTGCTATAGGAACCATGGTATTTTTTCATAATTTTTGGTGATGGAGAAGTATCCGAAAAATTCCCTCTACGCGGATAGCCCTTCGGGCATCTACGGCTGTGGCCGGCGGCCTCCGGGGGCTTGCATGCCGCCAAATCTTGTGTAGGCGGCCTCTCACAAGTCTGGAAGTGTTGTGGCGGTTGCAAACGCCCGACACGCGTGTCCGGGGTGTGCCCCCCTCACGGACGGCGCCACCGCCGGCACCTGGAGGGGGGAAACGGACGCGTGGTGTCTACACGGAGGGGATCTTGCTGTGGGTCTGGCCCGGATGTTGCTCCAAAGTGTTCCTATGGGCTGACCTAACACAACCGGGTGGGGAGGTCCACTGGTCAAAGCCCGTCCGTGCAAACTCAAAGGGCTAGATCCCGTGGTCAAATGCTACAGGGTTAGGCGGGACGGGGGCACTAGGGGTAGCAATGCCACCGGAGCGTCGCACCGGGCCCTCATACATGCGGGGTGGTGTGGTGGCATGTCCGAAGAGGCGGGACGCGTCTCCGGGGCGTGCCCCCCCCTCACGGACGGCGATGACACGGTAGTAGACGTTCTGCGGTAACGATCCGGCGTCAATATTACTAAATACTCGGAGCGTGATAAAATCATGAGTTTTTTTTTGCACGACGTGGGCACATGTGCTATAGGAACGATGGTATTTTTTCATAATTTTTGGTGATGGAGAAGTATCCGAAAAATTCCCTCTACGCGGATTGCCCTTCGGGCGTCTACGGCTGTGGCCGGCGGCCTCCGGGGGCTAGCATGCCGCCAAATCTTGCGTAGGTGGCCTCTCACAAGTCTGGAAGTGTTGTGGCGGTTGCAAACGCCCGGCACGCATGTCCGGGGAGTGCCCCCCTCACGGACGGCGCCGCCGCCGGCACCTGGAGGTGGGAAACGGACGCGTGGGGTCTACACGGAGGGGATCTTGCTGTGGGTCTGGCCCAGATGTTGCTCCAAAGTGTTCCTATGGGCTGACCTAACACAACCGGATGGGGAGGTCCACTGGTCAAAGCCCGTCCGTGCAAAGTCAAAGGGCTAGATCCCGTGGTCAAAGGCTACAGGGTTAGGCGGGACGGGGGCACTGGGGTAGCAATGCCACCGGAGCGTCGCACCGGGCCCTCATACATGCGGGGTGGTGTGGTGGCATGTCCGAAGAGCGCGGGACGCATCTCCGGCGCGTGGCCCCCCCTCACGGACGGCGATGACACGGTAGTTGACGTTCTGCGGTAACGATGCGGCGTCAATATTACTAAATACTCGGAGCGCGATAAAATCATGAGTTTTTTTGCACGACGTGGGCACATGTGCTATAGGAACGATGGTATTTTTTCATAATTTTTGGTGATGGAGAAGTATCCGAAAAATTCCCTCTACGCGGATTGCCCTTCGGGCGTCTACGGCTGTGGCCGGCGGCCTTCCGGGGGCTAGCATGCCGCCAAATCTTGCGTAGGCGGCCTCTCACAAGTCTGGAAGTGTTGTGGCGGTTGCAAACGCCCAGCACGCGTGTCCGGGGTGTGCCTCCCCTCACGGACGGCGCCGCCGCCGGCACCTGAAGGGGGGAAACGGACGCGTGGGGTCTACACGGAGGGGATCTTGCTTTGGGTCTGGCCCGGATGTTGCTCCAAAGTGTTCCTATGGGCTGACCTAACACAACCGGGTGGGGAGGTCCACTGGTCAAAGCCCGTCCGTGCAAAGTCAAAGGGCTAGATCCCGTGGTCAAACGCTACAGGGTTAGGCGGGACGGGGGCACTGGGGGTAGCAATGCCACGGGAGCGTCGCACCGGGTCCTCATACATACGGGGTGGTGTGGTGGCATGTCCGAAGAGGCGGGACGCGTCTCCGGGGCGTGGCCCCCCCTCAGGGACGACGATGACACGGTAGTAGACGTTCTGTGGTAACGATGCGGCGTCAATATTACTAAATACTCGGAGCGCGATAAAATCATGAGTTTTTTTTTCACGACGTGGGCACATGTGCTATAGGAACCATGGTATTTTTTCATAATTTTTGGTGATGGAGAAGTATCCGAAAAATTCCCTCTACGCGGATTGCCCTTCGGGCGTCTACGGCTGTGGCCGGCGGCCTCCGGGGGCTTGCATGCCGCCAAATCTTGCGTAGGCGGCCTCTCACAAGTCTGGAAGTGTTGTGGCGGTTGCAGACGCCCGACACGCGTGTCCGGGGTGTGCCCCCCTCACGGACGGCGCCGCCGCCGGCACCTGGAGGGGGGAAACGGACGCGTGGGGTCTACACGGAGGGGATCTTGCTGTTGGTCTGGCCCGGATGTTGCTCCAAAGTGTTCCTATGGGCTGACCTAACACAACCGGGTGGGGAGGTCCACTGGTCAAAGCCCGTCCGTGCAAACTCAAAGGGCTAGATCCCGTGGTCAAACGCTACAGGGTTAGGCGGGACGGGGGCACTAGGGGTAGCAATGCCACCGGAGCGTCGCACCGGGCCCTCATACATGCGGGGTGGTGTGGTGGCATGTCCGAAGAGGCGGGACGCGTCTCCGGGGCGTGCCCCCCCCTCACGGACGGCGATGACACGGTAGTAGCCGTTCTGTAGTAACGATCCGGCGTCAATATTACTAAATACTCGGAGCGCGATAAAATCATGAGTTTTTTTTTTGCACGACGTGGGCACATGTGCTATAGGAACGATGGTATTTTTTCATAATTTTTGGTGATGGAGAAGTATCCGAAAAATTCCCTCTACGCGGATTGCCCTTCGGGCGTCTACGGCTGTGGCCGGCGGCCTCCGGGGGCTAGCATGCCGCCAAATCTTGCGTAGGCGGCCTCTCACAAGTCTGGAAGTGTTGTGGCGGTTGCAAACGCCTGGCACGCGTGTCCGGGGTGTGCCCTCCCTCACGGACGGCGCCGCCGCCGACACCTGGAGGTTGGAAACGGACGTGTGGGGTCTACACGGAGGGGATCTTGCTGTGGGTCTGGCCCGGATGTTGCTCCAAAGTGTTCCTATGGGCTGACCTAACACAACCGGGTGGGGAGGTCCACTGGTCAAAGCCCGTCCGTGCAAAGTCAAAGGGCTAGATCCCGTGGTCAAAGGCTATAGGGTTAGGCGGGACGGGGGCACTAGGGGTAGCAATGCCACCGGAGCGTCGCACCGGGCCCTTATACATGCGGGGTGGTGTGGTGGCATGTCCGAAGAGCGCGGGACGCGTCTCCGGGGCGTGCCCCCCCCTCACGGACGGCGATGACACGGTAGTAGACGTTCTGCGGTAACGATGCGGCGTCAATATTACTAAATACTCGAAGCGCGATAAAATCATGAGTTTTTTTGCACGACGTGGGCACATGTGCTATAGGAACGATGGTATTTTTTCATAATTTTTGGTGATGGAGAAGTATCCGAAAAATTCCCTCTACGCGGATTGCCCTTCGGGCGTCTACGGCTGTGGCCGCGGCCTCCGGGGGCTAGCATGCCGCCAAATCTTGCGTATGCGGCCTCTCACAAGTCTGGAAGTGTTGTGGCGGTTGCAAACGCCCGACACGCGTGTCCGGGGTGTGCCCACCCTCACGGATGGCGCCGCCGCCGGCACCTGGAGGGGGGAAACGGACGCGTGGGGTCTACACGGAGGGGATCTTGCTGTGAGTCTGGCCCGGATGTTGCTCCAAAGTGTTCCTATGGGCTGACCTAACACAACCGGGTGGGGAGGTCCACTGGTCAAAGCCCGTCCGTGCAAAGTCAAAAAGCTAGATCCCGTGGTCAAACGCTACAGGGTTAGGCGGGACGGGGGCACTGGGGGGGGTAGCAATGCCACCGGAGCGTCGAACCGGGCCCTCATACATGCGGGGTGGTGTGGTGGCATGTCCGAAGAGGCGGGACGCGTCTCCGGGGCGTGGCCCCCCCTCACGGACGGCGATGACACGGTAGTAGACGTTCCGCGGTAACGATGCGGCGTCAATATTACTAAATACTCAGAGCGCGATAAAATCATGAGTTTTTTTGCACGACGTGGGCACATGTGCTATAGGAACGATGGTATTTTTTCATAATTTTTGGTGATGGAGAAGTATCCGAAAAATTCCATCTACGCGGATTGCCCTTCGGGCGTCTACGGCTGTGGCCGGCGGCCTCCGGGGGCTAGCATGCCACCAAATCTTGCGTAGGCGGCCTCTCATAAGTCTGGAAGTGTTGTGGCGGTTGCAAACGCCCGGCACGCATGTCCGGGGTGTGCCCCCCCTCACGGACGGCGCCGCCGCCGGCACCTGGAGGTGGGAAACAGACGCGTGGGGTCGACACGGAGGGGATCTTGCTGTGGGTCTGGCTCGGATGTTGCTCCAAAGTGTTCCTATGGGTTGACCTAACACAACCGGGTGGGGAGGTCCACTGGTCAAAGCCCGTCCGTGCAAAGTCAAAGGGCTAGATCCCTTGGTCAAACGCTACAGGGTTAGGCGGGACGGGGGAACTGGGGGTAGCAATGCCACCGGAGCGTTGAACCGGGCCCTCATACATGTAGGGTGGTGTGGTGGCATGTCCGAAGAGGCGGGACGCGTCTCCGGGGCGTGGCCGCCCTCACGGACGGCGATGACACGGTAGTAGACGTTCTGCGGTAACGATGCGGCGTCAATATTACTAAATACTCGGAGCGCGATAAAATCATGAGTTTTTTTGCACGACGTGGGCACGTGTGCTATGTGAACGATGGTATTTTTTCATAATTTTTGGTGATGGAGAAATATCCGAAAAATTCCCTCCATGCGGATTGCCCTTCGGGCGTCTACGGCTGTGGCCGGCGGCCTCCGGGGGCTAGCATGCCGCCAAATCTTGCGTAGGCGGCCTCTCACAAGTCTGGAAGTGTTGTGGCGGTTGCAAACGCCCGGCACGCGTGTCCGGGGTGTGCCCCCCTCACGGACGGCGCCGCCGCCGGCACCTGGAGGTGGGAAACGGACGCGTGGGTTCTACACGGAGGGGATCTTGCTGTGGGTCTGGCCCGGATGTTGCTCCAAAGTGTTCCTATGGGCTGACCTAACACAACCGGATGGGGAGGTCCACTAGTCAAAGCCCGTCCGTGCAAAGTCAAAGGGCTAGATCCCGTGGTCAAAGGCTACAGGGTTAGGCGGGACGGGGGCACTGAGGGTAGCAATGCCACCGGAGCGTCGCACCGGGCCCTCATACATGCGGGGTGGTGTGGTGGCATGTCCGAAGTGCGCGGGACGCGTCTCCGGGGCGTGGCCCCCCCTCACGGACGGCGATGACACGGTAGTAGACGTTCTGCGGTAACGATGCGGCGTCAATATTACTAAATACTCGGAGCGCGATAAAATCATGAGTTTTTTTGCACCACGTGGGCACATGTGTAGGAACGATGGTATTTTTTCATAATTTTTGGTGATGGAGAAGTATCCGAAAAATTCCCTCTACGCGGATTGCCCTTTGGGCGTCTACGGCTGTGGCCGGCGGCCTCCGGGGGCTAGCATGCCGCCAAATCTTGCGTAGGCGGCCTCTCACAAGTCTGGAAGTGTTGTGGCGGTTGCAAACGCCCGACACGCGTGTCCGGGGTGTGCCCCCCCTCACGGACGGCGGCGCCGCCAGCACCTGGAGGGGGGAAACGGACGCGTGGGGTCTACACGGAGGGGATCTTGCTGTGGGTCTGGCCCAGATGTTGCTCCAAAGTGTTCCTATGGGCTGACCTAACACAACCGGGTGGGGAGGTCCACTGGTCAAAGCCCGTCCGTGCAAAGTCAAAGGGCTAGATCCCGTGGTCAAACGCTACAGCGTTAGGCGGGACGGGGGCACTAGGGGTAGCAATGCCACCGGAGCGTCGCACCGGGCCCTCATACATGCGGGGTGGTGTGGTGGCATGTACGAAGAGGCGGGACGCGTCTCCGGGGCGTGCCCCCCCCCCTCACGGACGGCGATGACACGGTAGTAGCCGTTCTGCGGTAACGATCCGGCGTCAATATTACTAAATACTCGGAGCGCGATAAAATCATGAGTTTTTTTGCACGACGTGGGCACATGTGCTATAGGAACGATGGTATTTTTTCATAATTTTTGGTGATGGAGAAGTATCCGAAAAATTCCCTCTACGCGGATTGCCCTTCGGGCGTCTACGGCTGTGGCCGGCGGCCTCCGGGGGCTAGCATGCCGCCAAATCTTGCGTAGGCGGCCTCTCACAAGTCTGGAAGTGTTGTGGCGGTTGCAAACGCCCGACACGCGTGTCCGGGGTGTGCCCCCCCTCACGGACGGCGCCGCCGCCAGCACCTGGAGGGGGGAAACGGACGCGTGGGGTCTACACGGAGGGGATCTTGCTGTGGGTCTGGCCCAGATGTTGCTCCAAAGTGTTCCTATGGGCTGACCTAACACAACCGGGTGGGGAGGTCCACTGGTCAAAGCCCGTCCGTGCAAAGTCAAAGGGCTAGATCCCGTGGTCAAACGCTACAGCGTTAGGCGGGACGGGGGCACTAGGGGTAGCAATGCCACCGGAGCGTCGCACCGGGCCCTCATACATGCGGGGTGGTGTGGTGGCATGTACGAAGAGGCGGGACGCGTCTCCGGGGCGTGCCCCCCCCCTCACGGACGGCGATGACACGGTAGTAGCCGTTCTGCGGTAACGATCCGGCGTCAATATTACTAAATACTCGGAGCGCGATAAAATCATGAGTTTTTTTGCACGACGTGGGCACATGTGCTATAGGAACGATGGTATTTTTTCATAATTTTTGGTGATGGAGAAGTATTCGAAAAATTCCCTCTACGCGGATTGCCCTTCGGGCGTCTACGGCTGTGGCCGGCGGCCTCCGGGGGCTAGCATGCCGCCAAATCTTGCGTATGCGGCCTCTCACAAGTCTGGAATTGTTGTGGTGGTTGCAAACGCCCGGCACGCGTGTCTGGGGTGTGCCCCCCGTCACGGACGGCGCCGCCGCCGGCACCTGGAGGGGGGAAACGGACGCTTGGGGTCTACACGGAGGGGATCTTGCTGTGGGTCTGGCCCGGATGTTGCTCCAAAGTGTTCCTATGGGCTGACCGAACACAACCGGGTGGGGAGGTCCACTGGTCAAAGCCCGTCCGTGCAAAGTCAAAGGGCTAGATCCCGTGGTCAAGCGCTACAGGGTTAGGCGGCACGGGGGCACTGGGGGGTAGCAATGCCACCGGAGCGTCGAACCGGGCCCTCATACATGCGGGGTGGTGTGGTGGCATGTCCGAAGAGGCGGGACTCGTCTCCGGGGCGTGGCCCCCCCTCACGGACGGCGATGACACCGTAGTAGACGTTCTGCGGTAACGATGCGGCATCAATATTACTAAATACTCGGAGCGCGATAAAATCATGAGTTTTTTTGCACGACGTGGGCACATGTGCTATAGGAACGATGGTATTTTTTCATAATTTTTGGTGATGGAGAAGTATCCAAAAAATTCCCTCTACGCGGATTGCCCTTCGGGCGTCTACGGCTGTGGCCGACGGCCTCCGGGGGCTAGCATGCCGCCAAATCTTGCGTATGTGGCCTCTCACAAGTCTGGAAGTGTTGTGACGGTTGCAAACGCCCGGCACGCCTGTCCGGGGTGTGCCCCCCCTCACGGACGGCGCTGCCGCCGGCACCTCGAGGTGGGAAACGGACGCGTGGGGTCTACACGGAGGGGATCTTGCTATGGGTCTGGCCCGGATGTTTCTCCAAAGTGTTCCTATGGGCTGACCTAACACAACCGGATGGGGAGGTCCACTAGTCAAAGCCCGTCCGTGCAAAGTCAAAGGGCTAGATCCCGTGGTGAAAGGCTACAGGGTTAGGCGGCACGGGGGCACTGGGGGGTAGCAATGCCATTGGAGCGTCGAACCGGGCCCTCATACATGCGGGGTGGTGTGGTGGCATGTCCGAAGAGGCGGGACTCGTCTCCGGGGCGTGGCCCCCCCTCACGGACGGCGATGACACGGTAGTAGACGTTCTGCGGTAACGATGCGGCATCAATATTACTAAATACTCGGAGCGCGATAAAATCATGAGTTTTTTTGCACGACGTGGGCACATGTGCTATAGGAACGATGGTATTTTTTCATAATTTTTGGTGATGGAGAAGTATCCAAAAAATTCCCTCTACGCGGATTGCCCTTCGGGCGTCTACGGCTGTGGCCGACGGCCTCCGGGGGCTAGCATGCCGCCAAATCTTGCGTATGCGGCCTCTCACAAGTCTGGAAGTGTTGTGACGGTTGCAAACGCCCGGCACGCGTGTCCGGGGTGTGCCCCCCCTCACGGACGGCGCTGCCGCCGGCACCTGGAGGTGGGAAACGGACGCGTGGGGTCTACACGGAGGGGATCTTGCTATGGGTCTGGCCCGGATGTTGCTCCAAAGTGTTCCTATGGGCTGACCTAACACAACCGGATGGGGAGGTCCACTAGTCAAAGCCCGTCCGTGCAAAGTCAAAGGGCTAGATCCCGTGGTCAAAGGCTACAGGGTTAGGCAGCACGGGGGCACTGGGGGGTAGCAATGCCATTGGAGCGTCGAACCGGGCCCTCATACATGCGGGGTGGTGTGGTGGCATGTCCGAAGAGGCGGGACTCGTCTCCGGGGCGTGGCCCCCCCTCACGGACGGCGATGACACGGTAGTACACATTCTGCGGTAACGATGCGGCGTCAATATTACTAAATACTCGGAGCGCGATAAAATCATGAGTTTTTTTGCACGACGTGGGCACGTGTGCTATATGAACGATGGTATTTTTTCATAATTTTTGGTGATGGAGAAATATCCGAAAAATTCCCTCCATGCGGATTGCCCTTCGGGCGTCTACGGCTGTGGCCGGCGGCCTCCGGGGGCTAGCATGCCGCCAAATCTTGCGTAGGCGGCCTCTCACAAGTCTGGAAGTGTTGTGGCGGTTGCAAACGCCCGGCACGCGTGTCCGGGGTGTGCCCCCCTCACGGACGGCGCCGCCGCCGGCACCTGGAGGTGGGAAACGGACGCGTGGGTTCTACACGGAGGGGATCTTGCTGTGGGTCTGGCCCGGATGTTGCTCCAAAGTGTTCCTATGGGCTGACCTAACACAACCGGATGGGGAGGTCCACTAGTCAAACCCGTCCGTGCAAAGTCAAAGGGCTAGATCCCGTGGTCAAAGGCTACAGGGTTAGGCGGGACGGGGGCACTGGGGGTAGCAATGCCACCGGAGCGTCGCACCGGGCCCTCATACATGCGGGGTGGTGTGGTGGCATGTCCGAAGTGCGCGGGACGCGTCTCCGGGGCGTGGCCCCCCCTCACGGACGGCGATGACACGGTAGTAGACGTTCTGCGGTAACGATGCGGCGTCAATATTACTAAATACTCGGAGCGCGATAAAATCATGAGTTTTTTTGCACCACGTGGGCACATGTGTAGGAACGATGGTATTTTTTCATAATTTTTGGTGATGGAGAAGTATCCGAAAAATTCCCTCTACGCGGATTGCCCTTCGGGCGTCTACGGCTGTGGCCGGCGGCCTCCGGGGGCTAGCATGCCGCCAAATCTTGCGTAGGCGGCCTCTCACAAGTCTGGAAGTGTTGTGGCGGTTGCAAACGCCCGACACGCGTGTCCGGGGTGTGCCCCCCCTCACGGACGGCGCCGCCGCCAGCACCTGGAGGGGGGAAACGGACGCGTGGGGTCTACACGGAGGGGATCTTGCTGTGGGTCTGGCCCAGATGTTGCTCCAAAGTGTTCCTATGGGCTGACCTAACACAACCGGGTGGGGAGGTCCACTGGTCAAAGCCCGTCCGTGCAAAGTCAAAGGGCTAGATCCCATGGTCAAACGCTACAGCGTTAGGCGGGACGGGGGCACTAGGGGTAGCAATGCCACCGGAGCGTCGCACCGGGCCCTCATACATGCGGGGTGGTGTGGTGGCATGTACGAAGAGGCGGGACGCGTCTCCGGGGCGTGCCCCCCCCCTCACGGACGGCGATGACACGGTAGTAGCCGTTCTGCGGTAACGATCCGGCGTCAATATTACTAAATACTCGGAGCGCGATAAAATCATGAGTTTTTTTGCACGACGTGGGCACATGTGCTATAGGAACGATGGTATTTTTTCATAATTTTTGGTGATGGAGAAGTATTCGAAAAATTCCCTCTACGCGGATTGCCCTTCGGGCGTCTACGGCTGTGGCCGGCGGCCTCCGGGGGCTAGCATGCCGCCAAATCTTGCGTATGCGGCCTCTCACAAGTCTGGAATTGTTGTGGCGGTTGCAAACGCCCGGCACGCGTGTCCGGGGTGTGCCCCCCGTCACGGACGGCGCCGCCGCCGGCACCTGGAGGGGGGAAACGGACGCTTGGGGTCTACACGGAGGGGATCTTGCTGTGGGTCTGGCCCGGATGTTGCTCCAAAGTGTTCCTATGGGCTGACCGAACACAACCGGGTGGGGAGGTCCACTGGTCAAAGCCCGTCCGTGCAAAGTCAAAGGGCTAGATCCCGTGGTCAAGCGCTACAGGGTTAGGCGGCACGGGGGCACTGGGGGGTAGCAATGCCACCGGAGCGTCGAACCGGGCCCTCATACATGCGGGGTGGTGTGGTGGCATGTCCGAAGAGGCGGGACTCGTCTCCGGGGCGTGGCCCCCCCTCACGGACGGCGATGACACCGTAGTAGACGTTCTGCGGTAACGATGCGGCATCAATATTACTAAATACTCGGAGCGCGATAAAATCATGAGTTTTTTTGCACGACGTGGGCACATGTGCTATAGGAACGATGGTATTTTTTCATAATTTTTGGTGATGGAGAAGTATCCAAAAAATTCCCTCTACGCGGATTGCCCTTCGGGCGTCTACGGCTGTGGCCGACGGCCTCCGGGGGCTAGCATGCCGCCAAATCTTGCGTATGTGGCCTCTCACAAGTCTGGAAGTGTTGTGACGGTTGCAAACGCCCGGCACGCCTGTCCGGGGTGTGCCCCCCCTCACGGACGGCGCTGCCGCCGGCACCTCGAGGTGGGAAACGGACGCGTGGGGTCTACACGGAGGGGATCTTGCTATGGGTCTGGCCCGGATGTTTCTCCAAAGTGTTCCTATGGGCTGACCTAACACAACCGGATGGGGAGGTCCACTAGTCAAAGCCCGTCCGTGCAAAGTCAAAGGGCTAGATCCCGTGGTGAAAGGCTACAGGGTTAGGCGGCACGGGGGCACTGGGGGGTAGCAATGCCATTGGAGCGTCGAACCGGGCCCTCATACATGCGGGGTGGTGTGGTGGCATGTCCGAAGAGGCGGGACTCGTCTCCGGGGCGTGGCCCCCCCTCACGGACGGCGATGACACGGTAGTAGACGTTCTGCGGTAACGATGCGGCGTCAATATTACTAAATACTCGGAGCGCGATAAAATCATGAGTTTTTTTGCACGACGTGGGCACGTGTGCTATATGAACGATGGTATTTTTTCATAATTTTTGGTGATGGAGAAATATCCGAAAAATTCCCTCCACGCGGATTGCCCTTCGGGCATCTACGGCTGTGGCCGGCGGCCTCCGGGGGCTAGCATGCCGCCAAATCTTGCGTAGGCGGCCTCTCACAAGTCTGGAAGTGTTGTGGCGGTTGCAAACGCCCAGCACGCGTGTCCGGGGTGTGCCCCCCTCACGGACGGCGCCGCCGCCGGCACCTGGAGGTGGGAAACGGACGCGTGGGGTCTACACGGAGGGGATCTTGCTGTGGGTCTGGCCCGGATGTTGCTCCAAAGTGTTCCTATGGGCTGACCTAACACAACCGGATGGGGAGGTCCACTAGTCAAAGCCCGTCCGTGCAAAGTCAAAGGGCTAGATCCCGTGGTCAAACGCTACAGGGTTAGGCGGCACGGGGGCACTGGGGGGTAGCAATGCCACCGGAGCGTCGAACCGGGCCCTCATACATGCGGGGTGGTGTGGTGGCATGTCCGAAGAGGCGGGACGCGTCTCCGGGGCGTGGCCCCCCCTCACGGACGGCGATGACACGGTAGTAGACGTTCTGCGGTAACGATGCGGCGTCAATATTACTAAATACTCGGAGCGCGATAAAATCATGAGTTTTTTTGCACCACGTGGGCACATGTGTAGGAACGATGGTATTTTTTCATAATTTTTGGTGATGGAGAAGTATCCGAAAAATTCCCTCTACGCGGATTGCCCTTCGGGCGTCTACGGCTGTGGCCGGCGGCCTCCGGGGGCTAGCATGCCGCCAAATCTTGCGTAGGCGGCCTCTCACAAGTCTGGAAGTGTTGTGGCGGTTGCAAACGCCCGACACGCGTGTCCGGGGTGTGCCCCCCCTCACGGACGGCGCCGCCGCCAGCACCTGGAGGGGGGAAACGGACGCGTGGGGTCTACACGGAGGGGATCTTGCTGTGGGTCTGGCCCAGATGTTGCTCCAAAGTGTTCCTATGGGCTGACCTAACACAACCGGGTGGGGAGGTCCACTGGTCAAAGCCCGTCCGTGCAAAGTCAAAGGGCTAGATCCCATGGTCAAACGCTACAGCGTTAGGCGGGACGGGGGCACTAGGGGTAGCAATGCCACCGGAGCGTCGCACCGGGCCCTCATACATGCGGGGTGGTGTGGTGGCATGTACGAAGAGGCGGGACGCGTCTCCGGGGCGTGCCCCCCCCCTCACGGACGGCGATGACACGGTAGTAGCCGTTCTGCGGTAACGATCCGGCGTCAATATTACTAAATACTCGGAGCGCGATAAAATCATGAGTTTTTTTGCACGACGTGGGCACATGTGCTATAGGAACGATGGTATTTTTTCATAATTTTTGGTGATGGAGAAGTATTCGAAAAATTCCCTCTACGCGGATTGCCCTTCGGGCGTCTACGGCTGTGGCCGGCGGCCTCCGGGGGCTAGCATGCCGCCAAATCTTGCGTATGCGGCCTCTCACAAGTCTGGAATTGTTGTGGCGGTTGCAAACGCCCGGCACGCGTGTCCGGGGTGTGCCCCCCGTCACGGACGGCGCCGCCGCCGGCACCTGGAGGGGGGAAACGGACGCTTGGGGTCTACACGGAGGGGATCTTGCTGTGGGTCTGGCCCGGATGTTGCTCCAAAGTGTTCCTATGGGCTGACCGAACACAACCGGGTGGGGAGGTCCACTGGTCAAAGCCCGTCCGTGCAAAGTCAAAGGGCTAGATCCCGTGGTCAAGCGCTACAGGGTTAGGCGGCACGGGGGCACTGGGGGGTAGCAATGCCACCGGAGCGTCGAACCGGGCCCTCATACATGCGGGGTGGTGTGGTGGCATGTCCGAAGAGGCGGGACTCGTCTCCGGGGCGTGGCCCCCCCTCACGGACGGCGATGACACCGTAGTAGACGTTCTGCGGTAACGATGCGGCATCAATATTACTAAATACTCGGAGCGCGATAAAATCATGAGTTTTTTTGCACGACGTGGGCACATGTGCTATAGGAACGATGGTATTTTTTCATAATTTTTGGTGATGGAGAAGTATCCAAAAAATTCCCTCTACGCGGATTGCCCTTCGGGCGTCTACGGCTGTGGCCGACGGCCTCCGGGGGCTAGCATGCCGCCAAATCTTGCGTATGTGGCCTCTCACAAGTCTGGAAGTGTTGTGACGGTTGCAAACGCCCGGCACGCCTGTCCGGGGTGTGCCCCCCCTCACGGACGGCGCTGCCGCCGGCACCTCGAGGTGGGAAACGGACGCGTGGGGTCTACACGGAGGGGATCTTGCTATGGGTCTGGCCCGGATGTTTCTCCAAAGTGTTCCTATGGGCTGACCTAACACAACCGGATGGGGAGGTCCACTAGTCAAAGCCCGTCCGTGCAAAGTCAAAGGGCTAGATCCCGTGGTGAAAGGCTACAGGGTTAGGCGGCACGGGGGCACTGGGGGGTAGCAATGCCATTGGAGCGTCGAACCGGGCCCTCATACATGCGGGGTGGTGTGGTGGCATGTCCGAAGAGGCGGGACTCGTCTCCGGGGCGTGGCCCCCCCTCACGGACGGCGATGACACGGTAGTAGACGTTCTGCGGTAACGATGCGGCGTCAATATTACTAAATACTCGGAGCGCGATAAAATCATGAGTTTTTTTGCACGACGTGGGCACGTGTGCTATATGAACGATGGTATTTTTTCATAATTTTTGGTGATGGAGAAATATCCGAAAAATTCCCTCCACGCGGATTGCCCTTCGGGCATCTACGGCTGTGGCCGGCGGCCTCCGGGGGCTAGCATGCCGCCAAATCTTGCGTAGGCGGCCTCTCACAAGTCTGGAAGTGTTGTGGCGGTTGCAAACGCCCAGCACGCGTGTCCGGGGTGTGCCCCCCTCACGGACGGCGCCGCCGCCGGCACCTGGAGGTGGGAAACGGACGCGTGGGGTCTACACGGAGGGGATCTTGCTGTGGGTCTGGCCCGGATGTTGCTCCAAAGTGTTCCTATGGGCTGACCTAACACAACCGGATGGGGAGGTCCACTAGTCAAAGCCCGTCCGTGCAAAGTCAAAGGGCTAGATCCCGTGGTCAAACGCTACAGGGTTAGGCGGCACGGGGGCACTGGGGGGTAGCAATGCCACCGGAGCGTCGAACCGGGCCCTCATACATGCGGGGTGGTGTGGTGGCATGTCCGAAGAGGCGGGACGCGTCTCCGGGGCGTGGCCCCCCCTCACGGACGGCGATGACACGGTAGTAGACGTTCTGCGGTAACGATGCGGCATCAATATTACTAAATACTCGGAGCGCGATAAAATCATGAGTTTTTTTGCACGACGTGGGCACATGTGCTATAGGAACGATGGTATTTTTTCATAATTTTTGGTGATGGAGAAGTATCCAAAAAATTCCCTCTACGCGGATTGCCCTTCGGGCGTCTACGGCTGTGGCCGACGGCCTCCGGGGGCTAGCATGCCGCCAAATCTTGCGTATGCGGCCTCTCACAAGTCTGGAAGTGTTGTGACGGTTGCAAACGCCCGGCACGCGTGTCCGGGGTGTGCCCCCCCTCACGGACGGCGCTGCCGCCGGCACCTGGAGGTGGGAAACGGACGCGTGGGGTCTACACGGAGGGGATCTTGCTATGGGTCTGGCCCGGATGTTGCTCCAAAGTGTTCCTATGGGCTGACCTAACACAACCGGATGGGGAGGTCCACTAGTCAAAGCCCGTCCGTGCAAAGTCAAAGGGCTAGATCCCGTGGTCAAAGGCTACAGGGTTAGGCGGCACGGGGGCACTGGGGGGTAGCAATGCCATTGGAGCGTCGAACCGGGCCCTCATACATGCGGGGTGGTGTGGTGGCATGTCCGAAGAGGCGGGACTCGTCTCCGGGGCGTGGCCCCCCCTCACGGACGGCGATGACACGGTAGTACACATTCTGCGGTAACGATGCGGCGTCAATATTACTAAATACTCGGAGCGCGATAAAATCATGAGTTTTTTTGCACGACGTGGGCACGTGTGCTATATGAACGATGGTATTTTTTCATAATTTTTGGTGATGGAGAAATATCCGAAAAATTCCCTCCATGCGGATTGCCCTTCGGGCGTCTACGGCTGTGGCCGGCGGCCTCCGGGGGCTAGCATGCCGCCAAATCTTGCGTAGGCGGCCTCTCACAAGTCTGGAAGTGTTGTGGCGGTTGCAAACGCCCGGCACGCGTGTCCGGGGTGTGCCCCCCTCACGGACGGCGCCGCCGCCGGCACCTGGAGGTGGGAAACGGACGCGTGGGTTCTACACGGAGGGGATCTTGCTGTGGGTCTGGCCCGGATGTTGCTCCAAAGTGTTCCTATGGGCTGACCTAACACAACCGGATGGGGAGGTCCACTAGTCAAAGCCCGTCCGTGCAAAGTCAAAGGGCTAGATCCCGTGGTCAAAGGCTACAGGGTTAGGCGGGACGGGGGCACTGGGGGTAGCAATGCCACCGGAGCGTCGCACCGGGCCCTCATACATGCGGGGTGGTGTGGTGGCATGTCCGAAGTGCGCGGGACGCGTCTCCGGGGCGTGGCCCCCCCTCACGGACGGCGATGACACGGTAGTAGACGTTCTGCGGTAACGATGCGGCGTCAATATTACTAAATACTCGGAGCGCGATAAAATCATGAGTTTTTTTGCACCACGTGGGCACATGTGTAGGAACGATGGTATTTTTTCATAATTTTTGGTGATGGAGAAGTATCCGAAAAATTCCCTCTACGCGGATTGCCCTTCGGGCGTCTACGGCTGTGGCCGGCGGCCTCCGGGGGCTAGCATGCCGCCAAATCTTGCGTAGGCGGCCTCTCACAAGTCTGGAAGTGTTGTGGCGGTTGCAAACGCCCGACACGCGTGTCCGGGGTGTGCCCCCCCTCACGGACGGCGCCGCCGCCAGCACCTGGAGGGGGGAAACGGACGCGTGGGGTCTACACGGAGGGGATCTTGCTGTGGGTCTGGCCCAGATGTTGCTCCAAAGTGTTCCTATGGGCTGACCTAACACAACCGGGTGGGGAGGTCCACTGGTCAAAGCCCGTCTGTGCAAAGTCAAAGGGCTAGATCCCGTGGTCAAACGCTACAGCGTTAGGCGGGACGGGGGCACTAGGGGTAGCAATGCCACCGGAGCGTCGCACCGGGCCCTCATACATGCGGGGTGGTGTGGTGGCATGTACGAAGAGGCGGGACGCGTCTCCGGGGCGTGCCCCCCCCCTCACGGACGGCGATGACACGGTAGTAGCCGTTCTGCGGTAACGATCCGGCGTCAATATTACTAAATACTCGGAGCGCGATAAAATCATGAGTTTTTTTGCACGACGTGGGCACATGTGCTATAGGAACGATGGTATTTTTTCATAATTTTTGGTGATGGAGAAGTATTCGAAAAATTCCCTCTACGCGGATTGCCCTTCGGGCGTCTACGGCTGTGGCCGGCGGCCTCCGGGGGCTAGCATGCCGCCAAATCTTGCGTATGCGGCCTCTCACAAGTCTGGAATTGTTGTGGCGGTTGCAAACGCCCGGCACGCGTGTCCGGGGTGTGCCCCCCGTCACGGACGGCGCCGCCGCCGGCACCTGGAGGGGGGAAACGGACGCTTGGGGTCTACACGGAGGGGATCTTGCTGTGGGTCTGTCCCGGATGTTGCTCCAAAGTGTTCCTATGGGCTGACCGAACACAACCGGGTGGGGAGGTCCACTGGTCAAAGCCCGTCCGTGCAAAGTCAAAGGGCTAGATCCCGTGGTCAAGCGCTACAGGGTTAGGCGGCACGGGGGCACTGGGGGGTAGCAATGCCACCGGAGCGTCGAACCGGGCCCTCATACATGCGGGGTGGTGTGGTGGCATGTCCGAAGAGGCGGGACTCGTCTCCGGGGCGTGGCCCCCCCTCACGGACGGCGATGACACGGTAGTAGACGTTCTGCGGTAACGATGCGGCATCAATATTACTAAATACTCGGAGCGCGATAAAATCATGAGTTTTTTTGCACGACGTGGGCACATGTGCTATAGGAACGATGGTATTTTTTCATAATTTTTGGTGATGGAGAAGTATCCAAAAAATTCCCTCTACGCGGATTGCCCTTCGGGCGTCTACGGCTGTGGCCGACGGCCTCCGGGGGCTAGCATGCCGCCAAATCTTGCGTATGTGGCCTCTCACAAGTCTGGAAGTGTTGTGACGGTTGCAAACGCCCGGCACGCCTGTCCGGGGTGTGCCCCCCCTCACGGACGGCGCTGCCGCCGGCACCTCGAGGTGGGAAACGGACGCGTGGGGTCTACACGGAGGGGATCTTGCTATGGGTCTGGCCCGGATGTTTCTCCAAAGTGTTCCTATGGGCTGACCTAACACAACCGGATGGGGAGGTCCACTAGTCAAAGCCCGTCCGTGCAAAGTCAAAGGGCTAGATCCCGTGGTGAAAAGCTACAGGGTTAGGCGGCACGGGGGCACTGGGGGGTAGCAATGCCATTGGAGCGTCGAACCGGGCCCTCATACATGCGGGGTGGTGTGGTGGCATGTCCGAAGAGGCGGGACTCGTCTCCGGGGCGTGGCCCCCCCTCACGGACGGCGATGACACGGTAGTACATGTTCTGCGGTAACGATGCGGCGTCAATATTACTAAATACTCGGAGCGCGATAAAATCATGAGTTTTTTTGCACGACGTGGGCACGTGTGCTATATGAACGATGGTATTTTTTCATAATTTTTGGTGATGGAGAAATATCCGAAAAATTCCCTCCACGCGGATTGCCCTTCGGGCATCTACGGCTGTGGCCGGCGGCCTCCGGGGGCTAGCATGCCGCCAAATCTTGCGTAGGCGGCCTCTCACAAGTCTGGAAGTGTTGTGGCGGTTGCAAACGCCCGGCACGCGTGTCCGGGGTGTGCCCCCCTCACGGACGGCGCCGCCGCCGGCACCTGGAGGTGGGAAACGGACGCGTGGGGTCTACACGGAGGGGATCTTGCTGTGGGTCTGGCCCGGATGTTGCTCCAAAGTGTTCCTATGGGCTGACCTAACACAACCGGATGGGGAGGTCCACTAGTCAAAGCCCGTCCGTGCAAAGTCAAAGGGCTAGATCCCGTGGTCAAACGCTACAGGGTTAGGCGGCACGGGGGCACTGGGGGGTAGCAATGCCACCGGAGCGTCGAACCGGGCCCTCATACATGCGGGGTGGTGTGGTGGCATGTCCGAAGAGGCGGGACGCGTCTCCGGGGCGTGGCCCCCCCTCACGGACGGCGATGACACGGTAGTAGACGTTCTGCGGTAACGATGCGGCATCAATATTACTAAATACTCGGAGCGCGATAAAATCATGAGTTTTTTTGCACGACGTGGGCACAGGTGCTATAGGAACGATGGTATTTTTTCATAATTTTTGGTGATGGAGAAGTATCCAAAAAATTCCCTCTACGCGGATTGCCCTTCGGGCGTCTACGGCTGTGGCCGACGGCCTCCGGGGGCTAGCATGCCGCCAAATCTTGCGTATGCGGCCTCTCACAAGTCTGGAAGTGTTGTGACGGTTGCAAACGCCCGGCACGCGTGTCCGGGGTGTGCCCCCCCTCACGGACGGCGCTGCCGCCGGCACCTGGAGGTGGGAAACGGACGCGTGGGGTCTACACGGAGGGGATCTTGCTATGGGTCTGGCCCGGATGTTGCTCCAAAGTGTTCCTATGGGCTGACCTAACACAACCGGATGGGGAGGTCCACTAGTCAAAGCCCGTCCGTGCAAAGTCAAAGGGCTAGATCCCGTGGTCAAAGGCTACAGGGTTAGGCGGCACGGGGGCACTGGGGGGTAGCAATGCCATTGGAGCGTCGAACCGGGCCCTCATACATGCGGGGTGGTGTGGTGGCATGTCCGAAGAGGCGGGACTCGTCTCCGGGGCGTGGCCCCCCCTCACGGACGGCGATGACACGGTAGTACACATTCTGCGGTAACGATGCGGCGTCAATATTACTAAATACTCGGAGCGCGATAAAATCATGAGTTTTTTTGCACGACGTGGGCACGTGTGCTATATGAACGATGGTATTTTTTCATAATTTTTGGTGATGGAGAAATATCCGAAAAATTCCCTCCACGCGGATTGCCCTTCGGGCGTCTACGGCTGTGGCCGGCGGCCTCCGGGGGCTAGCATGCCGCCAAATCTTGCGTAGGCGGCCTCTCACAAGTCTGGAAGTGTTGTGGCGGTTGCAAACGCCCGGCACGCGTGTCCGGGGTGTGCCCCCCTCACGGACGGCGCCGCCGCCGGCACCTGGAGGTGGGAAACGGACGCGTGGGGCCTACACGGAGGGGATCTTGCTGTGGGTCTGGCCCGGATGTTGCTCCAAAGTGTTCCTATGGGCTGACCTAACACAACCGGATGGGGAGGTCCACTAGTCAAAGCCCGTCCGTGCAAAGTCAAAGGGCTAGATCCCGTGGTCAAACGCTACAGGGTTAGGCGGCACGGGGGCACTGGGGGGTAGCAATGCCACCGGAGCGTCGAACCGGGCCCTCATACATGCGGGGTGGTGTGGTGGCATGTCCGAAGAGGCGGGACGCGTCTCCGGGGCGTGGCCCCCCCTCACGGACGGCGATGACACGGTAGTAGACGTTCTGCGGTAACGATGCGGCATCAATATTACTAAATACTCGGAGCGCGATAAAATCATGAGTTTTTTTGCACGACGTGGGCACATGTGCTATAGGAACGATGGTATTTTTTCATAATTTTTGGTGATGGAGAAGTATCCAAAAAATTCCCTCTACGCGGATTGCCCTTCGGGCGTCTACGGCTGTGGCCGACGGCCTCCGGGGGCTAGCATGCCGCCAAATCTTGCGTATGCGGCCTCTCACAAGTCTGGAAGTGTTGTGACGGTTGCAAACGCCCGGCACGCGTGTCCGGGGTGTGCCCCCCCTCACGGACGGCGCTGCCGCCGGCACCTGGAGGTGGGAAACGGACGCGTGGGGTCTACACGGAGGGGATCTTGCTATGGGTCTGGCCCGGATGTTGCTCCAAAGTGTTCCTATGGGCTGACCTAACACAACCGGATGGGGAGGTCCACTAGTCAAAGCCCGTCCGTGCAAAGTCAAAGGGCTAGATCCCGTGGTCAAAGGCTACAGGGTTAGGCGGCACGGGGGCACTGGGGGGTAGCAATGCCATTGGAGCGTCGAACCGGGCCCTCATACATGCGGGGTGGTGTGGTGGCATGTCCGAAGAGGCGGGACTCGTCTCCGGGGCGTGGCCCCCCCTCACGGACGGCGATGACACGGTAGTACACATTCTGCGGTAACGATGCGGCGTCAATATTACTAAATACTCGGAGCGCGATAAAATCATGAGTTTTTTTGCACGACGTGGGCACGTGTGCTATATGAACGATGGTATTTTTTCATAATTTTTGGTGATGGAGAAATATCCGAAAAATTCCCTCCACGCGGATTGCCCTTCGGGCGTCTACGGCTGTGGCCGGCGGCCTCCGGGGGCTAGCATGCCGCCAAATCTTGCGTAGGCGGCCTCTCACAAGTCTGGAAGTGTTGTGGCGGTTGCAAACGCCCGGCACGCGTGTCCGGGGTGTGCCCCCCTCACGGACGGCGCCGCCGCCGGCACCTGGAGGTGGGAAACGGACGCGTGGGGCCTACACGGAGGGGATCTTGCTGTGGGTCTGGCCCGGATGTTGCTCCAAAGTGTTCCTATGGGCTGACCTAACACAACCGGATGGGGAGGTCCACTAGTCAAAGCCCGTCCGTGCAAAGTCAAAGGGCTAGATCCCGTGGTCAAACGCTACAGGGTTAGGCGGCACGGGGGCACTGGGGGGTAGCAATGCCACCGGAGCGTCGAACCGGGCCCTCATACATGCGGGGTGGTGTGGTGGCATGTCCGAAGAGGCGGGACGCGTCTCCGGGGCGTGGCCCCCCCTCACGGACGGCGATGACACGGTAGTAGACGTTCTGCGGTAACGATGCGGCATCAATATTACTAAATACTCGGAGCGCGATAAAATCATGAGTTTTTTTGCACGACGTGGGCACATGTGCTATAGGAACGATGGTATTTTTTCATAATTTTTGGTGATGGAGAAGTATCCAAAAAATTCCCTCTACGCGGATTGCCCTTCGGGCGTCTACGGCTGTGGCCGACGGCCTCCGGGGGCTAGCATGCCGCCAAATCTTGCGTATGCGGCCTCTCACAAGTCTGGAAGTGTTGTGACGGTTGCAAACGCCCGGCACGCGTGTCCGGGGTGTGCCCCCCCTCACGGACGGCGCTGCCGCCGGCACCTGGAGGTGGGAAACGGACGCGTGGGGTCTACACGGAGGGGATCTTGCTATGGGTCTGGCCCGGATGTTGCTCCAAAGTGTTCCTATGGGCTGACCTAACACAACCGGATGGGGAGGTCCACTAGTCAAAGCCCGTCCGTGCAAAGTCAAAGGGCTAGATCCCGTGGTCAAAGGCTACAGGGTTAGGCGGCACGGGGGCACTGGGGGGTAGCAATGCCATTGGAGCGTCGAACCGGGCCCTCATACATGCGGGGTGGTGTGGTGGCATGTCCGAAGAGGCGGGACTCGTCTCCGGGGCGTGGCCCCCCCTCACGGACGGCGATGACACGGTAGTACACATTCTGCGGTAACGATGCGGCGTCAATATTACTAAATACTCGGAGCGCGATAAAATCATGAGTTTTTTTGCACGACGTGGGCACGTGTGCTATATGAACGATGGTATTTTTTCATAATTTTTGGTGATGGAGAAATATCCGAAAAATTCCCTCCACGCGGATTGCCCTTCGGGCGTCTACGGCTGTGGCCGGCGGCCTCCGGGGGCTAGCATGCCGCCAAATCTTGCGTAGGCGGCCTCTCACAAGTCTGGAAGTGTTGTGGCGGTTGCAAACGCCCGGCACGCGTGTCCGGGGTGTGCCCCCCTCACGGACGGCGCCGCCGCCGGCACCTGGAGGTGGGAAACGGACGCGTGGGGTCTACACGGAGGGGATCTTGCTGTGGGTCTGGCCCGGATGTTGCTCCAAAGTGTTCCTATGGGCTGACCTAACACAACCGGATGGGGAGGTCCACTAGTTAAAGCCCGTCCGTGCAAAGTCAAAGGGCTAGATCCCGTGGTCAAACGCTACAGGGTTAGGCGGCACGGGGGCACTGGGGGGTAGCAATGCCACCGGAGCGTCGAACCGGGCCCTCATACATGGGGGGTGGTGTGGTGGCATGTCCGAAGAGGCGGGACGCGTCTCCGGGGCGTGGCCCCCCCTCACGGACGGCGATGACACGGTAGTAGACGTTCTGCGGTAACGATGCGGCATCAATATTACTAAATACTCGGAGCGCGATAAAATCATGAGTTTTTTTGCACGACGTGGGCACATGTGCTATAGGAACGATGGTATTTTTTCATAATTTTTGGTGATGGAGAAGTATCCAAAAAATTCCCTCTACGCGGATTGCCCTTCGGGCGTCTACGGCTGTGGCCGACGGCCTCCGGGGGCTAGCATGCCGCCAAATCTTGCGTATGTGGCCTCTCACAAGTCTGGAAGTGTTGTGACGGTTGCAAACGCCCGGCACGCCTGTCCGGGGTGTGCCCCCCCTCACGGACGGCGCTGCCGCCGGCACCTCGAGGTGGGAAACGGACGCGTGGGGTCTACACGGAGGGGATCTTGCTATGGGTCTGGCCCGGATGTTTCTCCAAAGTGTTCCTATGGGCTGACCTAACACAACCGGATGGGGAGGTCCACTAGTCAAAGCCCGTCCGTGCAAAGTCAAAGGGCTAGATCCCGTGGTGAAAGGCTACAGGGTTAGGCGGCACGGGGGCACTGGGGGGTAGCAATGCCATTGGAGCGTCGAACCGGGCCCTCATACATGCGGGGTGGTGTGGTGGCATGTCCGAAGAGGCGGGACTCGTCTCCGGGGCGTGGCCCCCCCTCACGGACGGCGATGACACGGTAGTAGACGTTCTGCGGTAACGATGCGGCGTCAATATTACTAAATACTCGGAGCGCGATAAAATCATGAGTTTTTTTGCACGACGTGGGCACGTGTGCTATATGAACGATGGTATTTTTTCATAATTTTTGGTGATGGAGAAATATCCGAAAAATTCCCTCCACGCGGATTGCCCTTCGGGCATCTACGGCTGTGGCCGGCGGCCTCCGGGGGCTAGCATGCCGCCAAATCTTGCGTAGGCGGCCTCTCACAAGTCTGGAAGTGTTGTGGCGGTTGCAAACGCCCAGCACGCGTGTCCGGGGTGTGCCCCCCTCACGGACGGCGCCGCCGCCGGCACCTGGAGGTGGGAAACGGACGCGTCGGGTCTACACGGAGGGGATCTTGCTGTGGGTCTGGCCCGGATGTTGCTCCAAAGTGTTCCTATGGGCTGACCTAACACAACCGGATGGGGAGGTCCACTAGTCAAAGCCCGTCCGTGCAAAGTCAAAGGGCTAGATCCCGTGGTCAAACGCTACAGGGTTAGGCGGCACGGGGGCACTGGGGGGTAGCAATGCCACCGGAGCGTCGAACCGGGCCCTCATACATGCGGGGTGGTGTGGTGGCATGTCCGAAGAGGCGGGACGCGTCTCCGGGGCGTGGCCCCCCCTCACGGACGGCGATGACACGGTAGTAGACGTTCTGCGGTAACGATGCGGCATCAATATTACTAAATACTCGGAGCGCGATAAAATCATGAGTTTTTTTGCACGACGTGGGCACATGTGCTATAGGAACGATGGTATTTTTTCATAATTTTTGGTGATGGAGAAGTATCCAAAAAATTCCCTCTACGCGGATTGCCCTTCGGGCGTCTACGGCTGTGGCCGACGGCCTCCGGGGGCTAGCATGCCGCCAAATCTTGCGTATGCGGCCTCTCACAAGTCTGGAAGTGTTGTGACGGTTGCAAACGCCCGGCACGCGTGTCCGGGGTGTGCCCCCCCTCACGGACGGCGCTGCCGCCGGCACCTGGAGGTGGGAAACGGACGCGTGGGGTCTACACGGAGGGGATCTTGCTATGGGTCTGGCCCGGATGTTGCTCCAAAGTGTTCCTATGGGCTGACCTAACACAACCGGATGGGGAGGTCCACTAGTCAAAGCCCGTCCGTGCAAAGTCAAAGGGCTAGATCCCGTGGTCAAAGGCTACAGGGTTAGGCGGCACGGGGGCACTGGGGGGTAGCAATGCCATTGGAGCGTCGAACCGGGCCCTCATACATGCGGGGTGGTGTGGTGGCATGTCCGAAGAGGCGGGACTCGTCTCCGGGGCGTGGCCCCCCCTCACGGACGGCGATGACACGGTAGTACACATTCTGCGGTAACGATGCGGCGTCAATATTACTAAATACTCGGAGCGCGATAAAATCATGAGTTTTTTTGCACGACGTGGGCACGTGTGCTATATGAACGATGGTATTTTTTCATAATTTTTGGTGATGGAGAAATATCCGAAAAATTCCCTCCATGCGGATTGCCCTTCGGGCGTCTACGGCTGTGGCCGGCGGCCTCCGGGGGCTAGCATGCCGCCAAATCTTGCGTAGGCGGCCTCTCACAAGTCTGGAAGTGTTGTGGCGGTTGCAAACGCCCGGCACGCGTGTCCGGGGTGTGCCCCCCTCACGGACGGCGCCGCCGCCGGCACCTGGAGGTGGGAAACGGACGCGTGGGTTCTACACGGAGGGGATCTTGCTGTGGGTCTGGCCCGGATGTTGCTCCAAAGTGTTCCTATGGGCTGACCTAACACAACCGGATGGGGAGGTCCACTAGTCAAAGCCCGTCCGTGCAAAGTCAAAGGGCTAGATCCCGTGGTCAAAGGCTACAGGGTTAGGCGGGACGGGGGCACTGGGGGTAGCAATGCCACCGGAGCGTCGCACCGGGCCCTCATACATGCGGGGTGGTGTGGTGGCATGTCCGAAGTGCGCGGGACGCGTCTCCGGGGCGTGGCCCCCCCTCACGGACGGCGATGACACGGTAGTAGACGTTCTGCGGTAACGATGCGGCGTCAATATTACTAAATACTCGGAGCGCGATAAAATCATGAGTTTTTTTGCACCACGTGGGCACATGTGTAGGAACGATGGTATTTTTTCATAATTTTTGGTGATGGAGAAGTATCCGAAAAATTCCCTCTACGCGGATTGCCCTTCGGGCGTCTACGGCTGTGGCCGGCGGCCTCCGGGGGCTAGCATGCCGCCAAATCTTGCGTAGGCGGCCTCTCACAAGTCTGGAAGTGTTGTGGCGGTTGCAAACGCCCGACACGCGTGTCCGGGGTGTGCCCCCCCTCACGGACGGCGCCGCCGCCAGCACCTGGAGGGGGGAAACGGACGCGTGGGGTCTACACGGAGGGGATCTTGCTGTGGGTCTGGCCCAGATGTTGCTCCAAAGTGTTCCTATGGGCTGACCTAACACAACCGGGTGGGGAGGTCCACTGGTCAAAGCCCGTCTGTGCAAAGTCAAAGGGCTAGATCCCGTGGTCAAACGCTACAGCGTTAGGCGGGACGGGGGCACTAGGGGTAGCAATGCCACCGGAGCGTCGCACCGGGCCCTCATACATGCGGGGTGGTGTGGTGGCATGTACGAAGAGGCGGGACGCGTCTCCGGGGCGTGCCCCCCCCCTCACGGACGGCGATGACACGGTAGTAGCCGTTCTGCGGTAACGATCCGGCGTCAATATTACTAAATACTCGGAGCGCGATAAAATCATGAGTTTTTTTGCACGACGTGGGCACATGTGCTATAGGAACGATGGTATTTTTTCATAATTTTTGGTGATGGAGAAGTATTCGAAAAATTCCCTCTACGCGGATTGCCCTTCGGGCGTCTACGGCTGTGGCCGGCGGCCTCCGGGGGCTAGCATGCCGCCAAATCTTGCGTATGCGGCCTCTCACAAGTCTGGAATTGTTGTGGCGGTTGCAAACGCCCGGCACGCGTGTCCGGGGTGTGCCCCCCGTCACGGACGGCGCCGCCGCCGGCACCTGGAGGGGGGAAACGGACGCTTGGGGTCTACACGGAGGGGATCTTGCTGTGGGTCTATCCCGGATGTTGCTCCAAAGTGTTCCTATGGGCTGACCGAACACAACCGGGTGGGGAGGTCCACTGGTCAAAGCCCGTCCGTGCAAAGTCAAAGGGCTAGATCCCGTGGTCAAGCGCTACAGGGTTAGGCGGCACGGGGGCACTGGGGGGTAGCAATGCCACCGGAGCGTCGAACCGGGCCCTCATACATGCGGGGTGGTGTGGTGGCATGTCCGAAGAGGCGGGACTCGTCTCCGGGGCGTGGCCCCCCCTCACGGACGGCGATGACACGGTAGTAGACGTTCTGCGGTAACGATGCGGCATCAATATTACTAAATACTCGGAGCGCGATAAAATCATGAGTTTTTTTGCACGACGTGGGCACATGTGCTATAGGAACGATGGTATTTTTTCATAATTTTTGGTGATGGAGAAGTATCCAAAAAATTCCCTCTACGCGGATTGCCCTTCGGGCGTCTACGGCTGTGGCCGACGGCCTCCGGGGGCTAGCATGCCGCCAAATCTTGCGTATGTGGCCTCTCACAAGTCTGGAAGTGTTGTGACGGTTGCAAACGCCCGGCACGCCTGTCCGGGGTGTGCCCCCCCTCACGGACGGCGCTGCCGCCGGCACCTCGAGGTGGGAAACGGACGCGTGGGGTCTACACGGAGGGGATCTTGCTATGGGTCTGGCCCGGATGTTTCTCCAAAGTGTTCCTATGGGCTGACCTAACACAACCGGATGGGGAGGTCCACTAGTCAAAGCCCGTCCGTGCAAAGTCAAAGGGCTAGATCCCGTGGTGAAAGGCTACAGGGTTAGGCGGCATGGGGGCACTGGGGGGTAGCAATGCCATTGGAGCGTCGAACCGGGCCCTCATACATGCGGGGTGGTGTGGTGGCATGTCCGAAGAGGCGGGACTCGTCTCCAGGGCGTGGCCCCCCCTCACGGACGGCGATGACACGGTAGTACATGTTCTGCGGTAACGATGCGGCGTCAATATTACTAAATACTCGGAGCGCGATAAAATCATGAGTTTTTTTGCACGACGTGGGCACGTGTGCTATATGAACGATGGTATTTTTTCATAATTTTTGGTGATGGAGAAATATCCGAAAAATTCCCTCCACGCGGATTGCCCTTCGGGCATCTACGGCTGTGGCCGGCGGCCTCCGGGGGCTAGCATGCCGCCAAATCTTGCGTAGGCGGCCTCTCACAAGTCTGGAAGTGTTGTGGCGGTTGCAAACGCCCGGCACGCGTGTCCGGGGTGTGCCCCCCTCACGGACGGCGCCGCCGCCGGCACCTGGAGGTGGGAAACGGACGCGTGGGGTCTACACGGAGGGGATCTTGCTGTGGGTCTGGCCCGGATGTTGCTCCAAAGTGTTCCTATGGGCTGACCTAACACAACCGGATGGGGAGGTCCACTAGTCAAAGCCCGTCCGTGCAAAGTCAAAGGGCTAGATCCCGTGGTCAAACGCTACAGGGTTAGGCGGCACGGGGGCACTGGGGGGTAGCAATGCCACCGGAGCGTCGAACCGGGCCCTCATACATGCGGGGTGGTGTGGTGGCATGTCCGAAGAGGCGGGACGCGTCTCCGGGGCGTGGCCCCCCCTCACGGACGGCGATGACACGGTAGTAGACGTTCTGCGGTAACGATGCGGCATCAATATTACTAAATACTCGGAGCGCGATAAAATCATGAGTTTTTTTGCACGACGTGGGCACAGGTGCTATAGGAACGATGGTATTTTTTCATAATTTTTGGTGATGGAGAAGTATCCAAAAAATTCCCTCTACGCGGATTGCCCTTCGGGCGTCTACGGCTGTGGCCGACGGCCTCCGGGGGCTAGCATGCCGCCAAATCTTGCGTATGCGGCCTCTCACAAGTCTGGAAGTGTTGTGACGGTTGCAAACGCCCGGCACGCGTGTCCGGGGTGTGCCCCCCCTCACGGACGGCGCTGCCGCCGGCACCTGGAGGTGGGAAACGGACGCGTGGGGTCTACACGGAGGGGATCTTGCTATGGGTCTGGCCCGGATGTTGCTCCAAAGTGTTCCTATGGGCTGACCTAACACAACCGGATGGGGAGGTCCACTAGTCAAAGCCCGTCCGTGCAAAGTCAAAGGGCTAGATCCCGTGGTCAAAGGCTACAGGGTTAGGCGGCACGGGGGCACTGGGGGGTAGCAATGCCATTGGAGCGTCGAACCGGGCCCTCATACATGCGGGGTGGTGTGGTGGCATGTCCGAAGAGGCGGGACTCGTCTCCGGGGCGTGGCCCCCCCTCACGGACGGCGATGACACGGTAGTACACATTCTGCGGTAACGATGCGGCGTCAATATTACTAAATACTCGGAGCGCGATAAAATCATGAGTTTTTTTGCACGACGTGGGCACGTGTGCTATATGAACGATGGTATTTTTTCATAATTTTTGGTGATGGAGAAATATCCGAAAAATTCCCTCCACGCGGATTGCCCTTCGGGCGTCTACGGCTGTGGCCGGCGGCCTCCGGGGGCTAGCATGCCACCAAATCTTGCGTAGGCGGCCTCTCACAAGTCTGGAAGTGTTGTGGCGGTTGCAAACGCCCGGCACGCGTGTCCGGGGTGTGCCCCCCTCACGGACGGCGCCGCCGCCGGCACCTGGAGGTGGGAAACGGACGCGTGGGGCCTACACGGAGGGGATCTTGCTGTGGGTCTGGCCCGGATGTTGCTCCAAAGTGTTCCTATGGGCTGACCTAACACAACCGGATGGGGAGGTCCACTAGTCAAAGCCCGTCCGTGCAAAGTCAAAGGGCTAGATCCCGTGGTCAAACGCTACAGGGTTAGGCGGCACGGGGGCACTGGGGGGTAGCAATGCCACCGGAGCATCGAACCGGGCCCTCATACATGCGGGGTGGTGTGGTGGCATGTCCGAAGAGGCGGGACGCGTCTCCGGGGCGTGGCCCCCCCTCACGGACGGCGATGACACGGTAGTAGACGTTCTGCGGTAACGATGCGGCATCAATATTACTAAATACTCGGAGCGCGATAAAATCATGAGTTTTTTTGCACGACGTGGGCACATGTGCTATAGGAACGATGGTATTTTTTCATAATTTTTGGTGATGGAGAAGTATCCAAAAAATTCCCTCTACGCGGATTGCCCTTCGGGCGTCTACGGCTGTGGCCGACGGCCTCCGGGGGCTAGCATGCCGCCAAATCTTGCGTATGCGGCCTCTCACAAGTCTGGAAGTGTTGTGACGGTTGCAAACGCCCGGCACGCGTGTCCGGGGTGTGCCCCCCCTCACGGACGGCGCTGCCGCCGGCACCTGGAGGTGGGAAACGGACGCGTGGGGTCTACACGGAGGGGATCTTGCTATGGGTCTGGCCCGGATGTTGCTCCAAAGTGTTCCTATGGGCTGACCTAACACAACCGGATGGGGAGGTCCACTAGTCAAAGCCCGTCCGTGCAAAGTCAAAGGGCTAGATCCCGTGGTCAAAGGCTACAGGGTTAGGCGGCACGGGGGCACTGGGGGGTAGCAATGCCATTGGAGCGTCGAACCGGGCCCTCATACATGCGGGGTGGTGTGGTGGCATGTCCGAAGAGGCGGGACTCGTCTCCGGGGCGTGGCCCCCCCTCACGGACGGCGATGACACGGTAGTACACATTCTGCGGTAACGATGCGGCGTCAATATTACTAAATACTCGGAGCGCGATAAAATCATGAGTTTTTTTGCACGACGTGGGCACGTGTGCTATATGAACGATGGTATTTTTTCATAATTTTTGGTGATGGAGAAATATCCGAAAAATTCCCTCCACGCGGATTGCCCTTCGGGCGTCTACGGCTGTGGCCGGCGGCCTCCGGGGGCTAGCATGCCGCCAAATCTTGCGTAGGCGGCCTCTCACAAGTCTGGAAGTGTTGTGGCGGTTGCAAACGCCCGGCACGCGTGTCCGGGGTGTGCCCCCCTCACGGACGGCGCCGCCGCCGGCACCTGGAGGTGGGAAACGGACGCGTGGGGTCTACACGGAGGGGATCTTGCTGTGGGTCTGGCCCGGATGTTGCTCCAAAGTGTTCCTATGGGCTGACCTAACACAACCGGATGGGGAGGTCCACTAGTTAAAGCCTGTCCGTGCAAAGTCAAAGGGCTAGATCCCGTGGTCAAACGCTACAGGGTTAGGCGGCACGGGGGCACTGGGGGGTAGCAATGCCACCGGAGCGTCGAACCGGGCCCTCATACATGCGGGGTGGTGTGGTGGCATGTCCGAAGAGGCGGGACGCGTCTCCGGGGCGTGGCCCCCCCTCACGGACGGCGATGACACGGTAGTAGACGTTCTGCGGTAACGATGCGGCATCAATATTACTAAATACTCGGAGCGCGATAAAATCATGAGTTTTTTTGCACGACGTGGGCACATGTGCTATAGGAACGATGGTATTTTTTCATAATTTTTGGTGATGGAGAAGTATCCAAAAAATTCCCTCTACGCGGATTGCCCTTCGGGCGTCTACGGTTGTGGCCGACGGCCTCCGGGGGCTAGCATGCCGCCAAATCTTGCGTATGCGGCCTCTCACAAGTCTGGAAGTGTTGTGACGGTTGCAAACGCCCGGCACGCGTGTCCGGGGTGTGCCCCCCCTCACGGACGGCGCTGCCGCCGGCACCTGGAGGTGGGAAACGGACGCGTGGGGTCTACACGGAGGGGATCTTGCTATGGGTCTGGCCCGGATGTTGCTCCAAAGTGTTCCTATGGGCTGACCTAACACAACCGGATGGGGAGGTCCACTAGTCAAAGCCCGTCCGTGCAAAGTCAAAGGGCTAGATCCCGTGGTCAAAGGCTACAGGGTTAGGCGGCACGGGGGCACTGGGGGGTAGCAATGCCATTGGAGCGTCGAACCGGGCCCTCATACATGCGGGGTGGTGTGGTGGCATGTCCGAAGAGGCGGGACTCGTCTCCGGGGCGTGGCCCCCCCTCACAGACGGCGATGACACGGTAGTACACGTTCTGCGGTAACGATGCGGCGTCAATATTACTAAATACTCGGAGCGCGATAAAATCATGAGTTTTTTTGCACGACGTGGGCACGTGTGCTATATGAACGATGGTATTTTTTCATAATTTTTGGTGATGGAGAAATATCCGAAAAATTCCCTCCACGCGGATTGCCCTTCGGGCGTCTACGGCTGTGGCCGGCGGCCTCCGGGGGCTAGCATGCCGCCAAATCTTGCGTAGGCGGCCTCTCACAAGTCTGGAAGTGTTGTGGCGGTTGCAAACGCCCGGCACGCGTGTCCGGGGTGTGCCCCCCTCACGGACGGCGCCGCCGCCGGCACCTGGAGGTGGGAAACGGACGCGTGGGGTCTACACGGAGGGGATCTTGCTGTGGGTCTGGCCCGGATGTTGCTCCAAAGTGTTCCTATGGGCTGACCTAACACAACCGGATGGGGAGGTCCACTAGTCAAAGCCCGTCCGTGCAAAGTCAAAGGGCTAGATCCCGTGGTCAAACGCTACAGGGTTAGGCGGCACGGGGGCACTGGGGGGTAGCAATGCCACCGGAGCGTCGAACCGGGCCCTCATACATGCGGGGTGGTGTGGTGGCATGTCCGAAGAGGCGGGACGCGTCTCCGGGGCGTGGCCCCCCCTCACGGACGGCGATGACACGGTAGTAGACGTTCTGCGGTAACGATGCGGCATCAATATTACTAAATACTCGGAGCGCGATAAAATCATGAGTTTTTTTGCACGACGTGGGCACATGTGCTATAGGAACGATGGTATTTTTTCATAATTTTTGGTGATGGAGAAGTATCCAAAAAATTCCCTCTACGCGGATTGCCCTTCGGGCGTCTACGGTTGTGGCCGACGGCCTCCGGGGGCTAGCATGCCGCCAAATCTTGCGTATGCGGCCTCTCACAAGTCTGGAAGTGTTGTGACGGTTGCAAACGCCCGGCACGCGTGTCCGGGGTGTGCCCCCCCTCACGGACGGCGCTGCCGCCGGCACCTGGAGGTGGGAAACGGACGCGTGGGGTCTACACGGAGGGGATCTTGCTATGGGTCTGGCCCGGATGTTGCTCCAAAGTGTTCCTATGGGCTGACCTAACACAACCGGATGGGGAGGTCCACTAGTCAAAGCCCGTCCGTGCAAAGTCAAAGGGCTAGATCCCGTGGTCAAAGGCTACAGGGTTAGGCGGCACGGGGGCACTGGGGGGTAGCAATGCCATTGGAGCGTCGAACCGGGCCCTCATACATGCGGGGTGGTGTGGTGGCATGTCCGAAGAGGCGGGACTCGTCTCCGGGGCGTGGCCCCCCCTCACAGACGGCGATGACACGGTAGTACACGTTCTGCGGTAACGATGCGGCGTCAATATTACTAAATACTCGGAGCGCGATAAAATCATGAGTTTTTTTGCACGACGTGGGCACGTGTGCTATATGAACGATGGTATTTTTTCATAATTTTTGGTGATGGAGAAGTATCCGAAAAATTCCCTCCACGCGGATTGCCCTTCGGGCGTCTACGGCTGTGGCCGGCGGCCTCCGGGGGCTAGCATGCCGCCAAATCTTGCGTAGGCGGCCTCTCACAAGTCTGGAAGTGTTGTGGCGGTTGCAAACGCCCGGCACGCGTGTCCGGGGTGTGCCCCCCTCACGGACGGCGCCGCCGCCGGCACCTGGAGGTGGGAAACGGACGCGTGGGGTCTACACGGAGGGGATCTTGCTGTGGGTCTGGCCCGGATGTTGCTCCAAAGTGTTCCTATGGGCTGACCTAACACAACCGGATGGGGAGGTCCACTAGTCAAAGCCCGTCCGTGCAAAGTCAAAGGGCTAGATCCCGTGGTCAAACGCTACAGGGTTAGGCGGCACGGGGGCACTGGGGGGTAGCAATGCCACCGGAGCGTCGAACCGGGCCCTCATACATGCGGGGTGGTGTGGTGGCATGTCCGAAGAGGCGGGACGCGTCTCCGGGGCGTGGCCCCCCCTCACGGACGGCGATGACACGGTAGTACACATTCTGCGGTAACGATGCGGCGTCAATATTACTAAATACTCGGAGCGCGATAAAATCATGAGTTTTTTTGCACGACGTGGGCACGTGTGCTATATGAACGATGGTATTTTTTCATAATTTTTGGTGATGGAGAAATATCCGAAAAATTCCCTCCACGCGGATTGCCCTTCGGGCGTCTACGGCTGTGGCCGGCGGCCTCCGGGGGCTAGCATGCCGCCAAATCTTGCGTAGGCGGCCTCTCACAAGTCTGGAAGTGTTGTGGCGGTTGCAAACGCCCGGCACGCGTGTCCGGGGTGTGCCCCCCTCACGGACGGCGCCGCCGCCGGCACCTGGAGGTGGGAAACGGACGCGTGGGGTCTACACGGAGGGGATCTTGCTGTGGGTCTGGCCCGGATGTTGCTCCAAAGTGTTCCTATGGGCTGACCTAACACAACCGGATGGGGAGGTCCACTAGTCAAAGCCCGTCCGTGCAAAGTCAAAGGGCTAGATCCCGTGGTCAAACGCTACAGGGTTAGGCGGCACGGGGGCACTGGGGGGTAGCAATGCCACCGGAGCGTCGAACCGGGCCCTCATACATGCGGGGTGGTGTGGTGGCATGTCCGAAGAGGCGGGACGCGTCTCCGGGGCGTGCCCCCCCCTCACGGACGGCGATGACACGGTAGTAGACGTTCTGCGGTAACGATGCGGCATCAATATTACTAAATACTCGGAGCGCGATAAAATCATGAGTTTTTTTGCACGACGTGGGCACATGTGCTATAGGAACGATGGTATTTTTTCATAATTTTTGGTGATGGAGAAGTATCCAAAAAATTCCCTCTACGCGGATTGCCCTTCGGGCGTCTACGGCTGTGGCCGACGGCCTCCGGGGGCTAGCATGCCGCCAAATCTTGCGTATGCGGCCTCTCACAAGTCTGGAAGTGTTGTGACGGTTGCAAACGCCCGGCACGCGTGTCCGGGGTGTGCCCCCCCTCACGGACGGCGCTGCCGCCGGCACCTGGAGGTGGGAAACGGACGCGTGGGGTCTACACGGAGGGGATCTTGCTATGGGTCTGGCCCGGATGTTGCTCCAAAGTGTTCCTATGGGCTGACCTAACACAACCGGATGGGGAGGTCCACTAGTCAAAGCCCGTCCGTGCAAAGTCAAAGGGCTAGATCCCGTGGTCAAAGGCTACAGGGTTAGGCGGCACGGGGGCACTGGGGGGTAGCAATGCCATTGGAGCGTCGAACCGGGCCCTCATACATGCGGGGTGGTGTGGTGGCATGTCCGAAGAGGCGGGACTCGTCTCCGGGGCGTGGCCCCCCCTCACGGACGGCGATGACACGGTAGTACACATTCTGCGGTAACGATGCGGCGTCAATATTACTAAATACTCGGAGCGCGATAAAATCATGAGTTTTTTTGCACGACGTGGGCACGTGTGCTATATGAACGATGGTATTTTTTCATAATTTTTGGTGATGGAGAAATATCCGAAAAATTCCCTCCACGCGGATTGCCCTTCGGGCGTCTACGGCTGTGGCCGGCGGCCTCCGGGGGCTAGCATGCCGCCAAATCTTGCGTAGGCGGCCTCTCACAAGTCTGGAAGTGTTGTGGCGGTTGCAAACGCCCGGCACGCGTGTCCGGGGTGTGCCCCCCTCACGGACGGCGCCGCCGCCGGCACCTGGAGGTGGGAAACGGACGCGTGGGGTCTACACGGAGGGGATCTTGCTGTGGGTCTGGCCCGGATGTTGCTCCAAAGTGTTCCTATGGGCTGACCTAACACAACCGGATGGGGAGGTCCACTAGTTAAAGCCCGTCCGTGCAAAGTCAAAGGGCTAGATCCCGTGGTCAAACGCTACAGGGTTAGGCGGCACGGGGGCACTGGGGGGTAGCAATGCCACCGGAGCGTCGAACCGGGCCCTCATACATGCGGGGTGGTGTGGTGGCATGTCCGAAGAGGCGGGACGCGTCTCCGGGGCGTGGCCCCCCCTCACGGACGGCGATGACACGGTAGTAGACGTTCTGCGGTAACGATGCGGCATCAATATTACTAAATACTCGGAGCGCGATAAAATCATGAGTTTTTTTGCACGACGTGGGCACATGTGCTATAGGAACGATGGTATTTTTTCATAATTTTTGGTGATGGAGAAGTATCCAAAAAATTCCCTCTACGCGGATTGCCCTTCGGGCGTCTACGGTTGTGGCCGACGGCCTCCGGGGGCTAGCATGCCGCCAAATCTTGCGTATGCGGCCTCTCACAAGTCTGGAAGTGTTGTGACGGTTGCAAACGCCCGGCACGCGTGTCCGGGGTGTGCCCCCCCTCACGGACGGCGCTGCCGCCGGCACCTGGAGGTGGGAAACGGACGCGTGGGGTCTACACGGAGGGGATCTTGCTATGGGTCTGGCCCGGATGTTGCTCCAAAGTGTTCCTATGGGCTGACCTAACACAACCGGATGGGGAGGTCCACTAGTCAAAGCCCGTCCGTGCAAAGTCAAAGGGCTAGATCCCGTGGTCAAAGGCTACAGGGTTAGGCGGCACGGGGGCACTGGGGGGTAGCAATGCCATTGGAGCGTCGAACCGGGCCCTCATACATGCGGGGTGGTGTGGTGGCATGTCCGAAGAGGCGGGACTCGTCTCCGGGGCGTGGCCCCCCCTCACAGACGGCGATGACACGGTAGTACACGTTCTGCGGTAACGATGCGGCGTCAATATTACTAAATACTCGGAGCGCGATAAAATCATGAGTTTTTTTGCACGACGTGGGCACGTGTGCTATATGAACGATGGTATTTTTTCATAATTTTTGGTGATGGAGAAATATCCGAAAAATTCCCTCCACGCGGATTGCCCTTCGGGCGTCTACGGCTGTGGCCGGCGGCCTCCGGGGGCTAGCATGCCGCCAAATCTTGCGTAGGCGGCCTCTCACAAGTCTGGAAGTGTTGTGGCGGTTGCAAACGCCCGGCACGCGTGTCCGGGGTGTGCCCCCCTCACGGACGGCGCCGCCGCCGGCACCTGGAGGTGGGAAACGGACGCGTGGGGTCTACACGGAGGGGATCTTGCTGTGGGTCTGGCCCGGATGTTGCTCCAAAGTGTTCCTATGGGCTGACCTAACACAACCGGATGGGGAGGTCCACTAGTCAAAGCCCGTCCGTGCAAAGTCAAAGGGCTAGATCCCGTGGTCAAACGCTACAGGGTTAGGCGGCACGGGGGCACTGGGGGGTAGCAATGCCACCGGAGCGTCGAACCGGGCCCTCATACATGCGGGGTGGTGTGGTGGCATGTCCGAAGAGGCGGGACGCGTCTCCGGGGCGTGGCCCCCCCTCACGGACGGCGATGACACGGTAGTAGACGTTCTGCGGTAACGATGCGGCATCAATATTACTAAATACTCGGAGCGCGATAAAATCATGAGTTTTTTTGCACGACGTGGGCACATGTGCTATAGGAACGATGGTATTTTTTCATAATTTTTGGTGATGGAGAAGTATCCAAAAAATTCCCTCTACGCGGATTGCCCTTCGGGCGTCTACGGTTGTGGCCGACGGCCTCCGGGGGCTAGCATGCCGCCAAATCTTGCGTATGCGGCCTCTCACAAGTCTGGAAGTGTTGTGACGGTTGCAAACGCCCGGCACGCGTGTCCGGGGTGTGCCCCCCCTCACGGACGGCGCTGCCGCCGGCACCTGGAGGTGGGAAACGGACGCGTGGGGTCTACACGGAGGGGATCTTGCTATGGGTCTGGCCCGGATGTTGCTCCAAAGTGTTCCTATGGGCTGACCTAACACAACCGGATGGGGAGGTCCACTAGTCAAAGCCCGTCCGTGCAAAGTCAAAGGGCTAGATCCCGTGGTCAAAGGCTACAGGGTTAGGCGGCACGGGGGCACTGGGGGGTAGCAATGCCATTGGAGCGTCGAACCGGGCCCTCATACATGCGGGGTGGTGTGGTGGCATGTCCGAAGAGGCGGGACTCGTCTCCGGGGCGTGGCCCCCCCTCACAGACGGCGATGACACGGTAGTACACGTTCTGCGGTAACGATGCGGCGTCAATATTACTAAATACTCGGAGCGCGATAAAATCATGAGTTTTTTTGCACGACGTGGGCACGTGTGCTATATGAACGATGGTATTTTTTCATAATTTTTGGTGATGGAGAAGTATCCGAAAAATTCCCTCCACGCGGATTGCCCTTCGGGCGTCTACGGCTGTGGCCGGCGGCCTCCGGGTGCTAGCATGCCGCCAAATCTTGCGTAGGCGGCCTCTCACAAGTCTGGAAGTGTTGTGGCGGTTGCAAACGCCCGGCACGCGTGTCCGGGGTGTGCCCCCCTCACGGACGGCGCCGACGCCGGCACCTGGAGGTGGGAAACGGACGCGTGGGGTCTACACGGAGGGGATCTTGCTGTGGGTCTGGCCCGGATGTTTCTCCAAAGTGTTCCTATGGGCTGACCTAACACAACCGGATGGGGAGGTCCACTAGTCAAAGCCCGTCCGTGCAAAGTCAAAGGGCTAGATCCCGTGGTCAAACGCTACAGGGTTAGGCGGCACGGGGGCACTGGGGGGTAGCAATGCCACCGGAGCGTCGAACCGGGCCCTCATACATGAGGGGTGGTGTGGTGGCATGTCCGAAGAGGCGGGACTCGTCTCCGGGGCGTGGCCCCCCCTCACGGACGGCGATGACACGGTAGTACACGTTCTGCGGTAACGATGCGGCGTCAATATTACTAAATACTCGGAGCGCGATATTATCATGAGTTTTTTTGCACGACGTGGGCACGTGTGCTATATGAACGATGGTATTTTTTCATAATTTTTGGTGATGGAGAAGTATCCGAAAAATTCCCTCCACGCGGATTGCCCTTCGGGCGTCTACGGCTGTGGCCGGCGGCCTCCGGGGGCTAGCATGCCGCCAAATCTTGCGTAGGCGGCCTCTCACATGTCTGGAAGTGTTGTGGCGGTTGCAAACGCCCGGCACGCGTGTCCGGGGTGTGCCCCCCTCACGGACGGCGCCGCCGCCGGCACCTGGAGGTGGGAAACGGACGCGTGGGTTCTACACGGAGGGGATCTTGCTGTGGGTCTGGCCCGGATGTTGCTCCAAAGTGTTCCTATGGGCTGACCTAACACAACCGGATGGGGAGGTCCACTAGTCAAAGCCCGTCCGTGCAAAGTCAAAGGGCTAGATCCCGTGGTCAAAGGCTACAGGGTTAGGCGGGATGGGGGCACTGGGGGTAGCAATGCCACCGGAGCGTCGCACCGGGCCCTCATACATGCGGGGTGGTGTGGTGGCATGTCCGAAGAGCGCGGGACGCGTCTCCGGGGCGTGGCCCCCCCTCACGGACGGCGATGACACGGTAGTAGACGTTCTGCGGTAACGATGCGGCGTCAATATTACTAAATACTCGGAGCGCGATAAAATCATGAGTTTTTTTGCACCACGTGGGCACATGTGTAGGAACGATGGTATTTTTTCATAATTTTTGGTGATGGAGAAGTATCCGAAAAATTCCCTCAACGCGGATTGCCCTTCGGGCGTCTACGGCTATGGCCGGCGGCCTCCGGGGGCTAGCATGCCGCCAAATCTTGCGTAGGCGGCCTCTCACAAGTCTGGAAGTGTTGTGGCGGTTGCAAACGCCCGACACGCGTGTCCGGGGTGTGCCCCCCCTCACGGACGGCGCCGCCGCCAGCACCTGGAGGGGGGAAACGGACGCGTGGGGTCTACACGGAGGGGATCTTGCTGTGGGTCTGGCCCGGATGTTGCTCCAAAGTGTTCCTATGGGCTGACCTAACACAACCGGGTGGGGAGGTCCACTGGTCAAAGCCCGTCCGTGCAAAGTCAAAGGGCTAGATCCCGTGGTCAAACGCTACAGGGTTAGGCGGGACGGGGGCACTAGGGGTAGCAATGCCACCGGAGCGTCGCACCGGGCCCTCATACATGCGGGGTGGTGTGGTGGCATGTCCGAAGAGGCGGGACGCGTCTCCGGGGCGTGCTCCCCCCTCACGGACGGCGATGACACGGTAGTAGACGTTCTGCGGTAACGATGCGGCGTCAATATTACTAAATACTCGAAGCGCGATAAAATCATGAGTTTTTTTGCACGACGTGGGCACATGTGCTATAGGAACGATGGTATTTTTTCATAATTTTTGGTGGATGAGAAGTATCCGAAAAATTCCCTCTATGCGGATTGCCCTTCGGGCGTCTACGGCTGTGGCCGGCGGCCTCCGGGGGCTAGCATGCCGCCAAATCTTGCGTAGGCGGCCTCTCACAAGTCTGGAAGTGTGGTGGCGGTTGCAAACGCCCGGCACGCGTGTCCGGGGTGTGCCCCCCCCCTCACGGACAGCGCCGCCGCCGGCACCTGGAGGGGGGAAACGGACGCGTGGGGTCTACACGGAGGGGATCTTGCTGTGGGTCTGGCCCGGATGTTGCTCCAAAGTGTTCCTATGGGCTGACCTAACACAACCGGGTGGGGAGGTCCACTGGTCAAAGCCCGTCCGTGCAAAGTCAAAGGGCTAGATCCCGTGGTCAAACGCTACAGGGTTAGGCGGGACGGGGGCACTAGGGGTAGCAATGCCACCGGAGCGTCGCACCGGGCCCTCATACATGCGGGGTGGTGTGGTGGCATGTCCGAAGAGGCGGGATGCGTCTCCGGGGCGTGCCCCCCCCTCACGGACGGCGATGACACGGTAGTAGCCGTTCTGCGGTAACGATCCGGCGTCAATATTACTAAATACTCGGAGCGCGATAAAATCATGAGTTTTTTTTTGCACGACGTGGGCACATATGGTATAGGAACGATGGTATTTTTTTCATAATTTTTGGTGATGGAGAAGTATCCGAAAAATTCCCTCTACGCGGATTGCCCTTCGGGCGTCTACGGCTGTGGCCGGCGGCCTCCGGGGGCTAGCATGCCGCCAAATCTTGCGTAGGTGGCCTCTCACAAGTCTGGAAGAGTTGTGGCGGTTGCAAACGCCCGGCACGCGTGTCCGGGGTGTGCCCCCCGTCACGGACGGCGCCGCCGCCGGCACCTGGAGGGGGGAAATGGACGCGTGGGGTCTACACGGAGGGGATCTTGCTGTGGGTCTGGCCCGGATGTTGCTCCAAAGTGTTCCTATGGGCTGACCTAACACAACCAGGTGGGGAGGTCCACTGGTCAAAGCTCGTCCGTGCAAAGTCAAAGGGCTAGATCCCGGGGTCAAACGCTACAGGGTTAGGCGGGACGGGGGCACTGGGGGTAGCAATGCCACCGGAGCGTCGAACCGGGCCCTCATACATGCGAGGTGGTGTGGTGGCATGTCCGAAGAGGCGGGACGCGTCTTCGGGGCGTGGCCCCCCCTCACGGACGACGATGACACGGTAGTAGACGTTCTGCGGTAACGATGCGGTGTCAATATTACTAAATACTCGGAGCGCGATAAAATCATGAGTTTTTTTGCACGACGTGGGCACATGTGCTATGGAACGATGGTATTTTTTCATAATTTTTGGTGATGGAGAAGTATCCGAAAAATTCCCTCTACGCGGATTGCCCTTCGGGCGTCTACGGCTGTGGCCGGCGGCCTCCGGGGGCTAGCATGCCGCCAAATCTTGCGTAGGCGGCCCCTCACAAGTCTGGAAGTGTTGTGGCAGCTGCAAACGCCCGGCACGCGTGTCCGGGGTGTGCCCCCCATCACAGACGGCGCCGCCGCCGGCACCTGGAGGTGGGAAACGGACGCGTGGGGTCTACACGGAGGGGATCTTGCTGTGGGTCTGGCCCGGATGTTGCTCCAAAGTGTTCCTATGGGCTAACCTAACACAACCGGGTGGGGAGGTCCACTGGTCAAAGCCCGTCCGTGCAAAGTCAAAGGGCTAGATCCCGTGGTCAAACGCTACAGGGTTAGGCGGGACGGGGGCACTAGGGGGGGTAGCAATGCCACCGGAGCGTCGAACCGGGCCCTAATACATACGGGGTGGTGTGGTGGCATGTCCGAAGAGGCGGGACGCGTCTCCGGGGCGTGGCCCCCCCTCACGGACGGCGATGACACGGTAGTAGACGTTCTGCGGTAACGATGCAGCGTCAATACTACTACATACTCGGAGCGCGATAAAATCATGAGTTTTTTTTCACGACGTGTGCACATGTGCTATAGGAATGATGGTATTTTTTCATAATTTTTGGTGATGGAGAAGTATCCGAAAAATTCCCTCTACGCGGATTGCCCTTCGCGCGTCTACGGCTGTGGCCGGCGGCCTCCGGGGGCTAGCATGCCACCAAATCTTGCGTAGGCGGCCTCTCACACGTCTGGAAGTGTTGTGGCGGTTGCAAACGCCCGGCACACGTGTCCGGGGTGTGCCCCCCCCTCACGGACGGCGCCGCCGCCGGCACCTGGAGGGGGGAAACAGACGTGTGGGGTCTACACGGAGGGGATCTAGCTGTGGGTCTGGCCCGGATGTTGCTCCAAAGTGTTCCTATGGGCTGACCTAACACAACCGGGTGGGGAGGTCCACTGGTCAAAGCCCGTCCGTGCAAAGTCAAAGGGCTAGATCCCGTGGTCAAACGCTACAGGGTTAGGCAGGACGGGGGCACTCGGGGTAGCAATACCACCGGAGCGTTGCACCGGGCCCTCATACATGCGGGGTGGTGTGGTGGCATGTACGAAGAGGCGGGACGCGTCTCCGGGGCGTGGCCCCCCCTCACGGACGGCGATGACACGGTAGTAGACGTTCTGCGGTAACGATGCGGCGTCAATATTACTACATACTCGGAGCGCGATAAAATCATGAGTTTTTTCTCATGACGTGCGCACATGTGCTATAGGAATGATGGTATTTTTTCATAATTTTTGGTGATGGAGAAGTATCCGAAAAATTCCCTCTACGCGGATTGCCCTTCGCGCGTCTACGGCTGTGGCCGGCGGCCTCCGGGGGCTAGCATGCCACCAAATCTTGCGTAGGCGGCCTCTCACACGTCTGGAAGTGTTGTGGCGGTTGCAAACGCCCGACACACGTGTCCGGGGTGTGCCCCCCCCTCACGGACGGCGCCGCCGCCGGCACCTGGAGGGGGGAAACGGACGCGTGGGGTCTACACGGAGGGGATCTTGCTGTGGGTCTGGCCCGGATGTTGCTCCAAAGTGTTCCTATGGGCTGACCTAACACAACCGGGTGGGGAGGTCCACTGGTCAAAGCCCGTCCGTGCAAAGTCAAAGGGTTAGATCCCGTGGTCAAACGCTACAGGGTTAGGCGGGACGGGGGCACTCGGGGTAGCAATACCACCGGAGCGTCGCACCGGGCCCTCATACATGCGGGGTGGTGTGGTGGCATGTACGAAGAGGCGGGACGCGTCTCCGGGGCGTGGCCCCCCCTCACGGACGGCGATGACACGGTAGTAGACGTTCTGCGGTAACGATGCGGCGTCAATATTACTAAACACTCGGAGCGCGATAAAATCATGAGTTATTTTGCACGACGTGGGCACATGTGCTATAGGAATGATGGTATTTTTTCATAATTTTTGGTGATGGAGAAGTATCCGAAAAATTCTGTCTACACGGATTGCCCTTCGGGTGTCTACGGCTGTGGCCGGCGGCCTCCAGGGGCTAGCATGCCGCCAAATCTTGCGTAGGCGGCCTCTCAAAAGTCTGGAAGTGTTGTGGCGGTTGCAAACGCCCGACACGCGTGTCCGGGGTGTGCCCCCCTCACGGACGGCTCCACCGCCGGCACCTGGAGGGGGGAAACGGACGCGTGGGGTCTACACGGAAGGGATCTTGCTGTGGGTCTGGCCCGGATGTTGCTCCAAAGTGTTCCTATGGGTTGACCTAACACAACCGGGTGGGGAGGTCGACTGGTCAAAGCCCGTCCGTGCAAAGTCAAAGGGCTAGATCCCGTGGTCAAAGGCTACAGGGTTAGGCGGGACGGGGGCACTAGGGGTAGCAATGCCACCGGAGTGTCGCACCGTGCCCTCATACATGCGGGGTGGTGTGGTGGCATGTCCGAAGAGCGCGGGACGCGTCTCCGGGGCGTGGCCCCCCCTCACGGACGGCGATGACACGGTAGTAGACGTTCTGCGGTAACGATGCGGCGTCAATATTACTAAATACTCGGAGCGCGATAAAATCATGAGTTTTTTTGCACGACGTGGGCACATGTGCTATAGGAACGATGGTATTTTTTCATAATTTTTGGTGATGGAGAAGTATCCGAAAAATTCCCTCTACGCGGATTGCCCTTCGGGCATCTACGGCTGTGGCCGGCGGCCTCCGGGGGCTAGCATGCCGCCAAATCTTGCGTATGCGGCCTCTCACAAGTCTGGAAGTGTTGTGGCAGTTGCAAACGCCCGACACGCATGTCCGGGGTGTGCCCACCCTCACGGACGGCGCCGCCGCCGGCACCTGGAGGGGGGAAACGGACGCGTGGGGTCTACACGGAGGGGATCTTGCTGTGGGTCTGGCCCGGATGTTGCTCCAAAGTGTTCCTATGGGCTGACCTAACACAACCGGGTGGGGAGGTCCACTGGTCAAAGCCCATCCGTGCAAAGTCAAAGGGCTAGATCCCGTGCTCAAACCCTACAGGGTTAGGCGGGACGGGGGCACTGGGGGTAGCAATGCCACCTGAGCGTCGCACCGGGCCCTCATACATGCGGGATGGTGTGGTGGCGTGTCCGAAGAGGCGGGACGCGTCTCCGGGGCGTGGCCCCCCCTCACGGACAGCGATGACATGGTAGTAGCCGTTCTGCGGTAACGATCCGGCATCAATATTACTAAATACTCGGAGCGCGATAAAATCATGAGTTTTTTTTTGCACGACGTGGGCACATGTGCTATAGGAACGATGGTATTTTTTCATAATTTTTGGTGATGGAGAAGTATCCGAAAAATTCCCTCTACGCGGATTGCCCTTCGGGCGTCTACGGCTGTGGCCGCCAGACTCCGGGGGCTAGCATGCCGCCAAATCTTGCGTAGGCGGCCTCTCACAAGTCTGGAAGTGTTGTGGCGGTTGCAAACGCCCGACACGCGTGTCCGGGGTGTGCCCCCCTCACGGACGGCTCCGCCGCCGGCACCTGGAGGGGGGAAACGGACGCGTGGGGTCTACACGGAAGGGATCTTGCTGTGGGTCTGGCCCGGATGTTGCTCCAAAGTGTTCCTATGGGCTGACCTAACACAACCGGGTGGGGAGGTCGACTGGTCAAAGCCCGTCCGTGCAAAGTCAAAGGGCTAGATCCCGTGGTCAAAGGCTACAGGGTTAGGCGGGACGGGGGCACTAGGGGTAGCAATGCCACCGGAGCGTCGCAGCGTGCCCTCATACATGCGGGGTGGTGTGGTGGCATGTCCGAAGAGCGCGGGACGCGTCTCCGGGGCGTGGCCCCCCCTCATGGACGGCGATGACACGGTAGTAGACGTTCTGCGGTAACGATGCGGCGTCAATATTACTAAATACTCGGAGCGCGATAAAATCATGAGTTTTTTTGCACGACGTGGGCACATGTGCTATAGGAACGATGGTATTTTTTCATAATTTTTGGTGATGGAGAAGTATCCGAAAAATTCCCTCTACGCGGATTGCCCTTCGGGCATCTACGGCTGTGGCCGGCGGCCTCCGGGGGCTAGCATGCCGCCAAATCTTGCGTATGCGGCCTCTCACAAGTCTGGAAGTGTTGTGGCAGTTGCAAACGCCCGACACGCGTGTCCGGGGTGTGCCCACCCTCACGGACGGCGCCGCCGCCGGCACCTGGAGGGGGGAAACGGACGCGTGGGGTCTACACGGAGGGGATCTTGCTGTGGGTCTGGCCCGGATGTTGCTCCAAAGTGTTCCTATGGGCTGACCTAACACAACCGGGTGGGGAGGTCCACTGGTCCAAGCCCATCCGTGCAAAGTCAAAGGGCTAGATCCCGTGCTCAAACCCTACAGGGTTAGGCGGGACGGGGGCACTGGGGGTAGCAATGCCACCTGAGCGTCGCACCGGGCCCTCATACATGCGGGATGGTGTGGTGGCGTGTCCGAAGAGGCGGGACGCATCTCCGGGGCGTGGCCCCCCCTCACGGACGGCGATGACACGGTAGTAGCCGTTCTGCGGTAACGATCCGGCATCAATATTTCTATATACTCGGAGCGCGATAAAATCATGAGTTTTTTTTTGCACGACGTGGGCACATGTGCTATAGGAACGATGGTATTTTTTCATAATTTTTGGTGATGGAGAAGTATCCGAAAAATTCCCTCTACGCGGATTGCCCTTCGGGCGTCTACGGCTGTGGCCGGCAGACTCCGGGGGCTAGCATGCCGCCAAATCTTGCGTAGGCGGCCTCTCACAAGTCTGGAAGTGTTGTGGCGGTTGCAAACGCCCGGCACGCGTGTCCGGGGTGTGCCCCCCCTCACGGACGGCGCCGCCGCCGGCACCTGGAGGTGGGAAACGGACGCGTGGGGTCTACACGGAGGGGATCTTGCTGTGGGTCTGGCCTGGATGTTGCTCCAAAGTGTTCCTATGGGCTGACCTAACACAACCGGGTGGGGAGGTCCACTGGTCAAAGCCCGTCCGTGCAAAGTCAAAGGGCTAGATCCCGTGGTCAAACGCTACAGGGTTAGGCGGGACGGGGGCACTAGGGGTAGCAATGCCACCGGAGCGTTGCACCGGGCCCTCATACATGCGGGGTGGTGTGGTGGCATGTCCGAAGAGGTGGGACGCGTCTCCGGGGCGTGGCCCCCCCTCACGGACGGCGATGACACGGTAGTAGACGTTCTGCGGTAACGATGCGGCGTCAATATTACTACATACTCGGAGCGCGATAAAATCATGAGTTTTTTTTCATGACGTGCGCACATGTGCTATAGGAATGATGGTATTTTTTCATAATTTTTGGTGATGGAGAAGTATCCGAAAAATTCCCTCTACGCGGATTGCCCTTCGCGCGTCTACGGCTGTGGCCAGCGGCCTCCGGGGGCTAGCATGCCACCAAATCTTGCGTAGGCGGCCTCTCACACGTCTGGAAGTGTTGTGGCGGTTGCAAACGCCCGACACACGTGTCCGGGGTGTGCCCCCCCCTCACGGACGGCGCCGCCGCCGGCACCTGGAGGTGGGAAACGGACGCGTGGGGTCTACACGGAGGGGATCTTGCTGTTGGTCTGGCCCGGATGTTGCTCCAAAGTGTTCCTATGGGCTGACCTAACACAACCGGGTGGGGAGGTCCACTGGTCAAAGCCCGTCCGTGCAAAGTCAAAGGGCTAGATCCCGTGGTCAAACGCTACAGGGTTAGGCGGGACGGGGGCACTCGGGGTAGCAATGCCACCGGAGCGTCGCACCGGGCCCTCATACATGCGGGGTGGTGTGGTGGCATGTACGAAGAGGCGGGACGCGTCTCCGGGGCGTGGCCCCCCCTCACGGACGGCGATGACACGGTAGTAGACGTTCTGCGGTAACGATGCGGCGTCAATATTACTAAACACTCGGAGCGCGATAAAATCATGAGTTTTTTTGCACGACGTGGGCTCATGTTCTATAGGAACGATGGTATTTTTTCATAATTTTTGGTGATGGAGAAGTATCCGAAAAATTCCATCTACGCGGATTGCCCTTCGCGCGTCTACGGCTGTGGCCGGCGGCCTCCGGGGGCTAGCATGCCACCAAATCTTGCGTAGGCGGCCTCTCATAAGTCTGGAAGTGTTGTGGCGGTTGCAAACGCCCGGCACGCATGTCCGGGGTGTGCCCCCCCTCACGGACGGCGCCGCCGCCGGCACCTGGAGGTGGGAAACGGACGCGTGGGGTCGACACGGAGGGGATCTTGCTGTGGGTCTGGCTCGGATGTTGCTCCAAAGTGTTCCTATGGGTTGACCTAACACAACCGGGTGGGGAGGTCCACTGGTCAAAGCCCGTCCGTGCAAAGTCAAAGGGCTAGATCCCTTGGTCAAACGCTACAGGGTTAGGCGGGACGGGGGCACTGGGGGTAGCAATGCCACCGGAGCGTTGAACCGGGCCCTCATACATGTAGGGTGGTGTGGTGGCATGTCCGAAGAGGCGGGACGCGTCTCCGGGGCGTGGCCGCCCTCACGGACGGCGATGACACGGTAGTAGACGTTCTGCGGTAACGATGCGGCGTCAATATTACTAAATACTCGGAGCGCGATAAAATCATGAGTTTTTTTGCACGACGTGGGCACGTGTGCTATGTGAACGATGGTATTTTTTCATAATTTTTGGTGATGGAGAAATATCCGAAAAATTCCCTCCACGCGGATTGCCCTTCGGGCGTCTACGGCTGTGGCCGGCGGCCTCTGGGGGCTAGCATGCCGCCAAATCTTGCGTAGGCGGCCTCTCACAAGTCTGGAAGTGTTGTGGCGGTTGCAAACGCCCGGCACGCGTGTCCGGTGTGTGCCTCCCCTCACGGACGGCGCCGCCGCCGGCACCTGGAGGGGGGAAACGGACGCGTGGGGTCTACATGGAGGGGATCTTGCTGTGGGTCCGGCCCGGATGTTGCTCCAAAGTGTTCCTATGGGCTGACCTAACACAACCGGGTGGGGAGGTCCACTGGTCAAAGCCCGTCCGTGCAAAGTCAAAGGGCTAGATCCCGTGGTCAAACGCTACATGGTTAGGCGGGGCGGGGGCACTAGGGGTAGCAATGCCACCGGAGCGTCGCACCGGGCCCTCATACATGCGGGGTGGTGTGGTGGCATGTCCGAAGAGGCGGGACGCGTCTCCGGGGCGTGCCCCCCCCTCACGGACGGCGATGACACGGTAGTAGCCGTTCTGCGGTAACGATCCGGCGTCAATATTACTAAATACTCGGAGCGCGATAAAATCATGAGTTTTTTTTTGCACGACGTGGGCACATGTGCTATAGGAACGATTGTATTTTTTCATAATTTTTGGTGATGGAGAAGTATTCGAAAAATTCCCTCTACGCGGATTGCCCTTCGGGCGTCTACGGCTGTGGCCGGCGGCCTCCGGGGGCTAGCATGCCGCCAAATCTTGCGTATGCGGCCTCTCACAAGTCTGGAATTGTTGTGGCGGTTGCAAACGCCCGGCACGCGTGTCCGGGGTGTGCCCCCCGTCACGGACGGCGCCGCCGCCGGCACCTGGAGGGGGGAAACGGACGCTTGGGGTCTACACGGAGGGGATCTTGCTGTGGGTCTGGCCCGGATGTTGCTCCAAAGTGTTCCTATGGGCTGACCTAACACAACCGGGTGGGGAGGTCCACTGGTCAAAGCCCGTCCGTGCAAAGTCAAAGGGCTAGATCCCGTGGTCAAGCGCTACAGGGTTAGGCGGCACGGGGGCACTGGGGGGTAGCAATGCCACCGGAGCGTCGAACCGGGCCCTCATACATGCGGGGTGGTGTGGTGGCATGTCCGAAGAGGCGGGACTCATCTCCGGGGCGTGGCCCCCCCTCACGGACGGCGATGACACGGTAGTAGACGTTCTGCGGTAACGATGCGGCATCAATATTACTAAATACTCGGAGCGCGATAAAATCATGAGTTTTTTTGCACGACGTGGGCACATGTGCTATAGGAACGATGGTATTTTTTCATAATTTTTGGTGATGGAGAAGTATCCAAAAAATTCCCTCTACGCGGATTGCCCTTCGGGCGTCTACGGCTGTGGCCGACGGCCTCCGGGGGCTAGCATGCCGCCAAATCTTGCGTATGCGGCCTCTCACAAGTCTGGAAGTGTTGTGACGGTTGCAAACGCCCGGCACGCGTGTCCGGGGTGTGCCCCCCCTCACGGACGGCGCAGCCGCCGGCACCTGGAGGTGGGAAACGGACGCGTGGGGTCTACACGGAGGGGATCTTGCTATGGGTCTGGCCCGGATGTTGCTCCAAAGTGTTCCTATGGGCTGACCTAACACAACCGGATGGGGAGGTCCACTAGTCAAAGCCCGTCCGTGCAAAGTCAAAGGGCTAGATCCCGTGGTCAAAGGCTACAGGGTTAGGCGGCACGGGGGCACTGGGGGTAGCAATGCCATTGGAGCGTCGAACCGGGCCCTCATACATGCGGGGTGGTGTGGTGGCATGTCCGAAGAGGCGGGACTCGTCTCCGGGGCGTGGCCCCCCCTCACGGACGGCGATGACACGGTAGTACACGTTCTGCGGTAACGATGCGGCGTCAATATTACTAAATACTCGGAGCGCGATAAAATCATGAGTTTTTTTGCACGACGTGGGCACGTGTGCTATATGAACGATGGTATTTTTTCATAATTTTTGGTGATGGAGAAGTATCCGAAAAATTCCCTCCACGCGGATTGCCCTTCGGGCGTCTACGGCTGTGGCCGGCGGCCTCCGGGGGCTAGCATGCCGCCAAATCTTGCGTAGGCGGCCTCTCACAAGTCTGGAAGTGTTGTGGCGGTTGCAAACGCCCGGCACGTGTGTCCGGGGTGTGCCCCCCTCACGGACGGCGCCGCCGCCGGCACCTGGAGGTGGGAAACGGACGCGTGGGGTCTACACGGAGGGGATCTTGCTGTGGGTCTGGCCCGGATGTTGCTCCAAAGTGTTCCTATGGGCTGACCTAACACAACCGGATGGGGAGGTCCACTAGTCAAAGCCCGTCCGTGCAAAGTCAAAGGGCTAGATCCCGTGGTCAAACGCTACAGGGTTAGGCGGCACGGGGGCACTGGGGGGTAGCAATGCCACCGGAGCATTGAACCGGGCCCTCATACATGCGGGGTGGTGTGGTGGCATGTCCGAAGAGGCGGGACTCGTCTCCGGGGCGTGGCCCCCCCTCACGGACGGCGATGACACGGTAGTACACGTTCTGCGGTAACGATGCGGCGTCAATATTACTAAATACTCGGAGCGCGATAAAATCATGAGTTTTTTTGCACGACGTGGGCACGTGTGCTATGTGAACGATGGTATTTTTTCATAATTTTTGGTGATGGAGAAATATCCGAAAAATTCCCTCCACGCGGATTGCCCTTCGGGCGTCTACGGCTGTGGCCGGCGGCCTCTGGGGGCTAGCATGCCGCCAAATCTTGCGTAGGCGGCCTCTCACAAGTCTGGAAGTGTTGTGACGGTTGCAAACGCCCGGCACGCGTGTCCGGGGTGTGCCCCCCCTCACGGACGGCGCTGCCGCCGGCACCTGGAGGTGGGAAACGAACGCGTGGGGTCTACACGGAGGGGATCTTGCTATGGGTCTGGCCCGGATGTTGCTCCAAAGTGTTCCTATGGGCTGACCTAACACAACCGGATGGGGAGGTCCACTAGTCAAAGCCCGTCCGTGCAAAGTCAAAGGGCTAGATCCCGTGGTCAAAGGCTACAGGGTTAGGCGGCACGGGGGCACTGGGGGTAGCAATGCCACCGGAGCGTCGAACCGGGCCCTCATACATGCGGGGTGGTGTGATGGCATGTCCGAAGAGGCGGGACTCATCTCCGGGGCGTGGCCCCCCCTCACGGACGGCGATGACACGGTAGTAGACGTTCTGCGGTAACGATGCGGCATCAATATTACTAAATACTCGGAGCGCGATAAAATCATGAGTTTTTTTGCACGACGTGGGCACATGTGCTATAGGAACGATGGTATTTTTTCATAATTTTTGGTGATGGAGAAGTATCCAAAAAATTCCCTCTACGCGGATTGCCCTTCGGGCGTCTACGGCTGTGGCCGACGGCCTCCGGGGGCTAGCATGCTGCCAAATCTTGCGTATGCGGCCTCTCACAAGTCTGGAAGTGTTGTGGCGGTTGCAAACGCCCGACACGCGTGTCCGGGGTGTGCCCCCCCTCACGGACGGCGCCGCCGCCGGCACCTGTAGGTGGGAAACGGACGCGTGGTGTCTACATGGAGGGGATCTTGCTGTGGGTCTGGCCCGGATGTTGCTCCAAAGTGTTCCTATGGGCTGACCTAACACAACCGGGTGTGGAGGTCCACTGGTCAAAGCCCGTCCGTGCAAAGTCAAAGGGCTAGATCCCGTGGTCAAACGCTACAGGGTTAGGCGGGACGGGGGCACTGGGGTAGCAATGCCACCGGAGCGTCGCACCGGGCCCTCATACATGCGGGGTGGTGTGGTGGCATGTCCGAAGAGGCGGGATGCGTCTCCGGGGCGTGCCCCCCCCCTCACGGACGGCGATGACACGGTAGTAGCCGTTCTGCGGTAACGATCCGGCGTCAATATTACTAAATACTCGGAGCGCGATAAAATCATGAGTTTTTTTGCACGACGTGGGCACATGTGCTATAGGAATGATGGTATTTTTTTCATAATTTTTGCTGATGGAGAAGTATCCGAAAAATTCCCTCTACGCGGATTGCCCTTCGGGCGTCTACGGCTGTGGCCGGCAGCCTCCGGGGGCTAGCATGCCGCCAAATCTTGCGTAGGCAGCCTCTCACAAGTCTGGAAGTGTTGTGGCGGTTGCAAACGCCCGACACGCGTGTCCGGGGTGTGCCCCCCCTCACGGACGGCGCCGCCGCCGGCACCTGTAGGTGGGAAACAGACGCGTGGGGTCTACATGGAGGGGATCTTGCTGTGGGTCTGGCCCGGATGTTGCTCCAAAGTGTTCCTATGGGCTGACCTAACACAACCGGGTGTGGAGGTCCACTGGTCAAAGCCCGTGCGTGCAAAGTCAAAGGGCTAGATCCCGTGGTCAAACGCTACAGGGTTAGGCGGGACGGGGGCACTAGGGGTTGCACTGCCACCGGAGCGTCGCACCGGGCCCTCATACATGCGGGGTGGTGTGGTGGCATGTCCGAAGAGGCGGGATGCGTCTCCGGGGCGTGCCCCCCCCCTCACGGACGGCGATGACACGGTAGTAGCCGTTCTGCGGTAACGATCCGCCGTCAATATTACTAAATACTCGGAGCGCGATAAAATCATGAGTTTTTTTGCACGACGTGGGCACATGTGCTATAGGAATGATGGTATTTTTTCATAATTTTTGGTGATGGAGAAGTATCCGAAAAATTCCCTCTACGCGGATTGCCCTTTGGGCGTCTACGGCTGTGGCCGGCAGCCTCCGGGGGCTAGCATGCCGCCAAATCTTGCGTAGGCAGCCTCTCACAAGTCTGGAAGTGTTGTGGCGGTTGCAAACGCCCGGCACGCGTGTCCGGGGTGTGCCCCCCTCACGGACGGCGCCGCCGCCGGCACCTGTAGGTGGGAAACGGACGCGTGGGGTCTACACGGAGGGGATCTTGCTGTGGGTCTGGCCCAGATGTTGCTCCAAAGTGTTCCTATGGGCTGACCTAACACAACCGGGTGTGGAGGTCCACTGGTCAAAGCCCGTCCGTGCAAAGTCAAAGGGCTAGATCCCGTGGTCAAACGCTACAGGGTTAGGCGGGACGGGGGCACTGGGGTAGCAATGCCACCGGAGCGTCGCACCGGGCCCTCATACATGCGGGGTGGTGTGGTGGCATGTCCGAAGAGGCGGGACGCGTCTCCGAGGCGTGGCCCCCCCTCACGGACGGCGATGACACGGTAGTAGATGTTCTGCGGTAACGATGCGGCGTCAATATTACTAAATACTCGGAGCGCGATAAAATCATGATTTTTTTTGCACGACGTGGGCACATGTGCTATAGGAACGATGGTATTTTTTCATAATTTTTGGTGATGGAGAAGTATCCGAAAAATTCCCTCTACGCGGATTGCCCTTCGGGCGTCTACGGCTGTGGCCGGCGGCCTCCGGGGGCTAGCATGCCACCAAATCTTGCGTAGGCGGCCTCTCACACGTCTGGAAGTGTTGTGGCAGTTGCAAACGCCCAACACACGTGTCCGGGGTGTGCCCCCCCCTCACGGACGGCACCGCCGCCGGCACCTGGAGGGGGGAAACGGACGCGTGGGGTCTACACGGAGGGGATCTTGCTGTGGGTCTGGCCCGGATGTTGCTCCAAAGTGTTCCTATGGGCTGACCTAACACAACCGGGTGGGGAGGTCCACTGGTCAAAGCCCGTCCGTGCAAAGTCAAAGGGCTAGATCCGGTGGTCAAACGCTACAGGGTTAGGCGGGACGGGGGCACTAGGGGGGGGGGTAGCAATGCCACCGGAGCGTCGCACCGGGCCCTCATACATATGGGGTGGTGTGGTGGCATGTCCGAAGAGGCGGGACGCGTCTCCGAGGCGTGGCCCCCCCTCACGGACGGCGATGACACGGTAGTAGACGTTCTGCGGTAATGATGCAGCGTCAATACTACTACATACTCGGAGCGCGATAAAATCATGAGTTTTTTTTCACGACGTGCGCACATGTGCTATAGGAACGATGGTATTTTTTCATAATTTTTGTTGATGGAGAAGTATCCGAAAAATTCCCTCTACGCAGATTGCCCTTCGCGCGTCTACGGCTGTGGCCGGCGGCCTCCGGGGGCTAGCATGCCACCAAATCTTGCGTAGGCGGCCTCTCACACATCTGGAAGTGTTGTGGCGGTTGCAAACGCCCGACACACGTGTCCGGGGTGTGCCCGCCCCTCACGGACGGCGCCGCCGCTGGCACCTGGAGTTGGGAAACGGACGCGTGGGGTCTACACGGAGGGGATCTTGCTGTGGGTCTGGCCCGGATGTTGCTCCAAAGTGTTCCTATGGGCTGACCTAACACAACCGGGTGGGGAGGTCCACTGGTCAAAGCCCGTCCGTGCAAAGTCAAAGGGCTAGATCCCGTGGTCAAACGCTACAGGGTTAGCCGGGACGGGGGTACTGGGGGTAGCAATACCACCGGAGCGTCGCACCGGGCCCTCATACATGCGGGGTGGTGTGGTGGCATGTACGAAGAGGCGGGACGCGTCTCCGGGGCGTGGCCCCCCATCACGGACGGCGATGACACGGTAGTAGACGTTCTGCGGTAACGATGCGGCGTCAATATTACTAAACACTCGGAGCGCGATAAAATCATGAGTTTTTTTGCACGACGTGGGCACATGTGCTATAGGAATGATGGTATTTTTTCATAATTTTTGGTGATGGAGAAGTATCCGAAAAATTCCGTCTACACGGATTGCCCTTCGGGCGTCTACGGCTGTGGCCGGCGGCCTCGAGGGGCTAGCATGCCGCCAAATCTTGCGTAGGCGGCCTCTCACACGTCTGGAAGTGTTGTGGCGGTTGCAAACGTCCGACACGCGTGTCCGGGGTGTGCCCCCCCCTCACGGACGGCGCCGCCGCCGGCACCTGGAGGGGGGAAACGGACGCGTGGGGTCTACACGGAGGGGATCTTGCTGTGGGTCTGGCCCGGATGTTGCTCCAAAGTGTTCCTATGGGCTGACCTAACACAACCGGGTGGGGAGGTCCACTGGTCAAAGCCCGTCCGTGCAAAGTCAAAGGGCTAGATCCCGTGGTCAAACGCTACAGGGTTAGGCGGGACGGGGGCACTGGGGTAGCAATACCACCGGAGCGTCGCACCGGGCCCTCATACATGCGGGGTGGTGTGGTGGCATGTACGAAGAGGCGGGACGCGTCTCCGGGGCGTGGCCCCCCCTCACGGACGGCGATGACACGGTAGTAGACGTTCTGCGGTAACGATGCGGCGTCAATATTACTAAACACTCGGAGCGCGATAAAATCATGAGTTTTTTTGCACGACGTGGGCACATGTGCTATAGGAATGATGGTATATTTTTCATAATTTTTGGTGATGGAGAAGTATCCGAAAAATTCCGTCTACACGGATTGCCCTTCGGGCGTCTACGGCTGTGGCCGGCGGCCTCCAGGGGCTAGCATGCCGCCAAATCTTGCGTAGGCGGCCTCTCACACGTCTGGAAGTGTTGTGGCGGTTGCAAACGCCCGACACGCGTGTCCGGGGTGTGCCCCCCCCTCACGGACGGCGCCGCCGCCGGCACCTGGAGGGGGGAAACGGACGCGTGGGGTCTACACGGAGGGGATCATGCTGTGGGTCTAGCCCGGATGTTGCTCCAAAGTGTTCCTATGGGCTGACCTAACACAACCAGGTGGGGAGGTCCACTGGTCAAAGCCCGTCCGTGCAAAGTCAAAGGGCTAGATCCCGTGGTCAAACGCTACAGGGTTAGGCGGGACGGGGGCACTGGGGGTAGCAATACCACCGGAGCGTCGCACCGGGCCCTCATACATGCGGGGTGGTGTGGTGGCATGTACGAAGAGGCGGGACGCGTCTCCGGGGCGTGGCCCCCCCTCATGGACGGCGATGACACGGTAGTAGACGTTCTGCGGTAACGATGCGGCGTCAATATTACTAAACACTCGGAGCGCGATAAAATCATGAGTTTTTTTGCACGACGTGGGCACATGTGCTATAGGAATGATGGTATATTTTTCATAATTTTTGGTGATGGAGAAGTATCCGAAAAATTCCGTCTACACGGATTGCCCTTCGGGCGTCTACGGCTGTGGCCGGCGGCCTCCAGGGGCTAGCATGCCGCCAAATCTTGCGTAGGCGGCCTCTCACACGTCTGGAAGTGTTGTGGCGGTTGCAAACACCCGACACGCGTGTCCGGGGTGTGCCCCCCCCTCACGGACGGCGCCGCCGCCGGCACCTGGAGGGGGGAAACGGACGCGTGGGGTCTACACGGAGGGGATCTTGCTGTGGGTCTGGACCGGATGTTGCTCCAAAGTGTTCCTATGGGCTGACCTAACACAACCGGGTGGGGAGGTCCACTGGTCAAAGCCCGTCCGTGCAAAGTCAAAGGGCTAGATCCCGTGGTCAAACGCTACAGGGTTAGGCGGGACAGGGGCACTGGGGGTAGCAATACCACCGGAGCGTCGCACCGGGCCCTCATACATGCGGGGTGGTGTGGTGGCATGTCCGAAGAGGCGGGACGCGTCTCCGGGGCGTGGCCCCCCCTCACGGACGGCGATGACACGGTAGTAGATGTTCTGCGGTAACGATGCGGCATCAATATTACTAAATACTCGAAGTGCGATAAAATTATGAGTTTTATTGCACGACGTGGGCACATGTGCTATAGGAATGATGGTATTTTTTCATAATTTTTGGTGATGGAGAAGTATCCGAAAAATTTCCTCTACGCGGATCGCCCTTCGCGCGTCTACGGCTGTGGCCGGCGGTCTCCGGGGGCAAGCATGCCGCCAAATCTTGCGTGGGCGGCCTCTCACAAGTCTGGAAGTGTTGTGGCGGTTGCAAACGCCCGACACGCGTGTCCCGGGTGTGCCCCCCTCACGGACGGCGCCGCCGCCGGCACCTGGAGGGGGGAAACGGACGCGTGGGGTCTACACGGAGGGGATCTTGCTGTGGGTCAGGCCCGGATGTTGCTCCAAAGTGTTCCTATGGGCTGACCTAACACAACCGGGTGGGGAGGTCCACTGGTCAAAGCCCGTCTGTGCAAAGTCAAAGGGCTAGATCCCGTGGTCAAACGCTACAGGGTTAGGCGGGACGGGGGCACTGGGGGTAGCAATGCCACCGGAGCGTCGCACCGGGCCCACATACATGCGGGGTGGTGTGGTGGCATGTCCGAAGAGGCGGGACGCGTCTCCGGGGCGTGGCCCCCCCTCACGGACGGCGATGACACGGTAGTAGACGTTCTGCGGTAACGATGCGGCGGCAATATTACTAAATACTCGGAGCGTGATAAAATCATGAGTTTTTTTGCACGACGTGGGCACATGTGCTATAGGAATGATGGTATTTTTTCATAATTTTTGGTGATGGAGAAGTATCCGAAAAATTCCCTCTACGCGGATTGCCCTTCGCGCGTCTACGGCTGTGGCCGGCGGCCTCCGGGGGCTAGCATGCCACCAAATCTTGCGTAGGCGGCCTCTCACACGTCTGGAAGTGTTGTGGCGGTTGCAAACGCCCGACACGCGTGGCCGGGGTGTGCCCCCCCTAACGGACGGCGCCGCCGCCGGCACCTGGAGGGGGGAAACGGACGCGTGGGGTCTACACGGAGGGGGTCTTGCTGTGGGTCTGGCCCGGATGTTGCTCCAAAGTGTTCCTATGGGCTGACCTAACACAACTGGGTGGGGAGGTCCACTGGTCAAAGCCCGTCCGTGCACAGTTAAAGGGCTAGATCCCGTGGTCAAACGCTACAGGGTTAGGCGGGACGGGGGCACTGGGGGTAGCAATGCCACCGGAGCGTCGCACCGGGCCCTCATATATGCGGCGTGTTGTGGTGGCATGTCCGAAGAGGCGGGACGCGTCTCCGGGGCGTGGCCCCCCCTCACGGACGGCGATGACATGGTAGTAGACGTTCTGCGGTAACGATGCGGCGTCAATATTACTAAATACTCGGAGCACGATAAAATCATGAGTTTTTTTGCACGACGTGGGCACATGTGCTATAGGAATGATGGTATTTTTTCATAATTTTTGGTGATGGAGAAGTATCCGAAAAATTCCGTCTACACGGATTGCCCTTCGGGCGTCTACGGCTGTGGCCGGCGGCCTCCAGGGGCTAGCATGCCGCCAAATCTTGCGTAGGCGGCCTCTCACACGTCTGGAAGTGTTGTGGCGGTTGCAAACGTCCGACACGCGTGTCCGGGGTGTGCCCCCCCCCTCACGGACGGCGCCGCCGCCGGCACCTGGAGGGGGGAAACGGACGCGTGGGGTCTACACGGAGGGGATCTTGCTGTGGGTCTGGCCCGGATGTTGCTCCAAAGTGTTCCTATGGGCTGACCTAACACAACCGGGTGGGGAGGTCCACTGGTCAAAGCCCGTCCGTGCAAAGTCAAAGGGCTAGATCCCGTGGTCAAACGCTACAGGGTTAGGCGGGACGGGGGCACTGGGGTAGCAATACCACCGGAGCGTCGCACCGGGCCCTCATACATGCGGGGTGGTGTGGTGGCATGTACGAAGAGGCGGGACGCGTCTCCGGGGCGTGGCCCCCCCTCACGGACGGCGATGACACGGTAGTAGACGTTCTGCGGTAACGATGCGGCGTCAATATTACTAAACACTCGGAGCGCGATAAAATCATGAGTTTTTTTGCACGACGTGGGCACATGTGCTATAGGAATGATGGTATATTTTTCATAATTTTTGGTGATGGGGAAGTATCCGAAAATTTCCGTCTACACGGATTGCCCTTCGGGCGTCTACGGCTGTGGCCGGCGGCCTCCAGGGGCTAGCATGCCGCCAAATCTTGCGTAGGCGGCCTCTCACACGTCTGGAAGTGTTGTGGCGGTTGCAAACGCCCGACACGCGTGTCCGGGGTGTGCCCCCCCCTCACGGACGGCGCCGCCGCCGGCACCTGGAGGGGGGAAACGGACGCGTGGGGTCTACACGGAGGGGATCTTGCTGTGGGTCTGGCCCGGATGTTGCTCCAAAGTGTTCCTATGGGCTGACCTAACACAACCGGGTGGGGAGGTCCACTGGTCAAAGCCCGTCCGTGCAAAGTCAAAGGGCTAGATCCCGTGGTCAAACGCTACAGGGTTAGGCGGGACGGGGGCACTGGGGGTAGCAATACCACCGGAGCGTCGCACCGGGCCCTCATACATGCGGGGTGGTGTGGTGGCATGTACGAAGAGGCGGGACGCGTCTCCGGGGCGTGGCCCCCCCTCACGGACGGCGATGACACGGTAGTAGACGTTCTGCGGTAACGATGCGGCGTCAATATTACTAAACACTCGGAGCGCGATAAAATCATGAGTTTTTTTGCACGACGTGGGCACATGTGCTATAGGAATGATGGTATATTTTTCATAATTTTTGGTGATGGAGAAGTATCCGAAAAATTCCGTCTACACGGATTGCCCTTCGGGCGTCTACGGCTGTGGCCGGCGGCCTCCAGGGGCTAGCATGCCGCCAAATCTTGCGTAGGCGGCCTCTCACACGTCTGGAAGTGTTGTGGCGGTTGCAAACGCCCGACACGCGTGTCCGGGGTGTGCCCCCCCCTCACGGACGGCGCCGCCGCCGGCACCTGGAGGGGGGAAACGGACGCGTGGGGTCTACACGGAGGGGATCTTGCTGTGGGTCTGGCCCGGATGTTGCTCCAAAGTGTTCCTATGGGCTGACCTAACACAACCGGGTGGGGAGGTCCACTGGTCAAAGCCCGTCCGTGCAAAGTCAAAGGGCTAGATCCCGTGGTCAAACGCTACAGGGTTAGGCGGGACAGGGGCACTGGGGGTAGCAATACCACCGGAGCGTCGCACCGGGCCCTCATACATGCGGGGTGGTGTGGTGGCATGTCCGAAGAGGCGGGACGCGTCTCCGGGGCGTGGCCCCCCCTCACGGACGGCGATGACACGGTAGTAGATGTTCTGCGGTAACGATGCGGCATCAATATTACTAAATACTCGAAGTGCGATAAAATTATGAGTTTTATTGCACGACGTGGGCACATGTGCTATAGGAATGATGGTATTTTTTCATAATTTTTGGTGATGGAGAAGTATCCGAAAAATTTCCTCTACGCGGATCGCCCTTCGCGCGTCTACGGCTGTGGCCGGCGGTCTCCGGGGGCAAGCATGCCGCCAAATCTTGCGTGGGCGGCCTCTCACAAGTCTGGAAGTGTTGTGGCGGTTGCAAACGCCCGACACGCGTGTCCCGGGTGTGCCCCCCTCACGGACGGCGCCGCCGCCGGCACCTGGAGGGGGGAAACGGACGCGTGGGGTCTACACGGAGGGGATCTTGCTGTGGGTCAGGCCCGGATGTTGCTCCAAAGTGTTCCTATGGGCTGACCTAACACAACCGGGTGGGGAGGTCCACTGGTCAAAGCCCGTCTGTGCAAAGTCAAAGGGCTAGATCCCGTGGTCAAACGCTACAGGGTTAGGCGGGACGGGGGCACTGGGGGTAGCAATGCCACCGGAGCGTCGCACCGGGCCCACATACATGCGGGGTGGTGTGGTGGCATGTCCGAAGAGGCGGGACGCGTCTCCGGGGCGTGGCCCCCCCTCACGGACGGCGATGACACGGTAGTAGACGTTTTGCGGTAACGATGCGGCGGCAATATTACTAAATACTCGGAGCGTGATAAAATCATGAGTTTTTTTGCACGACGTGGGCACATGTGCTATAGGAATGATGGTATTTTTTCATAATTTTTGGTGATGGAGAAGTATCCGAAAAATTCCCTCTACGCGGATTGCCCTTCGCGCGTCTACGGCTGTGGCCGGCGGCCTCCGGGGGCTAGCATGCCACCAAATCTTGCGTAGGCGGCCTCTCACACGTCTGGAAGTGTTGTGGCGGTTGCAAACGCCCGACACGCGTGGCCGGGGTGTGCCCCCCCTAACGGACGGCGCCGCCGCCGGCACCTGGAGGGGGGAAACGGACGCGTGGGGTCTACACGGAGGGGGTCTTGCTGTGGGTCTGGCCCGGATGTTGCTCCAAAGTGTTCCTATGGGCTGACCTAACACAACCAGGTGGGGAGGTCCACTGGTCAAAGCCCGTCCGTGCAAAGTCAAAGGGCTAGATCCCGTGGTCAAACGCTACAGGGTTAGGCGAGACGGGGGCACTGGGGGTAGCAATGCCACCGGAGCGTCGCACCGGGCCCTCATACATGCGTGGTGGTGTGGTGGCATGTCCGAAGAGGCGGGACGCGTCTCCGGGGCGTGGCCCCCCTCACGGACGGCGATGACACGGTAGTAGACGTTCTGGGGTAACGATGCGGCGGCAATATTACTAAATACTCGGAGCGCGATAAAATCATGAGTTTTTTTTCACGACGTGGGCACATGTGCTATAGGAATGATGGTATTTTTTCATAATTTTTAGTGATGGAGAAGTATCCGAAAAATTCCCTCTACGCGGATTGCCCTTCGCGCGTCTACGGCTGTGGCCGGCGGCCTCCGGGGGCTAGCATGCCGCCAAATCTTGCGTAGGCGGCCTCTCACACGTCTGGAAGTGTTGTGGCGGTTGCAAACGCCCGGCACGCGTGTCCGGGGTGTGCCCCCCTCACGGACGGCGCCGTCGCCGGCACCTGGATGGGGGAAACGGACGCGTGGGGTCTACACGGAGGGGATCTTGCTGTGGCCCTGGCCCGGATGTTGCTCCAAAGTGTTCCTATGGCTGACCTAACACAACCGGGTGGGGAGGTCCAATGGTCAAAGCCCGTCCGTGCAAAGTCAAAGGGCTAGATCCCGTGGTCAAACGCTACAGGGTTAGGCGGGACGGCAGCACTGGGGGTAGCAATGCCACCGGAGCGTCGCACCGGGCCCTCATACATGCGGGGTGGTGTGGTGGCATGTCCGAAGAGGCGGGACGCGTCTCCGGGGCGTGGCCCCCCCTCACGAACGGCGATGACATGGTTGTAGACGTTCTGCGGTAACGATGCGGCGTTAATATTACTAAATACTCGGAGCGCGATAAAATCATGAGTTTTTTTGCACGACGTGGGCACATGTGCTAAAGGAACGATGGTATTTTTTCATAATTTTTGGTGATGGAGAAGTATCCCAAAAATTCCCTCTACGCGGATTGCCCTTCGGGCGTCTACGGCTGTGGCCGGCAGCCTCCGGGGGCTAGCATGCCGCCAAATCTTGCGTAGGCGGCCTCCCACAAGTCTGGAAGTGTTGTGGCGGTTGCAAACGCCCGGCACGCGTGTCCGGGGTGTGCCCCCCCTCACGGACGGCGCCGCCGCCGGCACCTGGAGGGTGGAAACGGACGCGTGGGGTCTACACGGAGGGGATCTTGCTGTGGGTCTGGCCCGGATGTTGCTCCAAAGTGTTCCTATGGCTGACCTAACACAACCGGGTGGGGAGGTCCACTGGTCAAAGCCCGTCCGTGCAAAGTCAAAGGGCTAGATCCCGTGGTCAAACGCTACAGGGTTAGGCGGGACGGCGGCACTGGGGGTAGCAATGCCACCGGAGCGTCGCACCGGGCCCTCATACATGCGGGGTGGTGTGGTGGCATGTCCGAAGAGGCGGGACGCGTCTCCGGGGCGTGGCCCCCCCTCACGGACGGCGATGACATGGTTGTAGACGTTCTGCGGTAACGATGCGGCGTCAATATTACTAAATACTCGGAGCGCGATAAAATCATGAGTTTTTTTGCATGACGTGGGCACATGTGCTATAGGAATGATGGTATTTTTTCATAATTTTTGGTGATGGAGAAGTATCCGAAAAATTCCCTCTACGCGGATTGCCCTTCGCGCGTCTACGGCTGTGGCCGGCGGCCTCCGGGGGCTAGCATGCCGCCAAATCTTGCGTAGGCGGCCTCTCACAAGTCTGGAAGTGTTGTGGCGGTTGCAAACGCCCGGCACGCGTGTCCGGGGTGTGCCCCCCCTAATGGACTTTGCCGCCAACGGCACCTGGAGGGTGGAAACGGACGCGTGGGGTCTACACGGAGGGGATCTTGATGTGGGTCTGGCTTGGATATTGCTCCAAAGTGTTCCTATGGGCTGACCTAACACAACCGAGTGGGGAGGTCCACTGGTCAAAGCCCGTCCGTGCAAAGTCAAAGGGCTAGATCCCGTGGTCAAACGCTACACGGTTAGGCGGGACGGGGGCACTGGGGGTAGCAATGCCACCGGAGCGTCGCACCGGGCCCTCATATATGCGGGGTGGTGTGGTGGCATGTCCGAAGAGGCGGGACGCGTCTCCGGGGCGTGGCCCCCCCTCACAGACGACGATGACACGGTAGTAGACGTTCTACTGTAACGATGCGGCGTCAATATTACTAAATACTCGGAGCGCGATAAAATCATGAGTTTTTTTGCACGACGTGGGCACATGTGCTAAAGGAACGATGGTATTTTTTCATAATTTTTGGTGATGGAGAAGTATCCGAAAAATTCCCTCTACGCGGATTGCCCTTCGGGCGTCTACGGCTGTGGCCGGCAGCCTCCAGGGGCTAGCATGCCGCCAAATCTTGCGTAGGCAGCCTCTCACAAGTCTGGAAGTGTTGTGGCGGTTGCAAACGCCCGGCACGCGTGTCCGGGGTGTGCCCCCCCTCACGGACGGCGCCGCCGCCGGCACCTGGAGGTGGGAAACGGACGCGTGGGGTCTACACGGAGGGGATCTTGCTGTGGGTCTGGCCTGGATGTTGCTCCAAAGTGTTCCTATGGGCTGACCTAACACAACCGGGTGGGGAGGTCCACTGGTCAAAGCCCGTCCGTGCAAAGTCAAAGGGCTAGATCCCGTGGTCAAACGCTACAGGGTTAGGCGGGACGGGGGCACTAGGGGTAGCAATGCCACCGGAGCGTTGCACCGGGCCCTCATACATGCGGGGTGGTGTGGTGGCATGTCCGAAGAGGTGGGACGCGTCTCCGGGGCGTGGCCCCCCCTCACGGACGGAGATGACACGGTAGTAGACGTTCTGCGGTAACGATGCAGCGTCAATATTACTAAATACTCGGAGCGCGATAAAATCATGAGTTTTTTTTTCACGACGTGGGCACATGTGCTATAGGAATGATGGTATTTTTTCATAATTTTTGGTGATGGAGAAGTATCCGAAAAATTCCCTCTACGCGGATTGCCCTTCGCGCGTCTACGGCTGTGGCCGGCGGCCTCCGAGGGCTAGCATGCCGCCAAATCTTGCGTAGGCGGCCTCTCACAAGTCTGGAAGTGTTGTGGCGGTTGCAAACGCCCGGCACGCGTGTCCGGGGTGTGCCCCCCCTCACGGACGGCGCCGCCGCCGGCACCTGGAGGTGGGAAATGGACGCGTGGGGTCTACACGGAGGGGATCTTGCTGTGGCTCTGGCCTGGATGTTGCTCCAAAGTGTTCCTATGGGATGACCTAACACAACCGGGTGGGGAGGTCCACTGGTCAAAGCCCGTCCGTGCAAAGTCAAAGGGCTAGATCCCGTGGTCAAACGCTACAGGGTTAGGCGGGACGGGGGCACTGGGGGTAGCAATGCCACCGGAGCGTCGCACCGGGCCCACATACATGCGGGGTGGTGTGGTGGCATGTCCGAAGAGGCGGGACGCGTCTCCGGGGCGTGGCCCCCCCCTCACGGACGGCGATGACACGGTAGTAGACGTTCTGCGGTAACGATGCGGCGGCAATATTACTAAATACTCGGAGCGCGATAAAATCATGAGTTTTTTTGCACGACGTGGGCACATGTGCTATAGGAATGATGGTATTTTTTCATAATTTTTGGTGATGGAGAAGTATCCGAAAAATTCCCTCTACGCGGATTGCCTTCGCGCGTCTACGGCTGTGGCCGGCGGCCTCCGGGGGCTAGCATGCCGCCAAATCTTGCGTAGGCGGCCTCTCACAACTCTGGAAGTGTTGTGGCGATTGCAAACGCCCGACACGCGTGGCCGGGGTGTGCCCCCCCTCACGGACGGCGCCACCGCCGGCACCTGGAGGGGGGAAACGGACGCGTCGGGTCTACACGGAGGGGGTCTTGCTGTGGGTCTGGCCCGGATGTTGCTCCAAAGTGTTCCTATGGGCTGACCTAACACAACCGGGTGGGGAGGTCCACTGGTCAAAGCCCGTCCGTGCAAAGTCAAAGGGCTAGATCCCGTGGTCAAACGCTACAGGGTTAGGCGGGACGGGGGCACTGGGGTAGCAATGCCACCGGAGCGTCGCACCGGGCCCTCATACATGCGGGGTGTTGTGGTGGCATGTCCGAAGAGGCGGGACGCGTCTCCGGGGCGTGGCCCCCCCTCACGGACGGCGATGACATGGTAGTAGACGTTCTGCGGTAACGATGCGGCGTCAATATTACTAAATACTCGGAGCGCGATAAAATCATGAGTTTTTTTGCACGACGTGGGCACATGTGCTAAAGGAACGATGGTATTTTTTCATAATTTTTGGTGATGGAGAAGTATCCCAAAAATTCCCTCTACGCGGATTGCCCTTCGGGCGTCTACGGCTGTGGCCGGCAGCCTCCGGGGGCTAGCATGCCGCCAAATCTTGCGTAGGCGGCCTCTCACAAGTCTGGAAGTGTTGTGGCGGTTGCAGACGCCCGGCACGCGTGTCCGGGGTGTGCCCCCCCTCACGGACTGCGCCGCCGCCGGCACCTGGAGGGTGGAAACGGACGCGTGGGGTCTACACGGAGGGGATCTTGCTGTGGGTCTGGCCTGGATGTTGCTCCAAAGTGTTCCTATGGGCTGACCTAACACAACCGGGTGGGGAGGTCCACTGGTCAAAGCCCGTCCGTGCAAAGTCAAAGGGCTAGATCCCGTGGTCAAACGCTACAGGGTTAGGCGGGACGGCGGCACTGGGGGTAGCAATGCCACCGGAGCGTCGCACCGGGCCCTCATACATGCGGGGTGGTGTGGTGGCATGTCCGAAGAGGCGGGACGCGTCTCCGGGGCGTGGCCCCCCCGTCACGGACGGCGATGACATGGTTGTAGACGTTCTGCGGTAACGATGCGGCGTCAATATTACTAAATACTCGGAGCGCGATGAAATCATGAGTTTTTTTGCACGACGTGGGCACATGTGCTATAGGAACGATGGTATTTTTTCATAATTTTTGGTGATGGAGAAGTATCCGAAAAATTCCCTCTACGCGGATTGCCCTTCGGGCGTCTACGGCTGTGGCCGGCAGCCTCCGGGGGCTAGCATGCCGCCAAATCTTGCGTAGGCGGCCTCTCACAAGTCTGGAAGTGTTGTGGCGGTTGCAGACGCCCGGCACGCGTGTCCGGGGTGTGCCCCCCTCACGGACGGCGCCGCCGCCGGCACCTGGAGGGTGGAAACGGACGCGTGGGGTCTACACGGAGGGGATCTTGCTGTGGGTCTGGCCCGGATGTTGCTCCAAAGTGTTCCTATGGGCTGACCTAACACAACCGGGTGGGGAGGTCCACTGGTCAAAGCCCGTCCGTGCAAAGTCAAAGGGCTAGATCCCGTGATCAAACGCTACAGGGTTAGGCGGGACGGGGGCACTGGGGGTAGCCATGCCACCAGAGCGTCGCACCGGGCCCTCATACATGCGGGGTGGTGTGGTGGCATGTCCGAAGAGGCGGGACGCGTCTCCGGGGCATGGCCCCCCCTCACGGACGGCGATGACACGGTAGTAGACGTTCTACGGTAACAATGCGGCGTCAATATTACTAAATACTCGGAGCGCGATAAAATCATGAGTTTTTTTGCACGACGTGGGCACATCTGCTATAGGAACGATGGTATTTTTTCATAATTTTTGGTGATGGGGAAGTATCCGAAAAATTCCCTCTACGCGGATTGCCCTTCGGGCGTCTACGGCTGTGGCCGGCAGCCTCCGGGGGATAGCATGCCGCCAAATCTTGCGTAGGCGGCCTCTCACAAGTCTGGAAGTGTTGTGGCGGTTGCAAACGCCCGGCACGCGTGTCCGGGGTGTGCCCCCCTCACGGACGGCGCCGCTGCCGGCACCTGGAGGTGGGAAACGGACGCGTGGGGTCTACACGGAGGGGATCTTGCTGTGGGTCTGGCCCGGATGTTGCTCCAAAGTGTTCCTATGGGCTGACCTAACACAACCGGGTGGGGAGGTCCACTGGTCAAAGCCCGTCCGTGCAAAGTCAAAGGGCTAGATGCCGTGATCAAACGCTACAGGGTTAGGCGGGACGGGGGCACTGGGGGTAGCAATGCCACCGGAGCGTTGCACCGGGCCCTCATACATGCGGGGTGGTGTGGTGGCACGTCCGAAGAGGCGGGACGCGTCTTCGGGGCGTGGCCCCCCCTCACGGACGGCGCTGACACGGTAGTAGACGTTCTGCGGTAACGATGCGGCGTCAATATTACTAAATACTCGGAGCGCGATAAAATCATGAGTTTTTTTTCACGACGTGGGCACATGTGCTATAGGAATGATGGTATTTTTTCATAATTTTTGGTGATGGAGAAGTATCCGAAAAATTCCCTCTACGAGGATTGCCCTTCGCGCGTCTACGGCTATGGCCGGTGGCCTCCGGGGGCTAGCATGCCACCAAATCTTCCGTAGGCGGCCTCTCACACGTCTGGAAGTGTTGTGGCGGTTGCAAACGCCCGGCACGCGTGTCCGGGGTGTGCCCCCCTGACGGACGGCGCCGCCGCCGGCACCTTGATGGGGGAAACGGACGCGTGGGTTCTACACGGAGGGGATCTTGCTGTGGGTCTGGCCTGGATGTTGCTCCAAAGTGTTCCTATGGCTGAGCTAACACAACCGGGTGGGGAGGTCCACTGGTCAAATCCCGTCCGTGCAAAGTCAAAGGGCTAGATCCCGTGGTCAAACGCTACAGGGTTAGGCGGGACGGGGGCATTGGGGGTAGCAATGCCACCGGAGCATAGCACCGGGCCCTCATACATGCGGGGTGGTGTGGTGGCATGTCCGAAGAGGCGGGACGCGTCTCCGGGGTGTGGCCCCCCCTCACGGACGCCAATGACACGGTAGTAGACATTCTGCGGTAACGATGCGGCGTCAATATTACTAAATACTCGGAGCGCAATAAAATCATGAGTTTTTTTTTCACGATGTGGGCACATGTGCTATAGGAATGATGGTATTTTTTCATAATTTTTGGTGATGGAGAAGTATCCGAAAAATTCCCTCTACGCGGATTGCCCTTCGCGCGTCAACGGCTGTGGCCGGTGGCCTCCGGGGGCTAGCATGCCACCAAATCTTCCGTAGGCGGCCTCTCACACGTCTGGAAGTGTTGTGGCGGTTGCAAACGCCCGGCACGCGTGTCCGGGGTGTGCCCCCCTCACGGACGGCGCCGTCGCCGGCACCTGGATGGGGGAAACGGACGCGTGGGGTCTACACGGAGGGGATCTTGCTGTGGCTCTGGCCCGGATGTTGCTCCAAAGTGTTCCTATGGCTGACCTAACACAACCGGGTGGGGAGGTCCAATGGTCAAAGCCCGTCCGTGCAAAGTCAAAGGGCTAGATCCCGTGGTCAAACGCTACAGGGTTAGGCGGGACGGCGGCACTGGGGGTAGCAATGCCACCGGAGCGTCGCACCGGGCCCTCATACATGCGGGGTGGTGTGGTGGCATGTTCGAAGAGGCGGGACGCGTCTCCGGGGCGTGGCCCCCCCTCACGGACGGCGATGACATGGTTGTAGACGTTCTGCGGTAACGATGCGGCGTCAATATTACTAAATACTCGGAGCGCGATAAAATCATGAGTTTTTTTTCACGACATGGGCACATGTGCTATAGGAATGATGGTATTTTTTCATAATTTTTGGTGATGGAGAAGTATCCGAAAAATTCCCTCTACGCGGATTGCCCTTCGCGCGTCTACGGCTGTGGCCGGCGGCCTCCGGGGGCTAGCATGCCGCCAAATCTTGCGTAGGCGGCCTCTCACAAGTCTGGAAGTGTTGTGGCGGTTGCAAACGCCCGGCACGCGTGTCCGGGGTGTGCCCCCCCTAATGGACTTTGCCGCCGCCGGCACCTGGAGGGTGGAAACGGACGCGTGGGGTCTACACGGAGGGGATCTTGATGTGGGTCTGGCTTGGATATTGCTCCAAAGTGTTCCTATGGGCTGACCTAACACAACCGAGTGGGGAGGTCCACTGTTCAAAGCCCGTCCGTGCAAAGTCAAAGGGCTAGATCCCGTGGTCAAACGCTACACGGTTAGGCGGGACGGGGGCACTGGGGGTAGCAATGCCACCGGAGCGTCGCACCGGGCCCTCATATATGCGGGGTGGTGTGGTGGCATGTCCGAAGAGGCGGGACGCGTCTCCGGGGCGTGGCCCCCCCTCACAGACGACGATGACACGGTAGTAGACGTTCTACTGTAACGATGCGGCGTCAATATTACTAAATACTCGGAGCGCGATAAAATCATGAGTTTTTTTGCACGACGTGGGCACATGTGCTAAAGGAACGATGGTATTTTTTCATAATTTTTGGTGATGGAGAAGTATCCGAAAAATTCCCTCTACGCGGATTGCCCTTCGGGCGTCTACGGCTGTGGCCGGCAGCCTCCAGGGGCTAGCATGCCGCCAAATCTTGCGTAGGCAGCCTCTCACAAGTCTGGAAGTGTTGTGGCGGTTGCAAACGCCCGGCACGCGTGTCCGGGGTGTGCCCCCCCTCACGGACGGCGCCGCCGCCGGCACCTGGAGGTGGGAAACGGACGCGTGGGGTCTACACGGAGGGGATCTTGCTGTGGGTCTGGCCTGGATGTTGCTCCAAAGTGTTCCTATGGGCTGACCTAACACAACCGGGTGGGGAGGTCCACTGGTCAAAGCCCGTCCGTGCAAAGTCAAAGGGCTAGATCCCGTGGTCAAACGCTACAGGGTTAGGCGGGACGGGGGCACTAGGGGTAGCAATGCCACCGGAGCGTTGCACCGGGCCCTCATACATGCGGGGTGGTGTGGTGGCATGTCCGAAGAGGTGGGACGCGTCTCCGGGGCGTGGCCCCCCCTCACGGACGGAGATGACACGGTAGTAGACGTTCTGCGGTAACGATGCAGCGTCAATATTACTAAATACTCGGAGCGCGATAAAATCATGAGTTTTTTTTTCACGACGTGGGCACATGTGCTATAGGAATGATGGTATTTTTTCATAATTTTTGGTGATGGAGAAGTATCCGAAAAATTCCCTCTACGCGGATTGCCCTTCGCGCGTCTACGGCTGTGGCCGGCGGCCTCCGAGGGCTAGCATGCCGCCAAATCTTGCGTAGGCGGCCTCTCACAAGTCTGGAAGTGTTGTGGCGGTTGCAAACGCCCGGCACGCGTGTCCGGGGTGTGCCCCCCCTCACGGACGGCGCCGCCGCCGGCACCTGGAGGTGGGAAATGGACGCGTGGGGTCTACACGGAGGGGATCTTGCTGTGGCTCTGGCCTGGATGTTGCTCCAAAGTGTTCCTATGGGATGACCTAACACAACCGGGTGGGGAGGTCCACTGGTCAAAGCCCGTCCGTGCAAAGTCAAAGGGCTAGATCCCGTGGTCAAACGCTACAGGGTTAGGCGGGACGGGGGCACTGGGGGTAGCAATGCCACCGGAGCGTCGCACCGGGCCCACATACATGCGGGGTGGTGTGGTGGCATGTCCGAAGAGGCGGGACGCGTCTCCGGGGCGTGGCCCCCCCCTCACGGACGGCGATGACACGGTAGTAGACGTTCTGCGGTAACGATGCGGCGGCAATATTACTAAATACTCGGAGCGCGATAAAATCATGAGTTTTTTTGCACGACGTGGGCACATGTGCTATAGGAATGATGGTATTTTTTCATAATTTTTGGTGATGGAGAAGTATCCGAAAAATTCCCTCTACGCGGATTGCCTTCGCGCGTCTACGGCTGTGGCCGGCGGCCTCCGGGGGCTAGCATGCCGCCAAATCTTGCGTAGGCGGCCTCTCACAACTCTGGAAGTGTTGTGGCGATTGCAAACGCCCGACACGCGTGGCCGGGGTGTGCCCCCCCTCACGGACGGCGCCACCGCCGGCACCTGGAGGGGGGAAACGGACGCGTCGGGTCTACACGGAGGGGGTCTTGCTGTGGGTCTGGCCCGGATGTTGCTCCAAAGTGTTCCTATGGGCTGACCTAACACAACCGGGTGGGGAGGTCCACTGGTCAAAGCCCGTCCGTGCAAAGTCAAAGGGCTAGATCCCGTGGTCAAACGCTACAGGGTTAGGCGGGACGGGGGCACTGGGGTAGCAATGCCACCGGAGCGTCGCACCGGGCCCTCATACATGCGGGGTGTTGTGGTGGCATGTCCGAAGAGGCGGGACGCGTCTCCGGGGCGTGGCCCCCCCTCACGGACGGCGATGACATGGTAGTAGACGTTCTGCGGTAACGATGCGGCGTCAATATTACTAAATACTCGGAGCGCGATAAAATCATGAGTTTTTTTGCACGACGTGGGCACATGTGCTAAAGGAACGATGGTATTTTTTCATAATTTTTGGTGATGGAGAAGTATCCCAAAAATTCCCTCTACGCGGATTGCCCTTCGGGCGTCTACGGCTGTGGCCGGCAGCCTCCGGGGGCTAGCATGCCGCCAAATCTTGCGTAGGCGGCCTCTCACAAGTCTGGAAGTGTTGTGGCGGTTGCAGACGCCCGGCACGCGTGTCCGGGGTGTGCCCCCCCTCACGGACTGCGCCGCCGCCGGCACCTGGAGGGTGGAAACGGACGCGTGGGGTCTACACGGAGGGGATCTTGCTGTGGGTCTGGCCTGGATGTTGCTCCAAAGTGTTCCTATGGGCTGACCTAACACAACCGGGTGGGGAGGTCCACTGGTCAAAGCCCGTCCGTGCAAAGTCAAAGGGCTAGATCCCGTGGTCAAACGCTACAGGGTTAGGCGGGACGGCGGCACTGGGGGTAGCAATGCCACCGGAGCGTCGCACCGGGCCCTCATACATGCGGGGTGGTGTGGTGGCATGTCCGAAGAGGCGGGACGCGTCTCCGGGGCGTGGCCCCCCCGTCACGGACGGCGATGACATGGTTGTAGACGTTCTGCGGTAACGATGCGGCGTCAATATTACTAAATACTCGGAGCGCGATGAAATCATGAGTTTTTTTGCACGACGTGGGCACATGTGCTATAGGAACGATGGTATTTTTTCATAATTTTTGGTGATGGAGAAGTATCCGAAAAATTCCCTCTACGCGGATTGCCCTTCGGGCGTCTACGGCTGTGGCCGGCAGCCTCCGGGGGCTAGCATGCCGCCAAATCTTGCGTAGGCGGCCTCTCACAAGTCTGGAAGTGTTGTGGCGGTTGCAGACGCCCGGCACGCGTGTCCGGGGTGTGCCCCCCTCACGGACGGCGCCGCCGCCGGCACCTGGAGGGTGGAAACGGACGCGTGGGGTCTACACGGAGGGGATCTTGCTGTGGGTCTGGCCCGGATGTTGCTCCAAAGTGTTCCTATGGGCTGACCTAACACAACCGGGTGGGGAGGTCCACTGGTCAAAGCCCGTCCGTGCAAAGTCAAAGGGCTAGATCCCGTGATCAAACGCTACAGGGTTAGGCGGGACGGGGGCACTGGGGGTAGCCATGCCACCAGAGCGTCGCACCGGGCCCTCATACATGCGGGGTGGTGTGGTGGCATGTCCGAAGAGGCGGGACGCGTCTCCGGGGCATGGCCCCCCCTCACGGACGGCGATGACACGGTAGTAGACGTTCTACGGTAACAATGCGGCGTCAATATTACTAAATACTCGGAGCGCGATAAAATCATGAGTTTTTTTGCACGACGTGGGCACATCTGCTATAGGAACGATGGTATTTTTTCATAATTTTTGGTGATGGGGAAGTATCCGAAAAATTCCCTCTACGCGGATTGCCCTTCGGGCGTCTACGGCTGTGGCCGGCAGCCTCCGGGGGCTAGCATGCCGCCAAATCTTGCGTAGGCGGCCTCTCACAAGTCTGGAAGTGTTGTGGCGGTTGCAAACGCCCGGCACGCGTGTCCGGGGTGTGCCCCCCTGACGGACGGCGCCGCTGCCGGCACCTGGAGGTGGGAAACGGACGCGTGGGGTCTACACGGAGGGGATCTTGCTGTGGCTCTGGCCCGGATGTTGCTCCAAAGTGTTCCTATGGGCTGACCTAACACAACCGGGTGGGGAGGTCCACTGGTCAAAGCCCGTCCGTGCAAAGTCAAAGGCTAGATCCCGTGATCAAACGCTATAGGGTTAGGCGGGACGGGGGCACTGGGGGTAGCAATGCCACCGGAGCGTTGCACCGGGCCCTCATACATGCGGGGTGGTGTGGTGGCATGTCCGAAGAGGTGGGACGCGTCTCCGGGGCGTGGCCCCCCCTCACGGACGGCGATGACACGGTAGTAGACGTTCTGCGGTAACGATGCAGCGTCAATATTACTAAATACTCGGAGCGCGATAAAATCATGAGTTTTTTTTTCACGACGTGGGCACATGTGCTATAGGAATGATGGTATTTTTTCATAATTTTTGGTGATGGAAAAGTATCCGAAAAATTCCCTCTACGCGGATTGCCCTTCGCGCGTCTACGGTTGTGGCCGGCGGCCTCCGGGGGCTAGCATGCCGCCAAATCTTGCATAGGCGGCCTCTCACAAGTCTGGAAGTGTTGTGGCGGTTGCAAACGCCCGGCACGCGTGTCCGGGGTGTGCCCCCCCTCACGGACGGCGCCGCCGCCGGCACCTGGAGGTGGGAAACGGACGCGTGGGGTCTACACGGAGGGGATCTTGCTGTGGGTCTGGCCTGGATGTTGCTCCAAAGTGTTCCTATGGGCTGACCTAACACAACCGGGTGGGGAGGTCCATTGGTCAAAGCCCGTCCGTGCAAAGTCAAAGGGCTAGATCCCGTGGTCAAACGCTACAGGGTTAGGCGGGACAGGGGCACTAGGGGTAGCAATGCCACCGGAGCGTTGCACCGGGCCCTCATACATGCGGGGTGGTGTGGTGGCATGTCCGAGAGGTGGGACGCGTCTCCGGGGCGTGGCCCCCCCTCATGGACGGCGATGACACGGTAGTAGACGTTCTGCGGTAACGAAGCGGCGTCAATATTACTAAATACTCGGAGCGCGATAAAATCATGAGTTTTTTTTTCACGACGTGGGCACATGTGCTATAGGAATGATGGTATTTTTTCATAATTTTTGGTGATGGAGAAGTATCCGAAAAATTCCCTCTACGCGGATTGCCCTTCGCGCGTCTACGGCTGTGGCCGGCGGCCTCCGGGGGCTAGCATGCCGCCAAATCTTGCGTAGGCGGCCTCTCACAAGTCTGGAAGTGTTGTGGCGGTTGCAAACGCCCGGCACGCGTGTCCGGGGTGTGCCCCCCCTCACGGACGGCGCCGCCGCCGGCACCTGGAGGTGGGAAATGGACGCGTGGGGTCTACACGGAGGGGATCTTGCTGTGGGTCTGGCCTGGATGTTGCTCCAAAGTGTTCCTATGGGATGACCTAACACAACCGGGTGGGGAGGTCCACTGGTCAAAGCCCGTCCGTGCAAAGTCAAAGGGCTAGATCCCGTGGTCAAACGCTACAGGGTTAGGCGGGACGGGGGCACTGGGGGTAGCAATGCCACCGGAGCGTCGCACCGGGCCCACATACATGCGGGGTGGTGTGGTGGCATGTCCGAAGAGGCGGGACGCGTCTCCGGGGCGTGGCCCCCCCCTCACGGACGGCGATGACACGGTAGTAGACGTTCTGCGGTAACGATGCGGCGGCAATATTACTAAATACTCGGAGCGCGATAAAATCATGAGTTTTTTTGCACGACGTGGGCACATGTGCTATAGGAATGATGGTATTTTTTCATAATTTTTGGTGATGGAGAAGTATCCGAAAAATTCCCTCTACGCGGATTGCCTTCGCGCGTCTACGGCTTTGGCCGGCGGCCTCCGGGGGCTAGCATGCCGCCAAATCTTGCGTAGGCGGCCTCTCACAACTCTGGAAGTGTTGTGGCGGTTGCAAACGCCCGACACGCGTGGCCGGGGTGTGCCCCCCCTCACGGACGGCGCCACCGCCGGCACCTTGAGGGGGGAAACGGACGCGTCGGGTCTACACGGAGGGGGTCTTGCTGTGGGTCTGGCCCGGATGTTGCTCCAAAGTGTTCCTATGGGCTGACCTAACACAACCGGGTGGGGAGGTCCACTGGTCAAAGCCCGTCCGTGCAAAGTCAAAGGGCTAGATCCCGTGGTCAAACGCTACAGGGTTAGGCGGGACGGGGGCACTGGGGTAGCAATGCCACCGGAGCGTCGCACCGGGCCCTCATACATGCGGGGTGTTGTGGTGGCATGTCCGAAGAGGCGGGACGCGTCTCCGGGGCGTGGCCCCCCCTCACGGACGGCGATGACATGGTAGTAGACGTTCTGCGGTAACGATGCGGCGTCAATATTACTAAATACTCGGAGCGCGATAAAATCATGAGTTTTTTTGCACGACGTGGGCACATGTGCTAAAGGAACGATGGTATTTTTTCATAATTTTTGGTGATGGAGAAGTATCCCAAAAATTCCCTCTACGCGGATTGCCCTTCTGGCGTCTACGGCTGTGGCCGGCAGCCTCCGGGGGCTAGCATGCCGCCAAATCTTGCGTAGGCGGCCTCTCACAAGTCTGGAAGTGTTGTGGCGGTTGCAGACGCCCGGCACGCGTGTCCGGGGTGTGCCCCCCCTCACGGACTGCGCCGCCGCTGGCACCTGGAGGGTGGAAACGGACGCGTGGGGTCTACACGGAGGGGATCTTGCTGTGGGTCTGGCCTGGATGTTGCTCCAAAGTGTTCCTATGGGCTGACCTAACACAACCGGGTGGGGAGGTCCACTGGTCAAAGCCCGTCCGTGCAAAGTCAAAGGGCTAGATCCCGTGGTCAAACGCTACAGGGTTAGGCGGGACGGCGGCACTGGGGGTAGCAATGCCACCGGAGCGTCGCACCGGGCCCTCATACATGCGGGGTGGTGTGGTGGCATGTCCGAAGAGGCGGGACGCGTCTCCGGGGCGTGGCCCCCCCGTCACGGACGGCGATGACATGGTTGTAGACGTTCTGCGGTAACGATGCGGCGTCAATATTACTAAATATTCGGAGCGCGATGAAATCATGAGTTTTTTTGCACGACGTGGGCACATGTGCTATAGGAACGATGGTATTTTTTCATAATTATTGGTGATGGAGAAGTATCCGAAAAATTCCCTCTACGCGGATTGTCCTTCGGGCGTCTACGGCTGTGGCCGGCAGCCTCCGGGGGCTAGCATGCCGCCAAATCTTGCGTAGGCGGCCTCTCACAAGTCTGGAAGTGTTGTGGCGGTTGCAGACGCCCGGCACGCGTGTCCGGGGTGTGCCCCCCTCACGGACGGCGCCGCCGCCGGCACCTGGAGGGTGGAAACGGACGCGTGGGGTCTACACGGAGGGGATCTTGCTGTGGGTCTGGCCCGGATGTTGCTCCAAAGTGTTCCTATGGGCTGACCTAACACAACCGGGTGGGGAGGTCCACTGGTCAAAGCCCGTCCGTGCAAAGTCAAAGGGCTAGATCCCGTGATCAAACGCTACAGGGTTAGGCGGGACGGGGGCACTGGGGGTAGCCATGCCACCAGAGCGTCGCACCGGGCCCTCATACATGCGGGGTGGTGTGGTGGCATGTCCGAAGAGGCGGGACGCGTCTCCGGGGCGGGGCCCCCCCTCACGGACGGCGATGACACGGTAGTAGACGTTCTACGGTAACAATGCGGCGTCAATATTACTAAATACTCGGAGCGCGATAAAATCATGAGTTTTTTTGCACGACGTGGGCACATCTGCTATAGGAACGATGGTATTTTTTCATAATTTTTGGTGATGGGGAAGTATCCGAAAAATTCCCTCTACGCGGATTGCCCTTCGGGCGTCTACGGCTGTGGCCGGCAGCCTCCGGGGGATAGCATGCCGCCAAATCTTGCGTAGGCGGCCTCTCACAAGTCTGGAAGTGTTGTGGCGGTTGCAAACGCCCGGCACGCGTGTCCGGGGTGTGCCCCCCTCACGGACGGCGCCGCTGCCGGCACCTGGAGGTGGGAAACGGACGCGTGGGGTCTACACGGAGGGGATCTTGCTGTGGGTCTGGCCCGGATGTTGCTCCAAAGTGTTCCTATGGGCTGACCTAACACAACCGGGTGGGGAGGTCCACTGGTCAAAGCCCGTCCGTGCAAAGTCAAAGGGCTAGATGCCGTGATCAAACGCTACAGGGTTAGGCGGGACGGGGGCACTGGGGGTAGCAATGCCACCGGAGCGTTGCACCGGGCCCTCATACATGCGGGGTGGTGTGGTGGCACGTCCGAAGAGGCGGGACGCGTCTTCGGGGCGTGGCCCCCCCTCACGGACGGCGCTGACACGGTAGTAGACGTTCTGCGGTAACGATGCGGCGTCAATATTACTAAATACTCGGAGCGCGATAAAATCATGAGTTTTTTTTCACGACGTGGGCACATGTGCTATAGGAATGATGGTATTTTTTCATAATTTTTGGTGATGGAGAAGTATCCGAAAAATTCCCTCTACGAGGATTGCCCTTCGCGCGTCTACGGCTATGGCCGGTGGCCTCCGGGGGCTAGCATGCCACCAAATCTTCCGTAGGCGGCCTCTCACACGTCTGGAAGTGTTGTGGCGGTTGCAAACGCCCGGCACGCGTGTCCGGGGTGTGCCCCCCTGACGGACGGCGCCGCCGCCGGCACCTTGATGGGGGAAACGGACGCGTGGGTTCTACACGGAGGGGATCTTGCTGTGGGTCTGGCCTGGATGTTGCTCCAAAGTGTTCCTATGGCTGACCTAACACAACCGGGTGGGGAGGTCCACTGGTCAAATCCCGTCCGTGCAAAGTCAAAGGGCTAGATCCCGTGGTCAAACGCTACAGGGTTAGGCGGGACGGGGGCACTGGGGGTAGCAATGCCACCGGAGCATAGCACCGGGCCCTCATACATGCGGGGTGGTGTGGTGGCATGTCCGAAGAGGCGGGACGCGTCTCCGGGGTGTGGCCCCCCCTCACGGACGCCAATGACACGGTAGTAGACATTCTGCGGTAACGATGCGGCGTCAATATTACTAAATACTCGGAGCGCAATAAAATCATGAGTTTTTTTTTCACGATGTGGGCACATGTGCTATAGGAATGATGGTATTTTTTCATAATTTTTGGTGATGGAGAAGTATCCGAAAAATTCCCTCTACGCGGATTGCCCTTCGCGCGTCAACGGCTGTGGCCGGTGGCCTCCGGGGGCTAGCATGCCACCAAATCTTCCGTAGGCGGCCTCTCACACGTCTGGAAGTGTTGTGGCGGTTGCAAACGCCCGGCACGCGTGTCCGGGGTGTGCCCCCCTCACGGACGGCGCCGTCGCCGGCACCTGGATGGGGGAAACGGACGCGTGGGGTCTACACGGAGGGGATCTTGCTGTGGCTCTGGCCCGGATGTTGCTCCAAAGTGTTCCTATGGCTGACCTAACACAACCGGGTGGGGAGGTCCAATGGTCAAAGCCCGTCCGTGCAAAGTCAAAGGGCTAGATCCCGTGGTCAAACGCTACAGGGTTAGGCGGGACGGCGGCACTGGGGGTAGCAATGCCACCGGAGCGTCGCACCGGGCCCTCATACATGCGGGGTGGTGTGGTGGCATGTTCGAAGAGGCGGGACGCGTCTCCGGGGCGTGGCCCCCCCTCACGGACGGCGATGACATGGTTGTAGACGTTCTGCGGTAACGATGCGGCGTCAATATTACTAAATACTCGGAGCGCGATAAAATCATGAGTTTTTTTTCACGACATGGGCACATGTGCTATAGGAATGATGGTATTTTTTCATAATTTTTGGTGATGGAGAAGTATCCGAAAAATTCCCTCTACGCGGATTGCCCTTCGCGCGTCTACGGCTGTGGCCGGCGGCCTCCGGGGGCTAGCATGCCGCCAAATCTTGCGTAGGCGGCCTCTCACAAGTCTGGAAGTGTTGTGGCGGTTGCAAACGCCCGGCACGCGTGTCCGGGGTGTGCCCCCCCTCACGGACTGCACCGCCGCCGACACCTGGAGGGTGGAAACGGACGCGTGGGGTCTACACGGAGGGGATCTTGCTGTGGGTCTGGCCTGGATGTTGCTCCAAAGTGTTCCTATGGGCTGACCTAACACAACCGGGTGGGGAGGTCCACTGGTCAAAGCCCGTCCGTGCAAAGTCAAAGGGCTAGATCCCGTGGTCAAACGCTACAGGGTTAGGCGGGACGGGGGCACTGGGGGTAGCAATGCCACCGGAGCATAGCACCGGGCCCTCATACATGCGGGGTGGTGTGGTGGCATGTCCGAAGAGGCGGGACGCGTCTCCGGGGCGTGGCCCCCCCTCACGGACGACGATGACACGGTAGTAGACGTTCTACGGTAACGATGCGGCGTCAATATTACTAAATACTCGGAGCGCGATAAAATCATGAGTTTTTTTGCACGACGTGGGCACATGTGCTAAAGGAACGATGGTATTTTTTCATAATTTTTGGTGATGGAGAAGTATCCGAAAAATTCCCTCTACGCGGATTGCCCTTCGGGCGTCTACGGCTGTGGCCGGCAGCCTCCGGGGGCTAGCATGCCGCCAAATCTTGCGTAGGCGGCCTCTCACAAGTCTGGAAGTGTTGTGGCGGTTGCAAACGCCCGGCACGCGTGTCCGGGGTGTGCCCCCCTCACGGACGGCGCCGCTGCCAGCACCTGGAGGTGGGAAACGGACGCGTGGGGTCTACACGGAGGGGATCTTGCTGTGGGTCTGGCCCGGATGTTGCTCCAAAGTGTTCTTATGGGCTGACCTAACACAACCGGGTGGGGAGGTCCACTGGTCAAAGCCCGTCCGTGCAAAGTCAAAGGGCTAGATCCCGTGATCAAACGCTACAGGGTTAGGCGGGACGGGGGCACTGGGGGTAGCAATGCCATCGGAGCGTCGCACCGGGCCCTCATACATGCGGGGTGGTGTGGTGGCATGTCCGAAGAGGCGGGACGCGTCTTCGGGGCGTGGCCCCCCCTCACGGACGGCGATGACACGGTAGTAGACGTTCTGCGGTAACGATGCGGCGTCAATATTACTAAATACTCGGAGCGCGATAAAATCATGAGTTTTTTTTCACGACGTGGGCACATGTGCTATAGGAATGATGGTATTTTTTCATAATTTTTGGTGATGGAGAAGTATCCGAAAAATTCCCTCTACGCGGATTGCCCTTCGCGCGTCTACGGCTATGGCCGGTGGCCTCCGGGGGCTAGCATGCCACCAAATCTTCCGTAGGCGGCCTCTCACACGTCTGGAAGTGTTGTGGCGGTTGCAAACGCCCGGCACGCGTGTCCGGGGTGTGCCCCCCTGACGGACGGCGCCGCCGCCGGCACCTTGATGGGGGAAACGGACGCGTGGGTTCTACACGGAGGGGATCTTGCTGTGGGTCTGGCCCAGATGTTGCTCCAAAGTGTTCCTATGGCTGACCTAACACAACCGGGTGGGGAGGTCCACTGGTCAAATCCCGTCCGTGCAAAGTCAAAGGGCTAGATCCCGTGGTCAAACGCTACAGGGTTAGGCGGGACGGGGGCACTGGGGGTAGCAATGCCACCGGAGCATAGCACCGGGCCCTCATACATGCGGGGTGGTGTGGTGGCATGTCCGAAGAGGCGGGACGCGTCTCCGGGGTGTGGCCCCCCCTCACGGACGCCAATGACACGGTAGTAGACATTCTGCGGTAACGATGCGGCGTCAATATTACTAAATACTCGGAGCGCAATAAAATCATGAGTTTTTTTTTCACGATGTGGGCACATGTCCTATAGGAATGATGGTATTTTTTCATAATTTTTGGTGATGGAGAAGTATCCGAAAAATTCCCTCTACGCGGATTGCCCTTCGCGCGTCAACGGCTGTGGCCGGTGGCCTCCGGGGGCTAGCATGCCACCAAATCTTCCATAGGCGGCCTCTCACACGTCTGGAAGTGTTGTGGCGGTTGCAAACGCCCGGCACGCGTGTCCGGGGTGTGCCCCCCTCACGGACGGCGCCGTCGCCGGCACCTGGATGGGGGAAACGGACGCGTGGGGTCTACACGGAGGGGATCTTGCTGTGGCTCTGGCCCGGATGTTGCTCCAAAGTGTTCCTATGGCTGACCTAACACAACCGGGTGGGGAGGTCCAATGGTCAAAGCCCGTCCGTGCAAAGTCAAAGGGCTAGATCCCGTGGTCAAACGCTACAGGGTTAGGCGGGACGGCGGCACTGGGGTAGCAATGCCACCGGAGCGTCGCACCGGGCCCTCATACATGCGGGGTGGTGTGGTGGCATGTTCGAAGAGGCGGGACGCGTCTCCGGGGCGTGGCCCCCCCTCACGGACGGCGATGACATGGTTGTAGACGTTCTGCGGTAACGATGCGGCGTCAATATTACTAAATACTCGGAGCGCGATAAAATCATGAGTTTTTTTGCACGACATGGGCACATGTGCTATAGGAATGATGGTATTTTTTCATAATTTTTGGTGATGGAGAAGTATCCGAAAAATTCCCTCTACGCGGATTGCCCTTCGCGCGTCTACGGCTGTGGCCGGCGGCCTCCGGGGGCTAGCATGCCGCCAAATCTTGCGTAGGCGGCCTCTCACAAGTCTGGAAGTGTTGTGGCGGTTGCAAACGCCCGGCACGCGTGTCCGGGGTGTGCCCCCCCTCACGGACTGCACCGCCGCCGACACCTGGAGGGTGGAAACGGACGCGTGGGGTCTACACGGAGGGGATCTTGCTGTGGGTCTGGCCTGGATGTTGCTCCAAAGTGTTCCTATGGGCTGACCTAACACAACCGGGTGGGGAGGTCCACTGGTCAAAGCCCGTCCGTGCAAAGTCAAAGGGCTAGATCCCGTGGTCAAACGCTACAGGGTTAGGCGGGACGGGGGCACTGGGGGTAGCAATGCCACCGGAGCATAGCACCGGGCCCTCATACATGCGGGGTGGTGTGGTGGCATGTCCGAAGAGGCGGGACGCGTCTCCGGGGCGTGGCCCCCCCTCACGGACGACGATGACACGGTAGTAGACGTTCTACGGTAACGATGCGGCGTCAATATTACTAAATACTCGGAGCGCGATAAAATCATGAGTTTTTTTGCACGACGTGGGCACATGTGCTAAAGGAACGATGGTATTTTTTCATAATTTTTGGTGATGGAGAAGTATCCGAAAAATTCCCTCTACGCGGATTGCCCTTCGGGCGTCTACGGCTGTGGCCGGCAGCCTCCGGGGGCTAGCATGCCGCCAAATCTTGCGTAGGCGGCCTCTCACAAGTCTGGAAGTGTTGTGGCGGTTGCAAACGCCCGGCACGCGTGTCCGGGGTGTGCCCCCCTCACGGACGGCGCCGCTGCCAGCACCTGGAGGTGGGAAACGGACGCGTGGGGTCTACACGGAGGGGATCTTGCTGTGGGTCTGGCCCGGATGTTGCTCCAAAGTGTTCTTATGGGCTGACCTAACACAACCGGGTGGGGAGGTCCACTGGTCAAAGCCCGTCCGTGCAAAGTCAAAGGGCTAGATCCCGTGATCAAACGCTACAGGGTTAGGCGGGACGGGGGCACTGGGGGTAGCAATGCCATCGGAGCGTCGCACCGGGCCCTCATACATGCGGGGTGGTGTGGTGGCATGTCCGAAGAGGCGGGACGCGTCTTCGGGGCGTGGCCCCCCCTCACGGACGGCGATGACACGGTAGTAGACGTTCTGCGGTAACGATGCGGCGTCAATATTACTAAATACTCGGAGCGCGATAAAATCATGAGTTTTTTTTCACGACGTGGGCACATGTGCTATAGGAATGATGGTATTTTTTCATAATTTTTGGTGATGGAGAAGTATCCGAAAAATTCCCTCTACGCGGATTGCCCTTCGCGCGTCTACGGCTATGGCCGGTGGCCTCCGGGGGCTAGCATGCCACCAAATCTTCCGTAGGCGGCCTCTCACACGTCTGGAAGTGTTGTGGCGGTTGCAAACGCCCGGCACGCGTGTCCGGGGTGTGCCCCCCTGACGGACGGCGCCGCCGCCGGCACCTTGATGGGGGAAACGGACGCGTGGGTTCTACACGGAGGGGATCTTGCTGTGGGTCTGGCCCAGATGTTGCTCCAAAGTGTTCCTATGGCTGACCTAACACAACCGGGTGGGGAGGTCCACTGGTCAAATCCCGTCCGTGCAAAGTCAAAGGGCTAGATCCCGTGGTCAAACGCTACAGGGTTAGGCGGGACGGGGGCACTGGGGGTAGCAATGCCACCGGAGCATAGCACCGGGCCCTCATACATGCGGGGTGGTGTGGTGGCATGTCCGAAGAGGCGGGACGCGTCTCCGGGGTGTGGCCCCCCCTCACGGACGCCAATGACACGGTAGTAGACATTCTGCGGTAACGATGCGGCGTCAATATTACTAAATACTCGGAGCGCAATAAAATCATGAGTTTTTTTTTCACGATGTGGGCACATGTCCTATAGGAATGATGGTATTTTTTCATAATTTTTGGTGATGGAGAAGTATCCGAAAAATTCCCTCTACGCGGATTGCCCTTCGCGCGTCAACGGCTGTGGCCGGTGGCCTCCGGGGGCTAGCATGCCACCAAATCTTCCATAGGCGGCCTCTCACACGTCTGGAAGTGTTGTGGCGGTTGCAAACGCCCGGCACGCGTGTCCGGGGTGTGCCCCCCTCACGGACGGCGCCGTCGCCGGCACCTGGATGGGGGAAACGGACGCGTGGGGTCTACACGGAGGGGATCTTGCTGTGGCTCTGGCCCGGATGTTGCTCCAAAGTGTTCCTATGGCTGACCTAACACAACCGGGTGGGGAGGTCCAATGGTCAAAGCCCGTCCGTGCAAAGTCAAAGGGCTAGATCCCGTGGTCAAACGCTACAGGGTTAGGCGGGACGGCGGCACTGGGGTAGCAATGCCACCGGAGCGTCGCACCGGGCCCTCATACATGCGGGGTGGTGTGGTGGCATGTTCGAAGAGGCGGGACGCGTCTCCGGGGCGTGGCCCCCCCTCACGGACGGCGATGACATGGTTGTAGACGTTCTGCGGTAACGATGCGGCGTCAATATTACTAAATACTCGGAGCGCGATAAAATCATGAGTTTTTTTGCACGACATGGGCACATGTGCTATAGGAATGATGGTATTTTTTCATAATTTTTGGTGATGGAGAAGTATCCGAAAAATTCCCTCTACGCGGATTGCCCTTCGCGCGTCTACGGCTGTGGCCGGCGGCCTCCGGGGGCTAGCATGCCGCCAAATCTTGCGTAGGCGGCCTCTCACAAGTCTGGAAGTGTTGTGGCGGTTGCAAACGCCCGGCACGCGTGTCCGGGGTGTGCCCCCCCTCACGGACTGCACCGCCGCCGACACCTGGAGGGTGGAAACGGACGCGTGGGGTCTACACGGAGGGGATCTTGCTGTGGGTCTGGCCTGGATGTTGCTCCAAAGTGTTCCTATGGGCTGACCTAACACAACCGGGTGGGGAGGTCCACTGGTCAAAGCCCGTCCGTGCAAAGTCAAAGGGCTAGATCCCGTGGTCAAACGCTACAGGGTTAGGCGGGACGGGGGCACTGGGGGTAGCAATGCCACCGGAGCATAGCACCGGGCCCTCATACATGCGGGGTGGTGTGGTGGCATGTCCGAAGAGGCGGGACGCGTCTCCGGGGCGTGGCCCCCCCTCACGGACGACGATGACACGGTAGTAGACGTTCTACGGTAACGATGCGGCGTCAATATTACTAAATACTCGGAGCGCGATAAAATCATGAGTTTTTTTGCACGACGTGGGCACATGTGCTAAAGGAACGATGGTATTTTTTCATAATTTTTGGTGATGGAGAAGTATCCGAAAAATTCCCTCTACGCGGATTGCCCTTCGGGCGTCTACGGCTGTGGCCGGCAGCCTCCGGGGGCTAGCATGCCGCCAAATCTTGCGTAGGCGGCCTCTCACAAGTCTGGAAGTGTTGTGGCGGTTGCAAACGCCCGGCACGCGTGTCCAGGGTGTGCCCCCCCTCACGGACGGCACCGCCGCCGGCACCTGGAGGTGGGAAACGTACGCGTGGGGTCTACACGGAGGGGATCTTGCTGTGGGTCTGGCCTGGATGTTGCTCCAAAGTGTTCCTATGGCTGACCTAACACAACCGGGTGGGGAGGTCCACTGGTCAAATCCCGTCCGTGCAAAGTCAAAGGGCTAGATCCCGTGGTCAAACGCTACAGGGTTAGGCGGGACGGGGGCACTGGGGGTAGCAATGCCACCGGAGCATAGCACCGGGCCCTCATACATGCGGGGTGGTGTGGTGGCATGTCCGAAGAGGCGGGACGCGTCTCCGGGGTGTGGCCCCCCCTCACGGACGCCAATGACACGGTAGTAGACATTCTGCGGTAACGATGCGGCGTCAATATTACTAAATACTCGGAGCGCAATAAAATCATGAGTTTTTTTTTCACGATGTGGGCACATGTGCTATAGGAATGATGGTATTTTTTCATAATTTTTGGTGATGGAGAAGTATCCGAAAAATTCCCTCTACGCGGATTGCCCTTCGCGCGTCAACGGCTGTGGCCGGTGGCCTCCGGGGGCTAGCATGCCACCAAATCTTCCGTAGGCGGCCTCTCACACGTCTGGAAGTGTTGTGGCGGTTGCAAACGCCCGGCACGCGTGTCCGGGGTGTGCCCCCCTCACGGACGGCGCCGTCGCCGGCACCTGGATGGGGGAAACGGACGCGTGGGGTCTACACGGAGGGGATCTTGCTGTGGCTCTGGCCCGGATGTTGCTCCAAAGTGTTCCTATGGCTGACCTAACACAACCGGGTGGGGAGGTCCAATGGTCAAAGCCCGTCCGTGCAAAGTCAAAGGGCTAGATCCCGTGGTCAAACGCTACAGGGTTAGGCGGGACGGCGGCACTGGGGGTAGCAATGCCACCGGAGCGTCGCACCGGGCCCTCATACATGCGGGGTGGTGTGGTGGCATGTTCGAAGAGGCGGGACGCGTCTCCGGGGCGTGGCCCCCCCTCACGGACGGCGATGACATGGTTGTAGACGTTCTGCGGTAACGATGCGGCGTCAATATTACTAAATACTCGGAGCGCGATAAAATCATGAGTTTTTTTTCACGACATGGGCACATGTGCTATAGGAATGATGGTATTTTTTCATAATTTTTGGTGATGGAGAAGTATCCGAAAAATTCCCTCTACGCGGATTGCCCTTCGCGCGTCTACGGCTGTGGCCGGCGGCCTCCGGGGGCTAGCATGCCGCCAAATCTTGCGTAGGCGGCCTCTCACAAGTCTGGAAGTGTTGTGGCGGTTGCAAACGCCCGGCACGCGTGTCCGGGGTGTGCCCCCCCTCACGGACTGCACCGCCGCCGACACCTGGAGGGTGGAAACGGACGCGTGGGGTCTACACGGAGGGGATCTTGCTGTGGGTCTGGCCTGGATGTTGCTCCAAAGTGTTCCTATGGGCTGACCTAACACAACCGGGTGGGGAGGTCCACTGGTCAAAGCCCGTCCGTGCAAAGTCAAAGGGCTAGATCCCGTGGTCAAACGCTACAGGGTTAGGCGGGACGGGGGCACTGGGGGTAGCAATGCCACCGGAGCATAGCACCGGGCCCTCATACATGCGGGGTGGTGTGGTGGCATGTCCGAAGAGGCGGGACGCGTCTCCGGGGCGTGGCCCCCCCTCACGGACGACGATGACACGGTAGTAGACGTTCTACGGTAACGATGCGGCGTCAATATTACTAAATACTCGGAGCGCGATAAAATCATGAGTTTTTTTGCACGACGTGGGCACATGTGCTAAAGGAACGATGGTATTTTTTCATAATTTTTGGTGATGGAGAAGTATCCGAAAAATTCCCTCTACGCGGATTGCCCTTCGGGCGTCTACGGCTGTGGCCGGCAGCCTCCGGGGGCTAGCATGCCGCCAAATCTTGCGTAGGCGGCCTCTCACAAGTCTGGAAGTGTTGTGGCGGTTGCAAACGCCCGGCACGCGTGTCCGGGGTGTGCCCCCCTCACGGACGGCGCCGCTGCCAGCACCTGGAGGTGGGAAACGGACGCGTGGGGTCTACACGGAGGGGATCTTGCTGTGGGTCTGGCCCGGATGTTGCTCCAAAGTGTTCTTATGGGCTGACCTAACACAACCGGGTGGGGAGGTCCACTGGTCAAAGCCCGTCCGTGCAAAGTCAAAGGGCTAGATCCCGTGATCAAACGCTACAGGGTTAGGCGGGACGGGGGCACTGGGGGTAGCAATGCCATCGGAGCGTCGCACCGGGCCCTCATACATGCGGGGTGGTGTGGTGGCATGTCCGAAGAGGCGGGACGCGTCTTCGGGGCGTGGCCCCCCCTCACGGACGGCGATGACACGGTAGTAGACGTTCTGCGGTAACGATGCGGCGTCAATATTACTAAATACTCGGAGCGCGATAAAATCATGAGTTTTTTTTCACGACGTGGGCACATGTGCTATAGGAATGATGGTATTTTTTCATAATTTTTGGTGATGGAGAAGTATCCGAAAAATTCCCTCTACGCGGATTGCCCTTCGCGCGTCTACGGCTATGGCCGGTGGCCTCCGGGGGCTAGCATGCCACCAAATCTTCCGTAGGCGGCCTCTCACACGTCTGGAAGTGTTGTGGCGGTTGCAAACGCCCGGCACGCGTGTCCGGGGTGTGCCCCCCTGACGGACGGCGCCGCCGCCGGCACCTTGATGGGGGAAACGGACGCGTGGGTTCTACACGGAGGGGATCTTGCTGTGGGTCTGGCCCAGATGTTGCTCCAAAGTGTTCCGATGGCTGACCTAACACAACCGGGTGGGGAGGTCCACTGGTCAAATCCCGTCCGTGCAAAGTCAAAGGGCTAGATCCCGTGGTCAAACGCTACAGGGTTAGGCGGGACGGGGGCACTGGGGGTAGCAATGCCACCGGAGCATAGCACCGGGCCCTCATACATGCGGGGTGGTGTGGTGGCATGTCCGAAGAGGCGGGACGCGTCTCCGGGGTGTGGCCCCCCCTCACGGACGCCAATGACACGGTAGTAGACATTCTGCGGTAACGATGCGGCGTCAATATTACTAAATACTCGGAGCGCAATAAAATCATGAGTTTTTTTTTCACGATGTGGGCACATGTCCTATAGGAATGATGGTATTTTTTCATAATTTTTGGTGATGGAGAAGTATCCGAAAAATTCCCTCTACGCGGATTGCCCTTCGCGCGTCAACGGCTGTGGCCGGTGGCCTCCGGGGGCTAGCATGCCACCAAATCTTCCGTAGGCGGCCTCTCACACGTCTGGAAGTGTTGTGGCGGTTGCAAACGCCCGGCACGCGTGTCCGGGGTGTGCCCCCCTCACGGACGGCGCCGTCGCCGGCACCTGGATGGGGGAAACGGACGCGTGGGGTCTACACGGAGGGGATCTTGCTGTGGCTCTGGCCCGGATGTTGCTCCAAAGTGTTCCTATGGCTGACCTAACACAACCGGGTGGGGAGGTCCAATGGTCAAAGCCCGTCCGTGCAAAGTCAAAGGGCTAGATCCCGTGGTCAAACGCTACAGGGTTAGGCGGGACGGCGGCACTGGGGTAGCAATGCCACCGGAGCGTCGCACCGGGCCCTCATACATGCGGGGTGGTGTGGTGGCATGTTCGAAGAGGCGGGACGCGTCTCCGGGGCGTGGCCCCCCCTCACGGACGGCGATGACATGGTTGTAGACGTTCTGCGGTAACGATGCGGCGTCAATATTACTAAATACTCGGAGCGCGATAAAATCATGAGTTTTTTTGCACGACATGGGCACATGTGCTATAGGAATGATGGTATTTTTTCATAATTTTTGGTGATGGAGAAGTATCCGAAAAATTCCCTCTACGCGGATTGCCCTTCGCGCGTCTACGGCTGTGGCCGGCGGCCTCCGGGGGCTAGCATGCCGCCAAATCTTGCGTAGGCGGCCTCTCACAAGTCTGGAAGTGTTGTGGCGGTTGCAAACGCCCGGCACGCGTGTCCGGGGTGTGCCCCCCCTCACGGACTGCACCGCCGCCGACACCTGGAGGGTGGAAACGGACGCGTGGGGTCTACACGGAGGGGATCTTGCTGTGGGTCTGGCCTGGATGTTGCTCCAAAGTGTTCCTATGGGCTGACCTAACACAACCGGGTGGGGAGGTCCACTGGTCAAAGCCCGTCCGTGCAAAGTCAAAGGGCTAGATCCCGTGGTCAAACGCTACAGGGTTAGGCGGGACGGGGGCACTGGGGGTAGCAATGCCACCGGAGCATAGCACCGGGCCCTCATACATGCGGGGTGGTGTGGTGGCATGTCCGAAGAGGCGGGACGCGTCTCCGGGGCGTGGCCCCCCCTCACGGACGACGATGACACGGTAGTAGACGTTCTACGGTAACGATGCGGCGTCAATATTACTAAATACTCGGAGCGCGATAAAATCATGAGTTTTTTTGCACGACGTGGGCACATGTGCTAAAGGAACGATGGTATTTTTTCATAATTTTTGGTGATGGAGAAGTATCCGAAAAATTCCCTCTACGCGGATTGCCCTTCGGGCGTCTACGGCTGTGGCCGGCAGCCTCCGGGGGCTAGCATGCCGCCAAATCTTGCGTAGGCGGCCTCTCACAAGTCTGGAAGTGTTGTGGCGGTTGCAAACGCCCGGCACGCGTGTCCGGGGTGTGCCCCCCCTCACGGACGGCACCGCCGCCGGCACCTGGAGGTGGGAAACGTACGCGTGGGGTCTACACGGAGGGGATCTTGCTGTGGGTCTGGCCTGGATGTTGCTCCAAAGTGTTCCTATGGGCTGACCTAACACAACCGGGTGGGGAGGTCCACTGGTCAAAGCCCGTCCGTGCAAAGTCAAAGGGCTAGCTCCCGTGGTCAAACGCTACAGGGTTAGGCGGGACGGGGGCACTGGGGGCAGCAATGCCACCGGAGCGTCGCACCGGGCCCTCATACATGCGGGGTGGTGTGGTGGCATGTCCGAAGAGGTGGGACGCGTCTCCGGGGCGTGGCCCCCCCTCACGGACGGCGATGACACGGTAGTAGACGTTCTGCGGTAACGATGCGGCGTCAATATTACTAAATACTCGGAGCGCGATAAAATCATGTGTTTTTTTGCACGACGTGGGCACATGTGCTATAGGAACGATCATATTTTTTCATAATTTTTGGTGATGGAGAAGTATCCGAAAAATTCCCTCTACGCGGATTGCCCTTCGGGCGTCTACGGCTGTGGCCGGCAGCCTCCGGGGGCTAGCATGCCGCCAAATCTTGCGTAGGCGGCCTCTCACAAGTCTGGAAATGTTGTGGCGGTTGCAAACGGCCGGCACGCGTGTCCGGGGTGTGCCCCCCTCACGGACGGCGCCGCCGCCGGCACATGGAGGTGGGAAACGGACGTGTGGGGTCTACACGGAGGGGATCTTGTTGTGGGTCTGGCCCGGATGTTGCTCCAAAGTGTTCCTATGGGCTGACCTAACACAACCAGGTGGGGAGGTCCACTGGTCAAAGCCTGTCCGTGCAAAGTCAAAGGGCTAGATCCCGTGGTCAAACGCTACAGGGTTAGGCGGGACGGGGGCACTTGGGGTAGCAATGCCACCGGAGCGTCGCACCGGGCCCTCATACATGCGTGGTGGTGTGGTGGTATGTCCGAAGAGGCAGGACGCGTCTCCGGGGCGTGGCCCCCCCTCACGGACGGCGATGACACGGTAGTAGACGTTCTGCGGTAACGATGCGGCGTAAATATTACTAAATACTCGGAGCGCGATAAAATCATCAGTTTTTTTGCACGACGTGGGCACATGTGCTATAGGAATGATGGTATTTTTTCATAATTTTGGGTGATGGAGAAGTATCCGAAAAATTCCCTCTACGCGGATTGCCCTTCGCGCGTCTACGGCTGTGGCCGGCGGCCTCCGGGGGCTAGCATGCCGCCAAATCTTGCGTAGGCGGCCTCTCACAAGTCTGGAAGTGTTGTGGCGGTTGCAAACGCCCGGCACGCGTGTCCGGGGTGTGCCCCCCCTCACGGACTGCGCCGCCGCCGGCACCTGGATGGTGGAAACGGACGCGTGGGGTCTACACGGAGGGGTTCTTGCTGTGGGTCTGGCCTGGATGTTGCTCCAAAGTGTTCCTATGGGCTGACCTAACACAACCGGGTGGGGAGGTCCACTGGTCAAAGCCCGTCCGTGCAAAGTCAAAGGGCTAGATCTCGTGGTCAAACGCTACAGGGTTAGGTGGGACGGGGGCACTGGGGGTAGCAATGCCACCAGAGCGTCGCACCGGGCCCTCATACATGCGGGGTGGTGTGGTGGCATGTCCGAAGAGGCGGGACGCGTCTCCGGGGCGTGGCCCCCCCTCACGGACGGCGATGACACGGTAGTAGACGTTCTACGGTAACGATGCGGCGTCAATATTACTAAATACTCGGAGCGCGATAAAATCATGTGTTTTTTTGCACGACGTGGGCACATGTGCTATTGGAACGATGGTATTTTTTCATAATTTTTGGTGATGGAGAAGTATCCGAAAAATTCCCTCTACGCGGATTGCCCTTCGGGCGTCTACGGCTGTGGCCGGCAGCCTCCGGGGGCTAGCATGCCGCCAAATCTTGCGTAGGCGGCCTCTCACAAGTCTGGAAATGTTGTGGCGGTTGCAAACGGCCGGCACGCGTGTCCGGGGTGTGCCCCCCTCACGGACGGCGCCGCCGCCGGCACATGGAGGTGGGAAACGGACGCGTGGGGTCTACACGGAGGGGATCTTGCTGTGGGTCTGGCGCGGATGTTGCTCCAAAGTGTTCCTATGGGCTGACCTAACACAACCGGGTGGGGAGGTCCACTGGTCAAAGCCTGTCCGTGCAAAGTCAAAGGGCTAGATCCCGTGGTCAAACGCTACAGGGTTAGGCGGGACGGGGGCACTTGGGGTAGCAATGCCACCGGAGCGTCGCACCGGGCCCTCATACATGCGTGGTTGTGTGGTGGTATGTCCGAAGAGGCGGGACGCGTCTCCGGGGCGTGGCCCCCCCTCACGGACGGCGATGACACGGTAGTAGACGTTCTGCGGTAACGATGCGGCGTAAATATTACTAAATACTCGGAGCGCGATAAAATCATGAGTTTTTTTGCACGACGTGGGCACATGTGCTATAGGAATGATGGTATTTTTTCATAATTTTGGGTGATGGAGAAGTATCCGAAAAATTCCCTCTACGCGGATTGCCCTTCGCGCGTCTACGGCTATGGCCGGCGGCCTCCGGGGGCTAGCATGCCGCCAAATCTTGCGTAGGCGGCCTCTCACAAGTCTGGAAGTGTTGTGGCGGTTGCAAATGCCCGGCACGCGTGTCCGGGGTGTGCCCCCCCTCACGGACTACGCCGCCGCCGACACCTGGAGGGTGGAAACGGACGCGTGGTGTCTACACGGAGGGGTTCTTGCTGTGGGTCTGGCCTGGATGTTGCTCCAAAGTGTTCCTATGGGCTGACCTAACACAACCGGGTGGGGAGGTCCACTAGTCAAAGCCCGTCCGTGCAAAGTCAAAGGGCTAGATCCCGTGGTCAAACGCTACAGGGTTAGGTGGGACGGGGGCACTGGGGGTACCAATGCCACCAGAGCGTCGCACCGGGCCCTCATACATGCGGGGTGGTGTGGTGGCATGTCCGAAGAGGCGGGACGCGTCTCCGGGGCGTGGCCCCCCCTCACGGACGGCGATGACACGGTAGTAGACGTTCCACGATAACGATGCGGCGTCAATATTACTAAATACTCGGAGCGCGATAAAATCATGAGTTTTTTTGCACGACGTGGGCACATGTGCTATAAGAACGATGGTATTTTTTCATAATTTTTGGTGATGGAGAAGTATCCGAAAAATTCCCTCTACGCGGATTGCCCTTCGGGCGTATACGGCTGTGGCCGGCAGCCTCCGGGGGCTAGCATGCCGCCAAATCTTGCGTAGGCGGCCTCTCACAAGTCTGGAAGTGTTGTGGCGGTTGCAAACGCCCGGCACGCGTGTCCGGGGTGTGCCCCCCCTCACGAACGGCGCCGCCGCCGGCACCTGGAGGTGGGAAACGGACGCGTGGGGTCTACACGGAGGGATCTTGCTGTGGGTCTGGCCCGGATGTTGCTCCAAAGTGTTCCTATGGGCTAACCTAACACAACCGGGTGGGGAGGTCCACTGGTCAAAGCCTGTCCGTGCAAAGTCAAAGGGCTAGATCCCGTGGTTAATCGCTACAGGGTTAAGCGGGACGGGGGCACTTGGGGTAGCAATGCCACCGGAGCGTCGCACCGGGCCCTCATACATGCGTGGTGGTGTGGTGGCATGTCCGAAGAGGCGGGACGCGTCTCCGGGGCGTGGCCCCCCCTCACGGACGGCGATGACACGGTAGTAGACGTTCTGCGGTAACGATGCGGTGTCAATATTACTAAATACTCGGAGCACGATAAAATCATGAGTTTTTTTGCACGACGTGGGCACATGTGCTATAGGAATGATGGTATTTTTTCATAATTTTTGGTGATGGAGAAGTATCCGAAAAATTCCCTCTACGCGGATTGCCCTTCGCGCGTCTACGGCTGTGGCCGGCGGCCTCCGGGGGCTAGCATGCCGCCAAATCTTGCGTAGGCGGCCTCTCACAAGTCTGGAAGTGTTGTGGCGGTTGCAAACGCCCGGCACGCGTGTCTGGGGTGTGCCCCCCCTCACGGACGGCGCCGCCGCCGGCACCTGGAGGGGGGAAACGGACGCGTCGGGTCTACACGGAGGGGAACTGGATGTGGGTCTGGCCCGGATGTTTCTCCAAAGTGTTCCTATGGGCTGACCTAACACAACCGGGTGGGGAGGTCCACTGGTCAAAGCCCGTCCGTGCAAAGTCAAAGGGCTAGATCCCGTGGTCAAACGCTACAGGGTTAGGCGGGACGGGGGCACTGGGGTAGCAATGCCACCGGAGCGTCGCACCGGGCCCTCATAGATGCGGGGTGGTGTGGTGGCATGTCCGAAGAGGCGGGACGCGTCTCCGGGGCGTGGCCCCCCCTCACGGACTGCGATGTCACGGTAGTAGACGTTCTGCAGTAACGATGCGGCGTCAATATTACTAAATACTCGGAGCGCGATAAAATCATGAGTTTTTTTGCATGACGTGGGCACATGTGCTATAGGAACGATGGTATTTTTTCATAATTTTTGGTGATGGAGAAGTATCCGAAAAATTCCCTCTACGTGGATTGCCCTTCGGGCGTCTACGGCTGTGGCCGGCAGCCTCCGGGGGCTAGCATGCCGCCAAATCTTGCGTAGGCGGCCTCTCACAAGTCTGGAAGTGTTGTGGCAGTTGCAAACGCCTGACACGCGTGTCCGGGGTGTGCCCCCCCTCACGGACGGCGCCGCCGCCGGCACCTGGAGGTGGGAAACGGACGCGTGGGGTCTACACGGAGGGGTTCTTGCTGTGGGTCTGGCCCAGATGTTGCTCCAAAGTGTTCCTATGGGCTGACCTAACACAACCGGGTGGGGAGGTCCACTGGTCAAAGCCCGTCCGTGCAAAGTCAATGGGCTAGATCCCGTGGTCAAACGCTACAGGGTTAGGCGGGACGGGGGCACTGGGGGTAGCAATGCCACCGGAGCGTCGCACCGCGCCCTCATACATGCGGGGTGGTGTGGTGGCATGTCCGAAGAGGCGGGACGCGTCTCCGGGGCGTGGCCCCCCCTCACGGACGGCGATGACACGGTAGTAGACGTTCTGCGGTAACGATGCGGCGTCAATATTACTAAATACTCGGAGCGCGACAAAATCATGAGTTTTTTTGCACGACGTGGGCACATGTGCTATAGGAATGATGGTATTTTTTTCATAATTTTTGGTGATGGAGAAGTATCCGAAAAATTCCCTCTACGCGGATTGCCCTTCGCGCGTCTACGGCTGTGGCCGGCGGCCTCCGGGGGCTAGCATGCCGCCAAATCTTGTGTAGGCGGCCTCTCACAAGTCTGGAAGTGTTGTGGCGGTTGTAAACGCCCGGCACGCGTGTCTGGGGTGTGCCCCCCCTCACGGACGGCGCCGCCGCCGGCACCTGGAGGGGGGAAACGGACGTGTGGGGTCTACACGGAGGGGATCTTGCTGTGGGTCTAGCCCGGATGTTGCTCCAAAGTGTTCCTATGGGCTGACCAAACACAACCAGGTGGGGAGGTCCACTGGTCAAAGCCCGTCCGTGCAAAGTCAAAGGGCTAGATCCCGTGGTCAAACGCTACGGGGTTAGGCGGGACGGGGGCACTTGGGGTAGCAATGCCACCGGAGCGTCGCACCGGGCCCTCATACATGCGTGGTGGTGTGGTGGCATGTCCGAAGAGGCGGGACGCGTCTCCGGGGCGTGGCCCCCCCTCACGGACGGCGATGACACGGTAGTAGACGTTCTGCGGTAACGATGCGGCGTCAATATTACTAAATACTCGGAGCGCGATAAAATCATGAGTTTTTTTGCACGACGTGGGCACATGTGCTATAGGAACGATGGTATTTTTTCATAATTTTTGGTGATGGAGAAGTATCCGAAGAATTCCCTCTACGCGGATTGCCCTTCGCGCGTCTACGGCTGTGGCCGGCGGCCTCCGGGGCTAGCATGCCGCCAAATCTTGCGTAGGCGGCCTCTCACAAGTCTGGAAGTGTTGTGGCGGTTGTAAACGCCCGGCACGCGTGTCCGGGGTGTGCCCCCCCTCACGGACGGCGCCGCCGCCGGCACCTGGAGGTGGGAAACGGACGCGTGGGGTCTACACGGAGGGGATCTTGCTGTGGGTCTGGCCCGGATGTTGCTCCAAAGTGTTCCTATGGGCTGACCAAACACAACCAGGTGGGGAGGTCCACTGGTCAAAGCCCGTCCGTGCAAAGTCAAAGGGCTAGATCCCGTGGTCAAACGCTACGGGGTTAGGCGGGACGGGGGCACTTGGGGTAGCAATGCCACCGGAGCGTCGCACCGGGCCCTCATACATGCGTGGTGGTGTGGTGGCATGTCCGAAGAGGCGGGACGCGTCTCCGGGGCTTGGCCCCCCCTCACGGACTGCGATGTCACGGTAGTAGACGTTCTGCGGTAACGATGCGGCGTCAATATTACTAAATACTCGGAGCGCGATAAAATCATGAGTTTTTTTGCACGACGTGGGCACATGTGCTATAGGAACGATGGTATTTTTTCATAATTTTTGGTGATGGAGAAGTATCCGAAGAATTCCCTCTACGCGGATTGCCCTTCGGGCGTCTACGGCTGTGGCCGGCAGCCTCCGGGGGCTAGCATGCCGCCAAATCTTGCGTAGGCGGCCTCTCACAAGTCTGGAAGTGTTGTGGCGGTTGCAAACGCCCGGCACGCGTGTCCGGGGTGTGCCCCCCCTCACGGACGGCGCCGCCGCCGGCACCTGGAGGTGGGAAACGGACGCGTGGGGTCTACACGGAGGGGTTCTTGCTGTGGGTCTGGCCCGGATGTTGCTCCAAAGTGTTCCTATGGGCTGACCTAACACAACCGGGTGGGGAGGTCCACTGGTCAAAGCCCGTCCGTGCAAAGTCAATGGGCTAGATCCCGTGGTCAAACGCTACAGGGTTAGGCGGGACGGGGGCACTGGGGGTAGCAATGCCACCGGAGCGTCGCACCGCGCCCTCATACATGCGGGGTGGTGTGGTGGCATGTCCGAAGAGGCGGGACGCGTCTCCGGGGCGTGGCCCCCCCTCACGGACGGCGATGACACGGTAGTAGACGTTCTGCGGTAACGATGCGGCGTCAATATTACTAAATACTCGGAGCGCGACAAAATCAATATTTTTTGCACGACGTGGGCACATGTGCTATAGGAATGATGGTATTTTTTTCATAATTTTTGGTGATGGAGAAGTATCCGAAAAATTCCCTCTACGCGGATTGCCCTTCGCGCGTCTACGGCTGTGGCCGGCGGCCTCCGGGGGCTAGCATGCCGCCAAATCTTGTGTAGGCGGCCTCTCACAAGTCTGGAAGTGTTGTGGCGGTTGTAAACGCCCGGCACGCGTGTCTGGGGTGTGCCCCCCCTCACGGACGGCGCCGCCGCCGGCACCTGGAGGGGGGAAACGGACGTGTGGGGTCTACACGGAGGGGATCTTGCTGTGGGTCTAGCCCGGATGTTGCTCCAAAGTGTTCCTATGGGCTGACCAAACACAACCAGGTGGGGAGGTCCACTGGTCAAAGCCCGTCCGTGCAAAGTCAAAGGGCTAGATCCCGTGGTCAAACGCTATGGGGTTAGGCGGGACGGGGGCACTTGGGGTAGCAATGCCACCGGAGCGTCGCACCGGGCCCTCATACATGCGTGGTGGTGTGGTGGCATGTCCGAAGAGGCGGGACGCGTCTCCGGGGCGTGGCCCCCCCTCACGGACGGCGATGACACGGTAGTAGACGTTCTGCGGTAACGATGCGGCGTCAATATTACTAAATACTCGGAGCGCGATAAAATCATGAGTTTTTTTGCACGACGTGGGCACACGTGCTATAGGAACGATGGTATTTTTTCATAATTTTTGGTGATGGAGAAGTATCCGAAGAATTCCCTCTACGCGGATTGCCCTTCGGGCGTCTACGGCTGTGGCCGGCAGCCTCCGGGGGCTAGCATGCCGCCAAATCTTGCGTAGGCGGCCTCTCACAAGTCTGGAAGTGTTGTGGCGGTTGCAAACGCCCGGCACGCGTGTCCGGGGTGTGCCCCCCCTCACGGACGGCGCCGCCGCCGGCACCTGGAGGTGGGAAACGGACGCGTGGGGTCTACACGGAGGGGATCTTGCTGTGGGTCTGGCCCGGATGTTGCTCCAAAGTGTTCCTATGGGCTGACCTAACACAACCGGGTGGGGAGGTCCACTGGTCAAAGCCTGTCCGTGCAAAGTCAAAGGGCTAGATCCCGTGGTCAATCGCTACAGGGTTAGGCGGGACGGGGGCACTTGGGGTAGCAATGCCACCGGAGCGTCGCACCGGGCCCTCATACATGCGTGGTGGTGTGGTGGCATGTCCGAAGAGGCGGGACGCGTCTCCGGGGCGTGGCCCCCCCTCACGGACGGCGATGACACGGTAGTAGACGTTCTGCGGTAACGATGCGGCGTCAATATTACTAAATACTCGGAGCGCGATAAAATCATGAGTTTTTTTGCACGACGTGGGCACATGTGCTATAGGAACGATGGTATTTTTTCATAATTTTTGGTGATGGAGAAGTATCCGAAGAATTCCCTCTACGCGGATTGCCCTTCGGGCGTCTACGGCTGTGGCCGGCAGCCTCCGGGGGCTAGCATGCCGCCAAATCTTGCGTAGGCGGCCTCTCACAAGTCTGGAAGTGTTGTGGCGGTTGCAAACGCCCGGCACGCGTGTCCGGGGTGTGCCCCCCCTCACGGACGGCGCCGCCGCCGGCACCTGGAGGTGGGAAACGGACGCGTGGGGTCTACACGGAGGGGATCTTGCTGTGGGTCTGGCCCGGATGTTCCTCCAAAGTGTTCCTATGGGCTGACCTAACACAACCGGGTGGGGAGGTCCACTGGTCAAAGCCTGTCCGTGCAAAGTCAAAGGGCTAGATCCCGTGGTCAATCGCTACAGGGTTAGGCAGGACGGGGGCACTTGGGGTAGCAATGCCATCGGAGCGTCGCACCGGGCCCTCATACATGCGTGGTGGTGTGGTGGCATGTCCGAAGAGGCGGGACGCGTCTCCGGGGCGTGGCCCCCCCTCACGGACGGCGATGACACGGTAGTAGACGTTCTGCGGTAACGATGCGGCGTCAATATTACTAAATACTCGGAGCGCGATAAAATCATGAGTTTTTTTGCACGACGTGGGCACATGTGCTATAGGAATGATGGTATTTTTTTCATAATTTTTGGTGATGGAGAAGTATCCGAAAAATTCCCTCTACGCGGATTGCCCTTCGCGCGTCTACGGATGTGGCCGGCGGCCTCCGGGGGCTAGCATGCCGCCAAATCTTGTGTAGGCGGCCTCTCACAAGTCTGGAAGTGTTGTGGCGGTTGTAAACGCCCGGCACGCGTGTCTGGGGTGTGCCCCCCCTCACGGACGGCGCCGCCGCCGGCACCTGGAGGGGGGAAACGGACGTGTGGGGTCTACACGGAGGGGATCTTGCTGTGGGTCTGGCCCGGAAGTTGCTCCAAAGTGTTCCTATGGGCTGACCTAACACAGCCGAGTGGGGAGGTCCACTGGTCAAAGCCCGTCCGTGCAAAGTCAAAGGGCTAGATCCCGTGGTCAAACGCTACAGGGTTAGGCGGGACGGGGGCACTGGGGGTAGCAATGCCACCGGAGCGTCGCACCGGGCCCTCATACATGCGTGGTGGTGTGGTGGCATGTCCGAAGAGGCGGGACGCGTCTCCGGGGCGTGGCCCCCCCTCACGGACGGCGATGACACGGTAGTAGACGTTCTGCGGTAACGATGCGGCGTCAATATTACTAAATACTCGGAGCGCGATAAAATCATGAGTTTTTTTGCACGACGTGGGCACATGTGCTATAGGAACGATGGTATTTTTTCATAATTTTTGGTGATGGAGAAGTATCCGAAGAATTCCCTCTACGCGGATTGCCCTTCGGGCGTCTACGGCTGTGGCCGGCAGCCTCCGGGGGCTAGCATGCCGCCAAATCTTGCGTAGGCGGCCTCTCACAAGTCTGGAAGTGTTGTGGCGGTTGCAAACGCCCGGCACGCGTGTCCGGGGTGTGCCCCCCCTCACGGACGGCGCCGCCGCCGGCACCTGGAGGTGGGAAACGGACGCGTGGGGTCTACACGGAGGGGATCTTGCTGTGGGTCTGGCCCGGATGTTGCTCCAAAGTGTTCCTATGGGCTGACCTAACACAACCGGGTGGGGAGGTCCACTGGTCAAAGCCTGTCCGTGCAAAGTCAAAGGGCTAGATCCCGTGGTCAATCGCTACAGGGTTAGGCGGGACGGGGGCACTTGGGGTAGCAATGCCACCGGAGCGTCGCACCGGGCCCTCATACATGCGTGGTGGTGTGGTGGCATGTCCGAAGAGGCGGGACGCGTCTCCGGGGCGTGGCCCCCCCTCACGGACGGCGATGACACGGTAGTAGACGTTCTGCGGTAACGATGCGGCGTCAATATTACTAAATACTCGGAGCGCGACAAAATCATGAGTTTTTTTGCACGACGTGGGAACATGTGCTATAGGAATGATGGTATTTTTTTCATAATTTTTGGTGATGGAGAAGTATCCGAAAAATTCCCTCTACGCGGATTGCCCTTCGCGCGTCTACGGCTGTGGCCGGCGGCCTCCGGGGGCTAGCATGCCGCCAAATCTTGTGTAGGCGGCCTCTCACAAGTCTGGAAGTGTTGTGGCGGTTGTAAACGCCCGGCACGCGTGTCTGGGGTGTGCCCCCCCTCACGGACGGCGCCGCCGCCGGCACCTGGAGGGGGGAAACGGACGTGTGGGGTCTACACGGAGGGGATCTTGCTGTGGGTCTAGCCCGGATGTTGCTCCAAAGTGTTCCTATGGGCTGACCAAACACAACCAGGTGGGGAGGTCCACTGGTCAAAGCCCGTCCGTGCAAAGTCAAAGGGCTAGATCCCGTGGTCAAACGCTACGGGGTTAGGCGGGACGGGGGCACTTGGGGTAGCAATGCCACCGGAGCGTCGCACCGGGCCCTCATACATGCGTGGTGGTGTGGTGGCATGTCCGAAGAGGCGGGACGCGTCTCCGGGGCGTGGCCCCCCCTCACGGACGGCGATGACACGGTAGTAGACGTTCTGCGGTAACGATGCGGCGTCAATATTACTAAATACTCGGAGCGCGATAAAATCATGAGTTTTTTTGCACGACGTGGGCACATGTGCTATAGGAACGATGGTATTTTTTCATAATTTTTGGTGATGGAGAAGTATCCGAAGAATTCCCTCTACGCGGATTGCCCTTCGCGCGTCTACGGCTGTGGCCGGCGGCCTCCGGGGCTAGCATGCCGCCAAATCTTGCGTAGGCGGCCTCTCACAAGTCTGGAAGTGTTGTGGCGGTTGTAAACGCCCGGCACGCGTGTCCGGGGTGTGCCCCCCCTCACGGACGGCGCCGCCGCCGGCACCTGGAGGTGGGAAACGGACGCGTGGGGTCTACACGGAGGGGATCTTGCTGTGGGTCTGGCCCGGATGTTGCTCCAAAGTGTTCCTATGGGCTGACCAAACACAACCAGGTGGGGAGGTCCACTGGTCAAAGCCCGTCCGTGCAAAGTCAAAGGGCTAGATCCCGTGGTCAAACGCTACGGGGTTAGGCGGGACGGGGGCACTTGGGGTAGCAATGCCACCGGAGCGTCGCACCGGGCCCTCATACATGCGTGGTGGTGTGGTGGCATGTCCGAAGAGGCGGGACGCGTCTCCGGGGCTTGGCCCCCCCTCACGGACTGCGATGTCACGGTAGTAGACGTTCTGCGGTAACGATGCGGCGTCAATATTACTAAATACTCGGAGCGCGATAAAATCATGAGTTTTTTTGCACGACGTGGGCACATGTGCTATAGGAACGATGGTATTTTTTCATAATTTTTGGTGATGGAGAAGTATCCGAAGAATTCCCTCTACGCGGATTGCCCTTCGGGCGTCTACGGCTGTGGCCGGCAGCCTCCGGGGGCTAGCATGCCGCCAAATCTTGCGTAGGCGGCCTCTCACAAGTCTGGAAGTGTTGTGGCGGTTGCAAACGCCCGGCACGCGTGTCCGGGGTGTGCCCCCCCTCACGGACGGCGCCGCCGCCGGCACCTGGAGGTGGGAAACGGACGCGTGGGGTCTACACGGAGGGGTTCTTGCTGTGGGTCTGGCCCGGATGTTGCTCCAAAGTGTTCCTATGGGCTGACCTAACACAACCGGGTGGGGAGGTCCACTGGTCAAAGCCCGTCCGTGCAAAGTCAATGGGCTAGATCCCGTGGTCAAACGCTACAGGGTTAGGCGGGACGGGGGCACTGGGGGTAGCAATGCCACCGGAGCGTCGCACCGCGCCCTCATACATGCGGGGTGGTGTGGTGGCATGTCCGAAGAGGCGGGACGCGTCTCCGGGGCGTGGCCCCCCCTCACGGACGGCGATGACACGGTAGTAGACGTTCTGCGGTAACGATGCGGCGTCAATATTACTAAATACTCGGAGCGCGACAAAATCAATATTTTTTGCACGACGTGGGCACATGTGCTATAGGAATGATGGTATTTTTTTCATAATTTTTGGTGATGGAGAAGTATCCGAAAAATTCCCTCTACGCGGATTGCCCTTCGCGCGTCTACGGCTGTGGCCGGCGGCCTCCGGGGGCTAGCATGCCGCCAAATCTTGTGTAGGCGGCCTCTCACAAGTCTGGAAGTGTTGTGGCGGTTGTAAACGCCCGGCACGCGTGTCTGGGGTGTGCCCCCCCTCACGGACGGCGCCGCCGCCGGCACCTGGAGGGGGGAAACGGACGTGTGGGGTCTACACGGAGGGGATCTTGCTGTGGGTCTAGCCCGGATGTTGCTCCAAAGTGTTCCTATGGGCTGACCAAACACAACCAGGTGGGGAGGTCCACTGGTCAAAGCCCGTCCGTGCAAAGTCAAAGGGCTAGATCCCGTGGTCAAACGCTACGGGGTTAGGCGGGACGGGGGCACTTGGGGTAGCAATGCCACCGGAGCGTCGCACCGGGCCCTCATACATGCGTGGTGGTGTGGTGGCATGTCCGAAGAGGCGGGACGCGTCTCCGGGGCGTGGCCCCCCCTCACGGACGGCGATGACACGGTAGTAGACGTTCTGCGGTAACGATGCGGCGTCAATATTACTAAATACTCGGAGCGCGATAAAATCATGAGTTTTTTTGCACGACGTGGGCACACGTGCTATAGGAACGATGGTATTTTTTCATAATTTTTGGTGATGGAGAAGTATCCGAAGAATTCCCTCTACGCGGATTGCCCTTCGGGCGTCTACGGCTGTGGCCGGCAGCCTCCGGGGGCTAGCATGCCGCCAAATCTTGCGTAGGCGGCCTCTCACAAGTCTGGAAGTGTTGTGGCGGTTGCAAACGCCCGGCACGCGTGTCCGGGGTGTGCCCCCCCTCACGGACGGCGCCGCCGCCGGCACCTGGAGGTGGGAAACGGACGCGTGGGGTCTACACGGAGGGGATCTTGCTGTGGGTCTGGCCCGGATGTTGCTCCAAAGTGTTCCTATGGGCTGACCTAACACAACAGGGTGGGGAGGTCCACTGGTCAAAGCCTGTCCGTGCAAAGTCAAAGGGCTAGATCCCGTGGTCAATCGCTACAGGGTTAGGCGGGACGGGGGCACTTGGGGTAGCAATGCCACCGGAGCGTCGCACCGGGCCCTCATACATGCGTGGTGGTGTGGTGGCATGTCCGAAGAGGCGGGACGCGTCTCCGGGGCGTGGCCCCCCCTCACGGACGGCGATGACACGGTAGTAGACGTTCTGCGGTAACGATGCGGCGTCAATATTACTAAATACTCGGAGCGCGATAAAATCATGAGTTTTTTTGCACGACGTGGGCACATGTGCTATAGGAACGATGGTATTTTTTCATAATTTTTGGTGATGGAGAAGTATCCGAAGAATTCCCTCTACGCGGATTGCCCTTCGGGCGTCTACGGCTGTGGCCGGCAGCCTCCGGGGGCTAGCATGCCGCCAAATCTTGCGTAGGCGGCCTCTCACAAGTCTGGAAGTGTTGTGGCGGTTGCAAACGCCCGGCACGCGTGTCCGGGGTGTGCCCCCCCTCACGGACGGCGCCGCCGCCGGCACCTGGAGGTGGGAAACGGACGCGTGGGGTCTACACGGAGGGGATCTTGCTGTGGGTCTGGCCCGGATGTTCCTCCAAAGTGTTCCTATGGGCTGACCTAACACAACCGGGTGGGGAGGTCCACTGGTCAAAGCCTGTCCGTGCAAAGTCAAAGGGCTAGATCCCGTGGTCAATCGCTACAGGGTTAGGCAGGACGGGGGCACTTGGGGTAGCAATGCCATCGGAGCGTCGCACCGGGCCCTCATACATGCGTGGTGGTGTGGTGGCATGTCCGAAGAGGCGGGACGCGTCTCCGGGGCGTGGCCCCCCCTCACGGACGGCGATGACACGGTAGTAGACGTTCTGCGGTAACGATGCGGCGTCAATATTACTAAATACTCGGAGCGCGATAAAATCATGAGTTTTTTTGCACGATGTGGGCACATGTGCTATAGGAATGATGGTATTTTTTTCATAATTTTTGGTGATGGAGAAGTATCCGAAAAATTCCCTCTACGCGGATTGCCCTTCGCGCGTCTACGGATGTGGCCGGCGGCCTCCGGGGGCTAGCATGCCGCCAAATCTTGTGTAGGCGGCCTCTCACAAGTCTGGAAGTGTTGTGGCGGTTGTAAACGCCCGGCACGCGTGTCTGGGGTGTGCCCCCCCTCACGGACGGCGCCGCCGCCGGCACCTGGAGGGGGGAAACGGACGTGTGGGGTCTACACGGAGGGGATCTTGCTGTGGGTCTGGCCCGGAAGTTGCTCCAAAGTGTTCCTATGGGCTGACCTAACACAGCCGAGTGGGGAGGTCCACTGGTCAAAGCCCGTCCGTGCAAAGTCAAAGGGCTAGATCCCGTGGTCAAACGCTACAGGGTTAGGCGGGACGGGGGCACTGGGGGTAGCAATGCCACCGGAGCGTCGCACCGGGCCCTCATACATGCGTGGTGGTGTGGTGGCATGTCCGAAGAGGCGGGACGCGTCTCCGGGGCGTGGCCCCCCCTCACGGACGGCGATGACACGGTAGTAGACGTTCTGCGGTAACGATGCGGCGTCAATATTACTAAATACTCGGAGCGCGATAAAATCATGAGTTTTTTTGCACGACGTGGGCACATGTGCTATAGGAACGATGGTATTTTTTCATAATTTTTGGTGATGGAGAAGTATCCGAAGAATTCCCTCTACGCGGATTGCCCTTCGGGCGTCTACGGCTGTGGCCGGCAGCCTCCGGGGGCTAGCATGCCGCCAAATCTTGCGTAGGCGGCCTCTCACAAGTCTGGAAGTGTTGTGGCGGTTGCAAACGCCCGGCACGCGTGTCCGGGGTGTGCCCCCCCTCACGGACGGCGCCGCCGCCGGCACCTGGAGGTGGGAAACGGACGCGTGGGGTCTACACGGAGGGGATCTTGCTGTGGGTCTGGCCCGGATGTTGCTCCAAAGTGTTCCTATGGGCTGACCTAACACAACCGGGTGGGGAGGTCCACTGGTCAAAGCCTGTCCGTGCAAAGTCAAAGGGCTAGATCCCGTGGTCAATCGCTACAGGGTTAGGCGGGACGGGGGCACTTGGGGTAGCAATGCCACCGGAGCGTCGCACCGGGCCCTCATACATGCGTGGTGGTGTGGTGGCATGTCCGAAGAGGCGGGACGCGTCTCCGGGGCGTGGCCCCCCCTCACGGACGGCGATGACACGGTAGTAGACGTTCTGCGGTAACGATGCGGCGTCAATATTACTAAATACTCGGAGCGCGATAAAATCATGAGTTTTTTTGCACGACGTGGGAACATGTGCTATAGGAATGATGGTATTTTTTCATAATTTTTGGTGATGGAGAAGTATCCGAAAAATTCCCTCTACGCGGATTGCCCTTCGGGCGTCTACGGCTGTGGCCGGCAGCCTCCGGGGGCTAGCATGCCGCCAAATCTTGCGTAGGCGGCCTCTCACAAGTCTGGAAGTGTTGTGGCGGTTGCAAACGCCCGGCACGCGTGTCTGGGGTGTGCCCCCCCTCACAGACGGCGCCGCCGCCGGCACCTGGAGGGGGGAAAGGGACGCGTCGGGTCTACACGGAGGGGATCTTGCTGTGGGTCTGGCCCGGAAGTTGCTCCAAAGTGTTCCTATGGGCTGACCTAACACAACCGAGTGGGGAGGTCCACTGGTCAAAGCCCGTCCGTGCAAAGTCAAAGGGCTAGATCCCGTGGTCAAACGCTACAGGGTTAGGCGGGACGGGGGCACTGGGGGTAGCAATGCCACCGGAGCGTCGCACCGGGCCCTCATACATGCGGGGTGGTGTGGTGGCATGTCCGAATTGGCGGGACGCGTCTCCGGGGCGTGGCCCCCCCTCACGGACGGCGATGACACGGTAGTAGACGTTCTGCGGTAACGATGCGGCGTCAATATTACTAAATACTCGGAGCGCGATAAAATCATGAGTTTTTTTGCACGACGTGGGCACATGTGCTATAGGAACGATAGTATTTTTTCATAATTTTTGGTGATGGAGAAGTATCCGAAGAATTCCCTCTACGCGGATTGCCCTTCGCGCGTCTACGGCTGTGGCCCGCGGCCTCCGGGGGCTAGCAGGCCGCCAAATCTTGCGTAGGCGGCCTCTCACAAGTCTAGAAGTGTTGTGGCGGTTGTAAACGCCCGGCACGCGTGTCCGGGGTGCGCCCCCCCTGACGGACGGCGCCGCCGCCGGCACCTGGAGGTGGGAAACGGACGCGTGGGGTCTAAACGGAGGGGATCTTGCTGTGGGTCTGGCCCAGATGTTGCTCCAAAGTGTTCCTATGGGCTGACCTAACACAACCGGGTGGGGAGGTCCACTGGCCAAAGCCCTTCCGTGCAAAGTCAAAGGGCTAGATCCCGTGGTCAAACGCTACAGGGTTAGGCGGGACGGGGGCACTGGGGTAGCAATGCCACCGGAGCGTCGCACCGGGCCCTCATACATGCGGCGTGGTGTGGTGGCATGTCCGAAGAGGCGGGACGCGTCTCCGGGGCGTGGGCCCCCCTCACGGACGGCGATGACACGGTAGTAGACGTTCTGCGGTAACGATGCGGCGTCAATATTACTAAATACTCGGAGCGCGATAAAATCATGAGTTTTTTTGCACGACGTGGGAACATGTGCTATAGGAATGATGGTATTTTTTCATAATTTTTGGTGATGGAGAAGTATCCGAAAAATTCCCTCTACGCGGATTGCCCTTCGGGCGTCTACGGCTGTGGCCGGCGGCCTCCGGGGGCTAGCATGCCGCCAAATCTTGCGTAGGCGGCCTCTCACAAGTCTGGAAGTGTTGTGGCGGTTGCAAACGCCCGGCACGCGTGTCTGGGGTGTGCCCCCCCTCACGGACGGCGCCGCCGCCGGCACCTGGAGGGGGGAAACGGACGCGTCGGGTCTACACGGAGGGGATCTTGCTGTGGGTCTGGCCCGGATGTTGCTCCAAAGTGTTCCTATGGGCTGACCTAACACAACCGGGTGGGGAGGTCCACTGGTCAAAGCCCGTCCGTGCAATGTCAAAGGGCTAGATCCCATGGTCAAACACTACAGGGTTAGGCGGGACGGGGGCACTGGGGTAGCAATGCCACCGGAGCGTCGCACCGGGCCCTCATACATGCGGGGTGGTGTGGTGGCATGTCCGAAGAGGCGGGACGCGTCTCCGGGGCGTGGGCCCCCCTCACGGACGGCGGTGACACGGTAGTAGACGTTCTGCGGTAACGATGCGGCGTCAATATTACTAAATACTCGGAGCGCGATAAAATCATGAGTTTTTTTGCACGACCTGGGCACATGTCCTATAGGAACGATGGTATTTTTTCATAATTTTTGGTGATGGTGAAGTATCCGAAAAATTCCCTCTACGCGGATTGCCCTTCGCGCGTCTACGGCTGTGGCCCGCGGCCTCCTGGGGCTAGCAGGCCGCCAAATCTTGCGTAGGCCGCCTCTCACAAGTCTAGAAGTGTAGTGGCGGTTGCAAATGCCCGGCACGCGTGTCCGGGGTGCGCCCCCCCTGACGGACGGCGCTGCCGCCGGCACCTGGAGGTGGGAAACGGACGCGTGGGGTCTAAACGGAGGGGATCTTGCTGTGGGTCTGGCCCAGATGTTGCTCCAAAGTGTTCCTATGGGCTGACCTAACACAACCGGGTGGGGAGGTCCACTGGCCAAAGCCCTTCCGTGCAAAGTCAAAGGGCTAGATCCCGTGGTCAAACGCTACAGGGTTAGGCGGGACGGGGGCACTGGGGTAGCAATGCCACCGGAGCGTCGCACCGGGCCCTCATACATGCGGCGTGGTGTGGTGGCATGTGCGAAGAGGCGGGACGCGTCTCCGGGGCGTGGGCCCCCCTCACGGACGGCGATGACATGGTAGTAGACGTTCTGCGGTAACGATGCGGCGTCAATATTACTAAATACTCGGAGCGCGATAAAATCATGAGTTTTTTTGCACGACGTGGGCACATGTGCTATAGGAACGATGTTATTTTTTCATAATTTTTGGTGATGGAGAAGTATCCGAAAAATTCCCTCTATGCGGATTGCCCTTCGGGCATCTACGGCTGAGGCCGGCAGCCTCCGGGGGCTAGCAGGCCGCCAAATCTTGCGTAGGCCGCCTCTCACAAGTCTAGAAGTGTTGTGGCGGTTGCAAACGCCCGGCACGCGTGTCCGGGGTGCGCCCCCCCTGACGGACGGCGCCGCCGCCGGCACCTGGAGGTGGGAAACGGACGCGTGGGGTCTAAACGGAGGGGATCTTGCTGTGGGTCTGGCCCAGATGTTGCTCCAAAGTGTTCCTATGGGCTGACCTAACACAACCGGGTGGGGAGGTCCACTGGCCAAAGCCCTTCCGTGCAAAGTCAAAGGGCTAGATCTAGATCCCGTGGTCAAACGCTACAGGGTTAGGCGGGACGGGGGCACTGGGGGTAGCAATGCCACCGGAGCGTCGCACCGGGCCCTCATACATGCGGGGTGGTATGGTGGCATGTCCGAATTGGCGGGACGCGTCTCCGGGGCGTGGCCCCCCCTCACGGACGGCGATGACACGGTAGTAGACGTTCCGCGGTAACGATGCGGCGTCAATATTACTAAATACTCGGAGCGCGATAAAATCATGAGTTTTTTTGCACGACGTGGGCACATGTGCTATAGGAATGATGGTATTTTTTTCATAATTTTTGGTGATGGAGAAGTATCCGAAAAATTCCCTCTACGCGGATTGCCCTTCGCGCGTCTACGGCTGTGGCCGGCGGCCTCCGGGGGCTAGCATGCCGCCAAATCTTGTGTAGGCGGCCTCTCACAAGTCTGGAAGTGTTGTGGCGGTTGTAAACGCCCCGCACGCGTGTCTGGGGTGTGCCCCCCCTCACGGACGGCGCCGCCGCCGGCACCTGGAGGGGGGAAACGGACGCGTGGGGTCTAAACGGAGGGGATCTTGCTGTGGGTCTGGCCCAGATGTTGCTCCAAAGTGTTCCTATGGGCTGACCAAACACAACCGGGTGGGGAGGTCCACTGGTCAAAGCCCGTCCGTGCAAAGTCAAAGGGCTAGATCCCGTGGTCAAACGCTACAGGGTTAGGCGGGACGGGGGCACTTGGGGTAGCAATGCCACCGGAGCGTCGCACCGGGCCCTCATACATGCGTGGTGGTGTGGTGGCATGTCCGAAGAGGCGGGACGCGTCTCCGGGGCGTGGCCCCCCCTCACGGACGGCGATGACACGGTAGTAGACGTTCTGCGGTAACGATGCGGCGTCAATATTACTAAATACTCGGAGCGCGATAAAATCATGAGTTTTTTTGCACGACGTGGGAACATGTGCTATAGGAATGATGGTATTTTTTCATAATTTTTGGTGATGGAGAAGTATCCGAAAAATTCCCTCTACGCGGATTGCCCTTCGGGCGTCTACGGCTGTGGCCGGCGGCCTCCGGGGGCTAGCATGCCGCCAAATCTTGCGTAGGCGGCCTCTCACAAGTCTGGAAGTGTTGTGGCGGTTGCAAACGCCCGGCACGCGTGTCTGGGGTGTGCCCCCCCTCACAGACGGCGCCGCCGCCGGCACCTCGAGGGGGGAAAGGGACGCGTCGGGTCTACACGGAGGGGATCTTGCTGTGGGTCTGGCCCGGAAGTTGCTCCAAAGTGTTCCTATGGGCTGACCTAACACAACCGAGTGGGGAGGTCCACTGGTCAAAGCCCGTCCGTGCAAAGTCAAAGGGCTAGATCCCGTGGTCAAACGCTACAGGGTTAGGCGGGACGGGGGCACTGGGGGTAGCAATGCCACCGGAGCGTCGCACCGGGCCCTCATACATGCGGGGTGGTGTGGTGGCATGTCCGAATTGGCGGGACGCGTCTCCGGGGCGTGGCCCCCCCTCACGGACGGCGATGACACGGTAGTAGACGTTCTGCGGTAACGATGCGGCGTCAATATTACTAAATACTTGGAGCGCGATAAAATCATGAGTTTTTTTGCACGACGTGGGCACATGTGCTATAGGAACGATAGTATTTTTTCATAATTTTTGGTGATGGAGAAGTATCCGAAGAATTCCCTCTACGCGGATTGCCCTTCGCGCGTCTACGGCTGTGGCCCGCGGCCTCCGGGGGCTAGCAGGCCGCCAAATCTTGCGTAGGCGGCCTCTCACAAGTCTAGAAGTGTTGTGGCGGTTGTAAACGCCCGGCACGCGTGTCCGGGGTGCGCCCCCCCTGATGGACGGCGCCGCCGCCGGCACCTGGAGGTGGGAAACGGACGCGTGGGGTCTAAACCGAGGGGATCTTGCTGTGGGTCTGGCCCAGATGTTGCTCCAAAGTGTTCCTATGGGCTGACCTAACACAACCGGGTGGGGAGGTCCACTGGCCAAAGCCCTTCCGTGCAAAGTCAAAGGGCTAGATCCCGTGGTCAAACGCTACAGGGTTAGGCGGGACGGGGGCACTGGGGTAGCAATGCCACCGGAGCGTCGCACCGGGCCCTCATACATGCGGCGTGGTGTGGTGGCATGTCCGAAGAGGCGGGACGCGTCTCCGGGGCGTGGGCCCCCCTCACGGACGGCGATGACACGGTAGTAGACGTTCTGCGGTAACGATGCGGCGTCAATATTACTAAATACTCGGAGCGCGATAAAATCATGAGTTTTTTTGCACGACGTGGGAACATGTGCTATAGGAATGACGGTATTTTTTCATAATTTTTGGTGATGGAGAAGTATCCGGAAAATTCCCTCTACGCGGATTGCCCTTCGGGCGTCTACGGCTGTGGCCGGCGGCCTCCGGGGGCTAGCATGCCGCCAAATCTTGCGTAGGCGGCCTCTCACAAGTCTGGAAGTGTTGTGGCGGTTGCAAACGCCCGGCACGCGTGTCTGGGGTGTGCCCCCCCTCACGGACGGCGCCGCCGCCGGCACCTGGAGGGGGGAAACGGACGCGTCGGGTCTACACGGAGGGGATCTTGCTGTGGGTCTGGCCCGGATGTTGCTCCAAAGTGTTCCTATGGGCTGACCTAACACAACCGGGTGGGGAGGTCCACTGGTCAAAGCCCGTCCGTGCAATGTCAAAGGGCTAGATCCCATGGTCAAACACTACAGGGTTAGGCGGGACGGGGGCACTGGGGTAGCAATGCCACCGGAGCGTCGCACCGGGCCCTCATACATGCGGGGTGGTGTGGTGGCATGTCCGAAGAGGCGGGACGCGTCTCCGGGGCGTGGGCCCCCCTCACGGACGGCGGTGACACGGTAGTAGACGTTCTGCGGTAACGATGCGGCGTCAATATTACTAAATACTCGGAGGGCGATAAAATCATGAGTTTTTTTGCACGACGTGGGCACATGTCCTATAGGAACGATGGTATTTTTTCATAATTTTTGGTGATGGTGAAGTATCCGAAAAATTCCCTCTACGCGGATTGCCCTTCGCGCGTCTACGGCTGTGGCCCGCGGCCTCCGGGGGCTAGCAGGCCGCCAAATCTTGCGTAGGCCGCCTCTCACAAGTCTAGAAGTGTTGTGGCGGTTGCAAACGCCCGGCACGCGTGTCCGGGGTGCGCCCCCCCTGACGGACGGCGCCGCCGCCGGCACCTGGAGGTGGGAAACGGACGCGTGGGGTCTAAACGGAGGGGATCTTGCTGTGGGTCTGGCCCAGATGTTGCTCCAAAGTGTTCCTATGGGCTGACCTAACACAACCGGGTGGGGAGGTCCACTGGCCAAAGCCCTTCCGTGCAAAGTCAAAGGGCTAGATCCCGTGGTCAAACGCTACAGGGTTAGGCGGGACAGGGGCACTGGGGTAGCAATGCCACCGGAGCGTCGCACCGGGCCCTCATACATGCGGCGTGGTGTGGTGGCATGTCCGAAGAGGCGGGACGCGTCTCCGGGGCGTGGGCCCCCCTCACGGACGGCGATGACATGGTAGTAGACGTTCTGCGGTAACGATGCGGCGTCAATATTACTAAATACTCGGAGCGCGATAAAATCATGAGTTTTTTTGCACGACGTGGGCACATGTGCTATAGGAACGATGTTATTTTTTCATAATTTTTGGTGATGGAGAAGTATCCGAAAAATTCCCTCTATGCGGATTGCCCTTCGGGCATCTACGGCTGAGGCCGGCAGCCTCCGGGGGCTAGCAGGCCGCCAAATCTTGCGTAGGCCGCCTCTCACAAGTCTAGAAGTGTTGTGGCGGTTGCAAACGCCCGGCACGCGTGTCCGGGGTGTGCCCCCCCTGACGGACGGCGCCGCCGCCGGCACCTGGAGGTGGGAAACGGACGCGTGGGGTCTAAACGGAGGGGATCTTGCTGTGGGTCTGGCCCAGATGTTGCTCCAAAGTGTTCCTATGGGCTGACCTAACACAACCGGGTGGGGAGGTCCACTGGCCAAAGCCCTTCCGTGCAAAGTCAAAGGGCTAGATCTAGATCCCGTGGTCAAACGCTACAGGGTTAGGCGGGACGGGGGCACTGGGGGTAGCAATGCCACCGGAGCGTCGCACCGGGCCCTCATACATGCGGCGTGGTGTGGTGGCATGTCCGAAGAGGCGGGACGCGTCTCCGAGGCGTGGGCCCCCCTCACGGACGGCGATGACATGGTAGTAGACGTTCTGCGGTAACGATGCGGCGTCAATATGACTAAATACTCGGAGCGCGATAAAATCATGAGTTTTTTTGCACGACGTGGGCACATGTGCTATAGGAACGATGTTATTTTTTCATAATTTTTGGTGATGGAGAAGTATCCGAAAAATTCCCTCTATGCGGATTGCCCTTCGGGCATCTACGGCTGAGGCCGGCAGCCTCCGGGGGCTAGCATGCCGCCAAATCTTGCGTAGGCGGCCTCTCACAAGTCTGGAAGTGTTGTGGCGGTTGCAAACGCCCGGCACGTGTGTCCGGGGTGTGCCCCCCTCATGGACGGCGCCGCCGCCGGCACCTGGAGGTGGGAAACGGACGCGTGGGGTCTACACGGAGGGGATCTTGCTGTGGGTCTGGCCCGGATGTTGCTCCAAAGTGTTCGTATGGGCTGACCTAACACAACCGGGTGGGGAGGTCCACTGGTCAAAGCCCGTCCGTGCAAAGTCAAAGGGCTAGATCCCGTGGTCAAACACTACAGGGTTAGGCGGGACGGGGGCACTGGGGGTAGCAATGCCACCGGAGCATCGCACCGGGCTCTCATACATGCAAGGTGGTGTGGTGGCATGTCCGAAGAGGCGGGACGCGTCTCCGGGGCGTGGGCCCCCCTCACGGACGGCGGTGACACGGTAGTAGACGTTCTGCGGTAACGATGCGGCGTCAATATTACTAAATACTCGGAGCGCGATAAAATCATGAGTTTTTTTGCACGACGTGGGCACATGTCCTATAGGAACGATGGTATTTTTTCATAATTTTTGGTGATGGTGAAGTATCCGAAAAATTCCCTCTACGCGGATTGCCCTTCGCGCGTCTACGGCTGTGGCCGGCGGCCTCCGGGGGCTAGCAGGCCGCCAAATCTTGCGTAGGCCGCCTCTCACAAGTCTAGAAGTGTTGTGGCGGTTGCAAACGCCCGGCACGCGTGTCCGGGGTGCGCCCCCCCTGACGGACGGCGCCGCCGCCGGCACCTGGAGGTGGGAAACGGACGCGTGGGGTCTAAACGGAGGGGATCTTGCTGTGGGTCTGGCCCGGATGTTGCTCCAAAGTGTTCCTATGGGCTGACCTAACACAACCGGGTGGGGAGGTCAACTGGCCAAAGCCCTTCCGTGCAAAGTCAAAGGGCTAGATCTAGATCCCGTGGTCAAACGCTACAGGGTTAGGCGGGACGGGGGCACTGGGGGTAGCAATGCCACCGGAGCGTCGCACCGGGCCCTCATACATGCGGCGTGGTGTGGTGGCATGTCCGAAGAGGCGGGACGCGTCTCCGGGGCGTGGGCCCCCCTCACGGACGGCGATGACATGGTAGTAGACGTTCTGCGGTAACGATGCGGCGTCAATATTACTAAATACTCGGAGCGCGATAAAATCATGAGTTTTTTTGCACGACGTGGGCACATGTGCTATAGGAACGATGTTATTTTTTCATAATTTTTGGTGATGGAGAAGTATCCGAAAAATTCCCTCTATGCGGATTGCCCTTCGGGCGTCTACGGCTGAGGCCGGCAGCCTCCGGGGGCTAGCATGCCGCCAAATCTTGCGTAGGCGGCCTCTCACAAGTCTGGAAGTGTTGTGGCGGTTGCAAACGCCCGGCACGTGTGTCCGGGGTGTGCCCCCCTCATGGACGGCGCCGCCGCCGGCACCTGGAGGTGGGAAACGGACGCGTGGGATCTACACGGAGGGGATCTTGCTGTGGGTCTGGCCCGGATGTTGCTCCAAAGTGTTCCTATGGGCTGACCTAACACAACCGGGTGGGGAGGTCCACTGGTCAAAGCCCGTCCGTGCAAAGTCAAAGGGCTAGATCTCGTGGTCAAACGCTACAGGGTTAGGCGGGACGGGGGCACTCGGGGTAGCAATGCCACCGGAGCGTCGCACCGGGCCCTCATGCATGCGGGGTGGTGTGGTGGCATGTCCGAAGAGGCGGGACGCGTCTCCGGGGCGTGGCCCCCACTCACGGACGGCGATGGCACGGTAGTAGACGTTCTGCGGTAACGATGCGGTGTCAATATTACTGAATACTCGGAGCGCGATAAAATCATGAGTTTTTTTGCACGATGTGGGCACATGTGCTATAGGAACGATGGTATTTTTTCATAATTTTTGCTGATGGAGAAGAATCCGAAAAATTCCCTCTACGCGGATTGCCCTTCGCTCGTCTACGGCTGTGGCCGGCGGCCTCCGGGGGCTAGCATGCCGCCAAATCTTGCGTAGGCGGCCTCTCACAAGTCTGGAAGTGTTGTGGCGGTTGCAAACGCCCGGCACGCGTGTCCGGGGTGTGCCCCCCCCTGACAGACGGCGCCTCCACCAGCACCTGGAGGTGGGAAACGGACGCGTGGGGTCTACACGGAGGGGATCTTGCTGTGGGTCTGGCCCGGATGTTGCTCCAAAGTGTTCGTATGGGCTGACCTAACACAACCGGGTGGGGAGGTCCACTGGTCAAAGCCCGTCCGTGCAAAGTCAAAGGGCTAGATCCCGTGGTCAAACGCTACAGGGTTAGGCGGGACGGGGGCACTGGGGGTAGCAATGCCACCGGAGCATCGCGCCGGGCTCTCATACATGCAAGGTGGTGTGGTGGCATGTCCGAAGAGGCGGGACGCGTCTCCGGGGCGTGGCCCCCCCCTCACGGACGGCGATGACATGGTAGTAGACGTTCTGCGGTAACGATGCGGCATCAATATTACTAAATACTCGGAGCGCGATAAAATCATGAGTTTTTTTGCATGACGTGGGCACATGTGCTATAGGAACGATGGTATTTTTTCATAATTTTTGCTGATGGAGAAGAATCCGAAAAATTCCCTCTACCCGGATTGCCCTTCGGGCATCTACGGCTGTGGCCGGCGGCCTCCGGGGGCTAGCATGCCGCCAAATCTTGCGTAGGCGGCCTCTCACAAGTCTGGAAGTGTTGTGGCGGTTGCAAACGCCCGGCACACGTGTCCGGGGTGTGCCCCCCTCACGGACGGCGCCGCCACCGGCACCTGGAGGTGGGAAACGGACGCGTGGGGTCTACACGGAGGGGATCTTGCTGTGGGTCTGGCCCGGATGTTGCTCCAAAGTGTTCGTATGGGCTGACCTAACACAACCGGGTGGGGAGGTCCACTGGTCAAAGCCCGTCCGTGCAAAGTCAAAGGGCTAGATCCCGTGGTCAAACACTACAGGGTTAGGCGGGACGGGGGCACTGGGGGTAGCAATGCCACCGGAGCATCGCACCGGGCTCTCATACATGCAAGGTGGTGTGGTGGCATGTCCGAAGAGGCGGGACGCGTCTCCGGGGCGTGGCCCCCCCTCACGGACGGCGATGACATGGTAGTAGACGTTCTGCGGTAACGATGCGGCATCAATATTACTAAATACTCGGAGCGTGATAAAATCATGAGTTTTTTTGCATGACGTGGGCACATGTGCTATAGGAACGATGGTATTTTTTCATAATTTTTGGTGATGGAGAAGTATCCGAAAATTCCCTCTACCCGGATTGCCCTTCGGGCGTCTACGGCTGTGGCCGGCAGCCTCCGGGGGCTAGCATGCCGCCAAATCTTGCGTAGGCGGCCTCTCACAAGTATGGAAGTGTTGTGGCGGTTGCAAACGCCCGGCACGCGTGTCTGGGGTGTGCCCCCCTCACGGACGGCGCCGCCGCCGGCACCTGGAGGTGGGAAACGGACGCGTGGGGTCTACACGGAGGGGATCTTGCTGTGGGTCTGGCCCGGATGTTGCTCCAAAGTGTTCCTATGGGCTGACCTAACACAACCGGGTGGGGAGGTCCACTGGTCAAAGCCCGTCCGTGCAAAGTCAAAGGGCTAGATCCCGTGGTCAAACGCTACAGGGTTAGGTGGGACGGGGGCACTCGGGGTAGCAATGCCACCGGAGCGTCGCACCGGGCCCTCATACATGCGGGGTGGTGTGGTGGCATATCCGAAGAGGCGGGACGCGTCTCCGGGGCGTGGCCCCCACTCACGGACGGCGATGGCACGGTAGTAGACGTTCTGCGGTAACGATGCGGTGTCAATATTAGTAAATACTCGGAGCGCGATAAAATCATGAGTTTTTTTGCACGATGTGGGCACATGTGCTATAGGAACGATGGTATTTTTTCATAATTTTTGCTGATGGAGAAGAATCCGAAAAATTCCCTCTACGCGGATTGCCCTTTGCTCGTCTACGGCTGTGGCCGACGCCCTCCGGGGGCTAGCATGCCGCCAAATCTTGCGTAGGCGGCCTCTCACAAGTCTGGAAGTGTTGTGGCGGTTGCAAACTCACGGCACGCGTGTCCGGGGTGTGCCCCCCTCACGGACGGCGCCGCCACCGGCACCTGGAGGTGGGAAACGGACGCGTGGGGTCTACACGGAGGGGATCTTGCTGTGGGTCTGGCCCGGATGTTGCTCCAAAGTGTTCCTATGGGCTGACCTAACACAACCGGGTGGGGAGGTCCACTGGTCAAAGCCCGTCCGTGCAAAGTCAAAGGGCTAGATCCCGTGGTCAAACACTACAGGGTTAGGCGGGACGGGGGCACTGGGGGTAGCAATGCCACCGGAGCATCGCACCGGGCTCTCATACATGCAAGGTGGTGTGGTGGCATGTCCGAAGAGGCGGGACGCGTCTCCGGGGCATGGCCCCCCCTCACGGACGGCGATGACATGGTAGTAGACGTTCTGCGGTAACGATGCGGCATCAATATTACTAAATACTCGGAGCGTGATAAAATCATGAGTTTTTTTGCATGACGTGGGCACATGTGCTATAGGAACGATGGTATTTTTTCATAATTTTTGGTGATGGAGAAGTATCCGAAAAATTCCCTCTACCCGGATTGCCCTTCGGGCGTCTACGGCTGTGGCCGGCAGCCTCCGGGGGCTAGCATGCCGCCAAATCTTGCGTAGGCGGCCTCTCACAAGTATGGAAGTGTTGTGGCGGTTGCAAACGCCCGGCACGCGTGTCCGGGGTGTGCCCCCCTCACGGACGGCGCCGCCGCCGGCACCTGGAGGTGGGAAACGGACGCGTGGGGTCTACACGGAGGGGATCTTGCTGTGGGTCTGGCCCGGATGTGGCTCCAAAGTGTTCCTATGGGCTGACCTAACACAACCGGGTGGGGAGGTCCACTGGTCAAAGCCCGTCCGTGCAAAGTCAAAGGGCTAGATCCCGTGGTCAAACGCTACAGGGTTAGGCGGGACAGGGGCACTCGGGGTAGCAATGCCACCGGAGCGTCGCACCGGGCCCTCATGCATGCGGGGTGGTGTGGTGGCATGTCCGAAGAGGCGGGACACGTCTCCGAGGCGTGGCCCCCCCTCACGGACGGCGATGACACGGTAGTAGACGTTCTGCGGTAACGATGCGGTGTCAATATTAATAAATACTCGGAGCGCGATAAAATCATGAGTTTTTTTGCACGATGTGGGCACATGTGCTATAGGAACGATGGTATTTTTTCATAATTTTTGCTGATGGAGAAGAATCCGAAAAATTCCCTCTACGCGGATTGCCCTTCGCTCGTCTACGGCTGTGGCCGGCGGCCTCCGGGGGCTAGCATGCCGCCAAATCTTGCGTAGGCGGCCTCTCACAAGTCTGGAAGTGTTGTGGCGGTTGCAAACGCCCGGCACGCGTGTCCGGGGTGTGCCCCCCCCTGACAGACGGCGCCTCCACCGGCACCTGGAGGTGGGAAACGGACGCGTGGGGTCTACACGGAGGGGATCTTGCTGTGGGTCTGGCCCGGATGTTGCTCCAAAGTGTTCGTATGGGCTGACCTAACACAACCGGGTGGGGAGGTCCACTGGTCAAAGCCCGTCCGTGCAAAGTCAAAGGGCTAGATCCCGTGGTCAAACGCTACAGGGTTAGGCGGGACGGGGGCACTGGGGGTAGCAATGCCACCGGAGCATCGCACCGGGCTCTCATACATGCAAGGTGGTGTGGTGGCATGTCCGAAGAGGCGGGACGCGTCTCCGGGGCGTGGCCCCCCCCTCACGGACGGCGATGACATGGTAGTAGACGTTCTGCGGTAACGATGCGGCATCAATATTACTAAATACTCGGAGCGCGAAAAAATCATGAGTTTTTTTGCATGACGTGGGCACATGTGCTATAGGAACGATGGTATTTTTTCATAATTTTTGCTGATGGAGAAGAATCCGAAAAATTCCCTCTACCCGGATTGCCCTTCGGGCATCTACGGCTGTGGCCGGCGGCCTCCGGGGGCTAGCATGCCGCCAAATCTTGCGTAGGCGGCCTCTCACAAGTCTGGAAGTGTTGTGGCGGTTGCAAACGCCCGGCACACGTGTCCGGGGTGTGCCCCCCTCACGGACGGCGCCGCCACCGGCACCTGGAGGTGGGAAACGGACGCGTGGGGTCTACACGGAGGGGATCTTGCTGTGGGTCTGGCCCGGATGTTGCTCCAAAGTGTTCGTATGGGCTGACCTAACACAACCGGGTGGGGAGGTCCACTGGTCAAAGCCCGTCCGTGCAAAGTCAAAGGGCTAGATCCCGTGGTCAAACACTACAGGGTTAGGCGGGACGGGGGCACTGGGGGTAGCAATGCCACCGGAGCATCGCACCGGGCTCTCATACATGCAAGGTGGTGTGGTGGCATGTCCGAAGAGGCGGGACGCGTCTCCGGGGCGTGGCCCCCCCTCACGGACGGCGATGACATGGTAGTAGACGTTCTACGGTAACGATGCGGCATCAATATTACTAAATACTCGGAGCGTGATAAAATCATGAGTTTTTTTGCATGACGTGGGCACATGTGCTATAGGAACGATGGTATTTTTTCATAATTTTTGGTGATGGAGAAGTATCCGAAAATTCCCTCTACCCGGATTGCCCTTCGGGCGTCTACGGCTGTGGCCGGCAGCCTCCGGGGGCTAGCATGCCGCCAAATCTTGCGTAGGCGGCCTCTCACAAGTATGGAAGTGTTGTGGCGGTTGCAAACGCCCGGCACGCGTGTCCGGGGTGTGCCCCCCTCACGGACGGCGCCGCCGCCGGCACCTGGAGGTGGGAAACGGACGCGTGGGATCTACACGGAGGGGATCTTGCTGTGGGTCTGGCCCGGATGTTGCTCCAAAGTGTTCCTATGGGCTGACCTAACACAACCGGGTGGGGAGGTCCACTGGTCAAAGCCCGTCCGTGCAAAGTCAAAGGGCTAGATCCCGTGGTCAAACGCTACAGGGTTAGGTGGGACGGGGGCACTCGGGGTAGCAATGCCACCGGAGCGTCGCACCGGGCCCTCATACATGCGGGGTGGTGTGGTGGCATGTCCGAAGAGGCGGGACGCGTCTCCGGGGCGTGGCCCCCACTCACGGACGGCGATGGCACGGTAGTAGACGTTCTGCGGTAACGATGCGGTGTCAATATTAGTAAATACTCGGAGCGCGATAAAATCATGAGTTTTTTTGCACGATGTGGGCACATGTGCTATAGGAACGATGGTATTTTTTCATAATTTTTGCTGATGGAGAAGAATCCGAAAAATTCCCTCTACGCGGATTGCCCTTTGCTCGTCTACGGCTGTGGCCGACGCCCTCCGGGGGCTAGCATGCCGCCAAATCTTGCGTAGGCGGCCTCTCACAAGTCTGGAAGTGTTGTGGCGGTTGCAAACTCACGGCACGCGTGTCCGGGGTGTGCCCCCCTCACGGACGGCGCCGCCACCGGCACCTGGAGGTGGGAAACGGACGCGTGGGGTCTACACGGAGGGGATCTTGCTGTGGGTCTGGCCCGGATGTTGCTCCAAAGTGTTCCTATGGGCTGACCTAACACAACCGGGTGGGGAGGTCCACTGGTCAAAGCCCGTCCGTGCAAAGTCAAAGGGCTAGATCCCGTGGTCAAACACTACAGGGTTAGGCGGGACGGGGGCACTGGGGGTAGCAATGCCACCGGAGCATCGCACCGGGCTCTCATACATGCAAGGTGGTGTGGTGGCATGTCCGAAGAGGCGGGACGCGTCTCCGGGGCATGGCCCCCCCTCACGGACGGCGATGACATGGTAGTAGACGTTCTGCGGTAACGATGCGGCATCAATATTACTAAATACTCGGAGCGTGATAAAATCATGAGTTTTTTTGCATGACGTGGGCACATGTGCTATAGGAACGATGGTATTTTTTCATAATTTTTGGTGATGGAGAAGTATCCGAAAAATTCCCTCTACCCGGATTGCCCTTCGGGCGTCTACGGCTGTGGCCGGCAGCCTCCGGGGGCTAGCATGCCGCCAAATCTTGCGTAGGCGGCCTCTCACAAGTATGGAAGTGTTGTGGCGGTTGCAAACGCCCGGCACGCGTGTCCGGGGTGTGCCCCCCTCACGGACGGCGCCGCCGCCGGCACCTGGAGGTGGGAAACGGACGCGTGGGGTCTACACGGAGGGGATCTTGCTGTGGGTCTGGCCCGGATGTTGCTCCAAAGTGTTCCTATGGGCTGACCTAACACAACCGGGTGGGGAGGTCCACTGGTCAAAGCCCGTCCGTGCAAAGTCAAAGGGCTAGATCCCGTGGTCAAACGCTACAGGGTTAGGCGGGACAGGGGCACTCGGGGTAGCAATGCCACGGGAGCGTCGCACCGGGCCCTCATGCATGCGGGGTGGTGTGGTGGCATGTCCGAAGAGGCGGGACACGTCTCCGAGGCGTGGCCCCCCCTCACGGACGGCGATGACACGGTAGTAGACGTTCTGCGGTAACGATGCGGTGTCAATATTAATAAATACTCGGAGCGCGATAAAATCATGAGTTTTTTTGCACGATGTGGGCACATGTGCTATAGGAACGATGGTATTTTTTCATAATTTTTGCTGATGGAGAAGAATCCGAAAAATTCCCTCTACGCGGATTGCCCTTCGCTCGTCTACGGCTGTGGCCGGCGGCCTCCGGGGGCTAGCATGCCGCCAAATCTTGTGTAGGCGGCCTCTCACAAGTCTGGAAGTGTTGTGGCGGTTGCAAACGCCCGGCACGCGTGTCCGGGGTGTGCCCCCCCTGACAGACGGCGCCTCCACCGGCACCTGGAGGTGGGAAACGGACGCGTGGGGTCTACACGGAGGGGATCTTGCTGTGGGTCTGGCCCGGATGTTGCTCCAAAGTGTTCGTATGGGCTGACCTAACACAACCGGGTGGGGAGGTCCACTGGTCAAAGCCCGTCCGTGCAAAGTCAAAGGGCTAGATCCCGTGGTCAAACGCTACAGGGTTAGGCGGGACGGGGGCACTGGGGGTAGCAATGCCACCGGAGCATCGCACCGGGCTCTCATACATGCAAGGTGGTGTGGTGGCATGTCCGAAGAGGCGGGACGCGTCTCCGGGGCGTGGCCCCCCCCTCACGGACGGCGATGACATGGTAGTAGACGTTCTGCGGTAACGATGCGGCATCAATATTACTAAATACTCGGAGCGCGATAAAATCATGAGTTTTTTTGCATGACGTGGGCACATGTGCTATAGGAACGATGGTATTTTTTCATAATTTTTGCTGATGGAGAAGAATCCGAAAAATTCCCTCTACCCGGATTGCCCTTCGGGCATCTACGGCTGTGGCCGGCGGCCTCCGGGGGCTAGCATGCCGCCAAATCTTGCGTAGGCGGCCTCTCACAAGTCTGGAAGTGTTGTGGCGGTTGCAAACGCCCGGCACACGTGTCCGGGGTGTGCCCCCCTCACGGACGGCGCCGCCACCGGCACCTGGAGGTGGGAAACGGACGCGTGGGGTCTACACGGAGGGGATCTTGCTGTGGGTCTGGCCCGGATGTTGCTCCAAAGTGTTCGTATGGGCTGACCTAACACAACCGGGTGGGGAGGTCCACTGGTCAAAGCCCGTCCGTGCAAAGTCAAAGGGCTAGATCCCGTGGTCAAACACTACAGGGTTAGGCGGGACGGGGGCACTGGGGGTAGCAATGCCACCGGAGCATCGCACCGGGCTCTCATACATGCAAGGTGGTGTGGTGGCATGTCCGAAGAGGCGGGACGCGTCTCCGGGGCGTGGCCCCCCCTCACGGACGGCGATGACATGGTAGTAGACGTTCTGCGGTAACGATGCGGCATCAATATTACTAAATACTCGGAGCGTGATAAAATCATGAGTTTTTTTGCATGACGTGGGCACATGTGCTATAGGAACGATGGTATTTTTTCATAATTTTTGGTGATGGAGAAGTATCCGAAAATTCCCTCTACCCGGATTGCCCTTCGGGCGTCTACGGCTGTGGCCGGCAGCCTCCGGGGGCTAGCATGCCGCCAAATCTTGCGTAGGCGGCCTCTCACAAGTATGGAAGTGTTGTGGCGGTTGCAAACGCCCGGCACGCGTGTCCGGGGTGTGCCCCCCTCACGGACGGCGCCGCCGCCGGCACCTGGAGGTGGGAAACGGACGCGTGGGGTCTACACGGAGGGGATCTTGCTGTGGGTCTGGCCCGGATGTTGCTCCAAAGTGTTCCTATGGGCTGACCTAACACAACCGGGTGGGGAGGTCCACTGGTCAAAGCCCGTCCGTGCAAAGTCAAAGGGCTAGATCCCGTGGTTAAACGCTACAGGGTTAGGCGGGACAGGGGCACTCGGGGTAGCAATGCCACCGGAGCGTCGCACCGGGCCCTCATGCATGCGGGGTGGTGTGGTGGCATGTCCGAAGAGGCGGGACACGTCTCCGAGGCGTGGCCCCCCCTCACGGACGGCGATGACACGGTAGTAGACGTTCTGCGGTAACGATGCGGTGTCAATATTAATAAATACTCGGAGCGCGATAAAATCATGAGTTTTTTTGCACGATGTGGGCACATGTGCTATAGGAACGATGGTATTTTTTCATAATTTTTGCTGATGGAGAAGTATCCAAAAAATTCCCTCTACGCGGATTGCCCTTCGCTCGTCTACGGCTGTGGCCGGCGGCCTCCGGGGGCTAGCATGCCGCCAAATCTTGCGTAGGCGGCCTCTCACAAGTCTGGAAGTGTTGTGGCGGTTGCAAACTCACGGCACGCGTGTCCGGGGTGTGCCCCCCTCACGGACGGCGCCGCCGCCGGCACCTGGATGTGGGAAACGGACGCGTGGGGTCTACACGGAGGGGATCTTGCTGTGGGTCTGGCCCGGATGTTGCTCCAAAGTGTTCCTATGGGCTGACCTAACACAACCGGGTGGGGAGGTCCACTGGTCAAAGCCCGTCCGTGCAAAGTCAAAGGGCTAGATCCCGTGGTCAAACGCTACAGGGTTAGGTGGGACGGGGGCACTCGGGGTAGCAATGCCACCGGAGCGTCGCACCGGGCCCTCATACATGCGGGGTGGTGTGGTGGCATGTCCGAAGAGGCGGGACGCGTATCCGGGGCGTGGCCCCCACTCACGGACGGCGATGGCACGGTAGTAGACGTTCTGCGGTAACGATGCGGTGTCAATATTAGTAAATACTCGGAGCGCGATAAAATCATGAGTTTTTTTGCACGATGTGGGCACATGTGCTATAGGAACGATGGTATTTTTTCATAATTTTTGCTGATGGAGAAGAATCCGAAAAATTCCCTCTACGCGGATTGCCCTTTGCTCGTCTACGGCTGTGGCCGACGCCCTCCGGGGGCTAGCATGCCGCCAAATCTTGCGTAGGCGGCCTCTCACAAGTCTGGAAGTGTTGTGGCGGTTGCAAACTCACGGCACGCGTGTCCGGGGTGTGCCCCCCTCACGGACGGCGCCGCCACCGGCACCTGGAGGTGGGAAACGGACGCGTGGGGTCTACACGGAGGGGATCTTGCTGTGGGTCTGGCCCGGATGTTGCTCCAAAGTGTTCCTATGGGCTGACCTAACACAACCGGGTGGGGAGGTCCACTGGTCAAAGCCCGTCCGTGCAAAGTCAAAGGGCTAGATCCCGTGGTCAAACACTACAGGGTTAGGCGGGACGGGGGCACTGGGGGTAGCAATGCCACCGGAGCATCGCACCGGGCTCTCATACATGCAAGGTGGTGTGGTGGCATGTCCGAAGAGGCGGGACGCGTCTCCGGGGCATGGCCCCCCCTCACGGACGGCGATGACATGGTAGTAGACGTTCTGCGGTAACGATGCGGCATCAATATTACTAAATACTCGGAGCGTGATAAAATCATGAGTTTTTTTGCATGACGTGGGCACATGTGCTATAGGAACGATGGTATTTTTTCATAATTTTTGGTGATGGAGAAGTATCCGAAAAATTCCCTCTACCCGGATTGCCCTTCGGGCGTCTACGGCTGTGGCCGGCAGCCTCCGGGGGCTAGCATGCCGCCAAATCTTGCGTAGGCGGCCTCTCACAAGTATGGAAGTGTTGTGGCGGTTGCAAACGCCCGGCACGCGTGTCCGGGGTGTGCCCCCCTCACGGACGGCGCCGCCGCCGGCACCTGGAGGTGGGAAACGGACGCGTAGGGTCTACACGGAGGGGATCTTGCTGTGGGTCTGGCCCGGATGTTGCTCCAAAGTGTTCCTATGGGCTGACCTAGCACAACCGGGTGGGGAGGTCCACTGGTCAAAGCCCGTCCGTGCAAAGTCAAAGGGCTAGATCCCGTGGTCAAACGCTACAGGGTTAGGCGGGACGGGGGCACTCGGGGTAGCAATGCCACCGGAGCATCGCACCGGGCTCTCATACATGCAAGGTGGTGTGGTGGCATGTCCGAAGAGGCGGGACGCGTCTCCGGGGCGTGGCCCCCCCCTCACGGACGGCGATGACATGGTAGTAGACGTTCTGCGGTAACGATGCGGCATCAATATTACTAAATACTCGGAGCGCGATAAAATCATGAGTTTTTTTGCATGACGTGGGCACATGTGCTATAGGAACGATGGTATTTTTTCATAATTTTTGCTGATGGAGAAGAATCCGAAAAATTCCCTCTACCCGGATTGCCCTTCGGGCATCTACGGCTGTGGCCGGCGGCCTCCGGGGGCTAGCATGCCGCCAAATCTTGCGTAGGCGGCCTCTCACAAGTCTGGAAGTGTTGTGGCGGTTGCAAACGCCCGGCACACGTGTCCGGGGTGTGCCCCCCTCACGGACGGCGCCGCCACCGGCACCTGGAGGTGGGAAACGGACGCGTGGGGTCTACACGGAGGGGATCTTGCTGTGGGTCTGGCCCGGATGTTGCTCCAAAGTGTTCGTATGGGCTGACCTAACACAACCGGGTGGGGAGGTCCACTGGTCAAAGCCCGTCCGTGCAAAGTCAAAGGGCTAGATCCCGTGGTCAAACACTACAGGGTTAGGCGGGACGGGGGCACTGGGGGTAGCAATGCCACCGGAGCATCGCACCGGGCTCTCATACATGCAAGGTGGTGTGGTGGCATGTCCGAAGAGGCGGGACGCGTCTCCGGGGCGTGGCCCCCCCTCACGGACGGCGATGACATGGTAGTAGACGTTCTGCGGTAACGATGCGGCATCAATATTACTAAATACTCGGAGCGTGATAAAATCATGAGTTTTTTTGCATGACGTGGGCACATGTGCTATAGGAACGATGGTATTTTTTCATAATTTTTGGTGATGGAGAAGTATCCGAAAATTCCCTCTACCCGGATTGCCCTTCGGGCGTCTACGGCTGTGGCCGGCAGCCTCCGGGGGCTAGCATGCCGCCAAATCTTGCGTAGGCGGCCTCTCACAAGTATGGAAGTGTTGTGGCGGTTGCAAACGCCCGGCACGCGTGTCCGGGGTGTGCCCCCCTCACGGACGGCGCCGCCGCCGGCACCTGGAGGTGGGAAACGGACGCGTGGGGTCTACACGGAGGGGATCTTGCTGTGGGTCTGGCCCGGATGTTGCTCCAAAGTGTTCCTATGGGCTGACCTAACACAACCGGGTGGGGAGGTCCACTGGTCAAAGCCCGTCCGTGCAAAGTCAAAGGGCTAGATCCCGTGGTTAAACGCTACAGGGTTAGGCGGGACAGGGGCACTCGGGGTAGCAATGCCACCGGAGCGTCGCACCGGGCCCTCATGCATGCGGGGTGGTGTGGTGGCATGTCCGAAGAGGCGGGACACGTCTTCGAGGCGTGGCCCCCCCTCACGGACGGCGATGACACGGTAGTAGACGTTCTGCGGTAACGATGCGGTGTCAATATTAATAAATACTCGGAGCGCGATAAAATCATGAGTTTTTTTGCACGATGTGGGCACATGTGCTATAGGAACGATGGTATTTTTTCATAATTTTTGCTGATGGAGAAGTATCCAAAAAATTCCCTCTACGCGGATTGCCCTTCGCTCGTCTACGGTTGTGGCCGGCGGCCTCCGGGGGCTAGCATGCCGCCAAATCTTGCGTAGGCGGCCTCTCACAAGTCTGGAAGTGTTGTGGCGGTTGCAAACTCACGGCACGCGTGTCCGGGGTGTGCCCCCCTCACGGACGGCGCCGCCGCCGGCACCTGCATGTGGGAAACGGACGCGTGGGGTCTACACGGAGGGGATCTTGCTGTGGGTCTGGCCCGGATGTTGCTCCAAAGTGTTCGTATGGGCTGACCTAACACAACCGGGTGGGGAGGTCCACTGGTCAAAGCCCGTCCGTGCAAAGTCAAAGGGCTAGATCCCGTGGTCAAACGCTACAGGGTTAGGTGGGACGGGGGCACTCGGGGTAGCAATGCCACCGGAGCGTCGCACCGGGCCCTCATACATGCGGGGTGGTGTGGTGGCATGTCCGAAGAGGCGGGACGCGTATCCGGGGCGTGGCCCCCACTCACGGACGGCGATGGCACGGTAGTAGACGTTCTGCGGTAACGATGCGGTGTCAATATTAGTAAATACTCGGAGCGCGATAAAATCATGAGTTTTTTTGCACGATGTGGGCACATGTGCTATAGGAACGATGGTATTTTTTCATAATTTTTGCTGATGGAGAAGAATCCGAAAAATTCCCTCTACGCGGATTGCCCTTTGCTCGTCTACGGCTGTGGCCGACGCCCTCCGGGGGCTAGCATGCCGCCAAATCTTGCGTAGGCGGCCTCTCACAAGTCTGGAAGTGTTGTGGCGGTTGCAAACTCACGGCACGCGTGTCCGGGGTGTGCCCCCCTCACGGACGGCGCCGCCACCGGCACCTGGAGGTGGGAAACGGACGCGTGGGGTCTACACGGAGGGGATCTTGCTGTGGGTCTGGCCCGGATGTTGCTCCAAAGTGTTCCTATGGGCTGACCTAACACAACCGGGTGGGGAGGTCCACTGGTCAAAGCCCGTCCGTGCAAAGTCAAAGGGCTAGATCCCGTGGTCAAACACTACAGGGTTAGGCGGGACGGGGGCACTGGGGGTAGCAATGCCACCGGAGCATCGCACCGGGCTCTCATACATGCAAGGTGGTGTGGTGGCATGTCCGAAGAGGCGGGACGCGTCTCCGGGGCGTGGCCCCCCCTCACGGACGGCGATGACATGGTAGTAGACGTTCTGCGGTAACGATGCGGCATCAATATTACTAAATACTCGGAGCGTGATAAAATCATGAGTTTTTTTGCATGACGTGGGCACATGTGCTATAGGAACGATGGTATTTTTTCATAATTTTTGGTGATGGAGAAGTATCCGAAAATTCCCTCTACCCGGATTGCCCTTCGGGCGTCTACGGCTGTGGCCGGCAGCCTCCGGGGGCTAGCATGCCGCCAAATCTTGCGTAGGCGGCCTCTCACAAGTATGGAAGTGTTGTGGCGGTTGCAAACGCCCGGCACGCGTGTCCGGGGTGTGCCCCCCTCACGGACGGCGCCGCCGCCGGCACCTGGAGGTGGGAAACGGACGCGTGGGGTCTACACGGAGGGGATCTTGCTGTGGGTCTGGCCCGGATGTTGCTCCAAAGTGTTCCTATGGGCTGACCTAACACAACCGGGTGGGGAGGTCCACTGGTCAAAGCCCGTCCGTGCAAAGTCAAAGGGCTAGATCCCGTGGTTAAACGCTACAGGGTTAGGCGGGACAGGGGCACTCGGGGTAGCAATGCCACCGGAGCGTCGCACCGGGCCCTCATGCATGCGGGGTGGTGTGGTGGCATGTCCGAAGAGGCGGGACACGTCTCCGAGGCGTGGCCCCCCCTCACGGACGGCGATGACACGGTAGTAGACGTTCTGCGGTAACGATGCGGTGTCAATATTAATAAATACTCGGAGCGCGATAAAATCATGAGTTTTTTTGCACGATGTGGGCACATGTGCTATAGGAACGATGGTATTTTTTCATAATTTTTGCTGATGGAGAAGTATCCAAAAAATTCCCTCTACGCGGATTGCCCTTCGCTCGTCTACGGCTGTGGCCGGCGGCCTCCGGGGGCTAGCATGCCGCCAAATCTTGCGTAGGCGGCCTCTCACAAGTCTGGAAGTGTTGTGGCGGTTGCAAACTCACGGCACGCGTGTCCGGGGTGTGCCCCCCTCACGGACGGCGCCGCCGCCGGCACCTGGATGTGGGAAACGGACGCGTGGGGTCTACACGGAGGGGATCTTGCTGTGGGTCTGGCCCGGATGTTGCTCCAAAGTGTTCCTATGGGCTGACCTAACACAACCGGGTGGGGAGGTCCACTGGTCAAAGCCCGTCCGTGCAAAGTCAAAGGGCTAGATCCCGTGGTCAAACGCTACAGGGTTAGGTGGGACGGGGGCACTCGGGGTAGCAATGCCACCGGAGCGTCGCACCGGGCCCTCATACATGCGGGGTGGTGTGGTGGCATGTCCGAAGAGGCGGGACGCGTATCCGGGGCGTGGCCCCCACTCACGGACGGCGATGGCACGGTAGTAGACGTTCTGCGGTAACGATGCGGTGTCAATATTAGTAAATACTCGGAGCGCGATAAAATCATGAGTTTTTTTGCACGATGTGGGCACATGTGCTATAGGAACGATGGTATTTTTTCATAATTTTTGCTGATGGAGAAGAATCCGAAAAATTCCCTCTACGCGGATTGCCCTTTGCTCGTCTACGGCTGTGGCCGACGCCCTCCGGGGGCTAGCATGCCGCCAAATCTTGCGTAGGCGGCCTCTCACAAGTCTGGAAGTGTTGTGGCGGTTGCAAACTCACGGCACGCGTGTCCGGGGTGTGCCCCCCTCACGGACGGCGCCGCCACCGGCACCTGGAGGTGGGAAACGGACGCGTGGGGTCTACACGGAGGGGATCTTGCTGTGGGTCTGGCCCGGATGTTGCTCCAAAGTGTTCCTATGGGCTGACCTAACACAACCGGGTGGGGAGGTCCACTGGTCAAAGCCCGTCCGTGCAAAGTCAAAGGGCTAGATCCCGTGGTCAAACACTACAGGGTTAGGCGGGACGGGGGCACTGGGGGTAGCAATGCCACCGGAGCATCGCACCGGGCTCTCATACATGCAAGGTGGTGTGGTGGCATGTCCGAAGAGGCGGGACGCGTCTCCGGGGCATGGCCCCCCCTCACGGACGGCGATGACATGGTAGTAGACGTTCTGCGGTAACGATGCGGCATCAATATTACTAAATACTCGGAGCGTGATAAAATCATGAGTTTTTTTGCATGACGTGGGCACATGTGCTATAGGAACGATGGTATTTTTTCATAATTTTTGGTGATGGAGAAGTATCCGAAAAATTCCCTCTACCCGGATTGCCCTTCGGGCGTCTACGGCTGTGGCCGGCAGCCTCCGGGGGCTAGCATGCCGCCAAATCTTGCGTAGGCGGCCTCTCACAAGTATGGAAGTGTTGTGGCGGTTGCAAACGCCCGGCACGCGTGTCCGGGGTGTGCCCCCCTCACGGACGGCGCCGCCGCCGGCACCTGGAGGTGGGAAACGGACGCGTGGGGTCTACACGGAGGGGATCTTGCTGTGGGTCTGGCCCGGATGTTGCTCCAAAGTGTTCCTATGGGCTGACCTAACACAACCGGGTGGGGAGGTCCACTGGTCAAAGCCCGTCCGTGCAAAGTCAAAGGGCTAGATCCCGTGGTCAAACGCTACAGGGTTAGGCGGGACAGGGGCACTCGGGGTAGCAATGCCACCGGAGCGTCGCACCGGGCCCTCATGCATGCGGGGTGGTGTGGTGGCATGTCCGAAGAGGCGGGACACGTCTCCGAGGCGTGGCCCCCCCTCACGGACGGCGATGACACGGTAGTAGACGTTCTGCGGTAACGATGCGGTGTCAATATTAATAAATACTCGGAGCACGATAAAATCATGAGTTTTTTTGCACGATGTGGGCACATGTGCTATAGGAACGATGGTATTTTTTCATAATTTTTGCTGATGGAGAAGTATCCAAAAAATTCCCTCTACGCGGATTGCCCTTCGCTCGTCTACGGCTGTGGCCGGCGGCCTCCGGGGGCTAGCATGCCGCCAAATCTTGCGTAGGCGGCCTCTCACAAGTCTGGAAGTGTTGTGGCGGTTGCAAACTCACGGCACGCGTGTCCGGGGTGTGCCCCCCTCACGGACGGCGCCGCCGCCGGCACCTGGATGTGGGAAACGGATGCGTGGGGTCTACACGGAGGGGATCTTGCTGTGGGTCTGGCCCGGATGTTGCTCCAAAGTGTTCCTATGGGCTGACCTAACACAACCGGGTGGGGAGGTCCACTGGTCAAAGCCCGTCCGTGCAAAGTCAAAGGGCTAGATCCCGTGGTCAAACGCTACAGGGTTAGGTGGGACGGGGGCACTCGGGGTAGCAATGCCACCGGAGCGTCGCACCGGGCCCTCATACATGCGGGGTGGTGTGGTGGCATGTCCGAAGAGGCGGGACGCGTCTCCGGGGCGTGGCCCCCACTCACGGACGGCGATGGCACGGTAGTAGACGTTCTGCGGTAACGATGCGGTGTCAATATTAGTAAATACTCGGAGCGCGATAAAATCATGAGTTTTTTTGCACGATGTGGGCACATGTGCTATAGGAACGATGGTATTTTTTCATAATTTTTGCTGATGGAGAAGAATCCGAAAAATTCCCTCTACGCGGATTGCCCTTTGCTCGTCTACGGCTGTGGCCGACGCCCTCCGGGGGCTAGCATGCCGCCAAATCTTGCGTAGGCGGCCTCTCACAAGTCTGGAAGTGTTGTGGCGGTTGCAAACTCACGGCACGCGTGTCCGGGGTGTGCCCCCCTCACGGACGGCGCCGCCACCGGCACCTGGAGGTGGGAAACGGACGCGTGGGGTCTACACGGAGGGGATCTTGCTGTGGGTCTGGCCCGGATGTTGCTCCAAAGTGTTCCTATGGGCTGACCTAACACAACCGGGTGGGGAGGTCCACTGGTCAAAGCCCGTCCGTGCAAAGTCAAAGGGCTAGATCCCGTGGTCAAACGCTACAGGGTTAGGCGGGACGGGGGCACTGGGGGTAGCAATGCCACCGGAGCGTCGCACCGGGCCCTCATACATGCGGGGTGGTGTGGTGGCATGTCCGAAGAGGCGAGACGCGTCTCCGGGGCGTGGCCCCCCCTCACGGACGGCGATGACACGGTAGTAGACGTTCTGCGGTAACGATGCGGTGTCAATATTACTAAATACTCGGAGCGCGATAAAATCATGAGTTTTTTTGCACGATGTGGGCACATGTGCTATAGGAACGATGGTATTTTTTCATAATTTTTGCTGATGGAGAAGTATCCGAAAAATTCCCTCTACGCGGATTGCCCTTCGCTCGTCTACGGTTGTGGCCGGCGGCCTCCGGGGGCTAGCATGCCGCCAAATCTTGCATAGGCGGCCTCTCACAAGTCTGGAAGTGTTGTGGCGGTTGCAAACTCACGGCACGCGTGTCCGGGGTGTGCCCCCCACACGGACGGCGCCGCCGCCGGCACCTGGAGGTGGGAAACGGACGCGTGGGGTCTACACGGAGGGGATCTTGCTGTGGGTCTGGCCCGGATGTTGCTCCAAAGTGTTCCTATGGGCTGACCTAACACAACCGGGTGGGGAGGTCCACTAGTCAAAGCCCGTCCGTGCAAAGTCAAAGGGCTAGATCTCGTGGTCAAACGCTACAGGGTTAGGCGGGACGGGGGCACTGGGTGTAGCAATGCCACCGGAGCGTCGCACCGGGCCCTCATACATGCGGGGTGGTGTGGTGGCATGTCCGAAGAGGCGGGACGCGTCTCCGGGGCGTGGCCCCCACTCACGGACGGCGATGGCACGGTAGTAGACGTTCTGCGGTAACGATGCGGTGTCAATATTACTAAATACTCGGAGCGCGATAAAATCATGAGTTTTTTTACACGATGTGGGCACATGTGCTATAGGAACGATGGTATTTTTTCATAATTTTTGCTGATGGAGAAGAATCCGAAAAATTCCCTCTACGCGGATTGCCCTTTGCTCGTCTACGGCTGTGGCCGGCGCCCTCCGGGGGCTAGCATGCCGCCAAATCTTGCGTAGGCGGCCTCTCACAAGTCTGGAAGTGTTGTGGCGGTTGCAAACTCACGGCACGCGTGTCCGGGGTGTGCCCCCCTCACGGACGGCGCCGCCGCCGGCACCTGGAGGTGGGAAACGGACGCGTGGGGTCTACACGGAGGGGATCTTGCTGTGGGTCTGGCCCGGATGTTGCTCCAAAGTGTTCCTATGGGCTGACCTAACACAACCGGGTGGGGAGGTCCACTGGTCAAAGCCCGTCCGTGCAAAGTCAAAGGGCTAGATCCCGTGGTCAAACGCTACAGGGTTAGGCGGGACGGGGGCACTGGGGTAGCAATGCCACCGGAGCGTCGCACCGGGCCCTCATACATGCGGGGTGGTGTGGTGGCATGTCCGAAGAGGCGAGACGCGTCTCCGGGGCGTGGCCCCCCCTCACGTACGGCGATGACACGGTAGTAGACGTTCTGCGGTAACGATGCGGTGTCAATATTACTAAATACTCGGAGCGCGATAAAATCATGAGTTTTTTTGCATGATGTGGGCACATGTGCTATAGGAACGATGGTATTTTTTCATAATTTTTGCTGATGGAGAAGTATCCGAAAAATTCCCTCTACGCGGATTGCCCTTCGCTCGTCTACGGTTGTGGCCGGCGGCCTCCGGGGGCTAGCATGCCGCCAAATCTTGCATAGGCGGCCTCTCACAAGTCTGGAAGTGTTGTGGCGGTTGCAAACTCACAGCACGCGTGTCCGGGGTGTGCCCCCCTCACGGACGGCGCCGCCGCCGGCACCTGGAGGTGGGAAACGGACGCGTGGGGTCTACACGGAGGGGATCTTGCTGTGGGTCTGGCCCGGATGTTGCTCCAAAGTGTTCCTATGGGCTGACCTAACACAACCGGGTGGGGAGGTCCACTGGTCAAAGCCCGTCCGTGCAAAGTCAAAGGGCTAGATCTCGTGGTCAAACGCTACAGGGTTAGGCGGGACGGGGGCACTGGGGGTAGCAATGCCACCGGAGCGTCGCACCGGGCCCTCATACATGCGGGGTGGTGTGGTGGCATGTCCGAAGAGGCGGGACGCGTCTCCGGGGCGTGGGCCCCCCTCACGGACGGCGATGACATGGTAGTAGACGTTCTGCGGTAACGATGCGGCGTCAATATTACTAAATACTCGGAGCGCGATAAAATCATGAGTTTTTTTGCACGACGTGGGCACATGTGCTATAGGAACGATGGTATTTGTTCATAATTTTTGGTGATGGAGAAGTATCCGAAAAATTCCCTCCACGCGGATTGCCCTTCACGCGTCTACGGCTGTGGCCGGCAGCCTCCGGGGGCTAGCATGCCGCCAAATCTTGCGTAGGCGGCCTCTCACAAGTCTGGAAGTGTTGTGGCGGTTGCAAACGCCCGGCACGCGTGTCCGGGTGTGTGCCTCCCCTCACGGACGGCGCCGCCGCCGGCACCTAGAGGGGGGAAACGGACGCGTGGTGTCTACACGGAGGGGATCTTGCTGTGGGTCTGGCCCGGATGTTGCTCCAAAGTGTTCCTATGGGCTGACCTAACACAACCGGGTGGGGAGGTCCACTGGTCAAAGCCCGTCCGTGCAAAGTCAAAGGGCTAGATCCCGTGGTCAAACGCTACAGGGTTAGGCGGGGCGGGGGCACTGGGGGTAGCATGCCGCCAAATCTTGCGTAGGCGGCCTCTCACAAGTATGGAAGTGTTGTGGCGGTTGCGTGGGTCCGGCCCGGATGTTGCTCCAAAGTGTTCCTATGGGCTGACCTAACACAACCGGGTGGGGAGGTCCACTGGTCAAAGCCCGTCCGTGCAAAGTCAAAGGGCTAGATCCCGTGGTCAAACGCTACAGGGTTAGGTGGGACGGGGGCACTCGGGGTAGCAATGCCACCGGAGCGTCGCACCGGGCCCTCATACATGCGGGGTGGTGTGGTGGCATGTCCGAAGAGGCGGGACGCGTCTCCGGGGCGTGGCCCCCACTCACGGACGGCGATGGCACGGTAGTAGACGTTCTGCGGTAACGATGCGGTGTCAATATTAGTAAATACTCGGAGCGCGATAAAATCATGAGTTTTTTTGCACGATGTGGGCACATGTGCTATAGGAACGATGGTATTTTTTCATAATTTTTGCTGATGGAGAAGAATCCGAAAAATTCCCTCTACGCGGATTGCCCTTTGCTCGTCTACGGCTGTGGCCGACGCCCTCCGGGGGCTAGCATGCCGCCAAATCTTGCGTAGGCGGCCTCTCACAAGTCTGGAAGTGTTGTGGCGGTTGCAAACTCACGGCACGCGTGTCCGGGGTGTGCCCCCCTCACGGACGGCGCCGCCACCGGCACCTGGAGGTGGGAAACGGACGCGTGGGGTCTACACGGAGGGGATCTTGCTGTGGGTCTGGCCCGGATGTTGCTCCAAAGTGTTCCTATGGGCTGACCTAACACAACCGGGTGGGGAGGTCCACTGGTCAAAGCCCGTCCGTGCAAAGTCAAAGGGCTAGATCCCGTGGTCAAACGCTACAGGGTTAGGCGGGACGGGGGCACTGGGGGTAGCAATGCCACCGGAGCGTCGCACCGGGCCCTCATACATGCGGGGTGGTGTGGTGGCATGTCCGAAGAGGCGAGACGCGTCTCCGGGGCGTGGCCCCCCCTCACGGACGGCGATGACACGGTAGTAGACGTTCTGCGGTAACGATGCGGTGTCAATATTACTAAATACTCGGAGCGCGATAAAATCATGAGTTTTTTTGCACGATGTGGGCACATGTGCTATAGGAACGATGGTATTTTTTCATAATTTTTGCTGATGGAGAAGTATCCGAAAAATTCCCTCTACGCGGATTGCCCTTCGCTCGTCTACGGTTGTGGCCGGCGGCCTCCGGGGGCTAGCATGCCGCCAAATCTTGCATAGGCGGCCTCTCACAAGTCTGGAAGTGTTGTGGCGGTTGCAAACTCACGGCACGCGTGTCCGGGGTGTGCCCCCCACACGGACGGCGCCGCCGCCGGCACCTGGAGGTGGGAAACGGACGCGTGGGGTCTACACGGAGGGGATCTTGCTGTGGGTCTGGCCCGGATGTTGCTCCAAAGTGTTCCTATGGGCTGACCTAACACAACCGGGTGGGGAGGTCCACTAGTCAAAGCCCGTCCGTGCAAAGTCAAAGGGCTAGATCTCGTGGTCAAACGCTACAGGGTTAGGCGGGACGGGGGCACTGGGGGTAGCAATGCCACCGGAGCGTCGCACCGGGCCCTCATACATGCGGGGTGGTGTGGTGGCATGTCCGAAGAGGCGGGACGCGTCTCCGGGGCGTGGCCCCCACTCACGGACGGCGATGGCACGGTAGTAGACGTTCTGCGGTAACGATGCGGTGTCAATATTACTAAATACTCGGAGCGCGATAAAATCATGAGTTTTTTTACACGATGTGGGCACATGTGCTATAGGAACGATGGTATTTTTTCATAATTTTTGCTGATGGAGAAGAATCCGAAAAATTCCCTCTACGCGGATTGCCCTTTGCTCGTCTACGGCTGTGGCCGGCGCCCTCCGGGGGCTAGCATGCCGCCAAATCTTGCGTAGGCGGCCTCTCACAAGTCTGGAAGTGTTGTGGCGGTTGCAAACTCACGGCACGCGTGTCCGGGGTGTGCCCCCCTCACGGACGGCGCCGCCGCCGGCACCTGGAGGTGGGAAACGGACGCGTGGGGTCTACACGGAGGGGATCTTGCTGTGGGTCTGGCCCGGATGTTGCTCCAAAGTGTTCCTATGGGCTGACCTAACACAACCGGGTGGGGAGGTCCACTGGTCAAAGCCCGTCCGTGCAAAGTCAAAGGGCTAGATCCCGTGGTCAAACGCTACAGGGTTAGGCGGGACGGGGGCACTGGGGTAGCAATGCCACCGGAGCGTCGCACCGGGCCCTCATACATGCGGGGTGGTGTGGTGGCATGTCCGAAGAGGCGAGACGCGTCTCCGGGGCGTGGCCCCCCCTCACGTACGGCGATGACACGGTAGTAGACGTTCTGCGGTAACGATGCGGTGTCAATATTACTAAATACTCGGAGCGCGATAAAATCATGAGTTTTTTTGCATGATGTGGGCACATGTGCTATAGGAACGATGGTATTTTTTCATAATTTTTGCTGATGGAGAAGTATCCGAAAAATTCCCTCTACGCGGATTGCCCTTCGCTCGTCTACGGTTGTGGCCGGCGGCCTCCGGGGGCTAGCATGCCGCCAAATCTTGCATAGGCGGCCTCTCACAAGTCTGGAAGTGTTGTGGCGGTTGCAAACTCACAGCACGCGTGTCCGGGGTGTGCCCCCCTCACGGACGGCGCCGCCGCCGGCACCTGGAGGTGGGAAACGGACGCGTGGGGTCTACACGGAGGGGATCTTGCTGTGGGTCTGGCCCGGATGTTGCTCCAAAGTGTTCCTATGGGCTGACCTAACACAACCGGGTGGGGAGGTCCACTGGTCAAAGCCCGTCCGTGCAAAGTCAAAGGGCTAGATCTCGTGGTCAAACGCTACAGGGTTAGGCGGGACGGGGGCACTGGGGGTAGCAATGCCACCGGAGCGTCGCACCGGGCCCTCATACATGCGGGGTGGTGTGGTGGCATGTCCGAAGAGGCGGGACGCGTCTCCGGGGCGTGGGCCCCCCTCACGGACGGCGATGACATGGTAGTAGACGTTCTGCGGTAACGATGCGGCGTCAATATTACTAAATACTCGGAGCGCGATAAAATCATGAGTTTTTTTGCACGACGTGGGCACATGTGCTATAGGAACGATGGTATTTGTTCATAATTTTTGGTGATGGAGAAGTATCCGAAAAATTCCCTCCACGCGGATTGCCCTTCACGCGTCTACGGCTGTGGCCGGCAGCCTCCGGGGGCTAGCATGCCGCCAAATCTTGCGTAGGCGGCCTCTCACAAGTCTGGAAGTGTTGTGGCGGTTGCAAACGCCCGGCACGCGTGTCCGGGTGTGTGCCTCCCCTCACGGACGGCGCCGCCGCCGGCACCTAGAGGGGGGAAACGGACGCGTGGTGTCTACACGGAGGGGATCTTGCTGTGGGTCTGGCCCGGATGTTGCTCCAAAGTGTTCCTATGGGCTGACCTAACACAACCGGGTGGGGAGGTCCACTGGTCAAAGCCCGTCCGTGCAAAGTCAAAGGGCTAGATCCCGTGGTCAAACGCTACAGGGTTAGGCGGGGCGGGGGCACTGGGGGTAGCATGCCGCCAAATCTTGCGTAGGCGGCCTCTCACAAGTATGGAAGTGTTGTGGCGGTTGCGTGGGTCCGGCCCGGATGTTGCTCCAAAGTGTTCCTATGGGCTGACCTAACACAACCGGGTGGGGAGGTCCACTGGTCAAAGCCCGTCCGTGCAAAGTCAAAGGGCTAGATCCCGTGGTCAAACGCTACAGGGTTAGGCAGGACGGGGGCACTGGGGGTAGCAATGCCACCGGAGCGTCGCCCCGGGCCCTCATACATGCGGGGTGGTGTGGTGGCATGTCCGAAGAGGCGGGACGCGTCTCCGGGGCGTGGCCCCCCCTCACGGACGGCGATGACACGGTAGTAGACGTTCTGCGGTAACGATGCGGCGTCAATATTACTAAATACTCAGAGCGCGATAAAATCATGACTTTTTTTGCACGACGTGGGCACATGTGCTATAGGAATGATGATATTTTTTCATAATTTTTGGTGATGGAGAAGTATCCGAAAAATTCCCTCTACGCGGATTGCCCTTCGGGCGTCTACGGCTATGGCCGGCAGCCTCCGGGGGCTAGCATGCCGCCAAATCTTGCGTAGGCGGCCTCTCACAAGTCTGGAAGTGTTGTGGCGGTTGCAAACGCCCGACACGCGTGTCTGGGGTGTGCCCCCCCTCACGGACGGCGCCGCCGCCGGCACCTGGAGGTGGGAAACGGACGTGTGGGGTCTACACGGAGGGGATCTTGCTGTGGGTCTGGCCCGGATGTTGCTCCAAAGTGTTCCTATGGGCTGACCTAACACAAACGGGTGGGCAAGTCCACTGGTCAAAGCCCGTCCATGAAAAGTCAAAGGGCTAGATCCCGTGGTCAAACGCTACAGGGTTAGGCGGGACGGGGACACTGGGGGTAGCAATGCCACCGGAGCGTCGCACCGGGCCCTCATACATGCGGGGTGGTGTGGTGGCATGTCCGAAGAGGCGGGACGCGTCTCCGGGGCGTGGGCCCCCCTCACGGACGGCGATGACATGGTAGTAGACGTTCTGCGATAACGATGCGGTGTCAATATTACTAAATACTCGGAGCGCGATAAAATCATGAGTTTTTTTGCACGATGTGGGCACATGTGCTATAGGAACGATGGTATTTTTTCATAATTTTTGCTGATGGAGAAGTATCCGAAAAATTCCCTCTACGCGGATTGCCCTTCGCTCGTCTACGGTTGTGGCCGGCGGCCTCCGAGGGCTAGCATGCCGCCAAATCTTGCATAGGCGGCCTCTCACAAGTCTGGAAGTGTTGTGGCGGTTGCAAACTCACGGCACGCGTGTCCGTGGTGTGCCCCCCTCACGGACGGCGCCGCCGCCGGCACCTGGAGGTGGGAAACGGACGCGTGGGGTCTACACGGAGGGGATCTTGCTGTGGGTCTGGCCCGGATGTTGCTCCAAAGTGTTCCTATGGGCTGACCTAACACAACCGGGTGGGGAGGTCCACTAGTCAAAGCCCGTCCGTGCAAAGTCAAAGGGCTAGATCTCGTGGTCAAACGCTACAGGGTTAGGCGGGACGGGGGCACTGGGGGTAGCAATGCCACCGGAGCGTCGCACCGGGCCCACATACATGCGGGGTGGTGTGGTGGCATGTCCGAAGAGGCGGGACGCGTCTCCGGGGCGTGGCCCCCACTCACGGACGGCGATGGCACGGTAGTAGACGTTCTGCGGTAACGATGCGGTGTCAATATTACTAAATACTCGGAGCGCGATAAAATCATGAGTTTTTTTGCACGATGTGGGCACATGTGCTATAGGAACGATGGTATTTTTTCATAATTTTTGCTGATGGAGAAGAATCCGAAAAATTCCCTCTACGCAGATTGCCCTTTGCTCGTCTACGGCTGTGGCCGGCGCCCTCCGGGGGCTAGCATGCCGCCAAATCTTGCGTAGGCGGCCTCTCACAAGTCTGGAAGTGTTGTGGCGGTTGCAAACTCACGGCACGCGTGTCCGGGGTGTGCCCCCCTCACGGACGGCGCCGCCGCCGGCACCTGGAGGTGGGAAACGGACGCGTGGGGTCTACACGGAGGGGATCTTGCTGTGGGTCTGGCCCGGATGTTGCTCCAAAGTGTTCCTATGGGCTGACCTAACACAACCGGGTGGGGAGGTCCACTGGTCAAAGCCCGTCCGTGCAAAGTCAAAGGGCTAGATCCCGTGGTCAAACGCTACAGGGTTAGGCGGGACGGGGGCACTGGGGGTAGCAATGCCACCGGAGCGTCGCACCGGGCCCTCATACATGCGGGGTGGTGTGGTGGCATGTCCGAAGAGGCGAGACGCGTCTCCGGGGCGTGGCCCCCCCTCACGGACGGCGATGACACGGTAGTAGACGTTCTGCGGTAACGATGCGGTGTCAATATTACTAAATACTCGGAGCGCGATAAAATCATGAGTTTTTTTGCACGATGTGGGCACATGTGCTATAGGAACGATGGTATTTCTTCATAATTTTTGCTGATGGAGAAGTATCCGAAAAATTCCCTCTACGCGGATTGCCCTTCGCTCGTCTACGGTTGTGGCCGGCGGCCTCCGGGGTCTAGCATGCCGCCAAATCTTGCATAGGCGGCCTCTCACAAGTCTGGAAGTGTTGTGGCGGTTGCAAACTCACGGCACGCGTGTCCGGGGTGTGCCCCCCTCACGGACGGCGCCGCCGCCGGCACCTGGAGGTGGGAAACGGACGCGTGGGGTCTACACGGAGGGGATCTTGCTGTGGGTCTGGCCCGGATGTTGCTCCAAAGTGTTCCTATGGGCTGACCTAACACAACCGGGTGGGGAGGTCCACTAGTCAAAGCCCGTCCGTGCAAAGTCAAAGGGCTAGATCTCGTGGTCAAACGCTACAGGGTTAGGCGGGACGGGGGCACTGGGGGTAGCAATGCCACCGGAGCGTCGCACCGGGCCCTCATACATGCGGGGTGGTGTGGTGGCATGTCCGAAGAGGCGAGACGCGTCTCCGGGGCGTGGCCCCCCCTCACGGACGGCGATGACATGGTAGTAGACGTTCTGCGGTAACGATGCGGCGTCAATATTACTAAATACTCGGAGCGCGATAAAATCATGAGTTTTTTTGCACGACGTGGGCACATGTGCTATAGGAACGATGGTATTTGTTCATAATTTTTGGTGATGGAGAAGTATCCGAAAAATTCCCTCCACGCGGATTGCCCTTCACGCGTCTACGGCTGTGGCCGGCAGCCTCAGGGGGCTAGCATGCCGCCAAATCTTGCGTAGGCGGCCTCTCACAAGTCTGGAAGTGTTGTGGCTGTTGCAAACGCCCGGCACGCGTGTCCGGGTGTGTGCCTCCCCTCACGGACGGCGCCGCCGCCGGCACCAAGAGGGGGGAAACGGACGCGTGGGGTCTACACGGAGGGGATCTTGCTGTGGGTCTGGCCCGGATGTTGCTCCAAAGTGTTCCTATGGGCTGACCTAACACAACCGGGTGGGGAGGTCCACTGGTCAAAGCCCGTCCGTGCAAAGTCAAAGGGCTAGATCCCGTGGTCAAACGCTACAGGGTTAGGCGGGGCGGGGGCACTGGGGGTAGCATGCCGCCAAATCTTGCGTAGGCGGCCTCTCACAAGTATGGAAGTGTTGTGGCGGTTGCGTGGGTCCGGCCCGGATGTTGCTCCAAAGTGTTCCTATGGGCTGACCTAACACAACCGGGTGGGGAGGTCCACTGGTCAAAGCCCGTCCGTGCAAAGTCAAAGGGCTAGATCCCGTGGTCAAACGCTACAGGGTTAGGCAGGACGGGGCACTGGGGGTAGCAATGCCACCAGAGCGTCGCCCCGGGCCCTCATACATGCGGGGTGGTGTGGTGGCATGTCCGAAGAGGCGGGACGCGTCTCCGGGGCGTGGCCCCCCCTCACGGACGGCGATGACACGGTAGTAGACGTTCTGCGGTAACGATGCGGCGTCAATATTACTAAATACTCAGAGCGCGATAAAATCATGACTTTTTTTGCACGACGTGGGCACATGTGCTATAGGAATGATGATATTTTTTCATAATTTTTGGTGATGGAGAAGTATCCGAAAAATTCCCTCTACGCGGATTGCCCTTCGGGCGTCTACGGCTATGGCCGGCAGCCTCCGGGGGCTAGCATGCCGCCAAATCTTGCGTAGGCGGCCTCTCACAAGTCTGGAAGTGTTGTGGCGGTTGCAAACGCCCGACACGCGTGTCTGGGGTGTGCCCCCCCTCACGGACGGCGCCGCCGCCGGCACCTGGAGGTGGGAAACGGACGTGTGGGGTCTACACGGAGGGGATCTTGCTGTGGGTCTGGCCCGGATGTTGCTCCAAAGTGTTCCTATGGGCTGACCTAACACAAACGGGTGGGCAGGTCCACTGGTCAAAGCCCGTCCATGCAAAGTCAAAGGGCTAGATCCCGTGGTCAAACGCTACAGGGTTAGGCGGGACGGGGGCACTGGGGGTAGCAATGCCACCGGAGCGTCGCACCGGGCCCTCATACATGCGGGGTGGTGTGGTGGCATGTCCGAAGAGGCGGGACGCGTCTCCGGGGCGTGGGCCCCCCTCACGGAAGGCGATGACACGGTAGTAGACGTTCTGCGATAACGATGCGGTGTCAATATTACTAAATACTCGGAGCGCGATAAAATCATGAGTTTTTTTGCACGACGTGGGCACATGTGGTATAGGAACGATGGTATTTTTTCATAATTTTTGGTGATGGAGAAGTATCCGAAAAATTCCCTCCACGCGGATTGCCCTTCGCGCGTCTACGGCTGTGGCCGGCAGCCTCCGGGGGCTAGCATGCCGCCAAATCTTGCGTAGGCGGCCTCTCACAAGTCTGGAAGTGTTGTGGCAGTTGCAAACGCCCGGCACGCATGTCCGGTGTGTGCCTCCCCTCACGGACGGCGGCGCCGCCGGCACCTGGAGGGGGGAAACGGATGCGTGGGGTCTACACGGAGGGGATCTTGCTGTGGGTCTGGCCCGGATGTTGCTCCAAAGTGTTCCTATGGGCTGACCTAACACAACCGGGTGGGGAGGTCCACTGGTCAAAGCCCGTCCGTGCAAAGTCAAAGGGCTAGATCCCGTGGTCAAACGCTACAGGGTTAGGCGGGGCGGGGGCACTGGGGGTAGCATGCCGCCAAATCTTGCGTAGGCGGCCTCTCACAAGTATGGAAGTGTTGTGGAGGTTGCGTGGGTCTGGCCCGGATGTTGCTCCAAAGTGTTCCTATGGGCTGATCTAACACAACCGGGTGGGGAGGTCCACTGGTCAAAGCCCGTCCGTGCAAAGTCAAAGGGCTAGATCCTGTGGTCAAACGCTACAGGGTTAGGCGGGACGGGGGCACTGGGGGTAGCAATGCCACCGGAGCGTCGCACCGGGCCCTCATACATGCGGGGTGGTGTGGTGGCAAGTCCGAAGAGGCGGGACGCGTCTCCGGGGCGTGGCCCCCCCTCACGGACGGCGATGACACTGTAGTAGACGTTCTGCGGTAACGATGCGGCGTCAATATTACTAAATACTCGGAGCGCGATAAAATCATGAGTTTTTTTGCACGACGTGGGCACATGTGCTATAGGAACGATGGTATTTTTTCATAATTTTTGGTGATGGAGAAGTATCCAAAAAATTCCCTCTACGCGGATTGACCTTCGGGCGTCTACGGCTGTGGCCGGTGGCCTCCGGGGGCTAGCATGCCGCCAAATCTTGCGTAGGCGGCCTATCACAAGTCTGGAAGTGTTGTGGCGGTTGCAAACGCCCGGCACGCGTGTCCGGGGTGGGACCCCCTGACGAACGGCGCCGCTGCCGGCACCTGGAGGTGGGAAACGGACGCGTGGGGTCTACACGGAGGGGATCTTGCTGTGGGTCTGGCCCGGATGTTGCTCCAAAGTGTTCCTATGGGCTGACCTAACACAACCGGGTGGGGAGGTCCACTGGTCAAAGCCCGTCCGTGCAAAGTCAAAGGGCTAGATCCCGTGGTCAAACGCTACAGGGTTAGGCGGGACGGGGGCACTGGGGTAGCAATGCCACCGGAGCGTCGCACCGGGCCCTCATACATGCGGGGTGGTGTAGTAGCATGTCCGAAGAGGCGGGACGCGTCTCCGGGGCGTGGCCCCCCCTCACGGACGGCGATGACACGGTAGTAGACGTTCTGCGGTAACGATGCGGCGTCAATATTACTAAATACTCAGAGCGCGATAAAATCATGACTTTTTTTGCACGACGTGGGCACATGTGCTATAGGAACGATGATATTTTTTCATAATTTTTGGTGATGGAGAAGTATCCGAAAAATTCCCTCTACGCGGATTGCCCTTCGGGCGTCTACGGCTGTGGCCGGCAGCCTCCGGGGGCTAGCATGCCGCCAAATCTTGCGTAGGCGGCCTCTCACAAGTCTGGAAGTGTTGTGGCGGTTGCAAACGCCCGACACGCGTGTCTGGGGTGTGCCCCCCCTCACGGACGGCGCCGCCGCCGGCACCTGGAGGTGGGAAACGGACGTGTGGGGTCTACACGGAGGGGATCTTGCTGTGGGTCTGGCCCGGATGTTGCTCCAAAGTGTTCCTATGGGCTGACCTAACACAAACGGGTGGGCAGGTCCACTGGTCAAAGCCCGTCCATGCAAAGTCAAAGGGCTAGATCCCGTGGTCAAACGCTACAGGGTTAGGCGGGACGGGGGCACTTGGGGTAGCAATGCCACCGGAGCGTCGCACCGGGCCCTCATACATGCGGGGTGGTGTGGTGGCATGTCCGAAGAGGCGGGACGCGTCTCCGGGGCGTGGGCCCCCCTCACGGACGGCGATGACACGGTAGTAGACGTTCTGCGATAACGATGCGGTGTCAATATTACTAAATACTCGGAGCGCGATAAAATCATGAGTTTTTTTGCACGACGTGGGCACATGTGGTATAGGAACGATGGTATTTTTTCATAATTTTTGGTGATGGAGAAGTATCCAAAAATTCCCTCCACGCGGATTGCCCTTCGCGCGTCTACGGCTGTGGCCGGCAGCCTCCGGGGGCTAGCATGCCGCCAAATCTTGCGTAGGCGGCCTCTCACAAGTCTGGAAGTGTTGTGGCAGTTGCAAACACCCGGCACGCGTGTCCGGTGTGTGCCTCCCCTCACGGACGGCGCCGCCGCCGGCACCTGGAGGGGGGAAACGGACGCGTGGGGTCTACACGGAGGGGATCTTGCTGTGGGTCTGGCCCGGATGTTGCTCCAAAGTGTTCCTATGGGCTGACCTAACACAACCGGGTGGGGAGGTCCACTGGTCAAAGCCCGTCCGTGCAAAGTCAAAGGGCTAGATCCCGTGGTCAAACGCTACAGGGTTAGGCGGGGCGGGGGCACTGGGGGTAGCATGCCGCCAAATCTTGCGTAGGCGGCCTCTCACAAGTATGGAAGTGTTGTGGAGGTTGCGTGGGTCTGGCCCGGATGTTGCTCCAAAGTGTTCCTATGGGCTGACCTAACACAACCGGGTGGGGAGGTCCACTGGTCAAAGCCCGTCCGTGCAAAGTCAAAGGGCTAGATCCTGTGGTCAAACGCTACAGGGTTAGGCGGGACGGGGGCACTGGGGGTAGCAATGCCACCGGAGCGTCGCATCGGGCCCTCATACATGCGGGGTGGTGTGGTGGCAAGTCCGAAGAGGCGGGATGCGTCTCCGGGGCGTGGCCCCCCCTCACGGACGGCGATGACACGGTAGTAGACGTTCTGCGGTAACGATGCGGCGTCAATATTACTAAATACTCGGAGCGCGATAAAATCATGAGTTTTTTTGCACGACGTGGGCACATGTGCTATAGGAACGATGGTATTTTTTCATAATTTTTGGTGATGGAGAAGTATCCGAAAAATTCCCTCTACGCGGATTGACCTTCGGGCGTCTACGGCTGTGGCCGGTGGCCTCCGGGGGCTAGCATGCCGCCAAATCTTGCGTAGGCGGCCTATCACAAGTCTGGAAGTGTTGTGGCGGTTGCAAACGCCCGGCACGCGTGTCCGGGGTGGGACCCCCTGACGAACGGCGCCGCTGCCGGCACCTGGAGGTGGGAAACGGACGCGTGGGGTCTACACGGAGGGGATCTTGCTGTGGGTCTGGCCCGGATGTTGCTCCAAAGTGTTCCTATGGGCTGACCTAACATAACCGGGTGGGGAGGTCCACTGGTCAAAGCCCGTCCGTGCAAAGTCAAAGGGCTAGATCGCGTGGTCAAACGCTACAGGGTTAGGCGGGACGGGGGCACTGGGGGTAGCAATGCCACCGGAGCGTCGCACCGGGCCCTCATACATGCGGGGTGGTGTGGTAGCATGTCCGAAGAGGCGGGACGCGTCTCCGGGGCGTGGCCCCCCCTCACGGACGGCGATGACACGGTACTAGACGTTCTGCGGTAACGATGCGGCGTCAATATTACTAAATACTCAGAGCGCGATAAAATCATAAGTTTTTTTGCACGACGTGGGCACATGTGCTATAGGAACGATGGTATTTTTTCATAATTTTTGGTGATGGAGAAGTATCCGAAAAATTCCCTCTACGCGGATTGCCCTTCGGGCGTCTACGGCTGTGGCCGGCGGCCTCCGGGGGCTAGCATGCCGCCAAATCTTGCGTAGGCGGCCTCTCACAAGTCTGGAAGTGTTGTGGCGGTTGCAAACGCCCGGCACGCGTGTCTGGGGTGTGCCCCCCCTCACGGACGGCGCCGCCGCCGGCACCTGGAGGGGGGAAACGGACGTGTGGGGTCTACATGGAGGGGATCTTGCTGTGGGTCTGGCCCGGATGTTGCTCCAAAGTGTTCCCATGGGCTGACCTAACACAAACGGGTGGGCAGGTCCACTGGTCAAAGCCCGTCCATGCAAAGTCAAAGGGCTAGATCCCGTGGTCAAACGCTATAGGGTTAGGCGGGACGGGGGCACTGGGGGTAGCAATGCCACCGGAGCGTCGCACCGGGCCCTCATACATGCGGGGTGGTGTGGTGGCATGTCCGAAGAGGCGGGACGCGTTTCCGGGGCGTGGGCCCCCCTCACGGACGGCGATGACACGGTAGTAGACGTTCTGCGATAACGATGCGGTGTCAATATTACTAAATACTCGGAGCGCGATAAAATCATGAGTTTTTTTGCACGACGTGGGCACATGTGGTATAGGAACGATGGTATTTTTTCATAATTTTTGGTGATGGAGAAGTATCCGAAAAATTCCCTCCACGCGGATTGCCCTTCACGCGTCTACGGCTGTGGCCGGCAGCCTCCGGGGGCTAGCATGCCGCCAAATCTTGCGTAGGCGGCCTCTCACAAGTCTGGAAGTGTTGTGGCAGTTGCAAACGCCCCGCACGCGTGTCCGGTGTGTGCCTCCCCTCACGGACGGTGCCGCCGCCGGCACCTGGAGGGGGGGAAACGGACGCGTGGGGTCTACACGGAGGGGATCTTGCTATGGGTCTGGCCCGGATGTTGCTCCAAAGTGTTCCTATGGGCTGACCTAACACAACCGGGTGGGGAGGTCCACTGGTCAATGCCCGTCCGTGCAAAGTCAAAGGGCTAGATCCCGTGGTCAAACGCTACAGGGTTAGGCGGGGCGGGGGCACTGGGGGGTAGCATGCCGCCAAATCTTGCGTAGGCGGCCTCTCACAAGTATGGAAGTGTTGTGGAGGTTGCGTGGGTCTGGCCCGGATGTTGCTCCAAAGTGTTCCTATGGGCTGACCTAACACAACCGGGTGGGGAGGTCCACTGGTCAAAGCCCGTCCGTGCAAAGTCAAAGGGCTAGATCCTGTGGTCAAACGCTACAGGGTTAGGCGGGACGGGGGCACTGGGGGTAGCAATGCCACCGGAGCGTCGCACCGGGCCCTCATACATGCGGGGTGGTGTGGTGGCAAGTCCGAAGAGGCGGGACGCATCTCCGGGGCGTGGCCCCCCCTCACGGACGGCGATGACACGGTAGTAGACGTTCTGCGGTAACGATGCGGCGTCAATATTACTAAATCCTCGGAGCGCGATAAAATCATGAGTTTTTTTGCACGACGTGGGCACATGTGCTATAGGAACGATGGTATTTTTTCATAATTTTTGGTGATGGAGAAGTATCCGAAAAATTCCCTCTACGCGGATTGACCTTCGGGCGTCTACGGCTGTGGCCGGTGGCCTCCGGGGGCTAGCATGCCGCCAAATCTTGCGTAGGCGGCCTATCACAAGTCTGGAAGTGTTGTGGCGGTTGCAAACGCCCGGCACGCGTGTCCGGGGTGGGACCCCCTGACGAACGGCGCCGCCGCCGGCACCTGGAGGTGGGAAACGGACGCGTGGGGTCTACACGGAGGGGATCTTGCTGTGGGTCTGGCCCGGATGTTGCTCCAAAGTGTTCCTATGGGCTGACCTAACACAACCGGGTGGGGAGGTCCACTGGTCAAAGCCCGTCCGTGCAAAGTCAAAGGGCTAGATCCCGTGGTCAAACGCTATAGGGTTAGGCGGGACGGGGGCACTGGGGTAGCAATGCCACCGGAGCGTCGCACCGGGCCCTCATACATGCGGGGTGGTGTAGTAGCATGTCCGAAGACGCGGGACGCGTCTCCGGGGCGTGGCCCCCCCTCACGGACGGCGATGACACGGTAGTAGACGTTCTGCGGTAACGATGCGGCGTCAATATTACTAAATACTCAGAGCGCGATAAAATCATGAGTTTTTTTGCACGACGTGGGCACATGTGCTATAGGAACGATGGTATTTTTTCATAATTTTTGGTGATGGTGAAGTATCCGAAAAATTCCCTCTACGCGGATTGCCCTTCGGGCGTCTACGGCTGTGGCCGGCGGCCTCCGGGGGCTAGCATGCCGCCAAATCTTGCGTAGGCGGCCTCTCACAAGTGTGGAAGTGTTGTGGCAGTTGCAAACGCCCGGCACGCGTGTCCGGGGTGTGCCCCCCTGACGGACGGCGCCGCCGCTGGCACCTGGAGGTGGGAAACGGACGCGTGGGGTCTACACGGAGGGGATCTTGCTGTGGGTCTGGCCCGAATGTTGCTCCAAAGTGTTCCTATGGGCTGACCTAACACAACCGGGTGGGGAGGTCCACTGGTCAAAGCCCGTCCGTGCAAAGTCAAAGGGCTAGATCCCGTGGTCAAACGCTATAGGGTTAGGCGGGACGGGGGCACTGGGGGTAGCAATGCCACCGGAGCGTCGCACCGGGCCTTCATACATGCGGGGTGGTGTGGTGGCATGTCCGAAGAGGCGGGACGCGTCTCCGGGGCGTGGCCCCCCCTCACGGACGGCGATGACACGATAGTAGACGTTCTACGGTAACGATGCGGCGTCAATATTACTAAATACTCGGAGCGCGATAAAATCATGAGTTATTTGCACGACATGGGCACATGTGCTATAGGAACGATGGTATTTTTACATAATTTTTGGTGATGGAGAAGTATCCGAAAAATTCCCTCTGCGCGGATTGCCCTTCGGGCGTCTACGGCTGTGGCCGGCGGCCTCCGGGGGCTAGCATGCCGCCAAATCTTGCGTAGGCGGCCTCTCACAAGTCTGGAAGTGTTGTGGCGGTTGCAAACGCCCGGCACGCGTGTCCGGGGTGTGCCCCCCTCACGGACGGCGCCGCCGCCGGCACCTGGAGGTGGGAAACGGACGCGTGGGGTCTACACGGAGGGGATCTTGCTGTGGGTCTGTTCCGGATGTTGCTCCAAAGTGTTCCTATGAGATGACCTAACACAACCGGGTGGGGAGGTCCACTGGTCAAAGCCCGTCTGTGCAAAGTCAAAGGGCTAGATCCCGTGGTCAAACGCTACAGGGTTAGGCGGGACGGGGGCACTGGGGGTAGCAATGCCACCGGAGCGTCGCACCGGGCCCTCATACATGCGGGGTGGTGTGGTGGCAAGTCCGAAGAGGCGGGACGCGTCTCCGGGGCGTGGCCCCCCCTCACGGACGGCGATGACACGGTAGTAGACGTTCTGCGGTAACGATGCGGCGTCAATATTACTAAATACTCGGAGCGCGATAAAATCATGAGTTTTTTTGCATGACGTGGGCACATGTGCTATATGAACGATGGTATTTTTTCATAATTTTTGGTGATGGAGAAGTATCCGAAAAATTCCCTCTACGCGGATTGCCCTTCGGGCGTCTACGGCTGTGGCCGGTGGCCTCCGGGGGCTAGCATGCCGCCAAATCTTGCGTAGGCGGCCTCTCACAAGTCTGGAAGTGTTGTGGCGGTTGCAAACGCCCGGCACGCGTGTCCGGGGTGTGCCCCCCTGACGGACGGCGCCGCCGCTGGCACCTGGAGGTGGGAAACGGACGCGTGGGGTCTACACGGAGGGGACCTTGCTGTGGGTCTGGCCCGGATGTTGCTCCAAAGTGTTCCTATGGGATGACCTAACACAACCGGGTGGGGAGGTCCACTGGTCATATCCCGTCCGTGCAAAGTCAAAGGGCTAGATCCCGTGGTCAAACGCTACAGGGTTAGGCGGGACGGGGGCACTGGGGGTAGCAATGCCACCGGAGCGTCGCACCGGGCCCTCATACATGCGGGGTGGTGTGGTGGCATGTCCGAAGAGGCGGGACGCATCTCCGGGGCGTGGCCCCCCCTCACGGACGGCGATGACATGGTAGTAGACGTTCTGCGGTAACGATGCAGCGTCAATATTACTAAATACTCGGAGCGCGATAAAATCATGAGTTTTTTTGCACGACGTGGGCACATGTGCTATAGGAACGATGGTATTTTTTCATAAGTTTTGGTGATGGAGAAGTATCCGAAAAATTCCCTCCACGCGGATTGCCCTTCACGCATCTACGGCTGTGGCCGGCAGCCTCCGGGGGCTAGCATGCCGCCAAATCTTGCGTAGGCGGCCTCTCACAAGTTTGGAAGTGTTGTGGCGGTTGCAAACGCCCGGCACGCGTGTCCGGGTGTGTGCCTCCCCTCACGGACGGCGCCGCCGCCGGCACCTGGATGGGGGAAACGGACGCGTGGGGTCTACACGGAGGGGATCTTGCTGTGGGTCTGGCCCGGATGTTGCTCCAAAGTGTTCCTATGGGCTGACCTAACAGAACCGGGTGGGGAGGTCCACTGGTCAAAGCCCGTCCGTGCAAATTCAAAGGGCTAGATCCCGTGGTCAAACGCTACAGGGTTAGGCGGGGCGGGGGCACTGGGGGTAGCATGCCGCCAAATCTTGCATAGGCGGCCTCTCACAAGTATGGAAGTGTTGTGGCGGTTGCGTGGGTCCGGCCCGGATGTTGCTCCAAAGTGTTCCTATGGGCTGACCTAACACAACCGGGTGGGGAGGTCCACTGGTCAAAGCCCGTCCGTGCAAAGTCAAAGGGCTAGATCCCGTGGTCAAACGCTACAGGGTTAGGCAGGACGGGGGCACTGGGGTAGCAATGCCACCGGAGCGTCGCCCCGGGCCCTCATACATGCGGGGTGGTGTGGTGGCATGTCCGAAGAGGCGGGACGCGTCTCCGGGGCGTGGCCCCCCCTCACGGACGGCGATGACACGGTAGTAGACGTTCTACGGTAACGATGCGGCGTCAATATTACTAAATACTCAGAGCGCGATAAAATCATGACTTTTTTTGCACGACGTGGGCACATGTGCTATAGGAACGATGATATTTTTTCATAATTTTTGGTGATGGAGAAGTATCCGAAAAATTCCCTCTACGCGGATTGCCCTTCGGGCGTCTACGGCTGTGGCCGGCAGCCTCCGGGGGCTAGCATGCCGCCAAATCTTGCGTAGGCGGCCTCTCACAAGTCTGGAAGTGTTGTGGCGGTTGCAAACGCCCGACACGCGTGTCTGGGGTGTGCCCCCCCTCACGGACGGCGCCGCCGCCGGCACCTGGAGGTGGGAAACGGACGTGTGGGGTCTACACTGAGGGGATCTTGCTGTGGGTCTGGCCCGGATGTTGCTCCAAAGTGTTCCTATGGGCTGACCTAACACAAACGGGTGGGCAGGTCCACTGGTCAAAGCCCGTCCATGCAAAGTCAAAGGGCTAGATCCCGTGGTCAAACGCTACAGGGTTAGGCGGGACGGGGACACTGGGGGTAGCAATGCCACCGGAGCGTCGCACCGGGCCCTCATACATGCGGGGTGGTGTGGTGGCATGTCCGAAGAGGCGGGACGCGTCTCCGGGGCGTGGTCCCCCCTCACGGACGGCGATGACACGGTAGTAGATGTTCTGCGATAACGATGCGGTGTCAATATTACTAAATACTCGGAGCGCGATAAAATCATGAGTTTTTTTGCACGACGTGGGCACATGTGGTATAGGAACGATGGTATTTTTTCATAATTTTTGGTGATGGAGAAGTATCCGAAAAATTCCCTCCACGCGGATTGCCCTTCGCGCGTCTACGGCTGTGGCCGGCAGCCTCCGGGGGCTAGCATGCCGCCAAATCTTGCGTAGGCGGCCTCTCACAAGTCTGGAACTGTTGTGGCAGTTGCAAACGCCCGGCACGCGTGTCCGGTGTGTGCCTCCCCTCACGGACGGCGCCGCCGCCGGCACCTGGAGGGGGGAAACGGACGCGTGGGGTCTACACGGAGGGGATCTTGCTGTGGGTCTGGCCCGGATGTTGCTCCAAAGTGTTCCTATGGGCTGACCTAACACAACCGGGTGGGGAGGTCCACTAGTCAAAGCCCGTCCGTGCAAAGTCAAAGGGCTAGATCCCGTGGTCAAACGCTACAGGGTTAGGCGGGGCGGGGGCACTGGGGGGTAGCATGCCGCCAAATCTTGCGTAGGCGGCCTCTCACAAGTATGGAAGTGTTGTGGAGGTTGCGTGGGTCTGGCCCGGATGTTGCTCCAAAGTGTTCCTATGGGCTGACCTAACACAACCGGGTGGGGAGGTCCACTGGTCAAAGCCCGTCCGTGCAAAGTCAAAGGGCTAGATCCTGTGGTCAAACGCTACAGGGTTAGGCGGGACGGGGGCACTGGGGGTAGCAATGCCACCGGAGCGTCGCACCGGGCCCTCATACATGCGGGGTGGTGTGGTGGCAAGTCCGAAGAGGCGGGACGCGTCTCCGGGGCGTGGCCCCCCCTCACGGACGGCGATGACACGGTAGTAGACGTTCTGCGGTAACGATGCGGCGTCAATATTACTAAATACTCGGAGCGCGATAAAATCATGAGTTTTTTTGCATGACGTGGGCACATGTGCTATATGAGCGATGGTATTTTTTCATAATTTTTGGTGATGGAGAAGTATCCGAAAAATTCCCTCTACGCGGATTGCCCTTCGGGCGTCTACGGCTGTGGCCGGTGGCCTCCGGGGGCTAGCATGCCGCCAAATCTTGCGTAGGCGGCCTCTCACAAGTCTGGAAGTGTTGTGGCGGTTGCAAACGCCCGGCACGCGTGTCCGGGGTGTGCCCCCCTGACGGACGGCGCCGCCGCTGGCACCTGGAGGTGGGAAACGGACGCGTGGGGTCTACACGGAGGGGACCTTGCTGTGGGTCTGGCCCGGATGTTGCTCCAAAGTGTTCCTATGGGATGACCTAACACAACCGGGTGGGGAGGTCCACTGGTCATATCCCGTCCGTGCAAAGTCAAAGGGCTAGATCCCGTGGTCAAACGCTACAGGGTTAGGCGGGACGGGGGCACTGGGGGTAGCAATGCCACCGGAGCGTCGCACCAGGCCCTCATACATGCGGGGTGGTGTGGTGGCATGTCCGAAGAGGCGGGACGCATCTCCGGGGCGTGGCCCCCCCTCACGGACGGCGATGACACGGTAGTAGACGTTCTGCGGTAACGATGCAGCGTCAATATTACTAAATACTCGGAGCGCGATAAAATCATGAGTTTTTTTGCACGACGTGGGCACATGTGCTATAGGAACGATGGTATTTTTTCATAAGTTTTGGTGATGGAGAAGTATCCGAAAAATTCCCTCCACGCGGATTGCCCTTCACGCATCTACGGCTGTGGCCGGCAGCCTCCGGGGGCTAGCATGCCGCCAAATCTTGCGTAGGCGGCCTCTCACAAGTTTGGAAGTGTTGTGGCGGTTGCAAACGCCCGGCACGAGTGTCCGGGTGTGTGCCTCCCCTCACGGACGGCGCCGCCGCCGGCACCTGGATGGGGGAAACGGACGCGTGGGGTCTACACGGAGGGGATCTTGCTGTGGGTCTGGCCCGGATGTTGCTCCAAAGTGTTCCTATGGGCTGACCTAACAGAACCGGGTGGGGAGGTCCACTGGTCAAAGCCCGTCCGTGCAAATTCAAAGGGCTAGATCCCGTGGTCAAACGCTACAGGGTTAGGCGGGGCGGGGGCACTGGGGGTAGCATGCCGCCAAATCTTGCGTAGGCGGCCTCTCACAAGTATGGAAGTGTTGTGGCGGTTGCGTGGGTCCGGCCCGGATGTTGCTCCAAAGTGTTCCTATGGGCTGACCTAACACAACCGGGTGGGGAGGTCCACTGGTCAAAGCCCGTCCGTGCAAAGTCAAAGGGCTAGATCCCGTGGTCAAACGCTACAGGGTTAGGCAGGACGGGGGCACTGGGGTAGCAATGCCACCGGAGCGTCGCCCCGGGCCCTCATACATGCGGGGTGGTGTGGTGGCATGTCCGAAGAGGCGGGACGCGTCTCCGGGGCGTGGCCCCCCCTCACGGACGGCGATGACACGGTAGTAGACGTTCTACGGTAACGATGCGGCGTCAATATTACTAAATACTCAGAGCGCGATAAAATCATGACTTTTTTTGCACGACGTGGGCACATGTGCTATAGGAACGATGATATTTTTTCATAATTTTTGGTGATGGAGAAGTATCCGAAAAATTCCCTCTACGCGGATTGCCCTTCGGGCGTCTACGGCTGTGGCCGGCAGCCTCCGGGGGCTAGCATGCCGCCAAATCTTGCGTAGGCGGCCTCTCACAAGTCTGGAAGTGTTGTGGCGGTTGCAAACGCCCGACACGCGTGTCTGGGGTGTGCCCCCCCTCACAGACGGCGCCGCCGCCGGCACCTGGAGGTGGGAAACGGACGTGTGGGGTCTACACTGAGGGGATCTTGCTGTGGGTCTGGCCCGGATGTTGCTCCAAAGTGTTCCTATGGGCTGACCTAACACAAACGGGTGGGCAGGTCCACTGGTCAAAGCCCGTCCATGCAAAGTCAAAGGGCTAGATCCCGTGGTCAAACGCTACAGGGTTAGGCGGGACGGGGACACTAGGGGTAGCAATGCCACCGGAGCGTCGCACCGGGCCCTCATACATGCGGGGTGGTGTGGTGGCATGTCCGAAGAGGCGGGACGCGTCTCCGGGGCGTGGTCCCCCCTCACGGACGGCGATGACACGGTAGTAGATGTTCTGCGATAACGATGCGGTGTCAATATTACTAAATACTCGGAGCGCGATAAAATCATGAGTTTTTTTGCACGACGTGGGCACATGTGGTATAGGAACGATGGTATTTTTTCATAATTTTTGGTGATGGAGAAGTATCCGAAAAATTCCCTCCACGCGGATTGCCCTTCGCGCGTCTACGGCTGTGGCCGGCAGCCTCCGGGGGCTAGCATGCCGCCAAATCTTGCGTAGGCGGCCTCTCACAAGTCTGGAACTGTTGTGGCAGTTGCAAACGCCCGGCACGCGTGTCCGGTGTGTGCCTCCCCTCACGGACGGCGCCGCCGCCGGCACCTGGAGGGGGGAAACGGACGCGTGGGGTCTACACGGAGGGGATCTTGCTGTGGGTCTGGCCCGGATGTTGCTCCAAAGTGTTCCTATGGGCTGACCTAACACAACCGGGTGGGGAGGTCCACTGGTCAAAGCCCGTCCGTGCAAAGTCAAAGGGCTAGATCCCGTGGTCAAACGCTACAGGGTTAGGCGGGGCGGGGGCACTGGGGGGTAGCATGCCGCCAAATCTTGCGTAGGCGGCCTCTCACAAGTATGGAAGTGTTGTGGAGGTTGCGTGGGTCTGGCCCGGATGTTGCTCCAAAGTGTTCCTATGGGCTGACCTAACACAACCGGGTGGGGAGGTCCACTGGTCAAAGCCCGTCCGTGCAAAGTCAAAGGGCTAGATCCTGTGGTCAAACGCTACAGGGTTAGGCGGGACGGGGGCACTGGGGGTAGCAATGCCACCGGAGCGTCGCACCGGGCCCTCATACATGCGGGGTGGTGTGGTGGCAAGTCCGAAGAGGCGGGACGCGTCTCCGGGGCGTGGCCCCCCCTCACGGACGGCGATGACATGGTAGTAGACGTTCTGCGGTAACGATGCGGCGTCAATATTACTAAATACTCGGAGCGCGATAAAATCATGAGTTTTTTTGCACGACGTGGGCACATGTGCTATAGGAACGATGGTATTTTTTCATAATTTTTGGTGATGGAGAAGTATCCGGAAAATTCCCTCTACGCGGATTGACCTTCGGGCGTCTACGGCTGTGGCCGGTGGCCTCCGGGGGCTAGCATGCCGCCAAATCTTGCGTAGGCGGCCTATCACAAGTCTGGAAGTGTTGTGGCGGTTGCAAACGCCCGGCACGCGTGTCCGGGGTGGGACCCCCTGACGAACGGCGCCGCCGCCGGCACCTGGAGGTGGGAAACGGACGCGTGGGGTCTACACGGAGGGGATCTTGCTGTGGGTCTGGCCCGGATGTTGCTCCAAAGTGTTCCTATGGGCTGACCTAACACAACCGGGTGGGGAGGTCCACTGGTCAAAGCCCGTCCGTGCAAAGTCAAAGGGCTAGATCCTGTGGTCAAACGCTACAGGGTTAGGCGGGACGGGGGCACCGGGGGTAGCAATGCCACTGGAGCGTCGCACCGGGCCCTCATTCATGCGGGGTGGTGTAGTAGCATGTCCGAAGACGCGGGACGCGTCTCCGGGGCGTGGCCCCCCCTCACGGACGGCGATGACACGGTAGTAGACGTTCTGCGGTAACGATGCGGTGTCAATATTACTAAATACTCAGAGCGCGATAAAATCATGAGTTTTTTTGCACGACGTGGGCACATGTGCTATAGGAACGATGGTATTTTTTCATAATTTTTGGTGATGGTGAAGTATCCGAAAAATTCCCTCTACGCGGATTGCCCTTCGGGCGTCTACGGCTGTGGCCGGCGGCCTCCGGGGGCTAGCATGCCGCCAAATCTTGCGTAGGCGGCCTCTCACAAGTGTGGAAGTGTTGTGGCAGTTGCAAACGCCCGGCACGCGTGTCCGGGGTGTGCCCCCCTGACGGACGGCGCCGCCGCTGGCACCTGGAGGTGGGAAACGGACGCGTGGGGTCTACACGGAGGGGATCTTGCTGTGGGTCTGGCCCGAATGTTGCTCCAAAGTGTTCCTATGGGCTGACCTAACACAACTGGGTGGGGAGGTCCACTGGTCAAAGCCCGTCCGTGCAAAGTCAAAGGGCTAGATCCCGTGGTCAAACGCTATAGGGTTAGGCGGGACGGGGGCACTGGGGGTAGCAATGCCACCGGAGCGTCGCACCGGGCCTTCATACATGCGGGGTGGTGTGGTGGCATGTCCGAAGAGGCGGGACGCGTCTCCGGGGCGTGGCCCCCCCTCACGGACGGCGATGACATGATAGTAGACGTTTTGCGGTAACGATGCGGCGTCAATATTACTAAATACTCAGAGCGCGATAAAATCATGAGTTATTTGCACGACATGGGCACATGTGCTATAGGAACGATGGTATTTTTACATAATTTTTGGTGATGGAGAAGTATCCGAAAAATTCCCTGTGCGCGGATTGCCCTTCGGGCGTCTACGGCTGTGGCCGGCGGCCTCCGGGGGCTAGCATGCCGCCAAATCTTGCGTAGGCGGCCTCTCACAAGTCTGGAAGTGTTGTGGCGGTTGCAAACGCCCAGCACGCGTGTCCGGGGTGTGCCCCCCTCACGGACGGCGCCGCCGCCGGCACCTGGAGGTGGGAAACGGACGCGTGGGGTCTACACGGAGGGGATCTTGCTGTGGTCTGTTCCGGATGTTGCTCGAAAGTGTTCCTATGGGATGACCTAACACAACCGGGTGGGGAGGTCCACTGGTCAAAGCCCGTCCGTGCAAAGTCAAAGGGCTAGATCCCGTGGTCAAACGCTACAGGGTTAGGCGGGACGGGGGCACTGGGGGTAGCAGTGCCACCGGAGCGTCGCACCGGGCCCTCATACATGCGGGGTGGTGTGGTGGCATGTCCGAAGAGGCGGGACGCGTCTCCGGGGCGTGGCCCCCCCTCACGGACGGCGATGACACGGTAGTAGACGTTCTGCGGTAACGATGCGGCGTCAATATTACTAAATACTCGGAGCGCGATAAAATCATGAGTTTTTTTGCACGACGTGGGCACATGTGCTATAGGAACGATGGTATTTTTTCATAATTTTTGGTGATGGAGAAGTATCCGAAAAATTCCCTCTACGCGGATTGCCCTTCGGGCGTCTACGGCTGTGGCCGGCGGCCTCCGGGGGCTAGCATGCCGCCAAATCTTTTGTAGGCGGCCTCTCACAACTCTGGAAGTGTTGTGGCGGTAGCAAACGCCCGGCACGCGTGTCCGGGGTGTGCCCCCCTGACGGACGGCGCCGCCGCCGGCACCTGGATGTGGGAAACGGACGCGTGGGGTCTACACGAAGGGGATCTTGCTGTGGGTCTGGCCCGGATGTTGCTCCAAAGTGTTCCTATGGGCTGACCTAACACAACCGGGTGGGGAGGTCCACTGGTCAAAGCCCGTCCGTGCAAAGTCAAAGGGCTAGATCCCGTGGTCAAACGCTACAGGGTTAGGCGGGGCGGGGGCACTGGGGGGTAGCATGCCGCCAAATCTTGCGTAGGCGGCCTCTCACAAGTATGGAAGTGTTGTGGAGGTTGCGTGGGTCTGGCCCGGATGTTGCTCCAAAGTGTTCCTATGGGCTGACCTAACACAACCGGGTGGGGAGGTCCACTGGTCAAAGCCCGTCCGTGCAAAGTCAAAGGGCTAGATCCTGTGGTCAAACGCTACAGGGTTAGGCGGGACGGGGGCACTGGGGGTAGCAATGCCACCGGAGCGTCGCACCGGGCCCTCATACATGCGGGGTGGTGTGGTGGCAAGTCCGAAGAGGCGGGACGCGTCTCCGGGGCGTGGCCCCCCCTCACGGACGGCGATGACACGGTAGTAGACGTTCTGCGGTAACGATGCGGCGTCAATATTACTAAATACTCGGAGCGCGATAAAATCATGAGTTTTTTTGCACGACGTGGGCACATGTGCTATAGGAACGATGGTATTTTTTCATAATTTTTGGTGATGGAGAAGTATCCGAAAAATTCCCTCTACGCGGATTGACCTTCGGGCGTCTACGGCTGTGGCCGGTGGCCTCCGGGGGCTAGCATGCCGCCAAATCTTGCGTAGGCGGCCTATCACAAGTCTGGAAGTGTTGTGGCGGTTGCAAATGCCCGGCACGCGTGTCCGGGGTGGGACCCCCTGACGAACGGCGCCGCCGCCGGCACCTGGAGGTGGGAAACGGACGCGTGGGGTCTACACGGAGGGGATCTTGCTGTGGGTCTGGCCCGGATGTTGCTCCAAAGTGTTCCTATGGGCTGACCTAACACAACCGGGTGGGGAGGTCCACTGGTCAAAGCCCGTCCGTGCAAAGTCAAAGGGCTAGATCCCGTGGTCAAACGCTACAGGGTTAGGCGGGACGGGGGCACTGGGGGTAGCAATGCCACCGGAGCGTCGCACCGGGCCCTCATACATGCGGGGTGGTGTAGTAGCATGTCCGAAGAGGCGGGACGCGTCTCCGGGGCGTGGCCCCCCCTCACGGACGGCGATGACACGGTAGTAGACGTTCTGCGGTAACGATGCGGCGTCAATATTACTAAATACTCAGAGCGCGATAAAATCATGAGTTTTTTTGCACGACGTGGGCACATGTGCTATAGGAATGATGGTATTTTTTCATAATTTTTGGTGATGGTGAAGTATCCGAAAAATTCCCTCTACGCGGATTGCCCTTCGGGCGTCTACGGCTGTGGCCGGCGGCCTCCGGGGGCTAGCATGCCGCCAAATCTTGCGTAGGCGGCCTCTCACAACTCTGGAAGTGTTGTGGCGGTTGCAAACGCCCGGCACGCGTGTCCGGGGTGTGCCCCCCTGACGGACGGCGCCGCCGCCGGCACCTGGATGTGGGAAACGGACGCGTGGGGTCTACACGAAGGGGATCTTGCTGTGGGTCTGGCCCGGATGTTGCTCCAAAGTGTTCCTATGGGCTGACCTAACACAACCGGGTGGGGAGGTCCACTGGTCAAAGCCCGTCCGTGCAAAGTCAAAGGGCTAGATCCCGTGGTCAAACGCTACAGGGTTAGGCGGGGCGGGGGCACTGGGGGGTAGCATGCCGCCAAATCTTGCGTAGGCGGCCTCTCACAAGTATGGAAGTGTTGTGGAGGTTGCGTGGGTCTGGCCCGGATGTTGCTCCAAAGTGTTCCTATGGGCTGACCTAACACAACCGGGTGGGGAGGTCCACTGGTCAAAGCCCGTCCGTGCAAAGTCAAAGGGCTAGATCCTGTGGTCAAACGCTACAGGGTTAGGCGGGACGGGGGCACTGGGGGTAGCAATGCCACCGGAGCGTCGCACCGGGCCCTCATACATGCGGGGTGGTGTGGTGGCAAGTCCGAAGAGGCGGGACGTGTCTCCGGGGCGTGGCCCCCCCTCACGGACGGCGATGACACGGTAGTAGACGTTCTGCGGTAACGATGCGGCGTCAATATTACTAAATACTCGGAGCGCGATAAAATCATGAGTTTTTTTGCACGACGTGGGCACATGTGCTATAGGAACGATGGTATTTTTTCATAATTTTTGGTGATGGAGAAGTATCCGAAAAATTCCCTCTACGCGGATTGACCTTCGGGCGTCTACGGCTGTGGCCGGTGGCCTCCGGGGGCTAGCATGCCGCCAAATCTTGCGTAGGCGGCCTATCACAAGTCTGGAAGTGTTGTGGCGGTTGCAAATGCCCGGCACGCGTGTCCGGGGTGGGACCCCCTGACGAACGGCGCCGCCGCCGGCACCTGGAGGTGGGAAACGGACGCGTGGGGTCTACACGGAGGGGATCTTGCTGTGGGTCTGGCCCGGATGTTGCTCCAAAGTGTTCCTATGGGCTGACCTAACACAACCGGGTGGGGAGGTCCACTGGTCAAAGCCCGTCCGTGCAAAGTCAAAGGGCTAGATCCCGTGGTCAAACGCTACAGGGTTAGGCGGGACGGGGGCACTGGGGGTAGCAATGCCACCGGAGCGTCGCACCGGGCCCTCATACATGCGGGGTGGTGTAGTAGCATGTCCGAAGAGGCGGGACGCGTCTCCGGGGCGTGGCCCCCCCTCACGGACGGCGATGACACGGTAGTAGACGTTCTGCGGTAACGATGCGGCGTCAATATTACTAAATACTCAGAGCGCGATAAAATCATGAGTTTTTTTGCACGACGTGGGCACATGTGCTATAGGAATGATGGTATTTTTTCATAATTTTTGGTGATGGTGAAGTATCCGAAAAATTCCCTCTACGCGGATTGCCCTTCGGGCGTCTACGGCTGTGGCCGGCGGCCTCCGGGGGCTAGCATGCCGCCAAATCTTGCGTAGGCGGCCTCTCACAACTCTGGAAGTGTTGTGGCGGTTGCAAACGCCCGGCACGCGTGTCCGGGGTGTGCCCCCCTGACGGACGGCGCCGCCGCCGGCACCTGGATGTGGGAAACGGACGCGTGGGGTCTACACGAAGGGGATCTTGCTGTGGGTCTGGCCCGGATGTTGCTCCAAAGTGTTCCTATGGGCTGACCTAACACAACCGGGTGGGGAGGTCCACTGGTCAAAGCCCGTCCGTGCAAAGTCAAAGGGCTAGATCCCGTGGTCAAACGCTACAGGGTTAGGCGGGGCGGGGGCACTGGGGGTAGCAATGCCACCGGAGCGTCGCACCGGGCCTTCATACATGCGGGGTGGTGTGGTGGCATGTCCGAAGAGGCGGGACGCGTCTCCGGGGCGTGGCCCCCCCTCACGGACGGCGATGACACGATAGTAGACGTTCTGCGGTAACGATGCGGCGTCAATATTACTAAATACTCAGAGCGCGATAAAATCATGAGTTATTTGCACGACATGGGCACATGTGCTATAGGAACGATGGAATTTTTACATAATTTTTGGTGATGGAGAAGTATCCAAAAAATTCCCTCTCCGCGGATTGCCCTTCGGGCGTCTACGGCTGTGGCCGGCGGCCTCCGGGGGCTAGCATGCCGCCAAATCTTGCGTAGGCGGCCTCTCACAAGTCTGGAAGTGTTGTGGCGGTTGCAAACGCCCGGCACGCGTGTCCGGGGTGTGCCCCCCTCACGGACGGCGCCGCCGCCGGCACCTGGAGGTGGGAAACGGACGCGTGGGGTCTACACGGAGGGGATCTTGCTGTGGGTCTGTTCCGGATGTTGCTCCAAAGTGTTCCTATGGGATGACCTAACACAACCGGGTGGGGAGGTCCACTGGTCAAAGCCCGTCCGTGCAAAGTCAAAGGGCTAGATCCCGTGGTCAAACGCTACAGGGTTAGGCGGGACGGGGGCACTGGGGGTAGCAGTGCCACCGGAGCGTCGCACCGGGCCCTCATACATGCGGGGTGGTGTGGTGGCATGTCCGAAGAGGCGGGACGCGTCTCCGGGGCGTGGCCCCCCCTCACGGACGGCGATGACACGGTAGTAGACGTTCTGCGGTAACGATGCGGCGTCAATATTACTAAATACTCGGAGCGCGATAAAATCATGAGTTTTTTTGCATGACGTGGGCACATGTGCTATATGAACGATGGTATTTTTTCATAATTTTTGGTGATGGAGAAGTATCCGAAAAATTCCCTCTACGCGGATTGACCTTCGGGCGTCTACGGCTGTGGCCGGTGGCCTCCGGGGGCTAGCATGCCGCCAAATCTTGCGTAGGCGGCCTCTCACAAGTCTGGAAGTGTTGTGGCGGTTGCAAACGCCCGGCACGCGTGTCCGGGGTGTGCCCCCCTGACGGACGGCGCCGCCGCTGGCACCTGGAGGTGGGAAACGGACGCGTGGGGTCTACACGGAGGGGATCTTGCTGTGGGTCTGGCCCGGATGTTGCTCCAAAGTGTTCCTATGGGATGACCTAACACAACCGGGTGGGGAGGTCCACTGGTCATAGCCCGTCCGTGCAAAGTCAAAGGGCTAGATCCCGTGGTCAAACGCTACAGGGTTAGGCGGGACGGGGGCACTGGGGGTAGCAATGCCACCGGAGCGTCGCACCGGGCCCTCATACATGCGGGGTGGTGTGGTGGCATGTCCGAAGAGGCGGGACGCATCTCCGGGGCGTGGCCCCCCCTCACGGACGGCGATGACACGGTAGTAGACGTTCTGCGGTAACGATGCAGCGTCAATATTACTAAATACTCGGGGCGCGATAAAATCATGAGTTTTTTTGCACGACGTGGGCACATGTGCTATAGGAACGATGGTATTTTTTCATAATTTTTGGTGATGGAGAAGTATCCGAAAAATTCCCTCTACGCGGATTGACTTTCGGGCGTCTACGGCTGTGGCCGGTGGCCTCCGGGGGCTAGCATGCCGCCAAATCTTGCGTAGGCGGCCTCTCACAAGTCTGGAAGTGTTGTGGCGGTTGCAAACGCCCGGCACGCGTGTCCGGGGTGTGCCCCCCTCACGGACGGCGCCGCCGCCGGCACCTGGAGGTGGGAAACAGACGCGTGGGGTCTACACGGAGGGGATCTTGCTGTGGGTCTGGCCCGGATGTTGCTCCAAAGTGTTCCTATGGGCTGACCTAACACAACCGGGTGGGGAGGTCCACTGGTCAAAGCCCGTCCGTGCAAAGTCAAAGGGCTAGATCTCGTGGTCAAACACTACAGGGTTAGGCGGGACGGGGGCACTGGGGGTAGCAATGCCACCGGAGCGTCGCACCGGGCCCTCATACATGCGGGGTGGTGTGGTGGCATGTCCGAAGAGGCGAGACGCGTCTCCGGGGCGTGGCCCCCGCTCACGGACGGCGATGACACGGTAGTAGACGTTCTGCGGTAACGATGCGGCGTCAATATTACTAAATACTCAGAGCGCGATAAAATCATGAGTTTTTTTGCACGACGTGGGCACATGTGCTATAGGAACGATGGTATTTTTTCATAATTTTTGGTGATGGTGAAGTATCCGAAAAATTCCCTCTACGCGGATTGCCCTTCGGGCGTCTACGGCTGTGGCCGGCGGCCTCCGGGGGCTAGCATGCCGCCAAATCTTGCGTAGGCGGCCTCTCACAAGTGTGGAAGTGTTGTGGCAGTTGCAAACGCCCGGCACGCGTGTCCGGGGTGTGCCCCCCTGACGGACGGCGCCGCCGCTGGCACCTGGAGGTGGGAAACGGACGCGTGGGGTCTACACGGAGGGGATCTTGCTGTGGGTCTGGCCCGAATGTTGCTCCAAAGTGTTCCTATGGGCTGACCTAACACAACCGGGTGGGGAGGTCCACTGGTCAAAGCCCGTCCGTGCAAAGTCAAAGGGCTAGATCCCGTGGTCAAACGCTATAGGGTTAGGCGGGACGGGGGCACTGGGGGTAGCAATGCCACCGGAGCGTCGCACCGGGCCTTCATACATGCGGGGTGGTGTGGTGGCATGTCCGAAGAGGCGGGACGCGTCTCCGGGGCGTGGCCCCCCCTCACGGACGGCGATGACACGGTAGTAGATGTTCTGCGAGAACGATGCGGTGTCAATATTACTAAATACTCGGAGCGCGATAAAATCATGAGTTTTTTTGCACGACGTGGGCACATGTGGTATAGGAACGATGGTATTTTTTCATAATTTTTGGTGATGGAGAAGTATCCGAAAAATTCCCTCCACGCGGATTGCCCTTCGCGCGTCTACGGCTGTGGCCGGCAGCCTCCGGGGGCTAGCATGCCGCCAAATCTTGCGTAGGCGGCCTCTCACAAGTCTGGAACTGTTGTGGCAGTTGCAAACGCCCGGCACGCGTGTCCGGTGTGTGCCTCCCCTCACGGACGGCGCCGCCGCCGGCACCTGGAGGGGGGAAACGGACGCGTGGGGTCTACACGGAGGGGATCTTGCTGTGGGTCTGGCCCGGATGTTGCTCCAAAGTGTTCCTATGGGCTGACCTAACACAACCGGGTGGGGAGGTCCACTGGTCAAAGCCCGTCCGTGCAAAGTCAAAGGGCTAGATCCCGTGGTCAAACGCTACAGGGTTAGGCGGGGCGGGGGCACTGGGGGGTAGCATGCCGCCAAATCTTGCGTAGGCGGCCTCTCACAAGTATGGAAGTGTTGTGGAGGTTGCGTGGGTCTAGCCCGGATGTTGCTCCAAAGTGTTCCTATGGGCTGACCTAACACAACCGGGTGGGGAGGTCCACTGGTCAAAGCCCGTCCGTGCAAAGTCAAAGGGCTAGATCCTGTGGTCAAACGCTACAGGGTTAGGCGGGACGGGGGCACTGGGGGTAGCAATGCCACCGGAGCGTCGCACCGGGCCCTCATACATGCGAGGTGGTGTGGTGGCAAGTCCGAAGAGGCGGGACGCGTCTCCGGGGCGTGGCCCCCCCTCACGGACGGCGATGACATGGTAGTAGACGTTCTGCGGTAACGATGCGGCGTCAATATTACTAAATACTCGGAGCGCGATAAAATCATGAGTTTTTTTGCACGACGTGGGCACATGTGCTATAGGAACGATGGTATTTTTTCATAATTTTTGGTGATGGAGAAGTATCCGGAAAATTCCCTCTACGCGGATTGACCTTCGGGCGTCTACGGCTGTGGCCGGTGGCCTCCGGGGGCTAGCATGCCGCCAAATCTTGCGTAGGCGGCCTATCACAAGTCTGGAAGTGTTGTGGCGGTTGCAAACGCCTGGCACGCGTCTCCGGGGTGGGACCCCCTGACGAACGGCGCAGCCGCCGGCACCTGGAGGTGGGAAACGGACGCGTGGGGTCTACACGGAGGGGATCTTGCTGTGGGTCTGGCCCGGATGTTGCTCCAAAGTGTTCCTATGGGCTGACCTAACACAACCGGGTGGGGAGGTCCACTGGTCAAAGCCCGTCCGTGCAAAGTCAAAGGGCTAGATCCCGTGGTCAAACGCTACAGGGTTAGGCGGGACGGGGGCACCGGGGGTAGCAATGCCACCGGAGCATCGCACCGGGCCCTCATTCATGCGGGGTGGTGTAGTAGCATGTCCGAAGACGCGGGACGCGTCTCCGGGGCGTGGCCCCCCCTCACGGACGGCGATGACACGGTAGTAGACGTTCTGCGGTAACGATGCGGTGTCAATATTACTAAATACTCAGAGCGCGATAAAATCATGAGTTTTTTTGCACGACGTGGGCACATGTGCTATAGGAACGATGGTATTTTTTCATAATTTTTGGTGATGGTGAAGTATCCGAAAAATTCCCTCTACGCGGATTGCCCTTCGGGCGTCTACGGCTGTGGCCGGCGGCCTCCGGGGGCTAGCATGCCGCCAAATCTTGCGTAGGCGGCCTCTCACAAGTGTGGAAGTGTTGTGGCAGTTGCAAACGCCCGGCACGCGTGTCCGTGGTGTGCCCCCCTGACGGACGGCGCCGCCGCCGGCACCTGGAGGTGGGAAACGGACGCGTGGGGTCTACACGGAGGGGATCTTGCTGTGGGTCTGGCCCGAATGTTGCTCCAAAGTGTTCCTATGGGCTGACCTAACACAACCGGGTGGGGAGGTCCACTGGTCAAAGCCCGTCCGTGCAAAGTCAAAGGGCTAGATCCCGTGGTCAAACGCTATAGGGTTAGGCGGGACGGGGGCACTGGGGGTAGCAATGCCACCGGAGCGTCGCACCGGGCCTTCATACATGCGGGGTGGTGTGGTGGCATGTCCGAAGAGGCGGGACGCGTCTCCGGGGCGTGGCCCCCCCTCACGGACGGCGATGACACGATAGTAGACGTTCTGCGGTAACGATGCGGCGTCAATATTACTAAATACTCGGAGCACGATAAAATCATGAGTTATTTGCACGACATGGGCACATGTGCTATAGGAACGATGGTATTTTTACATAATTTTTGGTGATGGAGAAGTATCCGAAAAATTCCCTCTGCGCGGATTGCCCTTCGGGCGTCTACGGCTGTGGCCGGCGGCCTCCGGGGGCTAGCATGCCGCCAAATCTTGCGTAGGCGGCCTCTCACAAGTCTGGAAGTGTTGTGGCGGTTGCAAACGCCCAGCACGCGTGTCCGGGGTGTGCCCCCCTCACGGACGGCGCCGCCGCCGGCACCTGGAGGTGGGAAACGGACGCGTGGGGTCTACACGGAGGGGATCTTGCTGTGGTCTGTTCCGGATGTTGCTCCAAAGTGTTCCTATGGGATGACCTAACACAACCGGGTGGGGAGGTCCACTGGTCAAAGCCCGTCCGTGCAAAGTCAAAGGGCTAGATCCCGTGGTCAAACGCTACAGGGTTAGGCGGGACGGGGGCACTGGGGGTAGCAGTGCCACCGGAGCGTCGCACCGGGCCCTCATACATGCGGGGTGGTGTGGTGGCATGTCCGAAGAGGCGGGACGCGTCTCCGGGGGGTGGCCCCCCCTCACGGACGGCGATGACACGGTAGTAGACGTTCTGCGGTAACGATGCGGCGTCAATATTACTAAATACTCGGAGCGCGATAAAATCATGAGTTTTTTTGCACGACGTGGGCACATGTGCTATAGGAACGATGGTATTTTTTCATAATTTTTGGTGATGGAGAAGTATCCGAAAAATTCCCTCTACGCGGATTGCCCTTCGGGCGTCTACGGCTGTGGCCGGCGGCCTCCGGGGGCTAGCATGCCGCCAAATCTTGCGTAGGCGGCCTCTCACAACTCTGGAAGTGTTGTGGCGGTTGCAAACGCCCGGCACGCGTGTCCGGGGTGTGCCCCCCTGACGGACGGCGCCGCCGCCGGCACCTGGATGTGGGAAACGGACGCGTGGGGTCTACACGAAGGGGATCTTGCTGTGGGTCTGGCCCGGATGTTGCTCCAAAGTGTTCCTATGGGCTGACCTAACACAACCGGGTGGGGAGGTCCACTGGTCAAAGCCCGTCCATGCAAAGTCAAAGGGCTAGATCCCGTGGTCAAACGCTACAGGGTTAGGCGGGGCGGGGGCACTGGGGGTAGCATGCCGCCAAATCTTGCGTAGGCGGCCTCTCACAAGTATGGAAGTGTTGTGGAGGTTGCGTGGGTCTGGCCCGGATGTTGCTCCAAAGTGTTCCTATGGGCTGACCTAACACAACCGGGTGGGGAGGTCCACTGGTCAAAGCCCGTCCGTGCAAAGTCAAAGGGCTAGATCCTGTGGTCAAACGCTACAGGGTTAGGCGGGACGGGGGCACTGGGGGTAGCAATGCCACCGGAGCGTCGCACCGGGCCCTCATACATGCGGGGTGGTGTGGTGGCAAGTCCGAAGAGGCGGGACGCGTCTCCGGGGCGTGGCCCCCCCTCACGGACGGCGATGACACGGTAGTAGACGTTCTGCGGTAACGATGCGGCGTCAATATTACTAAATACTCGGAGCGCGATAAAATCATGAGTTTTTTTGCACGACGTGGGCACATGTGCTATAGGAACGATGGTATTTTTTCATAATTTTTGGTGATGGAGAAGTATCCGAAAAATTCCCTCTACGCGGATTGACCTTCGGGCGTCTACGGCTGTGGCCGGTGGCCTCCGGGGGCTAGCATGCCGCCAAATCTTGCGTAGGCGGCCTATCACAAGTCTGGAAGTGTTGTGGCGGTTGCAAATGCCCGGCACGCGTGTCCGGGGTGGGACCCCCTGACGAACGGCGCCGCCGCCGGCACCTGGAGGTGGGAAACGGACGCGTGGGGTCTACACGGAGGGGATCTTGCTGTGGGTCTGGCCCGGATGTTGCTCCAAAGTGTTCCTATGGGCTGACCTAACACAACCGGGTGGGGAGGTCCACTGGTCAAAGCCCGTCCGTGCAAAGTCAAAGGGCTAGATCCCGTGGTCAAACGCTACAGGGTTAGGCGGGACGGGGGCACTGGGGGTAGCAATGCCACCGGAGCGTCGCACCGGGCCCTCATACATGCGGGGTGGTGTAGTAGCATGTCCGAAGAGGCGGGACGCGTCTCCGGGGCGTGGCCCCCCCTCACGGACGGCGATGACACGGTAGTAGACGTTCTGCGGTAACGATGCGGCGTCAATATTACTAAATACTCAGAGCGCGATAAAATCATGAGTTTTTTTGCACGACGTGGGCACATGTGCTATAGGAATGATGGTATTTTTTCATAATTTTTGGTGATGGTGAAGTATCCGAAAAATTCCCTCTACGCGGATTGCCCTTCGGGCGTCTACGGCTGTGGCCGGCGGCCTCCGGGGGCTAGCATGCCGCCAAATCTTGCGTAGGCGGCCTCTCACAACTCTGGAAGTGTTGTGGCGGTTGCAAACGCCCGGCACGCGTGTCCGGGGTGTGCCCCCCTGACGGACGGCGCCGCCGCCGGCACCTGGATGTGGGAAACGGACGCGTGGGGTCTACACGAAGGGGATCTTGCTGTGGGTCTGGCCCGGATGTTGCTCCAAAGTGTTCCTATGGGCTGACCTAACACAACCGGGTGGGGAGGTCCACTGGTCAAAGCCCGTCCGTGCAAAGTCAAAGGGCTAGATCCCGTGGTCAAACGCTACAGGGTTAGGCGGGGCGGGGGCACTGGGGGGTAGCATGCCGCCAAATCTTGCGTAGGCGGCCTCTCACAAGTATGGAAGTGTTGTGGAGGTTGCGTGGGTCTGGCCCGGATGTTGCTCCAAAGTGTTCCTATGGGCTGACCTAACACAACCGGGTGGGGAGGTCCACTGGTCAAAGCCCGTCCGTGCAAAGTCAAAGGGCTAGATCCTGTGGTCAAACGCTACAGGGTTAGGCGGGACGGGGGCACTGGGGGTAGCAATGCCACCGGAGCGTCGCACCGGGCCCTCATACATGCGGGGTGGTGTGGTGGCAAGTCCGAAGAGGCGGGACGCGTCTCCGGGGCGTGGCCCCCCCTCACGGACGGCGATGACACGGTAGTAGACGTTCTGCGGTAACGATGCGGCGTCAATATTACTAAATACTCAGAGCGCGATAAAATCATGAGTTTTTTTGCACGACGTGGGCACATGTGCTATAGGAACGATGGTATTTTTTCATAATTTTTGGTGATGGAGAAGTATCCGAAAAATTCCCTCTACGCGGATTGACCTTCGGGCGTCTACGGCTGTGGCCGGTGGCCTCCGGGGGCTAGCATGCCGCCAAATCTTGCGTAGGCGGCCTATCACAAGTCTGGAAGTGTTGTGGCGGTTGCAAATGCCCGGCACGCGTGTCCGGGGTGGGACCCCCTGACGAACGGCGCCGCCGCCGGCACCTGGAGGTGGGAAACGGACGCGTGGGGTCTACACGGAGGGGATCTTGCTGTGGGTCTGGCCCGGATGTTGCTCCAAAGTGTTCCTATGGGCTGACCTAACACAACCGGGTGGGGAGGTCCACTGGTCAAAGCCCGTCCGTGCAAAGTCAAAGGGCTAGATCCCGTGGTCAAACGCTACAGGGTTAGGCGGGACGGGGGCACTGGGGGTAGCAATGCCACCGGAGCGTCGCACCGGGCCCTCATACATGCGGGGTGGTGTAGTAGCATGTCCGAAGAGGCGGGACGCGTCTCCGGGGCGTGGCCCCCCCTCACGGACGGCGATGACACGGTAGTAGACGTTCTGCGGTAACGATGCGGCGTCAATATTACTAAATACTCAGAGCGCGATAAAATCATGAGTTTTTTTGCACGACGTGGGCACATGTGCTATAGGAATGATGGTATTTTTTCATAATTTTTGGTGATGGTGAAGTATCCGAAAAATTCCCTCTACGCGGATTGCCCTTCGGGCGTCTACGGCTGTGGCCGGCGGCCTCCGGGGGCTAGCATGCCGCCAAATCTTGCGTAGGCGGCCTCTCACAAGTGTGGAAGTGTTGTGGCAGTTGCAAACGCCCGGCACGCGTGTCCGGGGTGTGCCCCCCTGACGGACGGCGCCGCCGCTGGCACCTGGAGGTGGGAAACGGACGCGTGGGGTCTACACGGAGGGGATCTTGCTGTGGGTCTGGCCCGAATGTTGCTCCAAAGTGTTCCTATGGGCTGACCTAACACAACCGGGTGGGGAGGTCCACTGGTCAAAGCCCGTCCGTGCAAAGTCAAAGGGCTAGATCCCGTGGTCAAACGCTATAGGGTTAGGCGGGACGGGGGCACTGGGGGTAGCAATGCCACCGGAGCGTCGCACCGGGCCTTCATACATGCGGGGTGGTGTGGTGGCATGTCCGAAGAGGCGGGACGCGTCTCCGGGGCGTGGCCCCCCCTCACGGACGGCGATGACACGATAGTAGACGTTCTGCGGTAACGATGCGGCGTCAATATTACTAAATACTCGGAGCGCGATAAAATCATGAGTTATTTGCACGACATGGGCACATGTGCTATAGGAACGATGGAATTTTTACATAATTTTTGGTGATGGAGAAGTATCCAAAAAATTCCCTCTCCGCGGATTGCCCTTCGGGCGTCTATGGCTGTGGCCGGCGGCCTCCGGGGGCTAGCATGCCGCCAAATCTTGCGTAGGCGGCCTCTCACAAGTCTGGAAGTGTTGTGGCGGTTGCAAACGCCCGGCACGCGTGTCCGGGGTGTGCCCCCCTCACGGACGGCGCCGCCGCCGGCACCTGGAGGTGGGAAACGGACGCGTGGGGTCTACACGGAGGGGATCTTGCTGTGGATCTGTTCCGGATGTTGCTCCAAAGTGTTCCTATGGGATGACCTAACACAACCGGGTGGGGAGGTCCACTGGTCAAAGCCCGTCCGTGCAAAGTCAAAGGGCTAGATCCCGTGGTCAAACGCTACAGGGTTAGGCGGGACGGGGGCACTGGGGGTAGCAGTGCCACCGGAGCGTCGCACCGGGCCCTCATACATGCGGGGTGGTGTGGTGGCATGTCCGAAGAGGCGGGACGCGTCTCCGGGGCGTGGCCCCCCCTCACGGACGGCGATGACACGGTAGTAGACGTTCTGCGGTAACGATGCGGCGTCAATATTACTAAATACTCGGAGCGCGATAAAATCATGAGTTTTTTTGCATGACGTGGGCACATGTGCTATATGAACGATGGTATTTTTTCATAATTTTTGGTGATGGAGAAGTATCCGAAAAATTCCCTCTACGCGGATTGACCTTCGGGCGTCTACGGCTGTGGCCGGTGGCCTCTGGGGGCTAGCATGCCGCCAAATCTTGCGTAGGCGGCCTCTGACAAGTCTGGAAGTGTTGTGGCGGTTGCAAACGCCCGGCACGCGTGTCCGGGGTGTGCCCCCCTGACGGACGGCGCCGCCGCTGGCACCTGGAGGTGGGAAACGGACGCGTGGGGTCTACACGGAGGGGATCTTGCTGTGGGTCTGGCCCGGATGTTGCTCCAAAGTGTTCCTATGGGATGACCTAACACAACCGGGTGGGGAGGTCCACTGGTCATAGCCCGTCCGTGCAAAGTCAAAGGGCTAGATCCCGTGGTCAAACGCTACAGGGTTAGGCGGGACGGGGGCACTGGGGGTAGCAATGCCACCGGAGCGTCGCACCGGGCCCTCATACATGCGGGGTGGTGTGGTGGCATGTCCGAAGAGGCGGGACGCATCTCCGGGGCGTGGCCCCCCCTCACGGACGGCGATGACACGGTAGTAGACGTTCTGCGGTAACGATGCAGCGTCAATATTACTAAATACTCGGAGCGCGATAAAATCATGAGTTTTTTTGCACGACGTGGGCACATGTGCTATAGGAACGATGGTATTTTTTCATAATTTTTGGTGATGGAGAAGTATCCGAAAAATTCCCTCTACGCGGATTGACTTTCGGGCGTCTACGGCTGTGGCCGGTGGCCTCCGGGGGCTAGCATGCCGCCAAATCTTGCGTAGGCGGCCTCTCACAAGTCTGGAAGTGTTGTGGCGGTTGCAAACGCCCGGCACGCGTGTCCGGGGTGTGCCCCCCTCACGGACGGCGCCGCCGCCGGCACCTGGAGGTGGGAAACGGACGCGTGGGGTCTACACGGAGGGGATCTTGCTGTGGGTCTGGCCCGGATGTTGCTCCAAAGTGTTCCTATGGGCTGACCTAACACAACCGGGTGGGGAGGTCCACTGGTCAAAGCCCGTCCGTGCAAAGTCAAAGGGCTAGATCTCGTGGTCAAACACTACAGGGTTAGGCGGGACGGGGGCATTGGGGGTAGCAATGCCACCGGAGCGTCGCACCGGGCCCTCATACATGCGGGGTGGTGTGGTGGCATGTCCGAAGAGGCGAGACGCGTCTCCGGGGCGTGGCCCCCCCTCACGGGCGGCGATGACACGGTAGTAGACGTTCTGCGGTAACGATGCGGCGTCAATATTACTAAATACTCAGAGCGCGATAAAATCATGAGTTTTTTTGCACGACGTGGGCACATGTGCTATAGGAACGATGGTATTTTTTCATAATTTTTGGTGATGGTGAAGTATCCGAAAAATTCCCTCTACGCGGATTGCCCTTCGGGCGTCTACGGCTGTGGCCGGCGGCCTCCGGGGGCTAGCATGCCGCCAAATCTTGCGTAGGCGGCCTCTCACAAGTGTGGAAGTGTTGTGGCAGTTGCAAACGCCCGGCACGCGTGTCCGGGGTGTGCCCCCCTGACGGACGGCGCCGCCGCTGGCACCTGGAGGTGGGAAACGGACGCGTGGGGTCTACACGGAGGGGATCTTGCTGTGGGTCTGGCCCGAATGTTGCTCCAAAGTGTTCCTATGGGCTGACCTAACACAACCGGGTGGGGAGGTCCACTGGTCAAAGCCCGTCCGTGCAAAGTCAAAGGGCTAGATCCCGTGGTCAAACGCTATAGGGTTAGGCGGGACGGGGGCACTGGGGGTAGCAATGCCACCGGAGCGTCGCACCGGGCCTTCATACATGCGGGGTGGTGTGGTGGCATGTCCGAAGAGGCGGGACGCGTCTCCGGGGCGTGGCCCCCCCTCACGGACGGCGATGACACGATAGTAGACGTTCTGCGGTAACGATGCGGCGTCAATATTACTAAATACTCAGAGCGCGATAAAATCATGAGTTATTTGCACGACATGGGCACATGTGCTATAGGAATGATGGAATTTTTACATAATTTTTGGTGATGGAGAAGTATCCAAAAAATTCCCTCTGCGCGGATTGCCCTTCGGGCGTCTACGGCTGTGGCCGGCGGCCTCCGGGGGCTAGCATGCCGCCAAATCTTGCGTAGGCGGCCTCTCACAAGTCTGGAAGTGTTGTGGCGGTTGCAAACGCCCGGCACGCGTGTCCGGGGTGTGCCCCCCTCACGGACGGCGCCGCCGCCGGCACCTGGAGGTGGGAAACGGACGCGTGGGGTCTACACGGAGGGGATCTTGCTGTGGGTCTGTTCCGGATGTTGCTCCAAAGTGTTCCTATGGGATGACCTAACACAACCGGGTGGGGAGGTCCACTGGTCAAAGCCCGTCCGTGCAAAGTCAAAGGGCTAGATCCCGTGGTCAAACGCTACAGGGTTAGGCGGGACGGGGGCACTGGGGGTAGCAGTGCCACCGGAGCGTCGCACCGGGCCCTCATACATGCGGGGTGGTGTGGTGGCATGTCCGAAGAGGCGGGACGCGTCTCCGGGGCGTGGCCCCCCCTCACGGACGGCGATGACACGGTAGTAGACGTTCTGCGGTAACGATGCGGCGTCAATATTACTAAATACTCGGAGCGCGATAAAATCATGAGTTTTTTTGCATGACGTGGGCACATGTGCTATATGAACGATGGTATTTTTTCATAATTTTTGGTGATGGAGAAGTATCCGAAAAATTCCCTCTACGCGGATTGACCTTCGGGCGTCTACGGCTGTGGCCGGGGCCTCCGGGGGCTAGCATGCCGCCAAATCTTGCGTAGGCGGCCTCTCACAAGTCTGGAAGTGTTGTGGCGGTTGCAAACGCCCGGCACGCGTGTCCGGGGTGTGCCCCCCTGACGGACGGCGCCGCCGCTGGCACCTGGAGGTGGGAAACGGACGCGTGGGGTCTACACGGAGGGGATCTTGCTGTGGGTCTGGCCCGGATGTTGCTCCAAAGTGTTCCTATGGGATGACCTAACACAACCGGGTGGGGAGGTCCACTGGTCATAGCCCGTCCGTGCAAAGTCAAAGGGCTAGATCCCGTGGTCAAACGCTACAGGGTTAGGCGGGACGGGGGCACTGGGGGTAGCAATGCCACCGGAGCGTCGCACCGGGCCCTCATACATGCGGGGTGGTGTGGTGGCATGTCCGAAGAGGCGGGACGCATCTCCGGGGCGTGGCCCCCCCTCACGGACGGCGATGACACGGTAGTAGACGTTCTGCGGTAACGATGCAGCGTCAATATTACTAAATACTCGGAGCGCGATAAAATCATGAGTTTTTTTGCACGACGTGGGCACATGTGCTATAGGAACGATGGTATTTTTTCATAATTTTTGGTGATGGAGAAGTATCCGAAAAATTCCCTCTACGCGGATTGACTTTCGGGCGTCTACGGCTGTGGCCGGTGGCCTCCGGGGGCTAGCATGCCGCCAAATCTTGCGTAGGCGGCCTCTCACAAGTCTGGAAGTGTTGTGGCGGTTGCAAACGCCCGGCACGCGTGTCCGGGGTGTGCCCCCCTCACGGACGGCGCCGCCGCCGGCACCTGGAGGTGGGAAACGGACGCGTGGGGTCTACACGGAGGGGATCTTGCTGTGGGTCTGGCCCGGATGTTGCTCCAAAGTGTTCCTATGGGCTGACCTAACACAACCGGGTGGGGAGGTCCACTGGTCAAAGCCCGTCCGTGCAAAGTCAAAGGGCTAGATCCCGTGGTCAAACGCTATAGGGTTAGGCGGGACGGGGGCACTGGGGGTAGCAATGCCACCGGAGCGTCGCACCGGGCCTTCATACATGCGGGGTGGTGTGGTGGCATGTCCGAAGAGGCGGGACGCGTCTCCGGGGCGTGGCCCCCCCTCACGGACGGCGATGACACGATAGTAGACGTTCTGCGGTAACGATGCGGCGTCAATATTACTAAATACTCGGAGCGCGATAAAATCATGAGTTATTTGCACGACATGGGCACATGTGCTATAGGAACGATGGAATTTTTACATAATTTTTGGTGATGGAGAAGTATCCAAAAAATTCCCTCTCCGCGGATTGCCCTTCGGGCGTCTACGGCTGTGGCCGGCGGCCTCCGGGGGCTAGCATGCCGCCAAATCTTGCGTAGGCGGCCTCTCACAAGTCTGGAAGTGTTGTGGCGGTTGCAAACGCCCGGCACGCGTGTCCGGGGTGTGCCCCCCTCACGGACGGCGCCGCCGCCGGCACCTGGAGGTGGGAAACGGACGCGTGGGGTCTACACGGAGGGGATCTTGCTGTGGATCTGTTCCGGATGTTGCTCCAAAGTGTTCCTATGGGATGACCTAACACAACCGGGTGGGGAGGTCCACTGGTCAAAGCCCGTCCGTGCAAAGTCAAAGGGCTAGATCCCGTGGTCAAACGCTACAGGGTTAGGCGGGACGGGGGCACTGGGGGTAGCAGTGCCACCGGAGCGTCGCACCGGGCCCTCATACATGCGGGGTGGTGTGGTGGCATGTCCGAAGAGGCGGGACGCGTCTCCGGGGCGTGGCCCCCCCTCACGGACGGCGATGACACGGTAGTAGACGTTCTGCGGTAACGATGCGGCGTCAATATTACTAAATACTCGGAGCGCGATAAAATCATGAGTTTTTTTGCATGACGTGGGCACATGTGCTATATGAACGATGGTATTTTTTCATAATTTTTGGTGATGGAGAAGTATCCGAAAAATTCCCTCTACGCGGATTGACCTTCGGGCGTCTACGGCTGTGGCCGGTGGCCTCCGGGGGCTAGCATGCCGCCAAATCTTGCGTAGGCGGCCTCTCACAAGTCTGGAAGTGTTGTGGCGGTTGCAAACGCCCGGCACGCGTGTCCGGGGTGTGCCCCCCTGACGGACGGCGCCGCCGCTGGCACCTGGAGGTGGGAAACGGACGCGTGGGGTCTACACGGAGGGGATCTTGCTGTGGGTCTGGCCCGAATGTTGCTCCAAAGTGTTCCTATGGGCTGACCTAACACAACCGGGTGGGGAGGTCCACTGGTCAAAGCCCGTCCGTGCAAAGTCAAAGGGCTAGATCCCGTGGTCAAACGCTATAGGGTTAGGCGGGACGGGGGCACTGGGGGTAGCAATGCCACCGGAGCGTCGCACCGGGCCTTCATACATGCGGGGTGGTGTGGTGGCATGTCCGAAGAGGCGGGACGCGTCTCCGGGGCGTGGCCCCCCCTCACGGACGGCGATGACACGATAGTAGACGTTCTGCGGTAACGATGCGGCGTCAATATTACTAAATACTCAGAGCGCGATAAAATCATGAGTTATTTGCACGACATGGGCACATGTGCTATAGGAATGATGGAATTTTTACATAATTTTTGGTGATGGAGAAGTATCCAAAAAATTCCCTCTGCGCGGATTGCCCTTCGGGCGTCTACGGCTGTGGCCGGCGGCCTCCGGGGGCTAGCATGCCGCCAAATCTTGCGTAGGCGGCCTCTCACAAGTCTGGAAGTGTTGTGGCGGTTGCAAACGCCCGGCACGCGTGTCCGGGGTGTGCCCCCCTCACGGACGGCGCCGCCGCCGGCACCTGGAGGTGGGAAACGGACGCGTGGGGTCTACACGGAGGGGATCTTGCTGTGGGTCTGTTCCGGATGTTGCTCCAAAGTGTTCCTATGGGATGACCTAACACAACCGGGTGGGGAGGTCCACTGGTCAAAGCCCGTCCGTGCAAAGTCAAAGGGCTAGATCCCGTGGTCAAACGCTACAGGGTTAGGCGGGACGGGGGCACTGGGGGTAGCAGTGCCACCGGAGCGTCGCACCGGGCCCTCATACATGCGGGGTGGTGTGGTGGCATGTCCGAAGAGGCGGGACGCGTCTCCGGGGCGTGGCCCCCCCTCACGGACGGCGATGACACGGTAGTAGACGTTATGCGGTAACGATGCGGCGTCAATATTACTAAATACTCGGAGCGCGATAAAATCATGAGTTTTTTTGCATGACGTGGGCACATGTGCTATATGAACGATGGTATTTTTTCATAATTTTTGGTGATGGAGAAGTATCCGAAAAATTCCCTCTACGCGGATTGACCTTCGGGCGTCTACGGCTGTGGCCGGTGGCCTCCGGGGGCTAGCATGCCGCCAAATCTTGCGTAGGCGGCCTCTCACAAGTCTGGAAGTGTTGTGGCGGTTGCAAACGCCCGGCACGCGTGTCCGGGGTGTGCCCCCCTGACGGACGGCGCCGCCGCCGGCACCTGGAGGTGGGAAACGGACGCGTGGGGTCTACACGGAGGGGATCTTGCTGTGGCTCTGTTCCGGATGTTGCTCCAAAGTGTTCCTATGGGATGACCTAACACAACCGGGTGGGGAGGTCCACTGGTCAAAGCCCGTCCGTGCAAAGTCAAAGGGCTAGATCCCGTGGTCAAACGCTACAGGGTTAGGCGGGACGGGGGCACTGGGGGTAGCAGTGCCACCGGAGCGTCGCACCGGGCCCTCATACATGCGGGGTGGTGTGGTGGCATGTCCGAAGAGGCGGGACGCGTCTCCGGGGCGTGGCCCCCCCTCACGGACGGCGATGACACGGTAGTAGACGTTCTGCGGTAACGATGCGGCGTCAATATTACTAAATACTCGGAGCGCGATAAAATCATGAGTTTTTTTGCATGACGTGGGCACATGTGCTATATGAACGATGGTATTTTTTCATAATTTTTGGTGATGGAGAAGTATCCGAAAAATTCCCTCTACGCGGATTGACCTTCGGGCGTCTACGGCTGTGGCCGGTGGCCTCCGGGGGCTAGCATGCCGCCAAATCTTGCGTAGGCGGCCTCTGACAAGTCTGGAAGTGTTGTGGCGGTTGCAAACGCCCGGCACGCGTGTCCGGGGTGTGCCCCCCTGACGGACGGCGCCGCCGCTGGCACCTGGAGGTGGGAAACGGACGCGTGGGGTCTACACGGAGGGGATCTTGCTGTGGGTCTGGCCCGGATGTTGCTCCAAAGTGTTCCTATGGGATGACCTAACACAACCGGGTGGGGAGGTCCACTGGTCATAGCCCGTCCGTGCAAAGTCAAAGGGCTAGATCCCGTGGTCAAACGCTACAGGGTTAGGCGGGACGGGGGCACTGGGGGTAGCAATGCCACCGGAGCGTCGCACCGGGCCCTCATACATGCGGGGTGGTGTGGTGGCATGTCCGAAGAGGCGGGACGCATCTCCGGGGCGTGGCCCCCCCTCACGGACGGCGATGACACGGTAGTAGACGTTCTGCGGTAACGATGCAGCGTCAATATTACTAAATACTCGGAGCGCGATAAAATCATGAGTTTTTTTGCACGACGTGGGCACATGTGCTATAGGAACGATGGTATTTTTTCATAATTTTTGGTGATGGAGAAGTATCCGAAAAATTCCCTCTACGCGGATTGACTTTCGGGCGTCTACGGCTGTGGCCGGTGGCCTCCGGGGGCTAGCATGCCGCCAAATCTTGCGTAGGCGGCCTCTCACAAGTCTGGAAGTGTTGTGGCGGTTGCAAACGCCCGGCACGCGTGTCCGGGGTGTGCCCCCCTCACGGACGGCGCCGCCGCCGGCACCTGGAGGTGGGAAACGGACGCGTGGGGTCTACACGGAGGGGATCTTGCTGTGGGTCTGGCCCGGATGTTGCTCCAAAGTGTTCCTATGGGCTGACCTAACACAACCGGGTGGGGAGGTCCACTGGTCAAAGCCCGTCCGTGCAAAGTCAAAGGGCTAGATCTCGTGGTCAAAAACTACAGGGTTAGGCGGGACGGGGGCACTGGGGGTAGCAATGCCACCGGAGCGTCGCACCGGGCCCTCATACATGCGGGGTGGTGTGGTGGCATGTCCGAAGAGGCGAGACGCGTCTCCGGGGCGTGGCCCCCCCTCACGGACGGCGATGACACGGTAGTAGACGTTCTGCGGTAACGATGCGGCGTCAATATTACTAAATACTCAGAGCGCGATAAAATCATGAGTTTTTTTGCACGACGTGGGCACATGTGCTATAGGAACGATGGTATTTTTTCATAATTTTTGGTGATGGTGAAGTATCCGAAAAATTCCCTCTACGCGGATTGCCCTTCGGGCGTCTACGGCTGTGGCCGGCGGCCTCCGGGGGCTAGCATGCCGCCAAATCTTGCGTAGGCGGCCTCTCACAAGTGTGGAAGTGTTGTGGCAGTTGCAAACGCCCGGCACGCGTGTCCGGGGTGTGCCCCCCTGACGGACGGCGCCGCCGCTGGCACCTGGAGGTGGGAAACGGACGCGTGGGGTCTACACGGAGGGGATCTTGCTGTGGGTCTGGCCCGAATGTTGCTCCAAAGTGTTCCTATGGGCTGACCTAACACAACCGGGTGGGGAGGTCCACTGGTCAAAGCCCGTCCGTGCAAAGTCAAAGGGCTAGATCCCGTGGTCAAACGCTATAGGGTTAGGCGGGACGGGGGCACTGGGGGTAGCAATGCCACCGGAGCGTCGCACCGGGCCTTCATACATGCGGGGTGGTGTGGTGGCATGTCCGAAGAGGCGGGACGCGTCTCCGGGGCGTGGCCCCCCCTCACGGACGGCGATGACACGATAGTAGACGTTCTGCGGTAACGATGCGGCGTCAATATTACTAAATACTCAGAGCGCGATAAAATCATGAGTTATTTGCACGACATGGGCACATGTGCTATAGGAACGATGGAATTTTTACATAATTTTTGGTGATGGAGAAGTATCCAAAAAATTCCCTCTGCGTGGATTGCCCTTCGGGCGTCTACGGCTGTGGCCGGCGGCCTCCGGGGGCTAGCATGCCGCCAAATCTTGCGTAGGCGGCCTCTCACAAGTCTGGAAGTGTTGTGGCGGTTGCAAACGCCCGGCACGCGTGTCCGGGGTGTGCCCCCCTCACGGACGGCGCCGCCGCCGGCACCTGGAGGTGGGAAACGGACGCGTGGGGTCTACACGGAGGGGATCTTGCTGTGGGTCTGTTCCGGATGTTGCTCCAAATTGTTCCTATGGGATGACCTAACACAACCGGGTGGGGAGGTCCACTGGTCAAAGCCCGTCCGTGCAAAGTCAAAGGGCTAGATCCCGTGGTCAAACGCTACAGGGTTAGGCGGGACGGGGGCACTGGGGGTAGCAGTGCCACCGGAGCGTCGCACCGGGCCCTCATACATGCGGGGTGGTGTGGTGGCATGTCCGAAGAGGCGGGACGCGTCTCCGGGGCGTGGCCCCCCCTCACGGACGGCGATGACACGGTAGTAGACGTTCTGCGGTAACGATGCGGCGTCAATATTACTAAATACTCGGAGCGCGATAAAATCATGAGTTTTTTTGCATGACGTGGGCACATGTGCTATATGAACGATGGTATTTTTTCATAATTTTTGGTGATGGAGAAGTATCCGAAAAATTCCCTCTACGCGGATTGACCTTCGGGCGTCTACGGCTGTGGCCGGTGGCCTCCGGGGGCTAGCATGCCGCCAAATCTTGCGTAGGCGGCCTCTGACAAGTCTGGAAGTGTTGTGGCGGTTGCAAACGCCCGGCACGCGTGTCCGGGGTGTGCCCCCCTGACGGACGGCGCCGCCGCTGGCACCTGGAGGTGGGAAACGGACGCGTGGGGTCTACACGGAGGGGATCTTGCTGTGGGTCTGGCCCGGATGTTGCTCCAAAGTGTTCCTATGGGATGACCTAACACAACCGGGTGGGGAGGTCCACTGGTCATAGCCCGTCCGTGCAAAGTCAAAGGGCTAGATCCCGTGGTCAAACGCTACAGGGTTAGGCGGGACGGGGGCACTGGGGGTAGCAATGCCACCGGAGCGTCGCACCGGGCCCTCATACATGCGGGGTGGTGTGGTGGCATGTCCGAAGAGGCGGGACGCATCTCCGGGGCGTGGCCCCCCCTCACGGACGGCGATGACACGGTAGTAGACGTTCTGCGGTAACGATGCAGCGTCAATATTACTAAATACTCGGAGCGCGATAAAATCATGAGTTTTTTTGCACGACGTGGGCACATGTGCTATAGGAACGATGGTATTTTTTCATAATTTTTGGTGATGGAGAAGTATCCGAAAAATTCCCTCTACGCGGATTGACTTTCGGGCGTCTACGGCTGTGGCCGGTGGCCTCCGGGGGCTAGCATGCCGCCAAATCTTGCGTAGGCGGCCTCTCACAAGTCTGGAAGTGTTGTGGCGGTTGCAAACGCCCGGCACGCGTGTCCGGGGTGTGCCCCCCTCACGGACGGCGCCGCCGCCGGCACCTGGAGGTGGGAAACGGACGCGTGGGGTCTACACGGAGGGGATCTTGCTGTGGGTCTGGCCCGGATGTTGCTCCAAAGTGTTCCTATGGGCTGACCTAACACAACCGGGTGGGGAGGTCCACTGGTCAAAGCCCGTCCGTGCAAAGTCAAAGGGCTAGATCTCGTGGTCAAACGCTACAGGGTTAGGCGGGACGGGGGCACTGGGGGTAGCAATGCCACCGGAGCGTCGCACCGGGCCCTCATACATGCGGGGTGGTGTGGTGGCATGTCCGAAGAGGCGAGACGCGTCTCCGGGGCGTGGCCCCCCCTCACGGACGGCGATGACACGGTAGTAGACGTTCTGCGGTAACGATGCGGCGTCAATATTACTAAATACTCAGAGCGCGATAAAATCATGAGTTTTTTTGCACGACGTGGGCACATGTGCTATAGGAACGATGGTATTTTTTCATAATTTTTGGTGATGGTGAAGTATCCGAAAAATTCCCTCTACGCGGATTGCCCTTCGGGCGTCTACGGCTGTGGCCGGCGGCCTCCGGGGGCTAGCATGCCGCCAAATCTTGCGTAGGCGGCCTCTCACAAGTGTGGAAGTGTTGTGGCAGTTGCAAACGCCCGGCACGCGTGTCCGGGGTGTGCCCCCCTGACGGACGGCGCCGCCGCTGGCACCTGGAGGTGGGAAACGGACGCGTGGGGTCTACACGGAGGGGATCTTGCTGTGGGTCTGGCCCGAATGTTGCTCCAAAGTGTTCCTATGGGCTGACCTAACACAACCGGGTGGGGAGGTCCACTGGTCAAAGCCCGTCCGTGCAAAGTCAAAGGGCTAGATCCCGTGGTCAAACGCTATAGGGTTAGGCGGGACGGGGGCACTGGGGGTAGCAATGCCACCGGAGCGTCGCACCGGGCCTTCATACATGCGGGGTGGTGTGGTGGCATGTCCGAAGAGGCGGGACGCGTCTCCGGGGCGTGGCCCCCCCTCACGGACGGCGATGACACGATAGTAGACGTTCTGCGGTAACGATGCGGCGTCAATATTACTAAATACTCAGAGCGCGATAAAATCATGAGTTATTTGCACGACATGGGCACATGTGCTATAGGAACGATGGAATTTTTACATAATTTTTGGTGATGGAGAAGTATCCAAAAAATTCCCTCTGCGCGGATTGCCCTTCGGGCGTCTACGGCTGTGGCCGGCGGCCTCCGGGGGCTAGCATGCCGCCAAATCTTGCGTAGGCGGCCTCTCACAAGTCTGGAAGTGTTGTGGCGGTTGCAAACGCCCGGCACGCGTGTCCGGGGTGTGCCCCCCTCACGGACGGCGCCGCCACCGGCACCTGGAGGTGGGAAACGGACGCGTGGGGTCTACACGGAGGGGATCTTGCTGTGGGTCTGTTCCGGATGTTGCTCCAAAGTGTTCCTATGGGATGACCTAACACAACCGGGTGGGGAGGTCCACTGGTCAAAGCCCGTCCGTGCAAAGTCAAAGGGCTAGATCCCGTGGTCAAACGCTACAGGGTTAGGCGGGACGGGGGCACTGGGGGTAGCAGTGCCACCGGAGCGTCGCACCGGGCCCTCATACATGCGGGGTGGTGTGGTGGCATGTCCGAAGAGGCGGGACGCGTCTCCGGGGCGTGGCCCCCCCTCACGGACGGCGATGACACGGTAGTAGACGTTCTGCGGTAACGATGCGGCGTCAATATTACTAAATACTCGGAGCGCGATAAAATCATGAGTTTTTTTGCATGACGTGGGCACATGTGCTATATGAACGATGGTATTTTTTCATAATTTTTGGTGATGGAGAAGTATCCGAAAAATTCCCTCTACGCGGATTGACCTTCGGGCGTCTACGGCTGTGGCCGGTGGCCTCCGGGGGCTAGCATGCCGCCAAATCTTGCGTAGGCGGCCTCTCACAAGTCTGGAAGTGTTGTGGCGGTTGCAAACGCCCGGCACGCGTGTCCGGGGTGTGCCCCCCTGACGGACGGCACCGCCGCTGGCACCTGGAGGTGGGAAACGGACGCGTGGGGTCTACACGGAGGGGATCTTGCTGTGGGTCTGGCCCGGATGTTGCTCCAAAGTGTTCCTATGGGATGACCTAACACAACCGGGTGGGGAGGTCCACTGGTCATAGCCCGTCCGTGCAAAGTCAAAGGGCTAGATCCCGTGGTCAAACGCTATAGGGTTAGGCGGGACGGGGGCACTGGGGGTAGCAATGCCACCGGAGCGTCGCACCGGGCCCTCATACATGCGGGGTGGTGTGGTGGCATGTCCGAAGAGGCGGGACGCATCTCCGGGGCGTGGCCCCCCCTCACGGACGGCGATGACATGGTAGTAGACGTTCTGCGGTAACGATGCAGCGTCAATATTACTAAATACTCGGAGTGCGATAAAATCATGAGTTTTTTTGCACGACGTGGGCACATGTGCTATAGGAACGATGGTATTTTTTCATAATTTTTGGTGATGGAGAAGTATCCGAAAAATTCCCTCTACGCGGATTGACTTTCGGGCGTCTACGGCTGTGGCCGGTGGCCTCCGGGGGCTAGCATGCCGCCAAATCTTGCGTAGGCGGCCTCTCACAAGTCTGGAAGTGTTGTGGCGGTTGCAAACGCCCGGCACGCGTGTCCGGGGTGTGCCCCCCTCACGGACAGCGCCGCCGCCGGCACCTGGAGGTGGGAAACGGACGCGGGGGGTCTACACGGAGGGGATCTTGCTGTGGGTCTGGCCCGGATGTTGCTCCAAAGTGTTCCTATGGGCTGACCTAACACAACCGGGTGGGGAGGTCCACTGGTCAAAGCCCGTCCGTGCAAAGTCAAAGGGCTAGATCTCGTGGTCAAACGCTACAGGGTTAGGCGGGACGGGGGCACTGGGGGTAGCAATGCCACCGGAGCGTCGCACCGGGCCCTCATACATGCGGGGTGGTGTGGTGGCATGTCCGAAGAGGCGAGACGCGTCTCCGGGGCGTGGCCCCCCCTCACGGACGGCGATGACATGGTAGTAGACGTTCTGCGGTAACGATGCGGCGTCAATATTACTAAATACTCGGAGCGCGATAAAATCATGAGTTTTTTTGCACGACGTGGGCACATGTGCTATAGGAACGATGGTATTTGTTCATAATTTTTGGTGATGGAGAAGTATCCGAAAAATTCCGTCCACGCGGATTGCCCTTCACGCGTCTACGGCTGTGGCCGGCAGCCTCCGGGGGCTAGCATGCCGCCAAATCTTGCGTAGGCGGCCTCTCACAATTCTGGAAGTGTTGTGGCGGTTGCAAACGCCCGGCACGCGTGTCCGGGTGTGTGCCTCCCCTCACGGACGGCGCCGCCGCCGGCACCTGGAGGGGGGAAACGGACGCGTGGGGTCTACACGGAGGGGATCTTGCTGTGGGTCTGGCCCGGATGTTACTCCAAAGTGTTCCTATGGGCTGACCTAACACAACCGGGTGGGGAGGTCCACTGGTCAAAGCCCGTCCGTGCAAAGTCAAAGGGCTAGATCCCGTGGTCAAACGCTACAGGGTTAGGCGGGGCGGGGGCACTGGGGGTAGCATGCCGCCAAATCTTGCGTAGGCGGCCTCTCACAAGTATGGAAGTGTTGTGGCGGTTGCGTGGGTCCGGCCCGGATGTTGCTCCAAGGTGTTCCTATGGGCTGACCTAACACAACCGGGTGGGGAGGTCCACTGGTCAAAGCCCGTCCGTGCAAAGTCAAAGGGCTAGATCACGTGGTCAAACGCTACAGGGTTAGGCAGGACGGGGGCACTGGGGTAGCAATGCCACCGGAGCGTCGCCCCAGGCCCTCATACATGCGGGGTGGTGTGGTGGCATGTCCGAAGAGGCGGGACACGTCTCCGGGGCGTGGGCCCCCCTCACGGACGGCGATGACACGGTAGTAGACGTTCTGCGGTAACGATGCGGCGTCAATATTACTAAATACTCAGAGCGCGATAAAATCATGACTTTTTTGCACGACGTGGGCACATGTGCTATAGGAACGATGATATTTTTTCATAATTTTTGGTGATGGAGAAGTATCCGAAAAATTCCCTCTACGCGGATTGCCCTTCGGGCGTCTACGGCTGTGGCCAGCAGCCTCCGGGGGCTAGCATGCCGCCAAATCTTGCGTAGGCGGCCTCTCACAAGTCTGGAAGTGTTGTGGCGGTTGCAAACGCCCGACACGCGTGTCTGGGGTGTGCCCCCCCTCACGGACGGCGCCGCCGCCGGCACCTGGAGGTGGGAAACGGACGTGTGGGGTCTACACGGAGGGGATCTTGCTGTGGGTCTGGCCCGAATGTTGCTCCAAAGTGTTCCTATGGGCTGACCTAACACAAACGGGTGGGCAGGTCCACTAGTCAAAGCCCGTCCATGCAAAGTCAAAGGGCTAGATCCTGTGGTCAAACGCTACAGGGTTAGGCGGGACGGGGACACTTGGGGTAGCAATGCCACCGGAGCGTCGCACCGGGCCCTCATACATGCGGGGTGGTGTGGTGGCATGTCCGAAGAGGCGGGACGCGTCTCCGGGGCGTGGGCCCCCCTCACGGACGGCGATGACACGGTAGTAGATGTTCTGCGATAACGATGCTGTGTCAATATTACTAAATACTCGGAGCGCGATAAAATCATGAGTTTTTTTGCACGACGTGGGCACATGTGGTATAGGAACGATGGTATTTTTTCATAATTTTTGGTGATGGAGAAGTATCCGAAAAATTCCCTCTACGCGGATTGACCTTCGGGCGTCTACGGCTGTGGCCGGTGGCCTCCGGGGGCTAGCATGCCGCCAAATCTTGCGTAGGCGGCCTATCACAAGTCTGGAAGTGTTGTGGCGGTTGCAAATGCCCGGCACGCGTGTCCGGGGTGGGACCCCCTGACGAACGGCGCCGCCGCCGGCACCTGGAGGGGGGAAACGGACGCGTGGGGTCTACACGGAGGGGATCTTGCTGTGGGTCTGGCCCGGATGTTGCTCCAAAGTGTTCCTATGGGCTGACCTAACACAACCGGGTGGGGAGGTCCACTGGTCAAAGCCCGTCCGTGCAAAGTCAAAGGGCTAGATCCCGTGGTCAAACGCTACAGGGTTAGGCGGGACGGGGGCACTGGGGGTAGCAATGCCACCGGAGCGTCGCACCGGGCCCTCATACATGCGGGGTGGTGTAGTAGCATGTCCGAAGTGGCGGGACGCGTCTCCGGGGCGTGGCCCCCCCTCACGGACGGCGATGACACGGTAGTAGACGTTCTGCGGTAACGATGCGGCGTCAATATTACTAAATACTCAGAGCGCGATAAAATCATGAGTTTTTTTGCACGACGTGGGCACATGTGCTATAGGAATGATGGTATTTTTTCATAATTTTTGGTGATGGTGAAGTATCCGAAAAATTCCCTCTACGCGGATTGCCCTTCGGGCGTCTACGGCTATGGCCGGCGGCCTCCGGGGGCTAGCATGCCGCCAAATCTTGCGTAGGCGGCCTCTCACAAGTGTGGAAGTGTTGTGGCAGTTGCAAACGCCCGGCACGCGTGTCCGGGGTGTGCCCCCCTGACGGACGGCGCCGCCGCTGGCACCTGGAGGTGGGAAACGGACGCGTGGGGTCTACACGGAGGGGATCTTGCTGTGGGTCTGGCCCGAATGTTGCTCCAAAGTGTTCCTATGGGCTGACCTAACACAACCGGGTGGGGAGGTCCACTGGTCAAAGCCCGTCCGTGCAAAGTCAAAGGGCTAGATCCCGTGGTCAAACGCTATAGGGTTAGGCGGGACGGGGGCACTGGGGGTAGCAATGCCACCGGAGCGTCGCACCGGGCCTTCATACATGCAGGGTGGTGTGGTGGCATGTCCGAAGAGGCGGGACGCGTCTCCGGGGCGTGGCCCCCCCTCACGGACGGCGATGACACGATAGTAGACGTTCTGCGGTAACGATGCGGCGTCAATATTACTAAATACTCAGAGCGCGATAAAATCATGAGTTATTTGCACGACATGGGCACATGTGCTATAGGAACGATGGAATTTTTACATAATTTTTGGTGATGGAGAAGTATCCAAAAAATTCCCTCTCCGCGGATTGCCCTTCGGGCGTCTACGGCTGTGGCCGGCGGCCTCCGGGGGCTAGCATGCCGCCAAATCTTGCGTAGGCGGCCTCTCACAAGTCTGGAAGTGTTGTGGCGGTTGCAAACGCCCGGCACGCGTGTCCGAGGTGTGCCCCCCTCACGGACGGCGCCGCCGCCGGCACCTGGAGGTGGGAAACGGACGCGTGGGGTCTACACGGAGGGGATCTTGCTGTGGGTCTGTTCCGGATGTTGCTCCAAAGTGTTCCTATGGGATGACCTAACACAACCGGGTGGGGAGGTCCACTGGTCAAAGCCCGTCCGTGCAAAGTCAAAGGGCTAGATCCCGTGGTCAAACGCTACAGGGTTAGGCGGGACGGGGGCACTGGGGGTAGCAGTGCCACCGGAGCGTCGCACCGGGCCCTCATACATGCGGGGTGGTGTGGTGGCATGTCCGAAGAGGCGGGACGCGTCTCCGGGGCGTGGCCCCCCCTCACGGACGGCGATGACACGGTAGTAGACGTTCTGCGGTAACGATGCGGCGTCAATATTACTAAATACTCGGAGCGCGATAAAATCATGAGTTTTTTTGCATGACGTGGGCACATGTGCTATATGAACGATGGTATTTTTTCATAATTTTTGGTGATGGAGAAGTATCCGAAAAATTCCCTCTACGCGGATTGACCTTCGGGCGTCTACGGCTGTGGCCGGTGGCCTCCGGGGGCTAGCATGCCGCCAAATCTTGCGTAGGCGGCCTCTCACAAGTCTGGAAGTGTTGTGGCGGTTGCAAACGCCCGGCACGCGTGTCCGGGGTGTGCCCCCCTGACGGACGGCGCCGGCGCTGGCACCTGGAGGTGGGAAACGGACGCGTGGGGTCTACACGGAGGGGATCTTGCTGTGGGTCTGGCCCGGATGTTGCTCCAAAGTGTTCCTATGGGATGACCTAACACAACCGGGTGGGGAGGTCCACTGGTCATAGCCCGTCCGTGCAAAGTCAAAGGGCTAGATCCCGTGGTCAAACGCTACAGGGTTAGGCGGGACGGGGGCACTGGGGGTAGCAATGCCACCGGAGCGTCGCACCGGGCCCTCATACATGCGGGGTGGTGTGGTGGCATGTCCGAAGAGGCGGGACGCATCTCCGGGGCGTGGCCCCCCCTCACGGACGGCGATGACACGGTAGTAGACGTTCTGCGGTAACGATGCAGCGTCAATATTACTAAATACTCGGAGCGCGATAAAATCATGAGTTTTTTTGCACGACGTGGGCACATGTGCTATAGGAACGATGGTATTTTTTCATAATTTTTGGTGATGGAGAAGTATCCGAAAAATTCCCTCTACGCGGATTGACTTTCGGGCGTCTACGGCTGTGGCCGGTGGCCTCCGGGGGCTAGCATGCCGCCAAATCTTGCGTAGGCGGCCTCTCACAAGTCTGGAAGTGTTGTGGCGGTTGCAAACGCCCGGCACGCGTGTCCGGGGTGTGCCCCCCTCACGGACGGCGCCGCCGCCGGCACCTGGAGGTGGGAAACGGACGCGTGGGGTCTACACGGAGGGGATCTTGCTGTGGGTCTGGCCCGGATGTTGCTCCAAAGTGTTCCTATGGGCTGACCTAACACAACCGGGTGGGGAGGTCCACTGGTCAAAGCCCGTCCGTGCAAAGTCAAAGGGCTAGATCTCGTGGTCAAACACTACAGGGTTAGGCGGGACGGGGGCAGTGGGGGTAGCAATGCCACCGGAGAGTCGCACCGGGCCCTCATACATGCGGGGTGGTGTGGTGGCATGTCCGAAGAGGCGAGACGCGTCTCCGGGGCGTGGCCCCCCCTCACGGACGGCGATGACACGGTAGTAGACGTTCTGCGGTAACGATGCGGCGTCAATATTACTAAATACTCAGAGCGCGATAAAATCATGAGTTTTTTTGCACGACGTGGGCACATGTGCTATAGGAATGATGGTATTTTTTCATAATTTTTGGTGATGGTGAAGTATCCGAAAAATTCCCTCTACGCGGATTGCCCTTCGGGCGTCTACGGCTGTGGCCGGCGGCCTCCGGGGGCTAGCATGCCGCCAAATCTTGCGTAGGCGGCCTCTCACAAGTGTGGAAGTGTTGTGGCAGTTGCAAACGCCCGGCACGCGTGTCCGGGGTGTGCCCCCCTGACGGACGGCGCCGCCGCTGGCACCTGGAGGTGGGAAACGGACGCGTGGGGTCTACACGGAGGGGATCTTGCTGTGGGTCTGGCCCGAATGTTGCTCCAAAATGTTCCTATGGGCTGACCTAACACAACCGGGTGGGGAGGTCCACTGGTCAAAGCCTGTCCGTGCAAAGTCAAAGGGCTAGATCCCGTGGTCAAACGCTATAGGGTTAGGCGGGACGGGGGCACTGGGGGTAGCAATGCCACCGGAGCGTCGCACCGGGCCTTCATACATGCGGGGTGGTGTGGTGGCATGTCCGAAGAGGCGGGACGCGTCTCCGGGGCGTGGCCCCCCCTCACGGACGGCGATGACACGGTAGTAGATGTTCTGCGATAACGATGCGGTGTCAATATTACTAAATACTCGGAGCGCGATAAAATCATGAGTTTTTTTGCACGACGTGGGCACATGTGGTATAGGAACGATGGTATTTTTTCATAATTTTTGGTGATGGAGAAGTATCCGAAAAATTCCCTCCACGCGGATTGCCCTTCGCGCGTCTACGGCTGTGGCCGGCAGCCTCCGGGGGCTAGCATGCCGCCAAATCTTGCGTAGGCGGCCTCTCACAAGTCTGGAACTGTTGTGGCAGTTGCAAACGCCCGGCACGCGTGTCCGGTGTGTGCCTCCCCTCACGGACGGCGCCGCCGCCGGCACCTGGAGGGGGGAAACGGACGCGTGGGGTCTACACGGAGGGGATCTTGCTGTGGGTCTGGCCCGGATGTTGCTCCAAAGTGTTCCTATGGGCTGACCTAACACAACCGGGTGGGGAGGTCCACTGGTCAAAGCCCGTCCGTGCAAAGTCAAAGGGCTAGATCCCGTGGTCAAACGCTACAGGGTTAGGCGGGGCGGGGGCACTGGGGGGTAGCATGCCGCCAAATCTTGCGTAGGCGGCCTCTCACAAGTATGGAAGTGTTGTGGAGGTTGCGTGGGTCTGGCCCGGATGTTGCTCCAAAGTGTTCCTATGGGCTGACCTAACACAACCGGGTGGGGAGGTCCACTGGTCAAAGCCCGTCCGTGCAAAGTCAAAGGGCTAGATCCTGTGGTCAAACGCTACAGGGTTAGGCGGGACGGGGGCACTGGGGGTAGCAATGCCACCGGAGCGTCGCACCGGGCCCTCATACATGCGGGGTGGTGTGGTGGCAAGTCCGAAGAGGCGGGACGCGTCTCCGGGGCGTGGCCCCCCCTCACGGACGGCGATGACATGGTAGTAGACGTTCTGCGGTAACGATGCGGCGTCAAAATTACTAAATACTCGGAGCGCGATAAAATCATGAGTTTTTTTGCACGACGTGGGCACATGTGCTATAGGAACGATGGTATTTTTTCATAATTTTTGGTGATGGAGAAGTATCCGGAAAATTCCCTCTACGCGGATTGACCTTCGGGCGTCTACGGCTGTGGCCGGTGGCCTCCGGGGGCTAGCATGCCGCCAAATCTTGCGTAGGCGGCCTATCACAAGTCTGGAAGTGTTGTGGCGGTTGCAAACGCCCGGCACGCGTGTCCGGGGTGGGACCCCCTGACGAACGGCACCGCCGCCGGCACCTGGAGGTGGGAAACGGACGCGTGGGGTCTACACGGAGGGGATCTTGCTGTGGGTCTGGCCCGGATGTTGCTCCAAAGTGTTCCTATGGGCTGACCTAACACAACCGGGTGGGGAGGTCCACTGGTCAAAGCCCGTCCGTGCAAAGTCAAAGGGCTAGATCCCGTGGTCAAACGCTACAGGGTTAGGCGGGACGGGGGCACCGGGGGTAGCAATGCCACCGGAGCGTCGCACCGGGCCCTCATTCATGCGGGGTGGTGTAGTAGCATGTCCGAAGACGCGGGACGCGTCTCCGGGGCGTGGCCCCCCCTCACGGACGGCGATGACACGGTAGTAGACGTTCTGCGGTAACGATGCGGTGTCAATATTACTAAATACTCAGAGCGCGATAAAATCATGAGTTTTTTTGCACGACGTGGGCACATGTGCTATAGGAACGATGGTATTTTTTCATAATTTTTGGTGATGGTGAAGTATCCGAAAAATTCCCTCTACGCGGATTGCCCTTCGGGCGTCTACGGCTGTGGCCGGCGGCCTCCGGGGGCTAGCATGCCGCCAAATCTTGCGTAGGCGGCCTCTCACAAGTGTGGAAGTGTTGTGGCAGTTGCAAACGCCCGGCACGCGTGTCCGGGGTGTGCCCCCCTGACGGACGGCGCCGCCGCTGGCACCTGGAGGTGGGAAACGGACGCGTGGGGTCTACACGGAGGGGATCTTGCTGTGGGTCTGGCCCGAATGTTGCTCCAAAGTGTTCCTATGGGCTGACCTAACACAACCGGGTGGGGAGGTCCACTGGTCAAAGCCCGTCCGTGCAAAGTCAAAGGGCTAGATCCCGTGGTCAAACGCTATAGGGTTAGGCGGGACGGGGGCACTGGGGGTAGCAATGCCACCGGAGCGTCGCACCGGGCCTTCATACATGCGGGGTGGTGTGGTGGCATGTCCGAAGAGGCGGGACGCGTCTCCGGGGCGTGGCCCCCCCTCACGGACGGCGATGACACGATAGTAGACGTTCTGCGGTAACGATGCGGCGTCAATATTACTAAATACTCGGAGCGCGATAAAATCATGAGTTATTTGCACGACATGGGCACATGTGCTATAGGAACGATGGTATTTTTACATAATTTTTGGTGATGGAGAAGTATCCGAAAAATTCCCTCTGCGCGGATTGCCCTTCGGGCGTCTACGGCTGTGGCCGGCGGCCTCCGGGGGCTAGCATGCCGCCAAATCTTGCGTAGGCGGCCTCTCACAAGTCTGGAAGTGTTGTGGCGGTTGCAAACGCCCAGCACGCGTGTCCGGGGTGTGCCCCCCTCACGGACGGCGCCGCCGCCGGCACCTGGAGGTGGGAAACGGACGCGTGGGGTCTACACGGAGGGGATCTTGCTGTGGTCTGTTCCGGATGTTGCTCCAAAGTGTTCCTATGGGATGACCTAACACAACCGGGTGGGGAGGTCCACTGGTCAAAGCCCGTCCGTGCAAAGTCAAAGGGCTAGATCCCGTGGTCAAACGCTACAGGGTTAGGCGGGACGGGGGCACTGGGGGTAGCAGTGCCACCGGAGCGTCGCACCGGGCCCTCATACATGCGGGGTGGTGTGGTGGCATGTCCGAAGAGGCGGGACGCGTCTCCGGGGCGTGGCCCCCCCTCACGGACGGCGATGACACGGTAGTAGACGTTCTGCGGTAACGATGCGGCGTCAATATTACTAAATACTCGGAGCGCGATAAAATCATGAGTTTTTTTGCACGACGTGGGCACATGTGCTATAGGAACGATGGTATTTTTTCATAATTTTTGGTGATGGAGAAGTATCCGAAAAATTCCCTCTACGCGGATTGCCCTTCGGGCGTCTACGGCTGTGGCCGGCGGCCTCCGGGGGCTAGCATGCCGCCAAATCTTGCGTAGGCGGCCTCTCACAACTCTGGAAGTGTTGTGGCGGTTGCAAACGCCCGGCACGCGTGTCCGGGGTGTGCCCCCCTGACTGACGGCGCCGCCGCCGGCACCTGGATGTGGGAAACGGACGCGTGGGGTCTACACGAAGGGGATCTTGCTGTGGGTCTGGCCCGGATGTTGCTCCAAAGTGTTCCTATGGGCTGACCTAACACAACCGGGTGGGGAGGTCCACTGGTCAAAGCCCGTCCGTGCAAAGTCAAAGGGCTAGATCCCGTGGTCAAACGCTACAGGGTTAGGCGGGGCGGGGGCACTGGGGGGTAGCATGCCGCCAAATCTTGCGTAGGCGGCCTCTCACAAGTATGGAAGTGTTGTGGAGGTTGCGTGGGTCTGGCCCGGATGTTGCTCCAAAGTGTTCCTATGGGCTGACCTAACACAACCGGGTGGGGAGGTCCACTGGTCAAAGCCCGTCCGTGCAAAGTCAAAGGGCTAGATCCTGTGGTCAAACGCTACAGGGTTAGGCGGGACGGGGGCACTGGGGGTAGCAATGCCACCGGAGCGTCGCACCGGGCCCTCATACATGCGGGGTGGTGTGGTGGCAAGTCCGAAGAGGCGGGACGCGTCCCCGGGGCGTGGCCCCCCCTCACGGACGGCGATGACACGGTAGTAGACGTTCTGCGGTAACGATGCGGCGTCAATATTACTAAATACTCGGAGCGCGATAAAATCATGAGTTTTTTTGCACGACGTGGGCACATGTGCTATAGGAACGATGGTATTTTTTCATAATTTTTGGTGATGGAGAAGTATCCGAAAAATTCCCTCTACGCGGATTGACCTTCGGGCGTCTACGGCTGTGGCCGGTGGCCTCCGGGGGCTAGCATGCCGCCAAATCTTGCGTAGGCGGCCTATCACAAGTCTGGAAGTGTTGTGGCGGTTGCAAATGCCCGGCACGCGTGTCCGGGGTGGGACCCCCTGACGAACGGCGCCGCCGCCGGCACCTGGAGGTGGGAAACGGACGCGTGGGGTCTACACGGAGGGGATCTTGCTGTGGGTCTGGCCCGGATGTTGCTCCAAAGTGTTCCTATGGGCTGACCTAACACAACCGGGTGGGGAGGTCCACTGGTCAAAGCCCGTCCGTGCAAAGTCAAAGGGCTAGATCCCGTGGTCAAACGCTACAGGGTTAGGCGGGACGGGGGCACTGGGGGTAGCAATGCCACCGGAGCGTCGCACCGGGCCCTCATACATGCGGGGTGGTGTAGTAGCATGTCCGAAGAGGCGGGACGCGTCTCCGGGGCGTGGCCCCCCCTCACGGACGGCGATGACACGGTAGTAGACGTTCTGCGGTAACGATGCGGCGTCAATATTACTAAATACTCAGAGCGCGATAAAATCATGAGTTTTTTTGCACGACGTGGGCACATGTGCTATAGGAATGATGGTATTTTTTCATAATTTTTGGTGATGGTGAAGTATCCGAAAAATTCCCTCTACGCGGATTGCCCTTCGGGCGTCTACGGCTGTGGCCGGCGGCCTCCGGGGGCTAGCATGCCGCCAAATCTTGCGTAGGCGGCCTCTCACAACTCTGGAAGTGTTGTGGCGGTTGCAAACGCCCGGCACGCGTGTCCGGGGTGTGCCCCCCTGACGGACGGCGCCGCCGCCGGCACCTGGATGTGGGAAACGGACGCGTGGGGTCTACACGAAGGGGATCTTGCTGTGGGTCTGGCCCGGATGTTGCTCCAAAGTGTTCCTATGGGCTGACCTAACACAACCGGGTAGGGAGGTCCACTGGTCAAAGCCCGTCCGTGCAAAGTCAAAGGGCTAGATCCCGTGGTCAAACGCTACAGGGTTAGGCGGGGCGGGGGCACTGGGGGGTAGCATGCCGCCAAATCTTGCGTAGGCGGCCTCTCACAAGTATGGAAGTGTTGTGGAGGTTGCGTGGGTCTGGCCCGGATGTTGCTCCAAAGTGTTCCTATGGGCTGACCTAACACAACCGGGTGGGGAGGTCCACTGGTCAAAGCCCGTCCGTGCAAAGTCAAAGGGCTAGATCCTGTGGTCAAACGCTACAGGGTTAGGCGGGACGGGGGCACTGGGGGTAGCAATGCCACCGGAGCGTCGCACCGGGCCCTCATACATGCGGGGTGGTGTGGTGGCAAGTCCGAAGAGGCGGGACGCGTCTCCGGGGCGTGGCCCCCCCTCACGGACGGCGATGACACGGTAGTAGACGTTCTGCGGTAACGATGCGGCGTCAATATTACTAAATACTCGGAGCGCGATAAAATCATGAGTTTTTTTGCACGACGTGGGCACATGTGCTATAGGAACGATGGTATTTTTTCATAATTTTTGGTGATGGAGAAGTATCCGAAAAATTCCCTCTACGCGGATTGACCTTCGGGCGTCTACGGCTGTGGCCGGTGGCCTCCGGGGGCTAGCATGCCGCCAAATCTTGCGTAGGCGGCCTATCACAAGTCTGGAAGTGTTGTGGCGGTTGCAAATGCCCGGCACGCGTGTCCGGGGTGTGCCCCCCTGACGGACGGCGCCGCCGCTGGCACCTGGAGGTAGGAAACGGACGCGTGGGGTCTACACGGAGGGGATCTTGCTGTGGGTCTGGCCCGAATGTTGCTCCAAAGTGTTCCTATGGGCTGACCTAACACAACCGGGTGGGGAGGTCCACTGGTCAAAGCCCGTCCGTGCAAAGTCAAAGGGCTAGATCCCGTGGTCAAACGCTATAGGGTTAGGCGGGACGGGGGCACTGGGGGTAGCAATGCCACCGGAGCGTCGCACCGGGCCTTCATACATGCGGGGTGGTGTGGTGGCATGTCCGAAGAGGCGGGACGCGTCTCCGGGGCGTGGCCCCCCCTCACGGACGGCGATGACACGATAGTAGACGTTCTGCGGTAACGATGCGGCGTCAATATTACTAAATACTCAGAGCGCGATAAAATCATGAGTTATTTGCACGACATGGGCACATGTGCTATAGGAACGATGGAATTTTTACATAATTTTTGGTGATGGAGAAGTATCCAAAAAATTCCCTCCGCGCGGATTGCCCTTCGGGCGTCTACGGCTGTGGCCGGCGGCCTCCGGGGGCTAGCATGCCGCCAAATCTTGCGTAGGCGGCCTCTCACAAGTCTGGAAGTGTTGTGGCGGTTGCAAACGCCCGGCACGCGTGTCCGGGGTGTGCCCCCCTCACGGACGGCGCCGCCGCCGGCACCTGGAGGTGGGAAACGGACGCGTGGGGTCTACACGGAGGGGATCTTGCTGTGGGTCTGTTCCGGATGTTGCTCCAAAGTGTTCCTATGGGATGACCTAACACAACCGGGTGGGGAGGTCCACTGGTCAAAGCCCGTCCGTGCAAAGTCAAAGGGCTAGATCCCGTGGTCAAACGCTACAGGGTTAGGCGGGACGGGGGCACTGGGGGTAGCAGTGCCACCGGAGCGTCGCACCGGGCCCTCATACATGCGGGGTGGTGTGGTGGCATGTCCGAAGAGGCGGGACGCGTCTCCGGGGCGTGGCCCCCCCTCACGGACGGCGATGACACGGTAGTAGACGTTCTGCGGTAACGATGCGGCGTCAATATTACTAAATACTCGGAGCGCGATAAAATCATGAGTTTTTTTGCATGACGTGGGCACATGTGCTATATTAACGATGGTATTTTTTCATAATTTTTGGTGATGGAGAAGTATCCGAAAAATTCCCTCTACGCGGATTGACCTTCGGGCGTCTACGGCTGTGGCCGGCGGCCTCCGGGGGCTATCATGCCGCCAAATCTTGCGTAGGCGGCCTCTCACAAGTCTGGAAGTGTTGTGGCGGTTGCAAACGCCCGGCACGCGTGTCCGGGGTGTGCCCCCCTCACGGACGGCGCCGCCGCCGGCACCTGGAGGTGGGAAACGGACGCGTGGGGTCTACACGGAGGGGATCTTGCTGTGGGTCTGTTCCGGATGTTGCTCCAAAGTGTTCCTATGGGATGACCTAACACAACCGGGTGGGGAGGTCCACTGGTCAAAGCCCGTCCGTGCAAAGTCAAAGGGCTAGATCCCGTGGTCAAACGCTACAGGGTTAGGCGGGACGGGGGCACTGGGGGTAGCAGTGCCACCGGAGCGTCGCACCGGGCCCTCATACATGTGGGGTGGTGTGGTGGCATGTCCGAAGAGGCGGGACGCATCTCCGGGGCGTGGCCCCCCCTCACGGACGGCGATAACACGGTAGTAGACGTTCTGCGGTAACGATGCGGCGTCAATATTACTAAATACTCGGAGCGCGATAAAATCATGAGTTTTTTTGCATGACGTGGGCACATGTGCTATATGAACGATGGTATTTTTTCATAATTTTTGGTGATGGAGAAGTATCCGAAAAATTCCCTCTACGCGGATTGACCTTCGGGCGTCTACGGCTGTGGCCGGTGGCCTCCGGGGGCTAGCATGCCGCCAAATCTTGCGTAGGCGGCCTCTCACAAGTCTGGAAGTGTTGTGGCGGTTGCAAACGCCCGGCACGCGTGTCCGGGGTGTGCCCCCCTGACGGACGGCGCCGCCGCTGGCACCTGCAGGTGGGAAACGGACGCGTGGGGTCTACACGGAGGGGATCTTGCTGTGGGTCTGGCCCGGATGTTGCTCCAAAGTGTTCCTATGGGATGACCTAACACAACCGGGTGGGGAGGTCCACTGGTCATAGCCCGTCCGTGCAAAGTCAAAGGGCTAGATCCCGTGGTCAAACGCTACAGGGTTAGGCGGGACGGGGGCACTGGGGGTAGCAATGCCACCGGAGCGTCGCACCGGGCCCTCATACATGCGGGGTGGTGTGGTGGCAAGTCCGAAGAGGCGGGACGCGTCTCCGGGGCGTGGCCCCCCCTCACGGACGGCGATGACACGGTAGTAGACGTTCTGCGGTAACGATGCGGCGTCAATATTACTAAATACTCGGAGCGCGATAAAATCATGAGTTTTTTTGCACGACGTGGGCACATGTGCTATAGGAACGATGGTATTTTTTCATAATTTTTGGTGATGGAGAAGTATCCGAAAAATTCCCTCTACGCGGATTGACCTTCGGGCGTCTACGGCTGTGGCCGGTGGCCTCCCGGGGCTAGCATGCCGCCAAATCTTGCGTAGGCGGCCTATCACAAGTCTGGAAGTGTTGTGGCGGTTGCAAATGCCCGGCACGCGTGTCCGGGGTGGGACCCCCTGACGAACGGCGCCGCCGCCGGCACCTGGAGGTGGGAAACGGACGCGTGGGGTCTACACGGAGGGGATCTTGCTGTGGGTCTGGCCCGGATGTTGCTCCAAAGTGTTCCTATGGGCTGACCTAACACAACCGGGTGGGGAGGTCCACTGGTCAAAGCCCGTCCGTGCAAAGTCAAAGGGCTAGATCCCGTGGTCAAACGCTACAGGGTTAGGCGGGACGGGGGCACTGGGGGTAGCAATGCCACCGGAGCGTCGCACCGGGCCCTCATACATGCGGGGTGGTGTAGTAGCATGTCCGAAGAGGCGGGACGCGTCTCCGGGGCGTGGCCCCCCCTCACGGACGGCGATGACACGGTAGTAGACGTTCTGCGGTAACGATGCGGCGTCAATATTACTAAATACTCAGAGCGCGATAAAATCATGAGTTTTTTTGCACGACGTGGGCACATGTGCTATAGGAACGATGGTATTTTTTCATAATTTTTGGTGATGGTGAAGTATCCGAAAAATTCCCTCTACGCGGATTGCCCTTCGGGCGTCTACGGCTGTGGCCGGCGGCCTCCGGGGGCTAGCATGCCGCCAAATCTTGCGTAGGCGGCCTCTCACAAGTGTGGAAGTGTTGTGGCAGTTGCAAACGCCCGGCACGCGTGTCCGGGGTGTGCCCCCCTGACGGACGGCGCCGCCGCTGGCACCTGGAGGTAGGAAACGGACGCGTGGGGTCTACACGGAGGGGATCTTGCTGTGGGTCTGGCCCGAATGTTGCTCCAAAGTGTTCCTATGGGCTGACCTAACACAACCGGGTGGGGAGGTCCACTGGTCAAAGCCCGTCCGTGCAAAGTCAAAGGGCTAGATCCCGTGGTCAAACGCTATAGGGTTAGGCGGGACGGGGGCACTGGGGGTAGCAATGCCACCGGAGCGTCGCACCGGGCCTTCATACATGCGGGGTGGTGTGGTGGCATGTCCGAAGAGGCGGGACGCGTCTCCGGGGCGTGGCCCCCCCTCACGGACGGCGATGACACGATAGTAGACGTTCTGCGGTAACGATGCGGCGTCAATATTACTAAATACTCAGAGCGCGATAAAATCATGAGTTATTTGCACGACATGGGCACATGTGCTATAGGAACGATGGAATTTTTACATAATTTTTGGTGATGGAGAAGTATCCAAAAAATTCCCTCCGCGCGGATTGCCCTTCGGGCGTCTACGGCTGTGGCCGGCGGCCTCCGGGGGCTAGCATGCCGCCAAATCTTGCGTAGGCGGCCTCTCACAAGTCTGGAAGTGTTGTGGCGGTTGCAAACGCCCGGCACGCGTGTCCGGGGTGTGCCCCCCTCACGGACGGCGCCGCCGCCGGCACCTGGAGGTGGGAAACGGACGCGTGGGGTCTACACGGAGGGGATCTTGCTGTGGGTCTGTTCCGGATGTTGCTCCAAAGTGTTCCTATGGGATGACCTAACACAACCGGGTGGGGAGGTCCACTGGTCAAAGCCCGTCCGTGCAAAGTCAAAGGGCTAGATCCCGTGGTCAAACGCTACAGGGTTAGGCGGGACGGGGGCACTGGGGGTAGCAGTGCCACCGGAGCGTCGCACCGGGCCCTCATACATGCGGGGTGGTGTGGTGGCATGTCCGAAGAGGCGGGACGCGTCTCCGGGGCGTGGCCCCCCCTCACGGACGGCGATGACACGGTAGTAGACGTTCTGCGGTAACGATGCGGCGTCAATATTACTAAATACTCGGAGCGCGATAAAATCATGAGTTTTTTTGCATGACGTGGGCACATGTGCTATATTAACGATGGTATTTTTTCATAATTTTTGGTGATGGAGAAGTATCCGAAAAATTCCCTCTACGCGGATTGACCTTCGGGCGTCTACGGCTGTGGCCGGTGGCCTCCGGGGGCTAGCATGCCGCCAAATCTTGTGTAGGCGGCCTCTCACAAGTCTGGAAGTGTTGTGGCGGTTGCAAACGCCCGGCACGCGTGTCCGGGGTGTGCCCCCCTGACGGACGGCGCCGCCGCTGGCACCTGGAGGTGGGAAACGGACGCGTGGGGTCTACACGGAGGGGATCTTGCTGTGGGTCTGGCCCGGATGTTGCTCCAAAGTGTTCCTATGGGATGACCTAACACAACCGGGTGGGGAGGTCCACTGGTCATAGCCCGTCCGTGCAAAGTCAAAGGGCTAGATCCCGTGGTCAAACGCTACAGGGTTAGGCGGGACGGGGGCACTGGGGGTAGCAATGCCACCGGAGCGTCGCACCGGGCCCTCATACATGCGGGGTGGTGTGGTGGCATGTCCGAAGAGGCGGGACGCATCTCCGGGGCGTGGCCCCCCCTCACGGACGGCGATGACACGGTAGTAGACGTTCTGCGGTAACGATGCAGCGTCAATATTACTAAATACTCGGAGCGCGATAAAATCATGAGTTTTTTTGCACGACGTGGGCACATGTGCTATAGGAACGATGGTATTTTTTCATAATTTTTGGTGATGGAGAAGTATCCGAAAAATTCCCTCTACGCGGATTGACTTTCGGGCGTCTACGGCTGTGGCCGGTGGCCTCCGGGGGCTAGCATGCCGCCAAATCTTGCGTAGGCGGCCTCTCACAAGTCTGGAAGTGTTGTGGCGGTTGCAAACGCCCGGCACGCGTGTCCGGGGTGTGCCCCCCTCACGGACGGCGCCGCCGCCGGCACCTGGAGGTGGGAAACGGACGCGTGGGGTCTACACGGAGGGGATCTTGCTGTGGGTCTGGCCCGGATGTTGCTCCAAAGTGTTCCTATGGGCTGACCTAACACAACCGGGTGGGGAGGTCCACTGGTCAAAGCCCGTCCGTGCAAAGTCAAAGGGCTAGATCTCGTGGTCAAACGCTACAGGGTTAGGCGGGACGGGGGCACTGGGGGTAGCAATGCCACCGGAGCGTCGCACCGGGCCCTCATACATGCGGGGTGGTGTGGTGGCATGTCCGAAGAGGCGAGACGCGTCTCCGGGGCGTGGCCCCCCCTCACGGACGGCGATGACACGGTAGTAGACGTTCTGCGGTAACGATGCGGCGTCAATATTACTAAGTACTCAGAGCGCGATAAAATCATGAGTTTTTTTGCACGACGTGGGCACATGTGCTATAGGAACGATGGTATTTTTTCATAATTTTTGGTGATGGTGAAGTATCCGAAAAATTCCCTCTACGCGGATTGCCCTTCGGGCGTCTACGGCTGTGGCCGGCGGCCTCCGGGGGCTAGCATGCCGCCAAATCTTGCGTAGGCGGCCTCTCACAAGTGTGGAAGTGTTGTGGCAGTTGCAAACGCCCGGCACGCGTGTCCGGGGTGTGCCCCCCTGACGGACGGCGCCGCCGCTGGCACCTGGAGGTGGGAAACGGACGCGTGGGGTCTACACGGAGGGGATCTTGCTGTGGGTCTGGCCCGAATGTTGCTCCAAAGTGTTCCTATGGGCTGACCTAACACAACCGGGTGGGGAGGTCCACTGGTCAAAGCCCGTCCGTGCAAAGTCAAAGGGCTAGATCCCGTGGTCAAACGCTATAGGGTTAGGCGGGACGGGGGCACTGGGGGTAGCAATGCCACCGGAGGGTCGCACCGGGCCTTCATACATGCGGGGTGGTGTGGTGGCATGTCCGAAGAGGCGGGACGCGTCTCCGGGGCGTGGCCCCCCCTCACGGACGGCGATGACACGATAGTAGACGTTCTGCGGTAACGATGCGGCGTCAATATTACTAAATACTCAGAGCGCGATAAAATCATGAGTTATTTGCACGACATGGGCACATGTGCTATAGGAACGATGGAATTTTTACATAATTTTTGGTGATGGAGAAGTATCCAAAAAATTCCCTCTGCGCGGATTGCCCTTCGGGCGTCTACGGCTGTGGCCGGCGGCCTCCGGGGGCTAGCATGCCGCCAAATCTTGCGTAGGCGGCCTCTCACAAGTCTGGAAGTGTTGTGGCGGTTGCAAACGCCCGGCACGCGTGTCCGGGGTGTGCCCCCCTCACGGACGGCGCCGCCGCCGGCACCTGGAGGTGGGAAACGGACGCGTGGGGTCTACACGGAGGGGATCTTGCTGTGGGTCTGTTCCGGATGTTGCTCCAAAGTGTTCCTATGGGATGACCTAACACAACCGGGTGGGGAGGTCCACTGGTCAAAGCCCGTCCGTGCAAAGTCAAAGGGCTAGATCCCGTGGTCAAACGCTACAGGGTTAGGCGGGACGGGGGCACTGGGGGTAGCAGTGCCACCGGAGCGTCGCACCGGGCCCTCATACATGCGGGGTGGTGTGGTGGCATGTCCGAAGAGGCGGGACGCGTCTCCGGGGCGTGGCCCCCCCTCACGGACGGCGATGACACGGTAGTAGACGTTCTGCGGTAACGATGCGGCGTCAATATTACTAAATACTCGGAGCGCGATAAAATCATGAGTTTTTTTGCATGACGTGGGCACATGTGCTATATGAACGATGGTATTTTTTCATAAATTTTGGTGATGGAGAAGTATCCGAAAAATTCCCTCTACGCGGATTGACCTTCGGGCGTCTACGGCTGTGGCCGGTGGCCTCCGGGGGCTAGCATGCCGCCAAATCTTGCGTAGGCGGCCTCTCACAAGTCTGGAAGTGTTGTGGCGGTTGCAAACGCCCGGCACGCGTGTCCGGGGTGTGCCCCCCTCACGGACAGCGCCGCCGCCGGCACCTGGAGGTGGGAAACGGACGCGTGGGGTCTACACGGAGGGGATCTTGCTGTGGGTCTGGCCCGGATGTTGCTCCAAAGTGTTCCTATGGGCTGACCTAACACAACCGGGTGGGGAGGTCCACTGGTCAAAGCCCGTCCGTGCAAAGTCAAAGGGCTAGATCTCGTGGTCAAACGCTACAGGGTTAGGCGGGACGGGGGCACTGGGGGTAGCAATGCCACCGGAGCGTCGCACCGGGCCCTCATACATGCGGGGTGGTGTGGTGGCATGTCCGAAGAGGCGAGACGCGTCTCCGGGGCGTGGCCCCCCCTCACGGACGGCGATGACATGGTAGTAGACGTTCTGCGGTAACGATGCGGCGTCAATATTACTAAATACTCGGAGCGCGATAAAATCATGAGTTTTTTTGCACGACGTGGGCACATGTGCTATAGGAACGATGGTATTTGTTCATAATTTTTGGTGATGGAGAAGTATCTGAAAAATTCCGTCCACGCGGATTGCCCTTCACGCGTCTACGGCTGTGGCCGGCAGCCTCCGGGGGCTAGCATGCCGCCAAATCTTGCGTAGGCGGCCTCTCACAAGTCTGGAAGTGTTGTGGCGGTTGCAAACGCCCGGCACGCGTGTCCGGGTGTGTGCCTCCCCTCACGGACGGCGCCGCCGCCGGCACCTGGAGGGGGGAAACGGACGCGTGGGGTCTACACGGAGGGGATCTTGCTGTGGGTCTGGCCCGGATGTTACTCCAAAGTGTTCCTATGGGCTGACCTAACACAACCGGGTGGGGAGGTCCACTGGTCAAAGCCCGTCCGTGCAAAGTCAAAGGGCTAGATCCCGTGGTCAAACGCTACAGGGTTAGGCGGGGCGGGGGCACTGGGGGTAGCATGCCGCCAAATCTTGCGTAGGCGGCCTCTCACAAGTATGGAAGTGTTGTGGCGGTTGCGTGGGTCCGGCCCGGATGTTGCTCCAAGGTGTCCCTATGGGCTGACCTAACACAACCGGGTGGGGAGGTCCACTGGTCAAAGCCCGTCCGTGCAAAGTCAAAGGGCTAGATCCCGTGGTCAAACGCTACAGGGTTAGGCAGGACGGGGGCACTGGGGGTAGCAATGCCACCGGAGCGTCGCCCCAGGCCCTCATACATGCGGGGTGGTGTGGTGGCATGTCCGAAGAGGCGGGACACGTCTCCGGGGCGTGGGCCCCCCTCACGGACGGCGATGACACGGTAGTAGACGTTCTGCGGTAACGATGCGGCGTCAATATTACTAAATACTCAGAGCGCGATAAAATCATGACTTTTTTTGCACGACGTGGGCACATGTGCTATAGGAACGATGATATTTTTTCATAATTTTTGGTGATGGAGAAGTATCCGAAAAATTCCCTCTACGCGGATTGCCCTTCGGGCGTCTACGGCTGTGGCCAGCAGCCTCCGGGGGCTAGCATGCCGCCAAATCTTGCGTAGGCAGCCTCTCACAAGTCTGGAAGTGTTGTGGCGGTTGCAAACGCCCGACACGCGTGTCTGGGGTGTGCCCCCCCTCACGGACGGCGCCGCCGCCGGCACCTGGAGGTGGGAAACGGACGTGTGGGGTCTACACGGAGGGGATCTTGCTGTGGGTCTGGCCCGAATGTTGCTCCAAAGTGTTCCTATGGGCTGACCTAACACAAACGGGTGGGCAGGTCCACTGGTCAAAGCCCGTCCATGCAAAGTCAAAGGGCTAGATCCTGTGGTCAAACGCTACAGGGTTAGGCGGGACGGGGACACTGGGGGTAGCAATGCCACCGGAGCGTCGCACCGGGCCCTCATACATGCGGGGTGGTGTGGTGGCATGTCCGAAGAGGCGGGACGCGTCTCCGGGGCGTGGGCCCCCCTCACGGACGGCGATGACACGGTAGTAGATGTTCTGCGATAACGATGCGGTGTCAATATTACTAAATACTCGGAGCGCGATAAAATCATGAGTTTTTTTGCACGACGTGGGCACATGTGGTATAGGAACGATGGTATTTTTTCATAATTTTTGGTGATGGAGAAGTATCCGAAAAATTCCCTCCACGCGGATTGCCCTTCGCGCGTCTACGGCCGTGGCCGGCAGCCTCCGGGGGCTAGCATGCCGCCAAATCTTGCGTAGGCGGCCTCTCACAAGTCTGGAAGTGTTGTGGCAGTTGCAAACTCCCGGCACGCGTGTCCGGTGTGTGCCTCCCCTCACGGACGGCGCCGCCACCAGCACCTGGAGGGGGGAAACAGACGCGTGGGGTCTACACGGAGGGGATCTTGCTGTGGGTCTGGCCCGGATGTTGCTCCAAAGTGTTCCTATGGGCTGACCTAACACAACCGGGTGGGGAGGTCCACTGGTCAAAGCCCGTCCGTGCAAAGTCAAAGGGCTAGATCCCGTGGTCAAACGCTACAGGGTTAGGCGGGGCGGGGGCACTGGGGGGTAGCATGCCGCCAAATCTTGCGTAGGCGGCCTCTCACAAGTATGGAAGTGTTGTGGAGGTTGCGTGGGTCTGGCCCGGATGTTGCTCCAAAGTGTTCCTATGGGCTGACCTAACACAACCGGGTGGGGAGGTCCACTGGTCAAAGCCCGTCCGTGCAAAGTCAAAGGGCTAGATCCTGTGGTCAAACGCTACAGGGTTAGGCGGGACGGGGGCACTGGGGGTAGCAATGCCACCGGAGCGTCGCACCGGGCCCTCATACATGCGGGGTGGTGTGGTGGCAAGTCCGAAGAGGCGGGACGCGTCTCCGGGGCGTGGCCCCCCCTCACGGACGGCGATGACACGGTAGTAGACGTTCTGCGGTAACGATGCGGCGTCAATATTACTAAATACTCGGAGCGCGATAAAATCATGAGTTTTTTTGCACGACGTGGGCACATGTGCTATAGGAACGATGGTATTTTTTCATAATTTTTGGTGATGGAGAAGTATCCGAAAAATTCCCTCTACGCGGATTGACCTTCGGGCGTCTACGGCTGTGGCCGGTGGCCTCCGGGGGCTAGCATGCCGCCAAATCTTGCGTAGGCGGCCTATCACAAGTCTGGAAGTGTTGTGGCGGTTGCAAACGCCCGGCACGCGTGTCCGGGGTGGGACCCCCTGACGAACGGCGCCGCCGCCGGCACATGGAGGTGGGAAACGGACGCGTGGGGTCTACACGGAGGGGATCTTGCTGTGGGTCTGGCCCGGATGTTGCTCCAAAGTGTTCCTATGGGCTGACCTAACACAACCGGGTGGGGAGGTCCACTGGTCAAAGCCCGTCCGTGCAAAGTCAAAGGGCTAGATCCCGTGGTCAAACGCTACAGGGTTAGGCGGGACGGGGGCACTGGGGGTAGCAATGCCACCGGAGCGTCGCACCGGGCCCTCATACATGCGGGGTGGTGTAGTAGCATGTCCGAAGACGCGGGACGCGTCTCCGGGGCGTGGCCCCCCCTCACGGACGGCGATGACACGGTAGTAGACGTTCTGCGGTAACGATGCGGCGTCAATATTACTAAATACTCAGAGCGCGATAAAATCATGAGTTTTTTTGCACGACGTGGGCACATGTGCTATAGGAACGATGGTATTTTTTCATAATTTTTGGTGATGGTGAAGTATCCGAAAAATTCCCTCTACGCGGATTGCCCTTCGGGCGTCTACGGCTGTGGCCGGCGGCCTCCGGGGGCTAGCATGCCGCCAAATCTTGCGTAGGCGGCCTCTCACAAGTGTGGAAGTGTTGTGGCAGTTGCAAACGCCCGGCACGCGTGTCCGGGGTGTGCCCCCCTGACGGACGGCGCCGCCGCTGGCACCTGGAGGTGGGAAACGGACGCGTGGGGTCTACACGGAGGGGATCTTGCTGTGGGTCTGGCCCGAATGTTGCTCCAAAGTGTTCCTATGGGCTGACCTAACACAACCGGGTGGGGAGGTCCACTGGTCAAAGCCCGTCCGTGCAAAGTCAAAGGGCTAGATCCCGTGGTCAAACGCTATAGGGTTAGGCGGGACGGGGGCACTGGGGGTAGCAATGCCACCGGAGCGTCGCACCGGGCCTTCATACATGCGGGTTGGTGTGGTGGCATGTCCGAAGAGGCGGGACGCGTCTCCGGGGCGTGGCCCCCCCTCACGGACGGCGATGACACGATAGTAGACGTTCTGCGGTAACGATGCGGCGTCAATATTACTAAATACTCAGAGCGCGATAAAATCATGAGTTATTTGCACGACATGGGCACATGTGCTATAGGAACGATGGAATTTTTACATAATTTTTGGTGATGGACAAGTATCCAAAAAATTCCCTCTGCGCGGATTGCCCATCGGGCGTCTACGGCTGTGGCCGGCGGCCTCCGGGGGCTAGCATGCCGCCAAATCTTGCGTAGGCGGCCTCTCACAAGTCTGGAAGTGTTGTGGCGGTTGCAAACGCCCGGCACGCGTGTCCGGGGTGTGCCCCCCTCACGGACGGCGCCGCCGCCGGCACCTGGAGGTGGGAAACGGACGCGTGGGGTCTACACGGAGGGGATCTTGCTGTGGGTCTGTTCCGGATGTTGCTCCAAAGTGTTCCTATGGGATGACCTAACACAACCGGGTGGGGAGGTCCACTGGTCAAAGCCCGTCCGTGCAAAGTCAAAGGGCTAGATCCCGTGGTCAAACGCTACAGGGTTAGGCGGGACGGGGGCACTGGGGGTAGCAGTGCCACCGGAGCGTCGCACCGGGCCCTCATACATGCGGGGTGGTGTGGTGGCATGTCCGAAGAGGCGGGACGCGTCTCCGGGGCGTGGCCCCCCCTCACGGACGGCGATGACACGGTAGTAGACGTTCTGCGGTAACGATGCGGCGTCAATATTACTAAATACTCGGAGCGTGATAAAATCATGAGTTTTTTTGCATGACGTGGGCACATGTGCTATATGAACGATGGTATTTTTTCATAATTTTTGGTGATGGAGAAGTATCCGAAAAATTCCCTCTACGCGGATTGACCTTCGGGCGTCTACGGCTGTGGCCGGTGGCCTCCGGGGGCTAGCATGCCGCCAAATCTTGCGTAGGCGGCCTCTCACAAGTCTGGAAGTGTTGTGGCGGTTGCAAACGCCCGGCACGCGTGTCCGGGGTGTGCCCCCCTGACGGACGGCGCCGCCGCTGGCACCTGGAGGTGGGAAACGGACGCGTGGGGTCTACACGGAGGGGATCTTGCTGTGGGTCTGGCCCGGATGTTGCTCCAAAGTGTTCCTATGGGATGACCTAACACAACCGGGTGGGGAGGTCCACTGGTCATAGCCCGTCCGTGCAAAGTCAAAGGGCTAGATCCCGTGGTCAAACGCTACAGGGTTAGGCGGGACGGGGGCACTGGGGGTAGCAATGCCACCGGAGCGTCGCACCGGGCCCTCATACATGCGGGGTGGTGTGGTGGCATGTCCGAAGAGGCGGGACGCATCTCCGGGGCGTGGCCCCCCCTCACGGACGGCGATGACATGGTAGTAGACGTTCTGCGGTAACGATGCAGCGTCAATATTACTAAATACTCGGAGCGCGATAAAATCATGAGTTTTTTTGCACGACGTGGGCACATGTGCTATAGGAACGATGGTATTTTTTCATAATTTTTGGTGATGGAGAAGTATCCGAAAAATTCCCTCTACGCGGATTGACTTTCGGGCGTCTACGGCTGTGGCCGGTGGCCTCCGGGGGCTAGCATGCCGCCAAATCTTGCGTAGGAGGCCTCTCACAAGTCTGGAAGTGTTGTGGCGGTTGCAAACGCCCGGCACGCGTGTCCGGGGTGTGCCCCCCTCACGGACAGCGCCGCCGCCGGCACCTGGAGGTGGGAAACGGACGCGTGGGGTCTACACGGAGGGGATCTTGCTGTGGGTCTGGCCCGGATGTTGCTCCAAAGTGTTCCTATGGGCTGACCTAACACAACCAGGTGGGGAGGTCCACTGGTCAAAGCCCGTCCGTGCAAAGTCAAAGGGCTAGATCTCGTGGTCAAACGCTACAGGGTTAGGCGGGACGGGGGCACTGGGGGTAGCAATGCCACCGGAGCGTCGCACCGGGCCCTCATACATGCGGGGTGGTGTGGTGGCATGTCCGAAGAGGCGAGACGCGTCTCCGGGGCGTGGCCCCCCCTCACGGACGGCGATGACATGGTAGTAGACGTTCTGCGGTAACGATGCGGCGTCAATATTACTAAATACTCGGAGCGCGATAAAATCATGAGTTTTTTTGCACGACGTGGGCACATGTGCTATAGGAACGATGGTATTTGTTCATAATTTTTGGTGATGGAGAAGTATCCGAAAAATTCCGTCCACGCGGATTGCCCTTCACGCGTCTACGGCTGTGGCCGGCAGCCTCCGGGGGCTAGCATGCCGCCAAATCTTGCATAGGCGGCCTCTCACAAGTCTGGAAGTGTTGTGGCGGTTGCAAACGCCCGGCACGCGTGTCCGGGTGTGTGCCTCCCCTCACGGACGGCACCGCCGCCGGCACCTGGAGGGGGGAAACGGACGCGTGGGGTCTACACGGAGGGGATCTTGCTGTGGGTCTGGCCCGGATGTTACTCCAAAGTGTTCCTATGGGCTGACCTAACACAACCGGGTGGGGAGGTCCACTGGTCAAAGCCCGTCCGTGCAAAGTCAAAGGGCTAGATCCCGTGGTCAAACGCTACAGGGTTAGGCGGGGCGGGGGCACTGGGGGTAGCATGCCGCCAAATCTTGCGTAGGCGGCCTCTCACAAGTATGGAAGTGTTGTGGCGGTTGCGTGGGTCCGGCCCGGATGTTGCTCCAAGGTGTTCCTATGGGCTGACCTAACACAACCGGGTGGGGAGGTCCACTGGTCAAAGCCCGTCCGTGCAAAGTCAAAGGGCTAGATCCCGTGGTCAAACGCTACAGGGTTAGGCAGGACGGGGGCACTGGGGGTAGCAATGCCACCGGAGCGTCGCCCCAGGCCCTCATACATGCGGGGTGGTGTGGTGGCATGTCCGAAGAGGCGGGACACGTCTCCGGGGCGTGGGCCCCCTTCACGGACGGCGATGACACGGTAGTAGACGTTCTGCGGTAACGATGCGGCGTCAATATTACTAAATACTCAGAGCGCGATAAAATCATGACTTTTTTTGCACGACGTGGGCACATGTGCTATAGGAACGATGATATTTTTTCATAATTTTTGGTGATGGAGAAGTATCCGAAAAATTCCCTCTACGCGGATTGCCCTTCGGGCGTCTACGGCTGTGGCCAGCAGCCTCCGGGGGCTAGCATGCCGCCAAATCTTGCGTAGGCGGCCTCTCACAAGTCTGGAAGTGTTGTGGCGGTTGCAAACGCCCGACACGCGTGTCTGGGGTGTGCCCCCCTCACGGACGGCGCCGCCGCCGGCACCTGGAGGTGGGAAACGGACGTGTGGGGTCTACACGGAGGGGATCTTGCTGTGGGTCTGGCCCGAATGTTGCTCCAAAGTGTTCCTATGGGCTGACCTAACACAAACGGGTGGGCAGGTCCACTGGTCAAAGCCCGTCCATGCAAAGTCAAAGGGCTAGATCCTGTGGTCAAACGCTACAGGGTTAGGCGGGACGGGGACACTGGGGGTAGCAATGCCACCGGAGCGTCGCACCGGGCCCTCATACATGCGGGGTGGTGTGGTGGCATGTCCGAAGAGGCGGGACGCGTCTCCGGGGCGTGGGCCCCCCTCACGGACGGCGATGACACGGTAGTAGATGTTCTGCGATAACGATGCGGTGTCAATATTACTAAATACTCGGAGCGCGATAAAATCATGAGTTTTTTTGCACGACGTGGGCACATGTGGTATAGGAACGATGGTATTTTTTCATAATTTTTGGTGATGGAGAAGTATCCGAAAAATTCCCTCCACGCGGATTGCCCTTCGCGCGTCTACGGCCGTGGCCGGCAGCCTCCGGGGGCTAGCATGCCGCCAAATCTTGCGTAGGCGGCCTCTCACAAGTCTGGAAGTGTTGTGGCAGTTGCAAACTCCCGGCACGCGTGTCCGGTGTGTGCCTCCCCTCACGGACGGCGCCGCCACCAGCACCTGGAGGGGGGAAACAGACGCGTGGGGTCTACACGGAGGGGATCTTGCTGTGGGTCTGGCCCGGATGTTGCTCCAAAGTGTTCCTATGGGCTGACCTAACACAACCGGGTGGGGAGGTCCACTGGTCAAAGCCCGTCCGTGCAAAGTCAAAGGGCTAGATCCCGTGGTCAAACGCTACAGGGTTAGGCGGGGCGGGGGCACTGGGGGGTAGCATGACGCCAAATCTTGCGTAGGCGGCCTCTCACAAGTATGGAAGTGTTGTGGAGGTTGCGTGGGTCTGGCCCGGATGTTGCTCCAAAGTGTTCCTATGGGCTGACCTAACACAACCGGGTGGGGAGGTCCACTGGTCAAAGCCCGTCCGTGCAAAGTCAAAGGGCTAGATCCTGTGGTCAAACGCTACAGGGTTAGGCGGGACGGGGGCACTGGGGGTAGCAATGCCACCGGAGCGTCGCACCGGGCCCTCATACATGCGGGGTGGTGTGGTGGCAAGTCCGAAGAGGCGGGACGCGTCTCCGGGGCGTGGCCCCCCCTCACGGACGGCGATGACACGGTAGTAGACGTTCTGCGGTAACGATGCGGCGTCAATATTACTAAATACTCGGAGCGCGATAAAATCATGAGTTTTTTTGCACGACGTGGGCACATGTGCTATAGGAACGATGGTATTTTTTCATAATTTTTGGTGATGGAGAAGTATCCGAAAAATTCCCTCTACGCGGATTGACCTTCGGGCGTCTACGGCTGTGGCCGGTGGCCTCCGGGGGCTAGCATGCCGCCAAATCTTGCGTAGGCGGCCTATCACAAGTCTGGAAGTGTTGTGGCGGTTGCAAACGCCCGGCACGCGTGTCCGGGGTGGGACCCCCTGACGAACGGCGCCGCCGCCGGCACATGGAGGTGGGAAACGGACGCGTGGGGTCTACACGGAGGGGATCTTGCTGTGGGTCTGGCCCGGATGTTGCTCCAAAGTGTTCCTATGGGCTGACCTAACACAACCGGGTGGGGAGGTCCACTGGTCAAAGCCCGTCCGTGCAAAGTCAAAGGGCTAGATCCCGTGGTCAAACGCTACAGGGTTAGGCGGGACGGGGGCACTGGGGGTAGCAATGCCACCGGAGCGTCGCACCGGGCCCTCATACATGTGGGGTGGTGTAGTAGCATGTCCGAAGACGCGGGACGCGTCTCCGGGGCGTGGCCCCCCCTCACGGACGGCGATGACACGGTAGTAGACGTTCTGCGGTAACGATGCGGCGTCAATATTACTAAATACTCAGAGCGCGATAAAATCATGAGTTTTTTTGCACGACGTGGGCACATGTGCTATAGGAACGATGGTATTTTTTCATAATTTTTGGTGATGGTGAAGTATCCGAAAAATTCCCTCTACGCGGATTGCCCTTCGGGCGTCTACTGCTGTGGCCGGCGGCCTCCGGGGGCTAGCATGCCGCCAAATCTTGCGTAGGCGGCCTCTCACAAGTGTGGAAGTGTTGTGGCAGTTGCAAACGCCCGGCACGCGTGTCCGGGGTGTGCCCCCCTGACGGACGGCGCCGCCGCTGGCACCTGGAGGTGGGAAACGGACGCGTGGGGTCTACACGGAGGGGATCTTGCTGTGGGTCTGGCCCGAATGTTGCTCCAAAGTGTTCCTATGGGCTGACCTAACACAACCGGGTGGGGAGGTCCACTGGTCAAAGCCCGTCCGTGCAAAGTCAAAGGGCTAGATCCCGTGGTCAAACGCTATAGGGTTAGGCGGGACGGGGGCACTGGGGGTAGCAATGCCACCGGAGCGTCGCACCGGGCCTTCATACATGCGGGTTGGTGTGGTGGCATGTCCGAAGAGGCGGGACGCGTCTCCGGGGCGTGGCCCCCCCTCACGGACGGCGATGACACGATAGTAGACGTTCTGCGGTAACGATGCGGCGTCAATATTACTAAATACTCGGAGCGCGATAAAATCATGAGTTATTTGCACGACATGGGCACATGTGCTATAGGAACTATGGTATTTTTACATAATTTTTGGTGATGGAGAAGTATCCGAAAAATTCCCTCTGCGCGGATTGCCCTTCGGGCGTCTACGGCTGTGGCCGGCGGCCTCCGGGGGCTAGCATGCCGCCAAATCTTGCGTAGGCGGCCTCTCACAAGTCTGGAAGTGTTGTGGCGGTTGCAAACGCCCGGCACGCGTGTCCGGGGTGTGCCCCCCTCACGGACGGCGCCGCCGCCGGCACCTGGAGGTGGGAAACGGACGCGTGGGGTCTACACGGAGGGGATCTTGCTGTGGGTCTGTTCCGGATGTTGCTCCAAAGTGTTCCTATGGGATGACCTAACACAACCGGGTGGGGAGGTCCACTGGTCAAAGCCCGTCCGTGCAAAGTCAAAGGGCTAGATCCCGTGGTCAAACGCTACAGGGTTAGGCGGGACGGGGGCACTGGGGGTAGCAGTGCCACCGGAGCGTCGCACCGGGCCCTCATACATGCGGGGTGGTGTGGTGGCATGTCCGAAGAGGCGGGACGCGTCTCCGGGGCGTTGCCCCCCCTCACGGATGGCGATGACACGGTAGTAGACGTTCTGCGGTAACGATGCGGCGTCAATATTACTAAATACTCGGAGCGCGATAAAATCATGAGTTTTTTTGCACGACGTGGGCACATGTGCTATAGGAACGATGGTATTTTTTCATAATTTTTGGTGATGGAGAAGTATCCGAAATATTCCCTCTACGCGGATTGCCCTTCGGGCGTCTACGGCGGTGGCCGGCAGCCTCCGGGGGCTAGCATGCCGCCAAATCTTGCGTAGGCGGCCTCTCACAAGTATGGAAGTGTTGTGGCGGTTGCAAACACCCGGCACGCGTGTCCGGGGTGTGCCCCCCTCACGGACGGCGCCGCCGCCGGCACCTGGAGGTGGGAAACGGACGCGTGGGGTCTACACGGAGGGGATCTTGCTGTGGGTCTGGCCCGGATGTTGCTCCAAAGTGTTCCTATGGGATGACCTAACACAACCGGGTGGGGAGGTCCACTGGTCATAGCCCGTCCGTGCAAAGTCAAAGGGCTAGATCCCGTGGTCAAACGCTACAGGGTTAGGCGGGACGGGGGCACTGGGGGTAGCAATTCCACCCGAGCGTCGCACCGGGCCCTCATACATGCGGGGTGGTGTGGTGGCATGTCCGAAGAGGCGGGACGCATCTCCGGGGCGTGGCCCCCCCTCACGGACGGCGATGACACGGTAGTAGACGTTCTGCGGTAACGATGCAGCGTCAATATTACTAAATACTCGGAGCGCGATAAAATCATGAGTTTTTTTGCACGACGTGGGCACATGTGCTATAGGAACGATGGTATTTTTTCATAATTTTTGGTGATGGAGAAGTATCCGAAAAATTCCCTCTACGCGGATTGACCTTCGGGCGTCTACGGCTGTGGCCGGTGGCCTCCGGGGGCTAGCATGCCGCCAAATCTTGCGTAGGCGGCCTCTCACAAGTCTGGAAGTGTTGTGGCGGTTGCAAACGCCCGGCACGCGTGTCCGGGGTGTGCCCCCCTGACGGACGGCGCCGCCGCTGGCACCTGGAGGTGGGAAACGGACGCGTGGGGTCTACACGGAGGGGATCTTGCTGTGGGTCTGGCCCGGATGTTGCTCCAAAGTGTTCCTATGGGCTGACCTAACACAACCGGGTGGGGAGGTCCACTGGTCAAAGCCCGTCCGTGCAAAGTCAAAGGGCTAGATCCCGTGGTCAAACGCTATAGGGTTAGGCGGGACGGGGGCACTGGGGGTAGCAATGCCACCGGAGCGTCGCACCGGGCCTTCATACATGCGGGGTGGTGTGGTGGCATGTCCGAAGAGGCCGGACGCGTCTCCGGGGCGTGGCCCCCCCCTCACGGACGGCGATGACACGATAGTAGACGTTCTGCGGTAACGATGCGGCGTCAATATTACTAAATACTCGGAGCGCGATAAAATCATGAGTTATTTGCACGACATGGGCACATGTGCTATAGGAACGATGGTATTTTTACATAATTTTTAGTGATGGAGAAGTATCCGAAAAATCCCCTCTGCGCGGATTGCCCTTCGGGCGTCTACGGCTGTGGCCAGCGGCCTCCGGGGGCTAGCATGCCGCCAAATCTTGCGTAGGCGGCCTCTCACAAGTCTGGAAGTGTTGTGGCTGTTGCAAACGCCCGGCACGCGTGTCCGGGGTGTGCCCCCCTCACGGACGGCGCCGCCGCCGGCACCTGGAGGTGGGAAACGGACGCGTGGGGTCTACACGGAGGGGATCTTGCTGTGGGTCTGGCCCGGATGTTGCTCCAAAGTGCTCCTATGGGATGACCTAACACAACCGGGTGGGGAGGTCCACTGGTCAAAGCCCGTCCGTGCAAAGTCAAAGGCTAGATCCCGTGGTCAAACGCTACAGGGTTAGGCGGGACGGGGGCACTGGGGGTAGCAGTGCCACCGGAGCATCGCACCGGGCCCTCATACATGCGGGGTGGTGTGGTGGCATGCCCGAAGAGGCGGGACGCGTCTCCGGGGCGTGGCCCCCCCTCACGGACGGCGATGACACGGTAGTAGACGTTCTGCGGTAACGATGCGGCGTCAATATTACTAAATACTCGGAGCGCGATAAAATCATGAGTTTTTTTGCACGACGTGGGCACATGTGCTATAGGAACGATGGTATTTTTTCATAATTTTTGGTGATGGAGAAGTATCCGAAAAATTCCCTCTACGCGGATTGCCCTTCGGGCGTCTACGGCTGTGGCCGGCAGCCTCCGGGGGCTAGCATGCCGCCAAATCTTGCGTAGGCGGCCTCTCACAAGTATGGAAGTGTTGTGACGGTTGCAAACGCCCGGCACGCGTGTCCGGGGTGTGCCCCCCTCACGGACGGCGCCGCCGCCGGCACCTGGAGGTGGGAAACGGACGCGTTGGGTCTACACGGAGGGGATCTTGCTGTGGGTCTGGCCCGGATGTTGCTCCAAAGTGTTCCTATGGGATGACCTAACACAACCGGGTGGGGAGGTCCACTGGTCAAAGCCCGTCCGTGCAAAGTCAAAGGGCTAGATCCCGTGGTCAAACGCTACAGGGTTAGGCGGGACAGGGGCACTGGGGGTAGCAATGCCACCGGAGCGTCGCACCGGGCCCTCATACATGCGGGGTGGTGTGGTGGCATGTCCGAAGAGGCGGGACGCATCTCCGGGGCGTGGCCCCCCCTCACGGACGGCGATGACACGGTAGTAGACGTTCTGCGGTAACGATGCGGCGTCAATATTACTAAATACTCGGAGCACGATAAAATCATGAGTTTTTTGCACGACGTGGGCACATGTGCTATAGGAACGATGGTATTTTTTCATAATTTTTGGTGATGGAGAAGTATCTGAAAAATTCCCTCTACGCGGATTGCCCTTCGGGCGTCTACGGCTGTGGCCGGCAGCCTCCGGGGGCTAGCATGCCGCCAAATCTTGCGTAGGCGGCCTCTCACAAGTATGGAAGTGTTGTGGCGGTTGCAAACGCTCGGCACGCGTGTCCGGGGTGTGCCCCCCCTCATGGACGGCGCCGCCGCCGGCACCTAGAGGTGGGAAACGGACGCGTGGGGTCTACACAGAGGGGATCTTGCTGTGGGTCTGGCCCGGATGTTGCTCCAAAGTGTTCCTATGGGCTGACCTAACACAACCAGGTGGGGAGGTCCGCTGGTCAAAGCCCGTCCGTGCAAAGTCAAAGGGCTAGATCCCGTGGTCAAACGCTACAGGGTTAGGCGGGACGGGGGCACTGGGGGTAGCAATGCCACCGGAGCGTCGCACCGGGCCCTCATACATGCGGGGTGGTGTGGTGGCATGTCCGAAGAGGCGGGACGCGTCTCCGGGGCGTGGCCCCCCCTCACAGACGGCGATGACACGGTAGTAGACGTTCTGCGGTAACGATGCGGTGTCAATATTACTAAATACTCGGAGCGCGATAAAATCATGAGTTTTTTTTCACGACGTGGGCACATGTGCTATAGGAACGATGGTATTTTTTCATAATTTTTGGTGATGGAGAAGTATCCGAAAAATTCCCTCTACGCGGATTGCCTTTCGGGCGTCTACGGCTGTGGCCGGCAGCCTTCGGGGGCTAGCATGCCGCCAAATCTTGCGTAGGCGGCCTCTCACAAGTCTGGAAGTGTTGTGGCGGTTGCAAACGCCCGGCACGCGTGTCCGGGGTGTGCCCCCCCTCACGGACGGCGCCGCCGCCGGCACCTGGAGGTGGGAAACGGACGCGTGGGGTCTACACGGAGGGGATCTTGCTGTGGGTCTGGCCCGGATGTTGCTCCAAAGTGTTCCTATGGGCTGACCTAACACAAACGGGTGGGGAGGTCCACTGGTCAAAGCCCGTCCATGCAAAGTCAAAGGGCTAGATCCCGTGGTCAAACGATACAGGGTTAGGCGGGACGGGGGCACTGGGGGTAGCAATGCCACCGGAGCATCGCACCGGGCCCTCATACATGCGGGGTGGTGTGGTGGCATGTCCGAAGAGGCGGGACGCGTCTCCGGGGCGTGGGCCCCCCTCACGGACGGCGATGACACGGTAGTAGACGTTCTGCGGTAACGTTGCGGTGTCAATATTACTAAATACTCGGAGCGCGATAAAATCATGAGTTTTTTTGCACGACGTGGGCACATGTGGTATAGGAACGATGGTATTTTTTCATAATTTTTGGTGATGGAGAAGTATCCGAAAAATTCCCTCCACGCGGATTGCCCTTCGCGCGTCTACGGCTGTGGCCGGCAGCCTCCGGGGGCTAGCATGCCGCCAAATCTTGCGTAGGCGGCCTCTCACAAGTCTGGAAGTGTTGTGGCGGTTGCAAACGCCCGGCACGCGTGTCCGGTGTGTGCCTCCCCTCACGGACGGCGCCGCTGCCGGCACCTGGAGGGGGGAAACGGACGCGTGGGGTCTACACGGAGGGGATCTTGCTGTGGGTCCGGCCCGGATGTTGCTCCAAAGTGTTCCTATGGGCTGACCTAACACAACCGGGTGGGGAGGTCCACTGGTCAAAGCCCGTCCGTGCAAAGTCAAAGCGCTAGATCCCGTGGTCAAACGCTACATGGTTAGGCGGGGCGGGGGCACTGGGGGGTAGCATGCCGCCAAATCTTGCGTAGGCGGCCTCTCACAAGTATGGAAGTGTTGTGGAGGTTGCGTGGGTCTGGCCCGGATGTTGCTCCAAAGTGTTCCTATGGGCTGACCTAACACAACCGGGTGGGGAGGTCCACCGGTCAAAGCCCGTCCGTGCAAAGTCAAAGGGCTAGATCCCGTGGTCAAACGCTACAGGGTTAGGCGGGACGGGGGCACTGGGGGTAGCAATGCCACCGGAGCGTCGCACCGGGCCCTCATACATGCGGGGTGGTGTGGTGGCATGTCCGAAGAGGCGGGACGCGTCTCCGGGGCGTGGCCCCCCCTCACAGACGGCGATGACACGGTAGTAGACGTTCTGCGGTAACGATGCGGTGTCAATATTACTAAATACTCGGAGCGCGATAAAATCATGAGTTTTTTTTCACGACGTGGGCACATGTGCTATAGGAACGATGGTATTTTTTCATAATTTTTGGTGATGGAGAAGTATCCGAAAAATTCCCTCTACGCGGATTGCCTTTCGGGCGTCTACGGCTGTGGCCGGCAGCCTTCGGGGGCTAGCATGCCGCCAAATCTTGCGTAGGCGGCCTCTCACAAGTCTGGAAGTGTTGTGGCGGTTGCAAACGCCCGGCACGCGTGTCCGGGGTGTGCCCCCCCTCACGGACGGCGCCGCCGCCGGCACCTGGAGGTGGGAAACGGACGCGTGGGGTCTACACGGAGGGGATCTTGCTGTGGGTCTGGCCCGGATGTTGCTCCAAAGTGTTCCTATGGGCTGACCTAACACAAACGGGTGGGGAGGTCCACTGGTCAAAGCCCGTCCATGCAAAGTCAAAGGGCTAGATCCCGTGGTCAAACGATACAGGGTTAGGCGGGACGGGGGCACTGGGGGTAGCAATGCCACCGGAGCATCGCACCGGGCCCTCATACATGCGGGGTGGTGTGGTGGCATGTCCGAAGAGGCGGGACGCGTCTCCGGGGCGTGGGCCCCCCTCACGGACGGCGATGACACGGTAGTAGACGTTCTGCGGTAACGTTGCGGTGTCAATATTACTAAATACTCGGAGCGCGATAAAATCATGAGTTTTTTTGCACGACGTGGGCACATGTGGTATAGGAACGATGGTATTTTTTCATAATTTTTGGTGATGGAGAAGTATCCGAAAAATTCCCTCCACGCGGATTGCCCTTCGCGCGTCTACGGCTGTGGCCGGCAGCCTCCGGGGGCTAGCATGCCGCCAAATCTTGCGTAGGCGGCCTCTCACAAGTCTGGAAGTGTTGTGGCGGTTGCAAACGCCCGGCACGCGTGTCCGGTGTGTGCCTCCCCTCACGGACGGCGCCGCTGCCGGCACCTGGAGGGGGGAAACGGACGCGTGGGGTCTACACGGAGGGGATCTTGCTGTGGGTCCGGCCCGGATGTTGCTCCAAAGTGTTCCTATGGGCTGACCTAACACAACCGGGTGGGGAGGTCCACTGGTCAAAGCCCGTCCGTGCAAAGTCAAAGCGCTAGATCCCGTGGTCAAACGCTACATGGTTAGGCGGGGCGGGGGCACTGGGGGGTAGCATGCCGCCAAATCTTGCGTAGGCGGCCTCTCACAAGTATGGAAGTGTTGTGGAGGTTGCGTGGGTCTGGCCCGGATGTTGCTCCAAAGTGTTCCTATGGGCTGACCTAACACAACCGGGTGGGGAGGTCCACCGGTCAAAGCCCGTCCGTGCAAAGTCAAAGGGCTAGATCCCGTGGTCAAACGCTACAGGGTTAGGCGGGACGGGGGCACTGGGGGTAGCAATGCCACCGGAGCGTCGCACCGGGCCCTCATACATGCGGGGTGGTGTGGTGGCATGTCCGAAGAGGCGGGACGTGTCTCCGGGGTGTGGCCCCCCCTCACGGACGGCGATGACATGGTAGTAGACGTTCTGCGGTAACGATGCGGCGTCAATATTACTAAATACTCGGAGCGCGATAAAATCATGAGTTTTTTTGCACGACGTGGGCACATGTGCTATAGGAACGATGGTATTTTTTCATAATTTTTGGTGATGGAGAAGTATCCGAAAAATTCCCTCTACGCGGATTGCCCTTCGGGCGTCTACGGCTGTGGCCGGCGGCCTCCGGGGGCTAGCATGCCGCCAAATCTTGCGTAGGCGGCCTCTCACAACTCTGGAAGTGTTGTGGCGGTTGCAAACGCCCGGCACGCGTGTCCGGGGTGTGCCCCCCTGACGGACGGCGCCGCCGCCGGCACCTGGAGGTGGGAAACGGACGCGTGGGGTCTACACGGAGGGGATCTTGCTGTGGGTCTGGCCCGGATGTTGCTCCAAAGTGTTCCTATGGGCTGACCTAACACAAACGGGTGGGGAGGTCCACTGGTCAAAGCCCGTCCATGCAAAGTCAAAGGGCTAGATCCCGTGGTCAAACGATACAGGGTTAGGCGGGACGGGGGCACTGGGGGTAGCAATGCCACCGGAGCATCGCACCGGGCCCTCATACATGCGGGGTGGTGTGGTGGCATGTCCGAAGAGGCGGGACGCGTCTCCGGGGCGTGGGCCCCCCTCACGGACGGCGATGACACGGTAGTAGACGTTCTGCGGTAACGTTGCGGTGTCAATATTACTAAATACTCGGAGCGCGATAAAATCATGAGTTTTTTTGCACGACGTGGGCACATGTGGTATAGGAACGATGGTATTTTTTCATAATTTTTGGTGATGGAGAAGTATCCGAAAAATTCCCTCCACGCGGATTGCCCTTCGCGCGTCTACGGCTGTGGCCGGCAGCCTCCGGGGGCTAGCATGCCGCCAAATCTTGCGTAGGCGGCCTCTCACAAGTCTGGAAGTGTTGTGGCGGTTGCAAACGCCCGGCACGCGTGTCCGGTGTGTGCCTCCCCTCACGGACGGCGCCGCCGCCGGCACCTGGAGGGGGGAAACGGACGCGTGGGGTCTACATGGAGGGGATCTTGCTGTGGGTCCGGCCCGGATGTTGCTCCAAAGTGTTCCTATGGGCTGACCTAACACAACCGGGTGGGGAGGTCCACTGGTCAAAGCCCGTCCGTGCAAAGTCAAAGGGCTAGATCCCGTGGTCAAACGCTACATGGTTAGGCGGGGCGGGGGCACTGGGGGGTAGCATGCCGCCAAATCTTGCGTAGGCGGCCTCTCACAAGTATGGAAGTGTTGTGGAGGTTGCGTGGGTCTGGCCCGGATGTTGCTCCAAAGTGTTCCTATGGGCTGACCTAACACAACCGGGTGGGGAGGTCCACCGGTCAAAGCCCGTCCGTGCAAAGTCAAAGGGCTAGATCCCGTGGTCAAACGCTACAGGGTTAGGCGGGACGGGGGCACTGGGGGTAGCAATGCCACCGGAGCGTCGCACCGGGCCCTCATACATGCGGGGTGGTGTGGTGGCATGTCCGAAGAGGCGGGACGTGTCTCCGGGGCGTGGCCCCCCCTCACGGACGGCGATGACATGGTAGTAGATGTTCTGCGGTAACGATGCGGCGTCAATATTACTAAATACTCGGAGCGCGATAAAATCATGAGTTTTTTTGCACGACGTGGGCACATGTGCTATAGGAACGATGGTATTTTTTCATAATTTTTGGTGATGGAGAAGTATCCGAAAAATTCCCTCTACGCGGATTGCCCTTCGGGCGTCTACGGCTGTGGCCGGCGGCCTCCGGGGGCTAGCATGCCGCCAAATCTTGCGTAGGCGGCCTCTCACAACTCTGGAAGTGTTGTGGCGGTTGCAAACGCCCGGCACGCGTGTCCGGGGTGTGCCCCCCTGACGGACGGCGCCGCCGCCGGCACCTGGAGGTGGGAAACGGACGCGTGGGGTCTACACGGAGGGGATCTTGCTGTGGGTCTGGCCCGGATGTTGCTCCAAAGTGTTCCTATGGGCTGACCTAACACAACTGGGTGGGGAGGTCCACTGGTCAAAGCCCGTCCGTGCAAAGTCAAAGGGCTAGATCCCGTGGTCAAACGCTACAGGGTTAGGCGGGACGGGGGCACTGGGGGTAGCAATGCCACCGGAGCGTCGCACCGGGCCCTCATACATGCGGGGTGGTGTGGTGGCATGTCCGAAGAGGCGGGACGCGTCTCCGGGGCGTGGGCCCCCCTCACGGACGGCGATGACACGGTAGTAGACGTTCTGCGGAAACGATGCAGCGTCAATATTACTAAATACTCAGATCGCGATAAAATCATGAGTTTTTTTGCACGACGTGGGCACATGTGCTATAGGAACGATGGTATTTTTTCATAATTTTTGGTGATGGTGAAGTATCCGAAAAATACCCTCTACGCGGATTGCCCTTCGGGCGTCTACGGCTGTGGCCGGCGGCCTCCGGGGGCTAGCATGCCGCCAAATCTTGCGTAGGCGGCCTCTCACAAGTGTGGAAGTGTTGTGGCGGTTGCAAACGCCCGGCACGCGTGTCCGGGGTGTGCCCCCCTGACGGACGGCGCCGCCGTCGGCACCTGGAGGTGGGAAACGGACGCGTGGGGTCTACACGGAGGGGATCTTGCTGTGGGTCTGGCCCGGATGTTGCTCCAAAGAGTTCCTATGGGCTGACCTAACACAACCGGGTGAGGAGGTCCACTGGTCAAAGCCCGTCCGTGCAAAGTCAAAGGGCTAGATCCCGTGGTCAAACGCTACAGGGTTAGGCGGGACGGGGGCACTAGGGGTAGCAATGCCACCGGAGCGTCGCACCGGGCCTTCATACATGCGGGGTGGTGTGGTGGCATGTCCGAAGAGGCGAGACGCGTCTCCGGGGCGTGCCCCCCCTCACGGACGGCGATGACACGATAGTAGACGTTCTGCGGTAACGATGCGGCGTCAATATTACTAAATACTCGGAGCGCGATAAAATCATGAGTTATTTGCACGACGTGGGCACATGTGCTATAGGAACGATGGTATTTTTTCATAATTTTTGGTGATGGAGAAGTATCCGAAAAATTCCCTCTGCGCGGATTGCCCTTCGCTCGTCTACGGCTGTGGCCGGCAGCCTCCGGGGGCTAGCATGCCGCCAAATCTTGCGTAGGCGGCCTCTCACAAGTCTGGAAGTGTTGTGGCGGTTGCAAACGCCCGGCACGCGTGTCCGGGGTGTGCCCCCCTCACGGACGGCGCCGACGCCGGCACCTGGAGGTGGGAAACGGACGCGTGGGGTCTACACAGAGGGGATCTTGCTGTGCGTCTGGCCCGGATGTTGCTCCAAAGTGTTCCTATGGGCTGACCTAACACAACCGGGTGGGGAGGTCCGCTGGTCAAAGCCCGTCCGTGCAAAGTCAAAGGGCTAGATCCCGTGGTCAAACGCTACAGGGTTAGGCGGGACGGGGGCACTAGGGGTAGCAATGCCACCGGAGCGTCGCACCGGGCCTTCATACATGCGGGGTGGTGTGGTGGCATGTCCGAAGAGGCGAGACGCGTCTCCGGGGCGTGGCCCCCCCTCACGGACGGCGATGACACGATAGTAGACGTTCTGCGGTAACGATGCGGCGTCAATATTACTAAATACTCGGAGCGCGATAAAATCATGAGTTATTTGCACGACGTGGGCACATGTGCTATAGGAACGATGGTATTTTTTCATAATTTTTGGTGATGGAGAAGTATCCGAAAAATACCCTCTGCGCGGATTGCCCTTCGCTCGTCTACGGCTGTGGCCGGCAGCCTCCGGGGGCTAGCATGCCGCCAAATCTTGCGTAGGCGGCCTCTCACAAGTCTGGAAGTGTTGTGGCGGTTGCAAACGCCCGGCACGCGTGTCCGGGGTGTGCCCCCCTCACGGACGGCGCCGACGCCGGCACCTGGAGGTGGGAAACGGACGCGTGGGGTCTACACGGAGGGGATCTTGCTGTGGGTCTGGCCCGGATGTTGCTCCAAAGTGTTCCTATGGGATGACCTAACACAACCGGGTGGGGAGGTCCACTGGTCAAAGCCCGTCCGTGCAAAGTCAAAGGGCTAGATCCCGTGGTCAAACGCTACAGGGTTAGGCGGGACGGGGGCACTGGGGTAGCAATGCCACCGGACCGTCGCACCGGGCCCTCATACATGCGGGGTGGTGTGGTGGCATGTCCGAAGAGGCGGGACGCGTCTCCGGGGCGTGGGCCCCCCTCACGGACGGCGATGACACGGTAGTAGACGTTCTGCGGAAACGATGCAGCGTCAATATTACTAAATACTCAGATCGCGATAAAATCATGAGTTTTTTTCCACGACGTGGGCACATGTGCTATAGGAACGATGGTATTTTTTCATAATTTTTGGTGATGGTGAAGTATCCGAAAAATACCCTCTACGCGGATTGCCCTTCGGGCGTCTACGGCTGTGGCCGGCGGCCTCCGGGGGCTAGCATGCCGCCAAATCTTGCGTAGGCGGCCTCTCACAAGTGTGGAAGTGTTGTGGCGGTTGCAAACGCCCGGCACGCGTGTCCGGGGTGTGCCCCCCTGACGGACGGCGCCGCCGTCGGCACCTGGAGGTGGGAAACGGACGCGTGGGGTCTACACGGAGGGGATCTTGCTGTGGGTCTGGCCCGTATGTTGCTCCAAAGTGTTCCTATGGGATGACCTAACACAACCGGGTGAGGAGGTCCACTGGTCAAAGCCCGTCCGTGCAAAGTCAAAGGGCTAGATCCCGTGGTCAAACGCTACAGGGCTAGGCGGGACGGGGGCACTGGGGGTAGCAATGCCACCGGACCGTCGCACCGGGCCCTCATACATGCGGGGTGGTGTGGTGGCATGTCCGAAGAGGCGGGACGCGTCTCCGGGGCGTGGCCCCCCCTCACGGACGGCGATGACACGGTAGTAGACGTTCTGCGGTAACGATGCGGCGTCAATATTACTAAATACTCGGAGCGCGATAAAATCATGAGTTTTTTTGCACGACGTGGGCACATGTCCTATAGGAATGATGGTATTTTTTCATAATTTTTGGTGATGGAGAAGTATCCGAAAAATTCCCTCTACGCGGATTGCCCTTCGGGCGTCTACGGCTGTGGCCGGCAGCCTCCGGGGGCTAGCATGCCGCCAAATCTTGCGTAGGCGGCCTCTCACAAGTATGGAAGTGTTGTGGCGGTTGCAAACGCCCGGCACGCGTGTCCGGGGTGTGCCCCCCTCACGGACGGCGCCGCCGCCGGCACCTGGAGGTGGGAAACGGACGCGTGGGGTCTACACAGAGGGGATCTTGCTGTGCGTCTGGCCCGGATGTTGCTCCAAAGTGTTCCTATGGGATGACCTAACACAACCGGGTGGGGAGGTCCACTGGTCAAAGCCCGTCCGTGCAAAGTCAAAGGGCTAGATCCCGTGGTCAAACGCTACAGGGTTAGGCGGGACGGGGGCACTGGGGTAGCAATGCCACCGGAGCGTCGCACCGGGCCCTCATACATGCGGGGTGGTGTGGTGGCATGTCCGAAGAGGCGGGACGCGTCTCCGGGGCGTGGGCCCCCCTCACGGACGGCGATGACACGGTAGTAGACGTTCTGCGGAAACGATGCAGCGTCAATATTACTAAATACTCAGATCGCGATAAAATCATGAGTTTTTTTCCACGACGTGGGCACATGTGCTATAGGAACGATGGTATTTTTTCATAATTTTTGGTGATGGTGAAGTATCCGAAAAATACCCTCTACGCGGATTGCCCTTCGGGCGTCTACGGCTGTGGCCGGCGGCCTCCGGGGGCTAGCATGCCGCCAAATCTTGCGTAGGCGGCCTCTCACAAGTGTGGAAGTGTTGTGGCGGTTGCAAACGCCCGGCACGCGTGTCCGGGGTGTGCCCCCCTGACGGACGGCGCCGCCGTCGGCACCTGGAGGTGGGAAACGGACGCGTGGGGTCTACACGGAGGGGATCTTGCTGTGGGTCTGGCCCGTATGTTGCTCCAAAGTGTTCCTATGGGATGACCTAACACAACCGGGTGAGGAGGTCCACTGGTCAAAGCCCGTCCGTGCAAAGTCAAAGGGCTAGATCCCGTGGTCAAACGCTACAGGGCTAGGCGGGACGGGGGCACTGGGGGTAGCAATGCCACCGGACCGTCGCACCGGGCCCTCATACATGCGGGGTGGTGTGGTGGCATGTCCGAAGAGGCGGGACGCGTCTCCGGGGCGTGGCCCCCCCTCACGGACGGCGATGACACGGTAGTAGACGTTCTGCGGCAACGATGCGGCGTCAATATTACTAAATACTCGGAGCGCGATAAAATCATGAGTTTTTTGCACGACATGGGCACATGTGCTATAGGAACGATGGTATTTTTTCATAATTTTTGGTGATGGAGAAGTATCCGAAAAATTCCCTCTACGCGGATTGCCCTTCGGGCGTGTACGGCTGTGGCCGGCAGCCTCCGGGGGCTAGCATGCCGCCAAATCTTGCGTAGGCGGCCTCTCACAAGTATGGAAGTGTTGTGGCGGTTGCAAACACCCGGCACGCGTGTCCGGGGTGTGCCCCCCCTCATGGACGGCGCCGCCGCCGGCACCTGGAGGTGGGAAACGGACGCGTGGGGTCTACACAGAGGGGATCTTGCTGTGGGTCTGGCCCGGATGTTGCTCCAAAGTGTTCCTATGGGCTGACCTAACACAACCGGGTGGGGAGGTCCACTGGTCAAAGCCCGTCCGTGCAAAGTCAAAGGGCTAGATCCCGTGGTCAAACGCTACAGGGTTAGGCGGGACGGGGGCACTGGGGGTAGCAATGCCACCGGAGCGTCGCACCGGGCCCTCACATGCGGGTTGGTGTGGTGGCATGTCCGAAGAGGCGGGACGCGTCTCCGGGGCGTGGCCCCCCTCACGGACGGCGATGACACGGTAGTAGACGTTCTGCGGTAATGATGCGGTGTCAATATTACTAAATACTCGGAGCGCGATAAAATCATGAGTTTTTTTGCACGACGTGGGCACATGTGCTATAGGAACGATGGTATTTTTTCATAATTTTTGGTGATGGAGAAGTATCCGAAAAATTCCCTCTACGCGGATTGCCCTTCGCTCGTCTACGGCTGTGGCCGGCGGCCTTCGGGGGCTAGCATATCGCCAAATCTTGCGTAGGCGGCCTCTCACAAGTCTGGAAGTGTTGTGGCGGTTGCAAACGCCCGGCACGCGTGTCCGGGGTGTGCCCCCCTCACGGACGGCGCCGCCGCCGGCACCTGGAGGTGGGAAACGGACGCGTGGGGTCTACACGGAGGGGATCTTGCTGTGGGTCTGGCCCGGATGTTGCTCCAAAGTGTTCCTATGGGATGACCTAACACAACCGGGTGGGGAGGTCCACTGGTCAAAGCCCGTCCGTGCAAAGTCAAAGGGCTAGATCCCGTGGTCAAACGCTACAGGGTTAGGCGGGACGGGGGCACTGGGGGTAGCAGTGCCACCGGAGCGTCGCACCGGGCCCTCATACATGCGGGGTGGTGTGGTGGCATGTCCGAAGAGGCGGGACGCGTCTCCGGGGCGTGGCCCCCCCTCACGGACGGCGATGACACGGTAGTAGACGTTCTGCGGTAACGATGCGGCGTCAATATTACTAAATACTCGGAGCGCGATAAAATCATGAGTTTTTTTGCACGACGTGGGCACATGTCCTATAGGAATGATGGTATTTTTTCATAATTTTTGGTGATGGAGAAGTATCCGAAAAATTCCCTCTACGCGGATTGCCCTTCGGGCGTCTACGGCTGTGGCCGGCAGCCTCCGGGGGCTAGCATGCTGCCAAATCTTGCGTAGGCGGCCTCTCACAAGTATGGAAGTGTTGTGGCGGTTGCAAACGCCCGGCACGCGTGTCCGGGGTGTGCCCCCCTCACGGACGGCGCCGCCGCCGGCACCTGGAGGTGGGAAACGGACGCGTGGGGTCTACACGGAGGGGATCTTGCTGTGGGTCTGGCCCGTATGTTGCTCCAAAGTGTTCCTATGGGATGACCTAACACAACCGGGTGGGGAGGTCCACTGGTCAAAGCCCGTCCGTGCAAAGTCAAAGGGCTAGATCCCGTGGTCAAACGCTACAGGGCTAGGCGGCACGGGGGCACTGGGGGTAGCAATGCCACCGGAGCGTCGCACCGGGCCCTCATACATGCGGGGTGGTGTGGTGGCATGTCCGAAGAGGCGGGACGCGTCTCCGGGGCGTGGCCCCCCCTCACGGACGGCGATGACACGGTAGTAGACGTTCTGCGGCAACGATGCGGCGTCAATATTACTAAATACTCGGAGCGCGATAAAATCATGAGTTTTTTGCACGACATGGGCACATGTGCTATAGGAACGATGGTATTTTTTCATAATTTTTGGTGATGGAGAAGTATCCGAAAAATTCCCTCTACGCGGATTGCCCTTCGGGCGTGTACGGCTGTGGCCGGCAGCCTCCGGGGGCTAGCATGCCGCCAAATCTTGCGTAGGCGGCCTCTCACAAGTATGGAAGTGTTGTGGCGGTTGCAAACACCGGGCACGCGTGTCCGGGGTGTGCCCCCCCTCATGGACGGCGCCGCCGCCGGCACCTGGAGGTGGGAAACGGACGCGTGGGGTCTACACAGAGGGGATCTTGCTGTGCGTCTGGCCCGGATGTTGCTCCAAAGTGTTCCTATGGGCTGACCTAACACAACCGGGTGGGGAGGTCCACTGGTCAAAGCCCGTCCGTGCAAAGTCAAAGGGCTAGATCCCGTGGTCAAACGCTACAGGGTTAGGCGGGACGGGGGCACTGGGGGTAGCAATGCCACCGGAGCGTCGCACCGGGCCCTCACATGCGGGTTGGTGTGGTGGCATGTCCGAAGAGGCGGGACGCGTCTCCGGGGCGTGGCCCCCCTCACGGACGGCGATGACACGGTAGTAGACGTTCTGCGGTAATGATGCGGTGTCAATATTACTAAATACTCGGAGCGCGATAAAATCATGAGTTTTTTTGCACGACGTGGGCACATGTGCTATAGGAACGATGGTATTTTTTCATAATTTTTGGTGATGGAGAAGTATCCGAAAAATTCCCTCTACGCGGATTGCCCTTCGCTCGTCTACGGCTGTGGCCGGCGGCCTTCGGGGGCTAGCATATCGCCAAATCTTGCGTAGGCGGCCTCTCACAAGTCTGGAAGTGTTGTGGCGGTTGCAAACTCCCGGCACGCGTGTCCGGGGTGTGCCCCCCTCACGGACGGCGCCGCCGCCGGCACCTGGAGGTGGGAAACGGACGCGTGGGGTCTACACGGAGGGAATCTTGCTGTGGGTCTGGCCCGGATGTTGCTCCAAAATGTTCCTATGGGCTGACCTAACACAACCGGGTGGGGAGGTCCACTGGTCAAAGCCCGTCCGTGCAAAGTCAAAGGGCTAGATACCGTGGTCAAACGCTATAGGGTTAGGCGGGATGGGGGCACTGGGGGTAGCAATGCCACCGGAGCGTCGCACCGGGCCCTCATACATGCGGGGTGGTGTGGTGGCATGTCCGAAGAGGCGAGACGCGTCTCCGGGGCGTGGCCCCCCCTCACGGACGGCGATGACACGGTAGTAGACGTTCTGCGGTAACGATGCGGCGTCAATATTACTAAATACTTGGAGCGCGATAAAATCATGAGTTTTTTTGCACGACGTTGACACATGGGCTGGGATGGTGTTGGGGGGTTGCAGCTATGGGCTGGGCTATGAAAATCAGGTGAAAAGGTCCACCGGTCTGACCCAGTCCGGCGCAAGTTAAAGAGCTAGATCCGGCGGTCGTCTATGTCAGGGTTAGACGGGACGGGGTACCGGAGGGGGTATAAATGCCGCCAGGTGTTGCGGTGGGCCCTACTACGCTTGTGGAAGCATGCTGGGCTATTTTTTACATTGTGCTGAGAGTCACACATATGTCCTAATAAAAAAATGCAAAGTATCTATGCCGATGGCTTACCCTCGGCATAGCAGCACGCACGGCCTCGGATCGACGACGTGTCAAAGGGCCAGGCCTATGCCGACGGCTTAGCCGTCGGCATAGGCTCACCTTATCCACTCCTCCCGCTCCACTGACTTGTGGACCCAGCCTATGCCGACGGCCAGGCCGTCGGCATAGGGGTGACCTTATCCACTCGCTACTCATCCTCCTCCACCCATTCCCTCTCTGTCTCACCCCGACCCCAGCCTCTCTCTCGACCCCGATAGCCGCCGCCACCCAATGCCGCCCAACGCCGCCGCCCCGCCTGGGCCGCCAACCCGCCCCGACCTCGTCCCCGCCCCGGCAGACGCCCCGCCCCGCCCCGACCTTTTCCATGCCCTGGCCGACGCCCCTCCCCACCCCGACCTCATCCCCGCCCCGACCTCGTCTCCGCCCCGCCCAACGCCCCCGCCCCGGCTCGACCTCATCCCCGCCCTGGCCGCCGCCCCGCCCCGACCTCATCCCCGCCCAACGCAGCCACCCCGCCCCGACTCGACCTCATCCCTACCCAACGCTGCCGACGCTCGGTGGTGAGGGGAGGGCCTCCTGCCCGGAGTCGCCGCACTCCCTCCCCAGAGCAGCCGCCGCCTCGACCTCCTCTCCGTTAGGTCCGGCTCCCAAGAACATTTTTTTGTTTTTTCATGATTTTGCAGAGGATAAGAGGGCTAAATGTGATAGTTAGACACATAGATGGTAGTTAGATAGATAACTTGTTCATACAGATTATTTTGAGATGATGATGATTGTTAGATGAGAAGTGATAATGATGATTTTTATGCTTCGATGATTTTGAGATGATGATGATGATAGATGATAGATGATTGGTAGATGATGATGTTGATGATAGATGATGCTGTTTTTTTATGCTTCGATAATTTTTAGATGATGATGATGTTTTTATGATTCGATGATTGTTAGACGATGATGATGATATTGTGATGTTCTAATTTTTTGTCGCGATGGAATTTGCAGGCTTTGTGGTGTCGCATTCATCAGAGTGACCGTTGTACGACGCGTTGGTCCCCCTGAGCATCCCTCTGCTGTTCGACTACTTCCTCTACAGCCGAGGGTGAGCTACAAGTCCATCTCTTCCATTTTTTCATATCACTAGATTTCATTCTCAAGTCAACTAACGTAACCTAGGCGTCTCCAGTCCGAAAGGGTTGCATGGATAAATATGCATTCAATTGCATATTTATCACCGCAGCTCTTTCGGATTGTCCAGCGTTTTCCACGGACAGCCCGAGGATGTGTAGATTGGGTATGTTCTCCATGTTCTACCCCGTTCTGAGATAGGATTTCGGCGGCGCCTCCCCATTGTTCTTCGGAGCACATTCTCTCGGCTATTTGCCGAGACGTGTATCTGGAGAATAACGGGGAGGTGCTGCCGAAATTTTGTCTCGGAACAGGGTAGAATGGAGAACGTACTCAATCTACACATCCTCGGGTGGGATTAGGACCCATCTTTACCTATTAGAGATGTAGGTGGACTAAACGCGGTAGAAACTGAAAATTTGATGTTATTAATTTAAGTGAATCCTTAATTATGTTGTGTGGGTTGCAAAAAAGCAGAGGATGGCAGATAATCAGTGGATGTACAGTGGTTTTATCCGTCAGAATCGAGTAACATCAGAGTGGATCGCGAAAACTGATGTGTATTTGAAGGAGATATTCCGTCGTCCAATGAGAATTATCCCACCATGCCCCTGTGCGAGGTGTGCCAGACGTCACCGTAGAAATCAGACGGACATGAGTGAGCACCTTCGCACGCACGGATATATGCCAAACTTTGACATGCCGCCGATAAACATAGCCGTGCAGGACCGTGGTAGAGAGGAGGTGATGCGACAACGCATCGATGGATATGAGGACGACGGCGTCAGGGACATGCTAGATGATGTCATTGTTGCAGAAACGGCAAATGTGACACCTTCAGAGAATGAACCGCAGGAGCCGGAGGCAACCGCAAAGGCCTTCTTGGAGGTCTTGGCCTCGTCAAAGAAACCTCTTTATGCGGGTGCGAAAATATCTCAGCTGGATGCCATCTCGCAACTGATTGCAGCCAAGGCTGAGTACGGCTGTAGCCAGAAATGCTTCGAAGCATTCCTGGGAGTATGGGCTAACAGCCTCCCTAAGGGTCATGAACTGCCGAAAAGCATGTACGATACAAAGAAAATGATGAACGCACTCTCTATGGATTATGAGAAATAGATGTTTGCCCGAAGAATTGCCTTTTGTTTAGGCACGAGTATGCGGATGACAAGTACTGTAGGAAGTGCGTTTCGTCTCGGTACATTGAGGTGGTCGGTGAGGATGGTGAGAAAAAGCAGCTAACCATCCCCGTTAAGGTTCTTCGGTATCTTGATTTTATAAAAAGACTGCAGCGCCTTTTCATCATGAAGGAGTCTGCCAAAATGATGAAGTGGCACAAGGAACGTATAAGGTACAATCCAAAAAAAATCGTACATCCATCGGGAGGGGAAGCATGGAATTCATTCGATGAAGAATACCCCGAGGAAGCAGCCGAGGTTGGGAATGTCAGAATAGCCATATCAGGTGATGGGTTGAATCCATATGGTATGTCGTCCAATCCATACAACTACTGGCCTGTGTTTGTAATTCCGCTCAATCTTCCTCCCGGTGCCCTAATGCAACGGAAGACCATGTTCTTGTCGCTCGTCATTCCGGGGCCTGGCTACCCGGGGAAGCAATTGGGTGTGTTTATGCAGCCGCTTGTGGATGCTTTGCACCATTCTTGGTACTTTCCGAGGTTGACATACGACCAGGATCTGCAGAGAAATTTCTTGATGGAAGATTGGTTGCACTATTGCATGCATGACCTTCCCGGCTATGCTCTGTTCTGCGGATGGTGTACAAGTGGTAAGATGCCATGCCCAGTGTGCATGCAGGCTCTGCGAATGATTTGGCTGAGTAAGGGTGGCAAGTATGTAGCCTTTGACCTGCATCGACAGTTCCTCCCTCCAGACCATCCAGACAGGGAAGACAAGAAGAACTTCACGAAAGGCCGGGTTGTTCATGAAGTAACCGAGATTCCGACATTTTCGGGGGCAGATGTTCTTTCTCAGCTAAAAGCTCTCAAGCCTAAAGTCAAAGGCAAAGGCAAAGCCAACGCCAAAGGCTTCGAGGGATATGGTGAGACGCATAACTAGATGATGAATTGAGATGGGTTTCCATGGGTTTTGACCCTGCCGTCATGACATGTAAAAAGTATGATGTGAATGGGTATCGCTTCCATACAGAGGAGCACCAAAACAACTGCCCCGCTCCCAAAACTATAAATACTGGAGTGTACACCCCCGGTCAAAATTCAGTAGACTACTACGGAAGGGTACAAAATATATACGAGGTTAAATTCCGCCAGGGGAGTGAGACCCTAAGTCTGCCTGTGTTCAAATGCCGATGGTTCGATCTGCGGGAGGGGGTAAAACATACGCCTTCCATTGGTTTGGTCGAAGTTAAACCATCAACTGTCTATGCCGGAGCCGATATCTTCATTGCGGCTACCCAAGCTACACAAGTATATTATCTGCCTTACCCATGCCAGAAAGTGTATCTAAAGGGTTGGGAAGTTGTGTTCAAGGTGTCGCCACATGGTAAGCTACTAGACCCGAATGAAGACGATTATTACAACATTAACCCCATGACATACGAGGGAGTGTTCTATCAAGAGTAACCTGATGATGATGATGATGCTGATGTGGTTAGAAATGATGACACTAGACCATTGGGTGATGATGATGTGGACCCAAACGTCGACGATGCACGGAATGATGGTGTGACCATTGTCAATGAAAATTATATACTTATGCTAGAAAAGTTAAACGAAGACGCTGACGACGAGGAAGAGCCTCCACCTCCATCGGACAACGAAGATGATATGATTGATAGTGATGATGAGACGGACCGAGAAAGAGGTTACAACAGTGATGATTCATATGGGTTCTAGCAGATGTACGTTTCAAGTATTTTTTTTCTATAGTTTAGGAATATGCCTTTTTATGCATTTTTATTAATGTGTTTATTATCATGCCTTTTCCTTCATTTCATTTATTTACTAATTGCTTTTTCTCTTTTCAATACAGGTTCATGGAACATGGGCAAGGGGAAGGCCGACGGCGTGGGTTTCCTACGCAAGGTCGTCGGCCTGCCTAGTCGGAGTGGTCGAGCACGTAATCCTCCCCCTCGGCTACTTGATGATGACTCCTCACAGGGAGGTCAAGGGAGAGGTGCCCCTAGAGGAGGAGGGGCGGGGGGAGAGCCTCTAGAGGACGAGGTGCTGGGGTGAGAGCCACTACAGGGGGTCGCGGCCAGAAAGAGCGCACCCTCACCGACTTAGGGGTGTTGTCTTCGAGGCCCTCCTCTAGTGAGGTACCCTCCTCTAGTGAGGTACACTCTAGGGAGGACGAGGAGGAGGTGGTGGTGGTGGAGGAGGAGGAGGTGGTGGTGGTGGAGGAGGAGGCAGGCGAGGAGGAGGAGGAGGAGGAGGAGGTTGGGGAGGAGGTTGGGGAGGGGGAGACAGGCGAGGAGGAGGGCGGTGGCGGGGATGATGGTGGTGACGGGAAGGGGGTTGACAAGAAGGGGTGGCTGCGTGGTAACGCAAAGCTACCAAAGCAGGTTCCGTCTACTGAGGAGCAGAAGTGGCTCATTGAGCCCACGGGAAAGAGTAAGTGGTTCATTAGTTTGCTTGTCACATGCTTATTCCAGTTGTTATTTATTTTGCTTGTCACATGCTAATAGTTCATTCTTTTGTAGCAACTGGATATATTCTAAAGGGGTCCGTATTCCCAACGGCCTCATCACCGTCTTGCTGAAGTTATACTGGCCGGGGTTGTACTGTCCGGATCCAGTCAGGCAGCCGGCTCGTCGGGTTTTGGCCACGAGCTGAGACCACTGGGAAGCGGCCCGCCACGCGGACCATGAGACCCATGCCAAGGCCGTGATCACTACTTTCTGGGTGAGTTCTCTTCAGAAGAACAAGTCCATTCTAGTTTCATGAAAATGATTTAACTCATGGCTTCTTCCATTCTTGTTTCATGCATGATTGTAGAAATTCTATCGAGTTACTCCGGAGCACAGGGCTAGAGCGGACCAGATCATGCTGTGCCAATCCAAGAAGAAGGCCAGCCAGATGCAGTACGAGGTGCGCTATGAGGCCATCTCCACATACTACCACGACTATCTTGGTGTGAAGATGACCAAGGAAGAAGTGCGGAGGATGGGCATTACCTTGGAGAGGCCCGAGTTCTTGGCGGTAAGTATAAAAGATTTTTCATTACGCTTTCATATATTATGCTTTCATTACCTTGTGGTACATTATGCTTTATGCTTTATGCTTCCATAACACCAATTTGGACACACCTACATGCCATTATGCTTTTATTATGTAGGTGTGTCCAAATTGGTGTTATGGAAAAGACGTGTCCTGGGCGGCATTGGTGGATCTTTGGTGTGATGAGGCTGGAGCCTGGGCGGCTATGAGAACCAAAAATAAGGCTAACCGAGGGAAGGAGGGAGTACATGCTCAGGAAAACCGAAACCACTATCTCCACAAGGCAGTTAATGTATGACTAACCCCATTAAACATTCTTCTTCTTCTATTTACCATTACTTTCTTATGTATGACTAACCTCTGTTTGGTGGTGCAGGAGGAGAAACTAAAGCGGCCGCTCTCACACATGCAGGCGTGGGAGATCTCCCATACGCGGAAGGACCCCAAGCCTGGCGAGCCCAAGTACTACGACAAGAAGACCGCAGGGAGGAAGAAGGCCTACTCCGAAGCGTATCTGAAGTTACATCCTGACACACCTGACCCCATTGCGGCGCCTCTGGACGACATGGCGGTGGTGAGGATGGGGCCCAAGGAGCACGGTCGGGAGGCGATTCTCAATGCTGTGATCACTCCTAGTATCTCCTACACACAGCTTCGTCGGATCGACCCGAGCCTGAGCCAGCGCACGAGCCAGCCAGTGACCAGTACACAGTCCCTCTTTCAGGAGCAACAATCTGTAAGTATTTTCCCTCTTATCTTCATTGCTCACTTCATTTTCCGCATTTAGTAGTTTTATGAGTTCCATCATGTCATACCGTAGGCCTACCTGGAGTACACACGCCAGGAGACCATGGCGTGGCATCAGAGGCTTTATGAACACCAAGTGCAGAGGGATAGTCAAATGCAGCAGGCTTTTCAGGATATGGCAGCCGGCAGGTGTCCTCAGTTCCCTCCAGCACAATGCCCTCCAGCACAACCAGTGCTGATGAGCTTTGAGGAGTTTGTGGCACAGAACGCTGGCCCCTCGCCGGTTAGTTCATCCCCAATCTATTCACCCAAAGCATGTTATGCCTTTCAACACAGTCATATATCCCGTGCATATGTCTTTTCAACATCCAGGGAACAGGTGGATCTACCATTGGCGGTGGTCTTCGCAGCACTCCGGAGACACGGAGCCCGACCACTCTGATCGACGGAGGCGGAGGTGGAGGCGGTCTTGGCGGTAGCGCTGCCGCTAGCAGTGACGACCTGGGCTTCGGCGGTCTTGGCGGTGACGACCTCTGTGGTGCTCGACGTCCTGGCGCTTAAGCCTTTGGGTCACATTGTGGCTGTCTTGGTGGTGATGATACTTATATGCTTGTGATGTTTCTTATTGTTGTTTGTGAGATTCTTATATGCTTGGTGGTGATGATACTTATATGTTTATGCTTTGCGATGCTTCTTATGATGTGTGATGATGAATTTGTTGTGTGATGTTGCTGGGCCAGCTGTTATGTGATGCATATATTTGTTGTGTGATGCTGTATATATTCAAATGAATTGAGCTGAAACAAAACAGAAAAAAGAAAAAAAACAGACAGAAACTATGCCGACGGCTAGGCCGTCGGCATAGAGCTGCCGTGAGCTCCAAGTGGCTGCCACATGGCAGGTCTACGCCGACGGCTTAGCCGTCGGCATAGTTTCAAACTAAGCCGACGGCTAGGCCGTCGGCATAGGCCTGCTCCAGGAGCTCCCAGTGGCTGCCACGTGGCAGGTCTATGCCGACGGTCTAGCCGTCGGCATAGTTTCAAACTAAGCCGACAGCTAGGCCGTGGGCATAGACCCGCCCCAGGGGTGACGCCTGCTCGCCACGTGGCACGTCTATGCCGACGGCTAGGCCGTCGGCATAGACGTGCCACATGTCGAGCATGCGTTGGTCAACACTTGACGGCGGCCGCCGTTAGGCGATAACGTTGCCGACGGCCAGGGCCGTCGGTATAGATGTACGGACACCGTCGGGATAGGTCCTATGCCGATGGCCTTCCTGGCTACGCCGACGGCCCTATGCCGACGGGGGCCGTCGGCATAGGCCTGTCCCGACGGCCATTCAGGGCTATGCCGACGGCCCTGGCCGTCGGCATAGGGTGCGATTCCGGTAGTGTCCTAACCCTAAATTTCACTTTTCCCATCTCCATCTCACTGAGTGGCGGCTGTGGGCAACCCTAGCGAGTGAGGCGGGGCCGCGGTGCAGCGCCGCCTCCTCCCTCCCTCCCAATCTCCTCCCTCGTCTCCCTCCCTCCCAGTCTCTTTCCTGTCCATGGACAGTGGCCGTGCCGACCGAGTGAGTGGTGGCAGTGCCATGGAGCGCGACCGCACAACTTCGATGCCGAGGTAGGTGGGCTTGGGCATTGAACGGCTCCACGGGAGCAGCATCATGCGGCGCATCTAGTCAGGCTCGGGCAGTGCCCCGGCGCCGGACGCACGCGCTGGCCTCCGGCAAGCTGGACATGGTACTGACGTACTGTAACTACTGTTCCTCTAATCTTGTACATGCACCTATTTAGCATTTTTGTATGACGGCTCATCTTGCCCAGATCTGTAGCTAGCTTTTCATTTGTGGAGATCTGTAGCTAGGTTCAGTATGCACACTTGCTTGATACAGGAGCACAATTGTGCATGATAGCTCACCTTGCCATGATCTGTAGTTAGCTGTACGTGCATGCTTATTTAGCAAGTGTGGATGATAGAACACCTAGCCAAGTGTGGATCATGGCACACCTAGGAAGGATCTTTCACTAGCTTGTTCAATAGCATTATTTCTAATATCTTGTACTACAAGACTGCTTTATATGTTCTCAACTTTGGTTGCATGCCATTGATAAAATAGATTGCCATTTTTTGCAAATAAAGTTAATCTTTATCTCATGCTTGAATTTATAGGTGATGGAAGTGCACCCTATCTTAATAGGGTGAGCATTGATGAAGCCAGAAGGAGGGAAAATGTCAACACCGACAATTAAGATGACATTCTGATGGGGAATGATTCAGCTCCAAGAGAGACAACTTGGAAAGGTCAATAGCATGATCTGCATTTTGTTAATTGTGTTTAATTTTTGTGTGTGGATATTATGATGCTTTTAGAGAGGAAACATTTAAATAAAAAATGTATAAATTCTGTTTAAAGTTAAAATTGCGCTAATTTTATTTGTTATGCCTTGTTAGCGTTTACTTGATTTTGTTATGCATTAAGAGTAAAAAATGTGCCAAGTCCCTTTTTTCTGCCTTATTATCTTTTTTACTTGATGTTATGATGCATTTACAGTATGAATGTTGTTTATTCTTTTGTAAAAATTATGCTAATTCTTGTTACTGTCCTGGTTCATTCTTTTTATTCCTTACTCAATTTTTAGTCGTATTATGATGCGTTTAGAGTTGAAATGTTGTTTATCCTGTTGTAAAGATTATGCTAATTCTTGTTACTGTCCTGGTTCATTCTTTTTTATTCCTTACTCAGTAGGAAAGCCTCTCATCTTTGAAGGAAGGACAATGGCAGGAAAAGGAAGAGGGTAGAGGAAGAAGAGGACGACTACAATGATAGTGAGCATGATGATGAAGAAAATGACGAGCTGGAAATTGATGATGACGATGATAGCCATGATGATGGTGCAAGTCAATCTAATGGAGGAGATTCGGCAATGCAAGTTGAAAAGGATTTACCAAGCCAAGTTGGAAACAATGTTGAGGTAACAAGTGATGGTAGTTTGGTGAACCGTAGATCCGAACAGGTTAGGCAAGCCGAGAAGGTCAAGGAGGTCACCAGGCTTACAATTGACAAGTAAGTTTCTTGTGATGACATAAATAATTTGCCATTTATGCGCTTTCTTATATTCTGTCATAAACATGTGATGTTTGCTTTAGTCCTTATGATTATATATGTTGTTACAATTGGGGCTGCCATCTATTAATTATCGTTTCTGCCATCTACTTTTGATGTTTATATAATTCACAATGCTTTAGTCCATATGATTCTATATGGTGTTCCAATTGGGTCTGCCATCTATGAGTTGTTGCTGCCATCTAATTTTAATGTTTATATAATTCACAATGCTTTAGTCCATCTGATTTTATATGTTGTTTCAATTGGGGCTGCCATCTATGAGTTGTTGCTGCGATCTACTTGTAATGTTTATATAATTCACAATGCTTTAGTCCATCTGATTTAATATGTTGTTTCAATTAGGGCTGCCATCTATGAGTTCTTTTTGCCATCTACTTGTAATCTTTATATAATTCACATTGTTTTTGTCCATATGATTTTATGTGCTGTTCCAATTGGGTATGCCATCAATGAGTTGTTGATTCTGCCATCTACTTGTAATGTTTATATAATTCACAATGCTTTAATTGCAAGGTTAAGCGGCATGGGAGCAAAAAGCTTTTGGTTTGATGAAGACTAACAGGTGGATGAACAGGAAGTCCGAAGTGAAGGTCTCTGTTCGATTCAATACTTTTGGTGCAAGACTGAAGAGTTGAAGAACAGGAAGTCTGAATTGAACTTTCTGTTTCTATTTTGGGGTCGACATAATTGAACTTTGAATGTCGTGTTAAATTCATTGTGGACTGTAATTCTGAACCGTTATGATGTTCATTTCGACTCTTAGTATCTGAACTATTAAGTCGCATGTTACTCATAGTATCTGAACTATTCAGTCGCACGTTAATCTGGACTATCATGTTGCTTTTCTAATGGTTGCCGCTCTCTGAATTGATGGACTCTACTACTATCTGAATGGTTGCAACTGGAGTGCTGATTTTCAGTCTGATATGTAGTGATTTGATGAATAGATTCAGCTGTTTGATTTTTACATGCATATTTTGCTAGAAATTCTGATACTCAGTTGTTGTTCTGTTGTATTTCAAATTTTTTGGCAAATTTCGTTCATTTTTCGTTTATTTTTCGCCCCAAAATTCAAATTTTGCTATATGATTTTCGTCCGAAATTTTCTGAAAAAATCCGAAAAAACCGAAATTCGTCCATTTCGTCCAGGACCGGTAAAAATAAAAAAACGAAATCCAAAATTCTGGACGTGGTAACTCGGCGGCATGGCAGGCCAGCGAGTCCGCGGGCGCATGGTCGACGATCTTGAGTGGCGGTTGCCGTTTCCAGCGGCTGACAGAGGCATGGCCGGGGCGGCCCTTCCCGCAGCGAGGCGTGCCATTGTTCAACGGAGACCTGTGGGTTGGAGCTGACGCAGGCGCAGGTGATTTGCGTGCTACCGGCGAGCAAGCGAAGAAAGCCGGAAGTACAACTCGGAAGAGCGTCGGTGGGCCAAGGTTGTCGACGCTGAGGCGGGCCATGACCCAGACGACGGCGGCGGAGGACCGCGGCGGGTTGACAAAGCGCGAGAGGCGGAGCGAATCCGCGGCGATGTAATAGCTTAGCGTGGTCCGGCTGTGACACAGTGGCTCTCCTGCTGCGACATGGTGGCTCTCCTGCTGCGACACAGTGCCGGTTTGACGCACGAGAGGCCCGGCACAGGGAGCGGAGACGTAGGGCGGGGCCAGCCCCGGAGATGACGGCTCGCCGGTCGCCGGTTTGGGGTCCGAACGGTGGCGGAGGCCGGTTTGAAGCGAGGGCGCGGGCGTGGTCAATGGACGAGTCCTCGTCATGATGTTTCTCGGGTCATGGTCTCCTCTTCTTCCTCCTTTTTTTGTACCTTTCCCTTTCATTGATTACTTTCCCTGCTCCAGCTCGGACGCTTGTCGTAATTGGACCCGGCCGCTGATTCTGCCAATTCCTAAAAGCTCGGTGGACTTTGTAATATGCCGGTTTCAGAGGAAAAAATTCTAATCAATCTCAGCGGATCAAAGTGATTAGATGAACCGCCGAATGGTAACAATGAGCAGACCGTAACCCTAACTGCTCTTGACTTTGGACAAATCTTGTATTTTGTTGCTCTGACTGTTTGATATTGAAACAATATAACACCTTTGTTGATGGCTTTTTTTAATCTCGAAAAATTGCGAACTTCTCGAACCCTAGAAAAGATGCCTTCAAGAACTCAACACCACCGTGCGCAAGCCCCACGGTGGGCGCCAACTGTCATGGGTTTGTCACAGCAGATGTACTTCGTGTCAGGACTTCATCGTGAGGCCAACGCATCTATGTGGTAGCTTGAGAGGGGTTGAGCGTAATCGAGAGACGCAACACAAGGCAGGGATTTAGACAGCTTCGGGCCCCGAGAAATATCATCCGGTAACAATCCTACATGCTGTTTGAGGCTAGATCTCATTATCACCATGAGGGAGTCGCCGTAAACCGGCTCTCTGCTTTGTGTCTAGCCCTAATATTGTTTCTTCTTACTTGTCCCTCTTTGGGGAGCCCTGCCCCTCTTTATATAAGTTAAAGGGGCGGGTTACATGTAGAGTCCATCTCGGACTAAGACTTCAACTATTTTGACTTCCCTTCCTGGGATTCTTAACGTCTGCCGGTTTAACATTGTCTGCCGGTTTACCGTCTTCCTTAGTCATCTGTCTTAACTGTCTGCCGGTTTACCACCAGTCGGTTTACCGTCTGTCTTAGCCATCTGTCTTGACTCTCTATCTTAACTCTCCGTCGGTTTACCATCCGCCGGTTTATCGAGTCCCAGCCGGTTTACAACTCCAGCCAGGTCATACCGCGGGGTATATCCCCGACAAGCCTTAGAATAAATGGGCTCTGAGAAGGCCGAAAGATAATACGGGTTGGAAACGGCCCAATGGAATAATGGGTCGTTAATGGGTATAAAACGGTACACTGTTCATTACGGGTCAGTTTCACCATGGATCGTTAATGGGTCAAGAGTTACAAAGGGCCTCATATTGGCCAAAGACGTCATGGGCCATACATGGGCCGGAAGTTACAACGGGCTGGAATCATATTGTACCACCCAGATGAACCTAGTAGGCTTAATTCCGATAAGCCATAACGGGTTGTGAGTTAGCAGACCGTAAATGGGCTATATACGAACAGGCCGTTGACAAGCTTTCCATGGGCCGGCCTGCTAACTTTTGACCAAGTCAAATGGGTCGGCCTTTTCACTAGAATGGGCCTATGTTCGGCCATGCCACGTGTCGACATATCGTAGGCGCCTCCTGTCCAATGAGTGGATGACATCTGTCCCGACGGTGAGACAACACGTGTTTCCTATGGCCAATGAGAATTTTACACGTGGCAAATCCACGTTGGTCCGGGCTGTTAACGGGTTATCGGATCCAAAACCGGACCCGATAGCTTAACAGCGACCCGTTAAAGTGGATGACACGTGTCGATTACCCGCTTGACGAAAGCACTACCATGACGCGCCATTTATCGTCATGGAAGTGGACACTTCCTTGATAATAATTTTGGTAATGTTATGGAACACTTCTACAACAGCACATGTACGACTATCTTGATTCTATCATAAAATCGACATGGATGTACATGCATGACAGAAAACGTGACCGACTATGAGAGACATGTATCATCACGGAAGTGTATTTTTTTTGTAGTGTCTTGGGGTTGGAGTCATCAACTTAACTCTCACAACTCCCATGTAATTCACTCAACCAACCCTGTCTACTAAGCATAGAAAAATAACCGTTACCGGGCATTGGTTACATGGGGATTTGGGTTCAACCTACCACATGATACTACTCAAGAACATAACTCAAATTCACCTGCTTGCATGCATGGTGGGGAGGGTAATAACTAATGCAATAAAAATCATAGGTAATAAAATACATGATCAAATGACCTGCCTCGGTGACAGTATTCAAACTCTAACAATTCGTAATAACAAGCTTCGCACTGCGGGTAATCTATCGAAACAAGAAAGACATACATAAGCGTACATTCGTAGAAGCAATACTACAACATCAAGTAAAACTAATAATTACACAAACATTGAAGCACAGAAAGAAAACCAAAAACAAAACCAAAAAAAACACTAAAACTCAATGCAAAGTCTTACTACGAGTAAACCAAGCTATAAATAATTTTTCTACCACTAACAAATTTTAAGACAAAAAAATAAAGTTTTTATTAAATAAATAAAATAAAAACAACAAAGAAATTTTATGCAAAAATAATCAACTTAAAATCATTTTTGAATCCCCGATGATGCTCAGAACAAGTTTTCTAATAAGCTAAAAAAAATAAAATACTTAATATATATTGTTACTACAAATAAAATTACTACAGATAAATTAGTAGAAACTAAAAAGAATATGTCAAAAATAACAAAAGAAAACAATTTAAAGCAATTAAAGTTAAAAGAAATACACAAAGCCTATAAAATACTAAAACAATACTATTTTGATTAAAACATAAATTTAAAGAATCCTACAATTTTCAAATTAATTCATGCTAATAAACAATGTCACAAAGAATTAGTAGCAAAAAGAATCACCCAAAAATAATAACCCTAGCTCAAAATATAGCGAAACTCGTGATTTGAGCAAATTCATGCAAATTCAAATTCAAAATTTTCAAACATAGTCAAACTTAGTATCTGTAGAAACATCATAAAATTTCTAACCTAATTCAAAAAGAATCACCTAAAATCCTACCTAGCGGATAAGGCTACATGGCAGAGCCCTATTGGATGAGGCTAGTGAATGAACGACACTACCGGGTGGACGCCCGAGCCCTAGCAGAAAACGATTCGCACTACAAAAAACTAGTCCTAATGTAGTTCGTTGGATCTAAATCCTACGGTGGAAGGTGGTGGTAGCGCTTACAACAGGGAGGGAGGAGGTCCTGTTGAATATATGGTTTGGTGCATGCATATTGTATAGCCTGGCCCACCTCCTAGTCATTGTATATTTGAGGTTGTGGCCCACCTTGTACTTCATATATACGTGTGCTTTGCACCATCAATACATCGTGAATCATTGCCAAACTCTCGTTTCCAACATGGTATCGTACATAAGATCCTAACCCTAACCATGTGCTGCCGCCGCGATCTCATCGCCGCCGCCGCTGCCCAACACCACCTCCGCCGCCACCCCCCGCCGCCGTCGCCACCGTGTACCCCACGCCGCCGCGATCGCCGCCCCGTATGCGCCGCCGCCCCGCTTCCGCCCACCCAACCCGCTGCGCCGACCTTCGGCCGCGCCGCCTCCCATCCTCCGTGCCGCTTCTCACATGACGTCGCCGCCCTCGTCTGCCCATGGCCTCCCCTGGCTCCTCCGGCACCACCCGCAGCCGCTGCACCAATACGTTCGACGGCCCCGACGATGATGCTCACGTTGTTTGGACCAAGCTCAACGGCCTCTTCACCGACAACGCACTCCAATGCAAGGTTTTCTTGCACGGCGAGTTTTTTGGGTGCCAGCAGCTTGACTCGTCTATCGATGATTACTGCATGCGCCTCAAGAAGCTTGTTGATGACCTCCGTGACCTTGGTGAGAAGGTCTCCGACGAGCTCCTCCTCAGCACCCTCATCGCCGGCCTGAGCGACGAGTTTGGGAACGCCGCCTCCAACAACCCCCTCATCACCAACCCGACGTTCCCCAAGTTCGTCGCCTACCTGAACTTGGAGGAGAAGCGGATGTTGATGTCACGCGCCCGGGCCACCCACACCGCCCTCACCGCCGGTACTCACGGCGGTGCGCCGCCCTCCGCCTTGTCAAGGCCAGACCCGGGCCCCTTCCCGGCGCCGCCGCCACCCGTGTTCCCCTCCCGCAGCCGCAGCCAGCTCCTCTGCCGCCTCCTGTCGAGCAGCAGCAGCAGCGCCGCGGGGGCCGCCGTGGCCGAGGCGGCTGCAAATATCAGCAACTAGCTGCGCCTGGCGGGGCGCCGCGCCAGCAGCAGCCGCAGCTCCCCCCGGCAGCCTGGCAGGCCGCCAAAACCCCTGGACCGGGGTTGTGCACACATATTCCATGCCTATACTGCGTGCGCCCGCTCCGGGCCTCTTCGGCGCCCGCCCGGCCGCTCATCAGGCGCTTCACGCGGCCCCTCAGGCATACCAGCCCGTGCCGCTCTACGGCCCCTCTGCGGCCTATGGGCTGCCTCCGGCCGGTGGGTTTGTGGCGCCCCCGCCTCAGCAGGCGCCGTCCGCCCCGGCTCTCCCACCGGCGCTCCTCATGGCCCTCCACACCGCCCCCACGTTGGAGCAGTACACTGGTGGTGGCGATTGGTATATCGACACCGGAGCTACGGCTCACATGGCCACCAACCCCGGTAACCTTCTCACCGCCTACCCCGTTCACACCGCTGCTCGCGTTATCGTGGGTGATGGTTCTTCCAAGCCTATTACTCATGTCGGCCATGCTGTTTTTCCTTCTAACTCCATGCCATTATATCTTTCTAATGTTCTTGTCTCTCTTGACATCATTAAAAATCCTGTTTCCATTCGTTCTCTTACACGTGATAATACTATTATCGTTGAGTTTGACATGTTTAGCTTTTCTGTTAAGGATGCCCATACCCAGATGGTGCTCCACTGATGTGACAGCCCTGACGAGCTCTACCCGGTCCACTCCTCTACCTCCTCCGTCGCTGCACTCATGGCGCTTTCCACCGGAGTGGACCTTTGGCATGCTCATCTCGATCATCCCAACACCGCCACCCTTCGTCATATTCTCCGGAGTTTTTCCTTCACGCGTAATAAGATCGACGATCACACTTGTCATGCATGTCGTCTCGGCAAACATGTTCGTCTTACTTTTAGCAATTCCTCGCATGTTGCATCATACCAATTTGAGTTAATTCATAGTCATGTTTGGACCTCTCCTGTTGCAAGTAACACAGGCTATCTTTATTACCTTGTCATACTTGACGATTGTTTGCACTATGTGTGGACCTTCCCATTGCGGCGAAAGTCGGCCTCGGTTGCCACTATCATTGCTTTTTACTCCAATATCTCCACGCAGTTTCGACATCCCATTCATGCGTTGCAAACAGACAACGGGAAGGAGTTCAATAACCTTGCGATCCGCAACCTTCTCGCCTCACACAGCATGATCTTTTGTCTCAGTTGTCCGTACACTTTGCAACAAAACGGCCGCGTTGAGCATGTGCTTCGCACTCTCAATGATTGCGTTCGCACCCTCCTCTTTCACGCCAACGTGCCACCATGTTTTTCTCCCGAGGCGCTCGCCACCGCATCACTACTCATTAACATTCGTCCTTGTCGCCCTCGCGGGAATTTTGCACCTCATCACCTCTTGTTTGGCACGCCACCTTCCTATGTTGAGCTCCGCATTTTCGGTTGCCTGTGCTACCCCAGCATCGCTTCCACTGCTCCTCCTAAGCTCGCCCCTCGGTTTGTGGCCTGCATCTTTCTCGGCTACCCCCCAACACCAAAGGCTACCGCTGCTATGATCCTATCTCACATCGGGTGATCACTTCACGACACGTTTACTTTGATGAGATGGTTTTTCCGTTTCAGCAGGTACCTTCGGATTTTGCGGCTTTGCCCGCTCCCGATGACGGCCGTTCCCGTGCCTCTCTTGGGCCGCCTCACGGCTTTGAGGGTGCCCCCCACGCCACGTGTCGAGTTTCTCCCCGGTTGGCTGCCCTAGGGGCTGCACCTCCCTCAGCGCCCGCGACGCCCCTGGTGTCCCCGGCCTCGACCACTTCGACGGCCTCGCCCGCTGCTGCCTCACCCGCGGGAGTGTCGCCCGCCGCCTCGCCGGTGGCCTCGCCTGCGGCCTAACCGGCGGCCTCACCCGCGGCGGTCTCGGAGGAGGTGGGCTCTTCTTCGTCGTCGCCCGTCTCCACTCCGGACCCGCTGCCCCGCCCGATGACTCGCTCTCAGGCTGGCACTCTCCAACCGAGCGCGCGGTACCCCAGCGATGACTACCTTCTCGCTGCTTCCGTCTCTGAGCCGTCTCCTCTCCCATCGTCAGCTCGAGCCGCCCTTCGAGATCCTCATTGGCTCGCTGCGATGCAGGAAGAGTTCGACGCGCTCCAGCGGAACCGTACCTGGCAGCTCGTCCCTCGGCCGCCCCGTGCCAACATCATCACGGGAAAGTGGGTCTTTCGGCACAAGACTCGTCCGGATGGTCCTCTCGAGCGCTATAAAGCTCGCTGGGTGATTCGGGTTTTTCGGCAACGCGCGGCGTTGACTTCACCGACACATTTGCCCCGGTTGTTAAACCGGGCACGATCTGCGCTGTGCTCCAACTAGCCGTGTCCAGAGCTTGGCCTGTGCATCAGTTGGACGTGTCCAACGCCTTCTTGCATGGCCACCTGGCTGAGTAAGTGTTATGTGAGCAGCCCACCGGCTTCGTCGGTGCCACGCATCCAGATCATGTGTGCTTGCTCTCCCGTTCTCTCTACAGATTAAAGCAGGCACCTCGGGCCTAGTACCAGCGCATTGCCGCCTTCCTGCAAACGCTCGGATTTACATCGACTCGTTCCGATGCGTCCCTCTTTGTGTATCATCACGGAGTTGATACGGCCTACTTGCTGTTGTACATCGATGACATCATTCTGACGGCATCCACCGTCGCGCTCCTTCAGCGGCTCACTGCTCGTCTTCGTGATGAGTTTGCCCTGAAGGACTTGGGACCTCTGCATTACTTCCTTGGCATTGAGGTCGTTCGGCGACCAGATGGGCTCTTCCTGCATCAGCAGCGCTATGCCCATGAGCTTCTCGACCGAGCTGGCATGTTTAACTGCAAGCCTTCTCCCAAGCCCGTCGACACCAAGGCCAAGGTTTCCGCTTTGGAGGGTTCGCCTGCATCTGTTGCAGCATTCTACCGCTCCATTGTGGGCGCCTTGCAGTACCTGACTCTGACGCGCCCCGACTTGCAGTATGCTGTTCAGCAGGTCTGTATTCACATGCATGCTTCGCGTGACTCTCACTGGACTCTGGTGAAGCGTATCCTCTGATACATACGTGGCAGCAAGTCCTTGGGACTTACGCTGACAGCCTCCGCCTCCACCGACGTTGTCGCCTACTCTGATGCAGACTGGGCCGGCTGCCCGGACACACGGCACTCCACCTCGGGGTACTGCGTCTAGCTTGGGCCGTCCCTGATCTCTTTGTCCTTGAAGCGACAGCCCACCGTCTCCCGCTCTAGTGTCGAGGCTGTGTATCAAGCAGTGGCTAACGCCGTTGCTGAATGCTCTTGGCTCCGTCAGCTGCTCCAGGAGTTGCTTTGTGATGTTCACAAGGCCACGCTCGTCTACTGCGACAACGTCTTCTCCGTCTACCTCTCCGCCAACTAGGTCTACCATCGCCGAATGAAACATATTGAGCTCGATATACACTTCGTTCGTGAGCAGGTGGCTCTTGGGCGCATCTGGGTCCTCCAAGTCCCAACGGCGCAGTAGTTCGCCGACGCCATGACAAAAGGATTGCCTACTTCTATCTTCGAGGAGTTCAGGTCCAGTCTTTGCGTCTCCCATGACGCTTCGACTGCGGGGGGGGGTGTTGAATATATGGTTTTGTGCATGTATATTGTATAGCCTGGCCCACCTCCTAGTCATTGTATAGTTGAGGTTGCGTCCCACCTTGTAGTCCATATATACATGTGCTTTGCACCGATCAATACATCGTGAAGCATTGCCAAACTCTCGTTTCCAACAGGTCCAATGAGTTCCGAGGTGGCAACGGTCGTCGGGCGGTGTCTCCTCTGGGTCCCGAGCTCCAGGAAGTTGCTCCCAAGATGTGGACGACAGCGACGCATAGCTGGGTTGTGGCGGTAGGGGTCGACATTGGCTAATGGCGGCAGAACGGGTGATGGCATGTGGTGGTAGCAGTGAACTATGACGAGGAATTTGCGGTGGCAGTGGTAGACGGCGAGGTGGGGATCGAGGGGGAACTGGTCCAGGTGGGGTACCCTTTATAGTGGTGGCCTCGGGCACGTTCAAAAGGCATGGCATCGATGCGTTGGTCCGATCCGGCGAGGAACCACAGTGTGGAGAAGGAGATCGAAGAGAGAAAGGAAGGCGAGCGCGCCAGTGGGGGGATTGGGCAGTGGGTCTGGGTGCTCAGTGAGAGCGAGGAGGGAAGATCTGATCGGACGCCTGATACGTCTCCAACGTATCTATAATTTCTGATTGCTCCATGCTATATTATCTACTGTTTTAAACATTATTGGGCTTTATTATCCACTTTTAAATTATTTTTGGGACTAACCTATTAACCGGAGGCCCAACCCAGAATTGCTGTTTTTTTGCCTGTTTTAGGGTTTCAAAGAAAAGGAATATCAAATGGAGTCCAAAC